>NC_085844.1:85249745-85897662 GCF_035594765.1 Anolis carolinensis
ACTTTCCTGAGAATGCCATATCCAGTTCTTTTATCCAAATCTTCCAGTGGTCGTGCTTCTTTACATGAGTGCTGTGCATGTTCCTTCTAAATTTCTACTCTACAGTCCATACACTGATCAGCTGCAGCATATTTTATTGCCAATGTAGGAATTCCTCCTGACTTTTTAAACATGTGTCTTCTATGTGGATGTTGTTGCAGAGTGCATTAGGGATGTGAGCTTAGCACTACCAACACCCTTTATAATCCATTTCATTCTGGAACATCTGGCCTGTACAGGTAGGACTCAGTCTCACAACTCCACCAATCATTCCTCTAAAAGTGGCTGGACAGCGGACACACATTTTAGCCACTCCTGCTGAATGTAGTCATATAGCAAGATCATATAGGAAGAACCAGCCCTTTAATTATTCTGATCTCAAACCATTTAGATTTGAGATGGGCAAGCTCTTTGTGAAGAACATCATCATCATCATCATCATCATCATCATCATCATCATTTAATTACTTATTAATCGCCCTCCATCCACAATGCTCTAGGCGATTTACAAGATAAAATTGTAAAGGATAAAAATACATACATACAAGTATTGATAAAATTAACATAGGTAATTAAACATAGGTAAAGGTTTCCCCTGATGTTAACTCCAGTCATGTCTGACTCTGGGGGTTGGTGCTCATCTCCATTTCTAAGCCGAAGAGCTGGTGTTGTCCGTAGACACCTCCAAGGTCATGTGGCCGGCATGACTGCATGGAGCGCCGTTACCTTCCCACTGGAGCAGTACCTATTGATCTACTCACATTGGCATGTTTTCGAACTGCTAGGTTGGCAGAAGCTGGAGCTAATAGCGGGCGCTCACTCCACTCCCAGGATTTGAACCTGTGACCTTTTGGTTTGCAAGTTCAGAAGCTCAGTGCTTTAACACACTTCACCACCAGGGTTCCTTAAAAAAGACCCACTAAATCCTCCCAATAGTCCCAAATCCCTAAACTCCTTATGAATCATTTTTTCTGACTGCAGATGTCCATGCTTTGGGCTAGTGCAGTCTACTACAGCTGGGTGGGGGACCCCCACCTTTCTCTACAGAAATAATCCTCCTTCGCCGCCGCCACCACAACCTCTCAGCATTTCATCTACAAATGTGGCAATCCTTGGGGAAAAAAACAAGAACAACTTCTCAGCAATTCAATTAAAATCAGTCTACTATCTTGCTTGAATTACATTAAAACTTTTTATGTTATAAGGAAGCTTGTTTAGCCCTTGCCTTTGAGACTGTTTGTCTTATCCAATTAGAGCAAAGTGGAATAATTCTACTGATGTTTGTGTGTGTTATACAGAGATGTTTCTACTGGGCAAAGGTGAGAGTTAAGTATATTTGAAGATTGTGCTTTGCTTTCGACTGACTACATTAATGTTGTGTAATCTGCATATTAAGAAGTTTGAGTTTGCTGCATGCACAATTACTATTGTATAACCCTCCCTCCCCTCCTTTCCTCTTTTCTTCCTTTTCTACACCTCCCCACATATAAGCCATGGAAATGATAGCTGAACTAAGCCATTAAAAGCACCCGGATGCTGACAATTTTAATTTCTAACTGCTTTCCAAAAATGGCAGAATGGTGTAATGAGGGGAATACTTGCCAGCAACAGAAGAATGAGTAAAACAAGGGATCGTGCAAGGACATTCAAAAATAATACATAGACCAAGATGCTTATGAAACTCTTAAAATATACAGATTTTAATCCATGAAATTAATCTGTTCATTTTAAAGATGTCACAAGATGCTTTCTTGTTATTCTTGAACAGACCAAGATAGCTAATCCCTTAAAAATGATGAAAGCAATGTCACCTTTCAATATCCTGACATACTATGAAATCCAACACATCCAACGTGTTATCATGGCTGGCAGAGGCATGGAATTCATGTCTTTTATATGTTGAGGTTGTAGATTTCTATTGTTTCTTTCTGAAATGTTTCTAATCTATAGGAACAAATGCCAGTTCTGGCAAGAATGCAGTGCAAACAAAACCAACGGAAGAAGCATTCAAGATAGCTTTCAACACTAAATATAGAATTCAATATGACATTGAGTGTAGTGGTATTTGTATCTCTCCCTGCAGCTTGCAATATTTAAAAACCAAACAAACATAAAAACATGGCTAATCATTCAAAACAGTAAAGCACAACCTGTTGAACTACATTTCTCAGAATTCTACATACCATCTTGTGCCTCCTCCTTCTTCCTGGTAGTTTTGGTGGGAGAAAACCCGTGTTCATTCTCTAAAGGAATTTAAAGATAAAAGGGAATTGTTGATAATGGAACCAACCCTGTGAGGTAGGCAATAATTCCAAAGTTTACCCAGTAGGTTTATTATTATTATTATTATTATTATTATTATTATTATTATTATTATTATTATTTCAAAGGCTGGATGGGCATCTATTGGGGTAGTTTGACTGTGCTTTTCCTGCCTGGCAGAAGGGGATTGGACTGGATGGCCCCTGGGGTCTTCCGTTGAAATAGTACTGTTAAATTTATGTTGGTTAAAGTTCCCTAAAAATCAGTGGATGTGCAAATCTTTCTGAAACTTGGGGGGAATAATGCTCTGGTTATGTTGTATCATTGAAAATAGAAACTCAAGGATATAGTTCTTGAAGAGTTTTTAAAGAATATTGTTTATAAAAATTAAAATTCACAAAAATTAATGAGTGAAATGTTCTGAAACCTGGCTTGAGGGGAGGGTAACAATGGTAAATGTGTTCTTCCATTGTAGCCAGTTTCATTCAGATAGCTCTAAAAATGAGAGAGAAAGGAGCCCCAGAAGCAGATATGCCAAGACACCTAAGAATCGCGTTCACCAGGGCAAGATTCGAACAAAGCGAGTCCATGGAGAGATATGGCAGATTCAACCACATCCCATATGAAGAAAGATTATGTATTTGTGGCGCCCCTGAAGTCAAAAATTTGAACCACACTTTGCATAATTGTAACCTATACGAAAAAGAAAGGAAACAATACTTATGGCCTTTTATTTGTAATAAAACAAGTGGCCAAAACTACATTTTTATTGGCCGGTTATAACCCCATTGAGACAACAAAAGTGGCCCTGTATTTGCTTAAAGCTGCTAAAAGGAGATCGGAGTACATAGATCAGATTGGGGTGCAGTGTAGGGGAGATGAGAATAGTTGATGCATATATCTATGCCTAAGTTACATTGGCACCAAGCTGGCAAATACCTGTATATTTGTATTTTATTTTAAGTGAACCAGATGTATGTTGTATTTTGTGTTTGTATTGTCTGTGCTTGGTAAGGCCAACTGGCTAATCAATAAATTTTTGTTGTTGTTGGTAAAACCTGTTTACAAATTTTCAATATTCATCGCTGTGCATATGCCATTTCTTAAGGTACCATGGGGACAGAAAAAAAGAATTATGTTTCTTTAATACCTTCATTTTTGACATAGGATGAAAGTTACCAGCTTGAGATCTTTCATTCTCTAGTTAATAAGGCATTCCTTAATGTTCACTGAAGTGTTTTCATGTCAAGATAACTCTCATTCCATCTTCACTAGTGTAGGTGTCAAATGCTGGTGCTCAAGTAAGGAAAAGAGTAACTAGCCATGACCTATGAGTTGCAGATGTATTTTGACAACCCTTTTCCTTGCGCTAATTTATGCTTATTAGTTACATGGTTTACAAGTGTGTGTGAAAATAAGATGCCTACAGATACAACCTACCCGCTTTTACTGCCAAAACAAAGTTTATTTCTAGCTATTGCAGATGGGCCTGATCACTTTCAAAGCACGTGATATTAATAAGAAATATATCACTGATTTAAAGTGGGGTTTTTTCATTACTACAATAGGAGAAGAAATAGATTAAAAACAGTCTTTGGGCACTTTTTCCTCAATATCACCCCACTACAAGTGGTTCTGTCACCAAATGGTTCAGTCCCCATTTCTTTATTTAAGGTTTCTCAACATCGTAAGAAAAACAATTATGACTGAAATATAGTCAGCCTCCTGTATGTGTGGGTTCTGTAGCCACAGATTCAATTAATTCCCAAAAGCATGCACTATTCTAAGGCTGGTTTTTTTTAATATATTGACAGATTTGGGGGCTTTTGTTCATTAGTAACTACTGCAATTCTAAATCACTTAATAATAATAAAAATACAGAACAGCAGAACTGAGGGAAGGTGGTATTACGAGGGCATGTGGCAGTACACTTGTACAACCATGAATCAGCAAATTGGAACTATTGTACAAATGGAGATAGGTGTGATTAATGACAGTTCTCATGCCAATATCCCATGGCAGATGCACAAGTGATCTGCTATCCCTGCTTGGGCATCTACCATAGGATAGTGGCGTCATGTGATAAAGTCCTATAAAAGGTAAAGGTTTCCCCTGACGTTAAGTCCAGTCATGTCTGACTCTGGGGGTTGGTGCTCATCTCCATTTCTAAGCCGAAGAGCCGGCGTTGTCTGTAGACACCCCCAAGGTCATGTGGCCGGCATGACTGCATGGAGCGCCGTTACCTTCCTGCCAGAGTGGTACCTATTGATCTACTCACATTGGCATGTTTTCGAACTGCTAGGTTGGCAGGGGCTGGAGCTAACAGCGGCCGCTCCCGCCGCTCCCAGGGCTTGAACTTGGGACCTTTCGGTCTGCAGCTCAGCGCTTTAATGCACTTTGCCACCGGGTCTCCCATATATTATATATATTAGAAGAAAATAATGAGTTTGTGTTGGTGATTTTAGACAGAAAATCTTTTGGCCTAATTTGTACCCAGCAATTTAGGTTTTAAAAGGCGAATGCTAGCATTCTTTTCTTTTCTTTCTTTTTCTTTTTTTTCTTTTTGGTTTAAAATCTACCATTGCAGTGTCTATTTTATCACCTTCTACATTGCCGTATATATTCCAGATCTTCTTCTTTGAACTGGATTATATGGCAGTGTAGACTCATATAATCCAGTTCAAAGCAGATAATGTGGATTATCTGATTTGATAATCTGGATTATATGGCAGTTTAGAAGGGGCCTTAAAAGATCCAAATGTTTAGAGCTAGCTCCTGAACAGTCATAGCATACATTTAAAGAAAAACAAGCGTGCCTTTGCTGCAGACATTTTTGCAGAAGAATTATCAGAATTACTCCTTCAGAAAAGAGGTGGGGGATTCATTTAATTTTTGATCCTGTCAGCATATGTTCTGCTAATGCTGTCAGAAAATAATAAAAACATATTTTAAAGATTATTTTTAATTGTGCCTGTATAATTCCCCATGTTTATAAAACAGCCTGAGACTTATCTTAGGAGAAAGATGGAGCAATGTTGTGAATAACAAAAATTCTCCCTTCTGAACGCATCCTTTATTTCACCCATTTAGCATTTTTCCTGAGACAGTTATCACTACATGATAGGCCATTGTCTTTTGCTATTGAGAATCATAGTTACATCATGTTGTACAAGTAATGATAGTTTTGTTTTTTTAAAAAAATATATATGAGAACGTTCTAAATATGAAATTTCACCAACAGCGCTAATTATTTAATTGAAATAATCAGCTGAGATTTTTTTTTTCTCATGTTTGTTGCACTATTCAGCAAAACACACCTGGTGTTTATTTATGGATGTTGCAATACCATTTTTCCATACACTCTACATTAAGACATGGGATCTATTTTTTGGGAGGATGATGTTGTAACTTTGTGTTGTTATTTAGAGTATGAAATATTGAATCTATTTGATTTCCTTTGCTTTTAATATTAAGTTTGAAAGCAACTCATTTCACATATTGAACAAACATCAGGAAAATAAACAGTTTACCCCATCACCAAATATTTGTTTCAGTCAGTGCTACTTATTTTAGCACTACTGTCTTTCTTTTTGTCCTCATTGTCCTTAGCTGCATTTGAAATACTGCCATTTCATCCAACAGGATATACAGCCCACATGATATTCTTTATTGGGATCTGTAACATGATATAATCACAGCCGACACAGCATTTGAACATCATCAACAAAATTGCAAGGGTCCCTACAGTTTTCCACCCTCATGGGCATGAGATGAGGTGAGTAATTTCACAGCTCATCCCTACTTATGATTCATGTATTCTGTGGGAACTTTTCTATCCAGTTGTGAGAAAGAATGAGATTGCAATCCTGGCATACATGCTTCGGCAGGTTTCAAAGAATATTTCAATAAGTGTGGTATCTGGACCATTACTCATATCAGTATACTTGTATGAATTCATTTTCCTCATTTTTCCCCTGAGAAAAATCTGAAAGCAGCTTATAACAATGGAACACAAGTGGCTGTTAACACAATCTAAAGTACAATTAAAATCAAAATAGTTAAGTATCAGCATAAAAAAAAGCTTCACATAGTTATAGTAGTTTTGAGGTTTTTTTTTTCTGATTTCAGTAGTTAGCCACCAAGTAGACTAGATCCATAAAAGCAATGGAATTCACATAACTGTTGGTTTACCATTCCCATTTTTTTCAATAAGCCTACTCTAGTTAGGACTAACAATTTGGTTTAAGTCATAGCCATTTTCTTAAGAAGATTCTCTAGGAGTGACTTCACCTATGCTGGATAACTGCTAGTGTATGATTTTTTTCTTATCTTCTTAGATAAGCAACTTCCTCACATCTAGTGTTTCATCTAGTCTTGAATCTTGACTTTCTATTTCATGCTATCTTAGAATTTGTCCTGTGATCATAACTGATCATAACATAGTCTTTTTGGAGGGATGTATGGACTCCCATTTCCTAGCTTCCTCCAAATAATACTATGGATCTTATCAGAAGAACAGGGGGAAGGTGTGGGAAAGTATGGGACAGCTTAGGGAACTGTTTTATTCTGTTCCCTCCTGGCCAGATTCGTCTGCTGCCATCCCATATCCGTTCCTCATCAGGTCCATCTTTCCCTTGTGTTTCTCTGCTTTGTGCCATAGCAAGTCAGGTAACACCCGACTCTTCCATAGGCACTCTGGGTTCCATTTCTTCATGCTGCCAAACAGAGTCCCACGGAGTCCCACCAGAAGTTGCTCTGAATCATGTGATGGGTTCCATGGGATTTCATTTTGGTAGAAGAAAAAACCAGAAATAAAATTGCATCTGATAAGGTCCATAGTATTTGGTTTAAGCTAGACAGAGAAAAAAAAATAGGGGGTGACCATGACAGCAAAACAAAATACAGTAGAGTCTCACTTATCCAACACTCACTTATCCAACGTTCTGGATTATCCAACGCTTTTTTGTAGTCAATGTTTTCAATACATCATAATATTTTGGTGCTAAATTCATAAATACAGTAATTACTACATAGCATTATAATAATAAATAATAAATAAGAAACTTTATTTATACCCCGCCACCATCTCCCCAACGGGGACTCGGGGCGGCTTACATGGGGCCATGCCCAGAACAATACAATATAACAAAATATAATAGAACAACAAATCATAGCACATTAAGCAACAATAAAAGAAAATATAAACTACATTAAACAAGATCAAAAGAACAATAAAACCAAGGGCAGGCCACATGAACACTAAGTTAAAACTCGGGGTGAGAAAGGAAGTAGGAGTAAAAACCACAGAGGACAGGGTCATAAAGTGGCGGTGCAATCTGGAGGACAAATATTGAAGGAGAGCAGCAAAAGGGATTTATCTAGTGATTACTCTCCAAAGGCACAATGGAAAAGCCATGAACTACTGCGCATTGAACTACTTTTTCTATCAAATTTGTTGTATAACATGATGTTTTGGTGCTTAATTTGTAAAATCATAACTAATTTGATGTTTAATAGGATTTTCCTTAATCCCTCCTTATTATCCAACATATTCACTTATCCAACATTCTGCTGGCCCGTTTATGTGGGATAAGTGAGACTCTACTGTAGAAGGGTAATGGGATATGTGCTTTTTCCGTCCCCGTCCAACTCTAAAATTCTATAGTTCTGTATTAACTGAGAACCTAGAAGAAGTCCAATGAAGGGTTCTACTTAGGTATACAGTAGTACTAATAGGATATTACTCTATAACAGATAAATTGGGTTCCTATCTGAATATCCCATTAGTGTCACGACCTTCTTTCTTGGTTTTGTGTGGAAACCAGGAAACAAGGGATAGGGTTTCCATGGAAATGGGAGCAATGTAGGGGATGGGCCAGGGTGAGGAATAGGAGGTGCAAGGAAAGGAACTGTCAGTTGGAACTTTGGTTGTAACCGCACTATATGCTTTGAGAAATAAAGTCTTTCCACTCTGTTCGTGAGGTAACTTCTTCATCAGAAAGCTGCAGATCAGGACAATTAGATTTGAAACTTGTTTAACATTAAAATCATTTTACAAGTGCTATCCTTGGTGCAGCCAATTGATAGGCATATACATACATAGCCTTCAGTGCTAATTTGGATTTGGTTTGTGGAGCATAATTGAACTCATTGAGCAATCGGTTATGACACCCTGTAATCCAGAGTAACAATAAAAGTATATGAAGTTGTCCAATAAACACCACTTAAGTCACCACTGGCATGTCCTGGGTTTACAAACCCAATTTGATATAGTCACTTCCTCTAGTATAATCCCCTGCCTTTTTTAGACATTCCTGTTTAAATAATAATAATTATAATTATAATTATATTAATTATAATTAAGGCCAAGATCAAAAAATCAGCTGATGACCCAAAATGTGCAAGGAAACCGATGAAACCATTGATCATATCCTCAGCTGCTGTAAGAAAATCGCACAGACAGACTACAAACAGAGGCACAACTATGTGGCCCAAATGATTCATTGGAACTTATGCCTCAAGTACCACCTGCCAGCAGCAAAGAACTGGTGGGATCACAAACCTGCAAAGGTTGTGGAAAATGAACACACAAAGATACTGTGGGACTTCCGAATCCAGACTGACAAAGTTCTGGAACACAACACACCAGACATCACAGTTGTGGAAAAGAACAAGGTTTGGATCATTGATGTCGCCATCCCAGGTGACAGTCGCATAGATGAAAAACAACAGGAAAAACTCAGCCGCTATCAGGACCTCAAGATTGAACTTCAAAGACTCTGGCAGAAACCAGTGCAGGTGGTCCCGGTGGTGATGGGCACACTGGGTGCCGTGCCAAAAGATCTCTGCCAACTGCAAAAGGCCACCCTACTGGGATCTGCACACATCATCAGAAAATACATCACACAGTCCTAGACACTTGGGAAGTGTTCGACTTGTGGTTTTGCGAAACGAAATCCAGCATATCTATCTTGTTTGCTGTGCCATACAACGTCGTTGTGTTGATAATAATAATAATAATAATAATGATGATGATGATGATGATGATGATGATGTTGAGGATATGTATTGAAATGCTTTTAATATAAGCTGCTTTGAGTCTCCTTGTGGAGAGAGAAAAAGGATAAATAAACATTATTATCATAATAAAATAATAATAATAATGTTTATTTATCCCTTTTTTCTCTCCACAAGGAGACTCAAAGCAGCTTATATTAAAAGCATTTCAATACAATTTAAAATCTACAAAAATACAAACATTAAAACAAAATTAAATATCAATGGTATCAAAAAATCAAACTTAAATCCATAAAAACATATTCATAACTAACAACCATAGCACCTCCTGACTTGATAATGAAGAAAAGGGGGAGTAGAGTGGCCCTTGAGGAAGCATTAGTCTTTTCTCATCTCAATATTAATTAAATATGTCCCTATTGTAGTCTTCCTAAAGTAATTGCTAAGAAAGCCATTAGAAAATTCAAGAGGTTTTCTCTTACTCGCCTCTGGAAGTCCTGATTCCAAAATGCTTATCCAATAGGGAATGGGGAAATAGTTTTTCATCCTACATCATGAAGGGTCCCCCCCCCCTTTAAAGTGCAGTTATTATCTCAGTTGAAAAAAAATATGCCTTTTCACCCTGCACTCAACAAATTTGTTATCCAAGCTCATGTACAGTTTGTTTCCCAACAGCTCTCTGAAGTGTAAAAGCCAGGGATGCCTTTTTAGACAGAGATTTGGGAGATTTATTGCATCAGTTTCTTCCGTTATTCCTGCCACTAAAACATACCTGATAAAGCAGGGAGGCACCAGTTCTATTCAACCTCTGACATACACAAAGAAATGTAGTGAAGGTATCCAAGAGCTACTACAGCTGCAAAATCCATTTGGCATCTGGTGCTGCATTGCACTTGAAGATTAGAGGAAATATTTTTGTGCTGGGTTATGCCATCATCACGGGACCAAATCTCATTTTAGGACATCAGGCATGAGGTATGAGTGGAAGCTAACCACTGAGATATGATATTGACCTTTTCCTATATATCTTACAGTTGTCTCTACACATACGTATGCACACCAAAGCAGAAAGAACCACTACAAAGCATAGTACATGACAATGTTTGAACCACACAATATTCCATTTGGTGAGAGCTCAGTGTGTAATGAGAGTAGTCACTAAAAGCTATACTTACACGGCCGAAGGAGCAAAGTTATTCGCTTTTTTGGCCCCTTCCACATTGCCCATATATCCCAGGATCTGATCCCAGATTATCTTATCCCAGATTATTTTGCAGTGGAGACTCATATAATCCAGTTTAATGCAGATAATCTAGGATCAGATCGTGGGATATAGGGCAGTGTAGAAGGGGCCTAAGTTACTATGGTAATGTCATGTAGCTACACTTTATTTTTGGTGGGTGAGGGGAAAAAATAGCTACAAATAACTATGCCCAGGCTCTAATTTTAGTATGGGTTAGAAGGCAGCTTGTTCTCTCCACAGACCCATGTTTCTCTTTACAATGTTGATCTTTAAATAAAAACAAGAAAGAACTTAAATTGTTTTTTTTTAAAAAAAACAAACAAAAAAAACCTTTTAAAATGCTAGTGTCTGCCCTGGTCCTGTGGTACCAATGCTGGTTCCTGCTTCTGAGTTCAGGGGAAAGAAAAAGGAACCCATAAATGGAGACACACTGACAGTAAACTATATCCATAATAAAAGTGAAAAATCTGTATGTGTGTATGTGGCATGGGTGTCCGCTCACACAGACAGCCTCCAGCCTCCACAAACAGGCTATAGTTTCCAGTGCTATGGAGCCACCAAGTCACTCCCTCGCCTGACTTTGCAGGTTATAGTGAGCGCCACAAACATGCAGCCCAAACCCTGCCAGTGTCCTCCACAAACACCATTCTGCCCCCCACCTAAGTGGAGGCTTTCATGCGGGGCCCATTTCATCCTAGATGTTCTGTTTTTCCTCCAGAATGGACATCCCTGGGTTCCTTCATTTGCATGACCCTGTCCACTGCCTCTACCTTAACCCTTTCATGCCATTTCCTGGCACACAGTGAACAGAGGAATTGATCAGCAACTGAACAAGAGGTTAGGGGAGAAATCACACCATGATTTACAAAAGTTGTACTTGACCTACATCCAGAAAGTACTGTTCACTCAAGCAACAATGCATCTGGACCACACTTGCCACATATGATGGGACTTGCAGTACCTTCACTGGTACTGTGACCCCCACTGACAATGGATTGGGATCAAACTTGGCACAGAGAAGTCCCATGACTAACTGAACATACTACAGCAGATAGTGGGAATGGACCTTGATTTTGGGAGTTATAGTTCACCTGCATCCAGAAAGCATTGAACCCAGCTGATGTCAGATCTCAACCAAACTTGGCACACAGACCCAACACGGCCAACTGTGCATGCATGCCTGGTTTCGGGTTGATTGACCTTTGCTCTGGGAGTTGTAGTTCACCCTTATCCAGACAGCACTGAATCCGCCCGACTTCGGATCTGAACCAAACTTAAGTAATATTTCCTAACATCCCAAAACAAACAATGCCTTTCTCAAATGACCCGGGCACTGCCGGGTCCCCAAGCTAGTAGTTAATATTAAAATCTGCCACCCAATGAAACATGGATATTTTCCTTGCTCATAAGGTTACTAATCAATTAATCAGATTCATTAAATGCTGCAAACATACAGTTAACAATAGTCACACTTTGTATCTTCACATGTGACACTAAATTTGTATCTGGAATTTGTGCTATTTTAGCAGTGGGAACAGATGGTTGTAATAACACACAATTCTCTATCCATTATGTGTAACTGTGTTGAGACATCAACACATTATTTTTAGGTTCTCAGGAACACACAACTGCTATGTGCCTGAGCGTCACAGTACTGTAATAAATATTGGGTTGGATCCAAAGTTGACTTGCATTAATAAATGGTCTTTGAATGACAGAAAGAGACTAAGAACAGCAGTGTTTGAGAAAAAGGACAGAAAATCTGAAGCTCCTATCTATAGGGAGGCAATTATTGCCAATTTTATTTTCAGAAGAAGCAACAATTAATTTTAAAGAATTTTAAAGCTGTTGAAAACTGAGCAATTGTTGAAGACAATTTGCTGTTCAGGACGTATTTTTGCCAGAACTTCTAAGAAAGTGCATTTCTCTCTCCCCCCCCCCACCCCACTTATCTTTCTGCCATTTTCCAAATATTTTGGAATATTATTTCCACCACTAACAGCCTAACTTCTGTCTTGATATTTATATCCTTTTCCAAAATATTGTTGCATTGTTCATGCTGTCAGTTAACAAGGTACACATATAACAAGTGTAGGGATCCTGTAGTTTTCTCAGCATTTTGGGAATGAAACTATCAACAGCCTTCAGCCAGTATTCTATGCATGACATATGCTGGCATAATGAGCATCATGTTACTGTATGTACTTTTCAGGAATGTTGTAAACAGAAGTTTCTTGTTACTCCTTATTCACTCCACTACACACACACACACACACACACACACACACACACACACTACCAAAATGTCATGCTTCTCTAACAACTGAGACGGGGGTACCCAGTACCATCCAGCTGTCATTGGACAGGTGGAAGAAAGGACAAACACTCAACTTTCTTTACCTTCAATATACACTTGAGCTGTATTTCTTGGACTATCTGGCATGAGTGATCACCTACCCACCACATGCTACAGCTGCTTCTTTTGTCTCTCTAAGGCACCATCTACATTGCCACATAATATAGTTTCAGAATGCAGAAGAATTATATTGAACTGGATTATATGGCAGTGTAGACTCACACAATGCAGTTCAATGCAGTTCAATCTACATTATATGGCAATGTAGATGGGGCCTAAGAAGACTAACAGCTGGTGCCTAGCAGATCAGCACTGACCGACATATTAGCCCTTTACAAGAGATCTGGGGAAGCAATTACTGACATTTTGTCTCAGCTACACACTGTCTGGATGCTGTCCTAATGCACCAAGTTTGATGGAGCTTTATGCTCCATGAGAGCATCTCTGAACCTCACTTTGCCAACATAGTCAATGTTGCAGAATGCTGGTAGTTTCAATACAATATATATAGAACTGCATGATACCAGCCCATTTTGTACAGACTTAGAATAGAGTTAGAAGAGTCTACAAGGGCCATCCAGTTCAAACCCCTGCCATGCAGGAATGTGCGCCCAAGGCACTAGCACTAGTAACTAGCATCAGCCTTTGTCTATAACTGTCAGTTCCTGGAAGGTGTAGGACACAAAGATAGGCTCACACAGCTTGGAGCTATGGAAAACTTTATTGAATCCGCCTTGCCAAGATGACCGCAAAGCTTCTACTGCCCCTCTTCCACTCTTTCCCCCCGGTATATTAGATTGTTGCCTCCCTCCTCCCTTCACGTCCCTTCTTTTCCATTCACACCTCCCTTTCCATTGTCCTTTCCCACATTTGAAGACCAGACCCTGTCATAAATCAGCCTTCCCCACCAAATGGTCTTCTTTATCCGGCTTGTTGTGGTCAGGTGTGAAAAGAGCAGCTTGGAGAATGCTAATCTTTTTGCATCCTAACAATAGCCCCCACGAGCAGAAGAATCTACCATACTTTGGGGAGACATGTTTCATCATCAAACAGCTCTCAGAGTTTATTTGGAATCTCTTTTCCTGTAGTTTGAATCTGTTGTTTAATGTCCTAGAGTCCTTCTACACTGACCACTGATGTGGTCTGGATCCAGCATCTGAGACACTGGATTAGGCCCACATGGTAGCCAAATAGAAATTCGCAGAACCACCTACGAGTTGGTAGGGAGTCCTGACTAACTAGTGATGAGTACCACTGTTCGGTGCCACTGGGAACCCTCCCAAGCACACTCATGCCCAAAGCACCCCCCCTCCTGGTGTCTCAGCTGTTAGGCATAACAGCCCACCTAACTGGTTTTGAGCATATTGGCTGATGTCAGCCAGAGCTCTAAGGAAGCTGGGGAGAGGTGTAAAATCTCCCTGTCCCCATCCCATCCCACTCAGCACAAGTCTGTCTGGCTGACATCAGCCAAAACACCCAGTAGGTGGGTGTTGTGTCTGGGGACAGCCATGGTATGGATGGTGATGAGAAGGGATTGTCATCCTACCTCCCAGGGTTGCTTTAGCCTGGGGAATATGGGATGGCATTGAAGGCAGGTGCAGCTGTTTTTGGTTAGGAACTGGCTGAACTGGCTTCACTCCCTCCCAAATTGGACCTATGCAGTGTATGGTCATTGCAGAGCTCATTCAATTAAATTCAAAACAAAGGGTGCATTCAGAGAGTGACTAAAACACATGCCCTCCTGAGTCTTAATCGTTAATTGTTCCTTCGGGACAAAGAAGGAAAAGCCTGTTTTATCCTAAATTAATTTAAGAGTCCATTAGACCTGTACCTTTGTGAAAGGCCTGGGTCTAATGTGCTATGGGTCCTGTATAGATAGGCCCAAGGGGAGTCCTGGGACTTCCCTGGAGCCTGTCCATACACCCATCTCGCACCTTCTGGGTTCCTGGAGCCCAGAGATGCGTGATGGCCCCCACCCCCTTCCCAAAACACCCCACAAAAGCCCTAAAATCGATAAGAATATACCGGGCCTTCAGGCAAGGCAAAAGAAACCCCCTCAAGAAAAGCCTTTTAAAAAGAAAATAATTTACTGGGTTGCCATTAGGCCTCACATCACACTTCCTATAATGTACCAATTATGCACGAGGAAGCGAGGGGGGCACAAATCGCTTCTGCCTCCTCTCGGTCTTCTTGCGCGTAATTAGTACATTCCAAGAAATGAACTGTGAGGTCTAATGATGCCCTGGTAAGTTATTTTCTTTTTAAAAAGGCTTTGAGGGGGGTTCTTTTGCATCCTGGTGCCCTGTGCCCTGCCGAAAAGCCTGGCAGGGCATCTGGACAACCCCCCCCCCCAGGAAAATTTTAACCCAGGCTCAATCTGGTTTGGGCCCAGGTCAAAGCCCTGTGTGGAACCGCCCTAAGTGGTCATTGTAGATGAGCCCCAGGTTTCTGGAGCACTGGAAAATTATCTCACACTACCTCAACATGTCAATTGTTCAATATTTAAACATGGCTATAATATCACCTCTTAACCTTTTCTTCTCCAACCTGAACTTGAAACAATCAGGGCTATATCTAATTTGATAGAAATGAATAGAACACAGCTAATATAAATCCCAGTGATTTCAATGGGTCTACTCTTGGTAGAACCAATATCCATTTGTTTCATTATTTTCATGAGACAATCTGTTCATATAACCAATTATATAAAATAATTTTTAGATTTCAATCCTAAATACAATTGGATTGCAATCCTAAACACATATTTTTTCTCTCTCTCCCTTACAATAATATCCATTTTTAAATTACTGTGATAATGAACATAAACTGGCCATGTCATCAGTAAATTAAGTTACATTAATGTCAGTATGGTATCATACGTAAATGGTACATATTCTTAATGGTCAAAATTCTAAAGGCTAGTTCCATGCATCTCTGAGGATTAATAGGAAATAATTCTGTCTGAAATTCTCTGGAGAACCAAAACCTACCAGGAAAACAGATACAAATCTATACCATTTTCAGAAATCAGTCACAGTACACCTTTATCTCATTCTTGTATATCAAGAAAACAATTTAGTCAGTCTTCTTGGACACTGACCAGCATTAACATCAACTCTCACACACATGTCCAGCAAGACCCATTGTAATTTGTAATACTTGTGATGTTGACATCATCATTACCTTATTCATGTGAATAAGGGTACAAAGATTATTTGCATAAAGCAGGAGAAATAAAATGTTATTGAAACACAGTCTTCTCTGATTCTCAATGTTGTCCAGAAATAAATGTGAAAAACAGAATAAAAATTAAAATGAGTTATAAGTTTCATAGTAAGTATATCAATGCAATGGCAGATAACACTCATCTGGAGTCCTGTTATGAATGAAAAGACATAAATCATTTATAAATAATCAAACTGTGAGTTCTGATGTTCTACAGTTAAAGATCTCCTGATGCTGGCACCATAAATCATTCAAGTCTAAAACTTGCAAATATTTATTTTATTTCTGAAATATGAATACAAATTATTCCTTGGAAAGAAATCTTCTGTTAATATGTACATCTGCAGCACTGGGAGTATATAATTATAAATGAACATAGAGGGTATGATCTATGAAAGTTCACAGCTGTATTTACATAATATTCCACACCTACTATACAATCAGTTTGAACACCCAAGAAGTCCAAGCATTTATATGAAGAACAGTTGTGCTGTTCTTCCATATGAATATTTCTAGGATGCCTGTAAATGTATCGAGAGAAAAAGATTCCTAACTCCCCCTTCACATTATTTTACTTCATTTACATGATTTTGAAAATGGGTGAATGCAATGCATTGAATAATTCAGCATTTTAAATACATACTTCGAATGATCTAATTTGATCTTAATGTTTGATTTGCAAAATATGAAATGTAGTACCTAGTGCCTGGATAATTACATATATTTGCATGTGGGATGGAATGAAAAAAAAGTGGGAAGGACATTACCATGTGGCCAGGAATAGTGGGAATGATAAGAGCTGTCCAAAAGAAAACTCACATTGAGTTTAGTTATATCCTAGGGGCATGTGTTGCTGCCTAAGGAGAACTCATCACAATTTGTGTACTGCATGTGGCACTAGCAAGGCAAATGAGAGGAAACTGGGAAATTAGGGTGTGAGAAATGTTGTTGTTTTTTTCAGTTATAGATAGGCTCTAGAATATCCAAGATGACGTCTCTCTTAAACTTTAGAATTTCTCACAGTTAAATCATGACCATCCATTTTCCTTCTAATAAAAATGGATTTAAACATGAACAATTTGGGACAATATTAGTAAGAATTAGTAATGAATTGTTTTTCAGCATTTTTTCAAACAAATATGTCACTTTATTTATTTATTTATTTATTTATTTTTAAAATGCTCTACATTAATTCTGCTAGAAAGATATGCAGGTGCCTCACTTCCCTAAATATGAAGGGAAAAGCTATGAGACTCAAACTTAGGGAACTATAATGATGATGAGTAATTGGACTTCAGCCTATTTCACAGATAAATACTTTTACGTGGAACCAAATGGCATGTGATATGGGATATCTGCGATTAGGAGCTCCTACTGTTGCCTTTACTAATTAGCAGTTCTGCAAATATATTTTAAAGTTTTTGGAAGTAGCTTTCTTGCATGGTTTCTAAACTTTTGCTTTCTTGTCTAACTCCTTATCAAAGTCGTAAATCTCTTAGTTCCAAAATGTTGCAAGCAGGATTGAAGTGAGTACAACACTTCTTTCAGTTATAATAAGGCTTTTTCATTTTGATTCTGTGAGTTTCTGTCACTACAACTATACCCACCTTTCTCAAAGCTCTGGAACTTATCTTGGGGTAGGAAAGATAAGAACAATAGATACTTCCAGGTTTGACAGGCAATCCTATCTTATCAGAGGCTGAAAAAAAATACAGATTCAAGAATCTCTGGTGTAAAATTAATGCTGTTTCATTTTGTCAATTAAATAATCATCTAGGAGTGCCAGCCTCCAATAGGAAAAGATGGTATGTCAGATACTAATAGCTACAAACCTTTCCCTAATAATAATAGTACAGTAGAGTCTCGCTTATCCAACGTAAATGAGCCAGCAGAACATTGGATAAGCAAATATGTTGGATAATAAGGAGAGATTAAGGAAAAGCCTATTAAACATCAAATTAGGTTATGATTTTAGAAATTAAGCACCAAAACATCATGTTATACAAGAAATTTGTCAGAAAAAGTAGTTCAATCCACAGTAATGCTATGTAGTAATTACTGTATTTACGAATTTAGCATCAAAATATCATGATGTATTAAAAACATTGGCTACAAAAATGCATTGGATAATCCAGAACATTGGATAAGCGAGTGTTGGATAAGTGAGACTCTACTGTAATTGTATTACTAGTAGAAGCAGCAAGAGCAACAATCACTACAACAAGTTTATTCCTTACCCACCACTGCCCAAGGCTCAAGGCAGGTTACAAAATAATTAAAGTAAATAATGAAATACAGCAGATAAAAATACAAAACTATTCAAAGCACATACATTAAGGCACATGGATATAAGATTGAAACACTTATTAAAATAATTCAACCAATAAAAAGCCAGTTTAAAATTTATACTTTAAAATGTCCTGAGTAGGCCTGCCAGAGGATATAGACTTTAATTATTTTTCAAAATTCAAACAGTGTGTTTGGCTGTCAAATATCTTCTGGCAGGTCATTCCACAGTCTAGGGGTGATGGATAAAAAAATGTTATCTGAGTGATATTTGCCACTTTACTCCAGAGTGGTTAAATAAAATGTCCCCCATAGAACTTTAGTGTATGGAGCAGATTATGCAGGAGAAGGTGAAATACATCACACATACCTAATACAAATACTTCTGTCTACCAAACTCACCCCCTCCCCCATTCATGAGCCACCACCCAGGACTTCCAACACCACTCAGTGTGAAACTAATATCTCACTAAAATCTTCCCTTATCTTTATATTCCCCTTGCTGCTATTTTAAAGTCTACCTTTGTCTTCCTTTCCAAATATTCAAATGCAACCCTCCAGTTTCTAACAAAGTCTTCATTTTTTTCCTCCAATGTCATTTGATAGCTTGGCCATTTGGGCATAGCCTAACAATTTTCCTCTCCTGTCCTTTATAAATAGTTCTTTTTCTGCCTTCGATGATCTCGCTATTATGAATCTTGCAGCTACAAATCTGTATTGACAATTTTCTATGTCTTCTTTACTGATTTTTTTTCACCAAATAAACCTAAAAGGCACATTTCTGGGTTTTTCTTAACCTTTGTAGTAATTATTTTGTTTGTTTCCTTGATTATGTTTTCCCAAAAAGTTTGTACCAACCTACAAGTCCACCAAGAGTGGAGGAAGGTACCTTCAAGTATTTTGCATCTCCAGCATTTTCCCAATGAGATTTATCTATTTTGCTTATCTTGGGAGTTATATAAGTTCTACAGAACATTTTATACATGTTTTCTCTAATGGACCCAGCTATCAAAAATTTAAAACCCCTTTCCCATAAATATTCCCTTTTTCAAATCAATATTTTCCCTAAACCTTTAGCTTATGATATCATCGCTGTTTTTATTTGATTATCTTCTAAGATGTACTCTAATTTTCTTTGGGGAAATCCTACTTTATTATCTTTCATAAATCTGTTGTGTAGTTAGAAGTAACAAAACCAGACATTTATCCCTAATTCTTCCTTTTAGTTTCCAGTGCCCTTTTTCTTTGATTAGGTACTCTTTTCCTCATTAAATGTTGGATTTAGCACTGCTTCCAGAGGTCGCAGCCATAGAGGGGTATTTTATTTGTATCTCTTCCAGATTGTAAGAAGTCTGGCTCTTATAATGTGTCTATTAAAATCTTTATTAATCTTTTCTTTTTTGTACCATAAGTACACATGCCATCTAAATCTTAAGTTGTATCCTTCTAAGTTAAGTAAAGCATAATTTTCTATTCTAATCAATTCCTTTATCCAACTAAAGCCTGGCACTTCATAGTAATATCTACCTAAGGTCTGTCTTTAGTATCAATAGATACTAAGTCCTGTATGCAGTTTTTACTTTTTCCCATTCCATATGAATTGGACCAAATCCCTCCTCCATTGTTCAGAGATCTTCAATCCCTTAATTACTTGTAGATTTTGAAATAAGAACAATTTTTTTGGTAAGACCATCATTTTTATCACAGCTGTTCTCCCTATCCAAGTTAGTTGGATTCTTTGCCATCTTTCCAGGTCTTTTTTTATCCCTTTCCATGCTTTTCAAAATTATTTTGGTATAAATTGGCATTTTATTAGTAATCCATAATCCTAAATATTTTACTTTTGTTACAGTCTTGCAGGCTGACAAATTTTCCAGTTTTTCAATATTGGTTGTTGTATGTTTTCCAAAAACATACAACAACCCTGTGATCCCAGCCATGAAAGCCTTCGACACATATTCAATATTGGTTTTGATAGATATTTAAAGTTAAGAACATGAATTTCTCTTTATTTTATCCTGCCATAAATCTGTATCTATCGATAGTTTCCATTAAGCATTTAATATCCTTTTTGGGTCTTCTATGATACACACCATGACATCAGTATAAACCTTGACTTTGAATTCTTGTCCTTTTATTTCACTCTTTTAATATCACTGTCTTCCCTAATCCTAATATTTAATATTTCCAACATCTGTATGAACAATAGAGGTGACAGTGTATCTCTATATAATTTGACATTTGAGTATCCTTAATTTAGCTTTTTGTTTTGAATAGATATCACCAATTGCCCTTTAAAATTGTTGACCCACCCCATAGCAGGTGAATACTTTTTCTATGAATTTCCAGAGAACATTATCAAAAGCTTTCTCGACATCTAAAAATAATTGCTCAACTTCTCTTTTGGAGTCTTGTTCAGCTACCTCTAATATGTTTAAAACCGTTCTCCAATGTGATTTGTTTATCAGCCAAAACACCTGATCATCTGTCTCAGCTGATGTATGGACAAGTACAGCACTCCTAATCTGTTTATTTATTTATTTATTTATTTATTTCAATTATTTATACCCTGCCCTTCTCACCCGAGGGGACTCAGGGCGGCTTACAAGTGGCAATTGATGCCGTTACACGGGTATACAATAAACTGAAATGATTAAAACAGTTAAAACAATCATAAAATAGTCATAAAATAGTCATAAAATACAATAATACAGTCTTTCAAGGGGACTATGAATGAAATACACTGGATTTAGATATTCACACATTCTAAAAATTTTGCATCTGAATGACCCACCCCAATCTCATACAGTATATTAGCTGTATTATTGATTGCTGTCTTTGAATGGAAACTTGATATTGAAATCAAAAGCTATCTTCACTCAAATCTTGAACTCGGGTTATCCCTTGAGTTCAGGGCTATTAAAACAGCTTGGCTGGTTCTTAAGCAGAACTGCCAGCAGTTATCTTTACAGCCATCTTGTGCTCCATGGCCTTAGGTGGCCTGGGGATGCAGAATGGCTACTCCTTTATTCCTTTCCTCCCTCCCAGCTTCCTTAGCAAGACTCAGGGCCTGGCAGAAGATATTAGAGTAATGACATTACCACACTAGGACTTTAAAGTGGCCAGCCCTGTATTTCTGCAGCCTGCAGAATTCTGGGAAATGTAGTTTGGGTAGGTAAGGACCTCTGTAGTTGAGAATTCAAAAGATCCCTCCCTAAATTGCAATTCCCATAATTCTGCAGGCAGCCTTGGTCTGATCACACGGTAAGTTGTTGTTGTCAGAAATATTAAATATTATCTGGGTATTTTTGATTACAAAGGTGTGAATCAAGCACTGAAAAAGTTAGTAGGTCAAAGCCTGTTAGAGTTAGTGGGCCAAAGCTAGCATTGCCCTGGGGAGAGTGAGTAGGTCAAAGCCTGTTAGTGTTAGTTTCCATCAGTGAGGGAACTCCTCAGTCAATGTGAGATAAACCTGTTTGTGAGAGAAGTTTCGTATGAGGGAGCTTCAGTATGAAGGCTGCTGCATTTAAAGTTACTATGTATTTGTTTATTTGTGTTATAGAAACCTTGTTATTGTAAATAGTGTATCCATATTATTCTACTACAAAGAAGTCTCCTATGCAAGAGAGAACATGTGTGTTTTTGTTCTTTTTGTCACTTTGGGCTACTGGTGCTGGGTTGCACTGCTGCTGATGGATTGCTCTGCTGTGCATTTATGAGGAGGGTCTTTTACTGTTGAGCCCACTCACTCAACAGTTGTGTCCCCAGCCATAACATGGGAGGGGGGAGGATCCTTATTACGGTCTCTGCCCTCACCTAGGCAGTGGGGAGTTCTTGTCATCTCAGGAATCACTTAGGAAGTCCCTATCAGGACTGCATTTTCAGTCTGTGTAGAAGGGCCCTATGACAAAGACTTCTGAAGAAGGAGGTGTGACCTGAAGTAAATTCCTAGATGAAAGAAGATATGCTCTCTACTTCTACTGATTACCACTCTCATTGCTAATGCTAATGTTATATTAAGCTATGTGTTGTAGTTGTTTTTTTGTGTTTTTTTTTTTTAAAAAAAAGAGAGTCCCAAACCAAATCCGGAAGCTAAAGTCCACAAGATCATCAGGCACTCCTCCAAACTCAATTTCCTCCTTTACATTTTTCTCCCATTATTCTGTCTGAAAATGCAGTCTTAGAAGAGGGGGAAAAACCCTACATAAAACATTCTTAACACTTCTATGGCAAAGCAGCTGGCTTTAGTCACTAGAGGTTAGATAACAATTTGCACCTTTTTGAAGAAAGGTTTGCACTTGTCAGAAATTCACACCTGCATGGAACAAAATGTGCACTTGACATTTCATTGTCAATTTTTTTTCATAAAAGCATGATTCACACCTATAGTTGCTGCTCCTTCTCCCTCTCTATAACAGTAAACTGTCTTTCCTTCCTCTTACACCAAGTTCACAAGATTAAATAGAATAAATTGCAATAAAGAGAAGTTCAAGTCTGAATTTTTTATGTAGTACACAGAGCTGATGTCTATCTGTCTAGCTATCTATAATAAAAGTGAGCGTATGTTTGTATGTGTGTATCTAAGTTAGTTTGTATGTATTTTTCCAAGATAGTTCCAAATTCCAGAGAGCACTCTAACTCCTGGCAACAACAGATCTGGACCAAATTTGGTACATAAACCCTTCATTACCAACTTTAAGTGCTGGTGGGGTTTTGAGGGGATGGACCTTGGATTATGGGAGTTGCAATACTTACACTCACCTCCAGAGACCACTGTGAACCTCATCAGTGATGGATCTGGACCAAACTTGGTACACAAGACCCCCCCCCCCCCATAACTACTATAAATACTGGAAGGGCTTGGGGCAGGGGAAGATAGAGGATGATGAACTTGCAGCCCACCCACATCCTTATGCATTTTTAACCAGACCAGACTTAAAATCCAAAAACAAACATTTACTTTTTCTAATGTTTATACTGTATTACCAAATTGCCTAACCTGAGCATCATTGCCATTTAGAAATTTTGGTACACTACTTTCACTCTACTGTTGCACCTGGGGAACTGAGACTGAAATATTGCAATGTGACCAATGATGATTGAACATATTAGCCATGGTCTAGCCAACCTAAAATTGCATATGATATTTGACAATGAAAAAAAACAATTTTATGTTGAATTTATTTATTTATTATTCCACTTTTTCCTCTGGGTTGGGACTCATTAACACTATGAAATGTTCACTGGTGTTCTTGTCTTATGTGTTATAACTAAAGAATTGCAGCTGAGATATTGCAGCCTGTCCCAAAATTGTGACATTGTATTCTGGCCAAGCTCTGGCTAAAAACCACCATCTGAAAATATGGATATTGGTCAGTCTTGGCTGGTATTGACTGCTCCTTAAAATATTTCTCAGCACTGGAGGGATGGGCTAGGGGATTAGTGGAAATTATCAGAAAAGAACTTAAAATAGGAATGTGTGAAATAGGCACATAGTTCTGTGTTTATTTTAGATCATAAGAATAATTTCACCCTCCCTGTTCAGTTTGTGCATTTTTCTCTGATTTTCATTTACATCTTGACAATTTGGGGATAATCTTTTTTGCAATTTTTTGGAGCAAATGTAAAGCGTTCCAGCGTGAAAAAAATTACGGTAGTTGACTTTTGCCCTATTTTTCGTTGTTGAGACACCTTTTCTTGCTGAGAATTGCCAAGAGTACACAATATAAAACATGGAAAGAAATCCTCTCTGTGCTTTAACATCTAGTGGTACTTTCACTAACTTAAAATTTCCAATTTGCCTTATTTATGTCGTGCTTTGCAAGGTTTTTAAAATTTAACAGCGAGCCAAAATCAAATGTTCATTAACAGAAAAGTCTTTTAAGGTTCAACTTTATATTTATGGAAAACATAAATATAAAACTCAAACATAGTGGGATGAGCTAAAACCAAAGTTCAAGAATTGAATACCATGAATACTTTAATCAAATAGGAATCAGAATCCAAAAGGCAAATACAAGTCAGGGTTTCTTGCAAAGTAAGTCGAGTTCACAGTCCGAAGGTCTGGAGATTCTTACCACAAACCAGAATCAATGTCCATGAATTTTAAGCCAAGAAGTCAGTCCAGAAGTCACAGCTAAGGATTCAGGATATAAACAGAGGCCGAAGTAAGATTACAGGAACCAAGGTCAGTCACAAAATCCGGAATACCAGTTCTTCCAGATAAAGCAAGGGGCATCAGAGACAGGTTTTAGAGCAAGGATACAAAAGAGTGAAGGTTAGAATCCACAAGTCAGAAATGCCCGAAAAACATTAAGCCAAGGGGTAGCAGAAAAGGGATCTGAAGCTAGAATGCAATGGTTGTCTGTTTCCAGGAACCATTGTTCTTCAAGCTCTTGTAACGTAACGTCTTAGTAGAATCACAGAATCATAGAATTGGAAGAGAACTTATGAGTCCAACCCCCTGCCAAGAAGCAGGAAATCGCATTCAAAGCATCCCTGACAGATGGTCATCCAGCCTCTACTTAAAAGCCTCCAAAGAAGGAGCTTCCACCACAGTCCGGGGGAGAGAGTTCCACTGCTGAACAGCCCTCACAGTGAGGAAGTTCTTCCTGATGTTCAGGTGGAATCTCCTTTCCTGTAGTTTGAAGCCATTGTTCCTTGTCCTAGTCTCCAGGGCAGCAGAAAACAAGCTTGCTCCCTCCTCCCTATGACTTCCCCTCACATATTTATACAGTAGAGTCTCACTTATCCAAGCCTCACTTATCCAAGCCTCTGGATAATCCAAGCCATTTTTGTAGTCAATGTTTTCAATATATCGTGATATTTTGGTGCTGAATTCGTAAATATAGTCATTACAACATAACATTACTGCGTATTGAACTACTTTTTCTGTCAAATTTGTTGTATAACATGATGTTTTGGTGCTTAATTTGTAAAATCATAACCTATTTTGATGTTTAATAGGCTTTTCCTTAATCCTTCCTTATTATCCAAGATATTCGCTTATCCAAGCTTCTGCCGGCCTGTTTAGTTTGGATTAGTGAGACTCTACTGTATTTGCTATCATGTCTCCTCTCAGCCTTCTCTTCTGCAAGCTAAACATGCCGAGCTCTTTCAGCTGCTCCTCATAGGGCTTGTTCTCTAGACCCTTGATCATTTTAGTCTCCCTCCTCTGGACACATTCCAGCTTGTCAACATCTCCCTTCAACTGTCCAGAACTGGACATAGTATTCCAAGTGTGGTCTGACTAAGATGGAATAGAGGGGTAGCATGACTTCCCTGGATCTAGACACTATACCCCTATTTATGCAGGCCAAAATCCTGTTGGCTTTTTTAGCTGCCACATCACATTGTTGGCTCATGTTTAACTTGTTGTCCACAAGGACTCCAAGGTCTTTTTCACACGTACTGCTGTCGATCCATGCATCCCCCATTCTGTATGTTTGCATTCCATTTTTTTCTGCCGAAGTGAAGTATCTTGCATTTATTCCTGTTGAACTTCATTTTGTTAGTTTCGGCCCATCTCTCTAGTCTATTAAGATCGTTTTGAATTCTGCTCCTGTCTTCTGGAGTGTTAGCTATCCCTCCCAGTTTGGTGTCATCTGCAAACTTGATGATCATGCCTTCTAACTCTTCGTCTAAGTCGTTAATAAAGATGTTGAACAGAACCGGGCCCAGGATGGAAACCTGTGGCAGTCCACATGTCACTTCTTTCCAATATGAAGAAGACACATTGGTGACCACCCTTTGGGTTCGTTTGCTTAGCCAATTACAGATCCACCTAACTGCAGTTTTGTCTAGCCCACATTTTACTAGTTTGTTTGCCAGAAAATCATGGGGGACTTTGTCAAAGGCCTTACTGAATTCCAGGTACGCTACATCCACAGCGTTCCCTGTATCGACCCAGCTTTTTACTCTATTGAAATAAGAGATCAGATTAGTCTGGCATGACTTGTTTTTGGTAAATTTGTGCTGACTATTAGCGATGACTGCATTTGTTTCTAAGTGTTTGCAAACCACTTCCTTAATGATCTTTTCCAGAATCTTGTCTGGTATCTATGTGCGGCTGGCCGGACGGTAATTGTTTGGGTCGTCCTTTTTTCCCTTCTTGAAGATAGGGACCACATTCGCCCTCCTCCAATCTGCTGGGACTTCTTCCATTCTCCAAGAGCTCTCAAAGATGATTGGTAGTGGTTCTGAAATAACTTCTGCTAGTTCCTTCAATACTTTTGGATGTAGTTGATCTGGCCCTGGGGACTTGAATTCATTTAGAGTGGCCAGGTGTTCCTGGACAACTTCTTTCCCAATTTGGGGTTGGTTTCTCCTAATCCTTCATCCATTCCATGTTGCTGAGGTTGAAGACGGCTTTCTTTTTGTTTGAAGACCAAGGCAAAGAAGGCATTAAGTAGTTCTGCCTTTTCCTTGTTCCCTGTCATCATCATTACCCGAAGAAGCATCGAAAATGGCCTTATACCTGGGAAACCAGTCGTAATCACCCTCGGCACCTTAGATCACCTGGCCATCCCTGGTACCTACCAACGGATCAATTTCATCAATTTCATCAACCAAAAAAATAACCCTGAAACATATTGGTGAACTACTTTGATCTGGTGCAACTCTACGTTGGCATCATCTATATGAAGAACTTCCATATATGTTTATTCCACTTACACTTCAGCAGCACTTGAGAACATAATCAAGATGTCAGTAAGACTTTGTTTGGTTTTCACTTACTTTAATTGTCAAGACTGGAGTTAATACTTGAGCCTGTAACAGTTTTACAGGAATACTTATGTAAAGTGTTGCCAAATTATATATATTTATGTCAAGAGCTGTACAAATCCAATTGTATAATAACTTCAACATCATCAAGACGTTAGTAAGACTGTGTTTGGTTTTCACTTACTTTATTTGTTAAAACTGAGAGTTTAAACCTGAGACTGCAACAGTTTTACAGTAACACGTAGGTGAAGTATTGCCAAATTAAACATATTTATGTTAAGAACTAAGAACTAGTTATTGGATACCTTAACAAGAATATACATTGCTTTTGTGGAACAGATACTGCAAATACATTATTATTAGTTCTTGGATATACAACAGGGATGGGGTTAGGATTTATCACGGACTACATTTAAATCCAGTTCAGACCTAAGAAGGTACATCACCACATTCCCTTTCCTATACAAGTTGGAAAAGATTTTTTGTTACAGTTTGTATATATTTAAGATTATATTACTATAGAAATATAGAACTCATAGATTAGTTACTTTAAACTATATTATATACCATACTTTTCATTTTTTCATTCTACCCTGTCACCATCATCCCATTTTCTCCTCGCAGAGGCCCTGTCGCCTCCTTGTTCTGCCTTTTCCTACTGACATAAGCAAAAAAGCTTTTTTTGTTGTTTTTAATGTCCTTGGCAAGCCTGAGCTCATTTTGCCCTTTAACCTTGCAAACCTTTTCTCTACAGGAGTTGGCTATTCGTTTGAATTCTTCTTTGGTGATTTCTCCCCTTTTCCACTTCTTGTGCATGTCTCTTTTGAGTCTTAGCCCAGTTAGAAGTTCTTTGGACATCCATTCTGGCTTCTTCCCACTTGTCTAATTTTTCTTCTTTGTTGGCACTGTTTGCATTTGCGCCTTAAGTATTTTACTTTTGAAAAACTCCCATCCACCCTTAACTCCCTTGTCTTTTAGTATTGGTGTCCATGGAATGCCGCTCAGTATTTCCTTCATTTTTTGGAAATCAACTCTTTTAAAGTCCAGAATGCGTGTTTGACTTGTCTTAGTTTCAGCCTTCCTTTGTATGGCAAACTTCAGGAGCACATTGTCACTTACCCCTAAGAATCTGACCACTTTGACTGTATTGATCAGGTCTTCCACATTTGTTAAGATGAGATCAAGAGTAGCTGATCCCCTTGTTGCCTCTTCTACCTTCTGGACCATAAAATTGTCTGCAAGGCAAGGGAGGAATTTGTTGGTCTTTGTACTCTTGGCTGAGTTTGTTTTCCAGCAGATATCGGGATAGTTGAAATCGCCCATGACTACTATACCTCTTCTTTGTGCCTGTTTGGTCAACTGTTGACAGAAGGCTTCATCAAGTCCTGGCTCAAAGGTCTGCAGTACACACCCATGACAAGATCTTTTTGATTCCCAGTTCCCTTGATTCTTATCCAGATGTTTTCAAGCTGGTTTCCCGAATTGCAGTTTTGCATTTCTTCTGCAGTGTAACTGCTTTTGACATATAACGCTATTCCCCCTCCTCTCCCCTTTGTTCTTTTCTGTGAAAGCGGTTATAGCCCTCGATGGCTACATTCCTGTGATGGGAGTCATCCCACCAGGTTTTGGTGATGTCTACGACATCGTAGCTTATTCCCCATGCTCTGTGCATTAGTGTAAAGACATGTAAGCCCCTGTGACCTTCCCCCAAGCTGTTTATTTGGGATTATTGTGCTCTTGGTACCTGGTCCTTGCTGTGTTTGTGCAGCCCTCCGTTTAGCCTTTTGGCAGTTCCCCATTGTCGTAGATAAAGTACTGTTCACAAGGCTGTTGTTCCCCTCCCCCAGTCAATCTAGTTTAAAGTGCGCCTGATGAGGTTTGTGAGTCTGTGTGTAAAAAGATGTTTTCCTACTTGTGTGAGATGCACCCCATCACTTGCCAGTAGGCCATCCTCCTGGAAGAGTAGGCCATGGTCAAGAAAGTCAAAACGCTCCTCCTGACATTTTCTGATCCAGTTATTCACAGGTTATCAGAGAAGCCTGATGTTTTCCTTGAGGAGAAGGTCAGATTGACCCCTTCCAAGCTTGCTCCAAATACTAGAAAGTGCACACTACTGCTGAAGACTTGTCTTCACAGTAGCTGAACCAAATCAGACAAACTGCAGTCTATGGCAATTTATAACAAAATCTATACATTTACTTTAAAGTATATTTTGCATTTTTTTTCCTATGACCTTATCTCATAAAACATCTACTCAACATCTCAGCCATTTCTCTTCCTTATAGAGGCTCATAGATGTACTATGGAATAGTGTTGATTTCAGGTTTACAATACTACTCCCTGAATAATGCTATTCCTAACTGTGAATCATGGTTTTTCAGATATTTATCTTATAAGCTAGAATAAAGAGAAAAAAATGTATCTGCTACTAAAGCAATACAAACCGCCAAGCCTTGTTTTGTATCTGCTCAATTTTTGAACCAGTGTCAGCAGTCCCTTTGAAATAAACAAAGGAGAAAAACAAAACGATTGTTCAGCATTGCAAATCGGCTTCTGCTCATCTTGTTAACTTGGATCTCATTAAACTCCCTGTAGTTCTTACAGTGCTCAATAGAAGAAATTGATATTTATTTATTGAGAAAGCATGATAGCCTCTTTATTGTCTCATAATCAGGCTATATAGGTAAAGACAACATCCAGATGTCTCTGTGTCTTGTACCTTAATCAAAACTTAAACATAAAGATTGGCAAACAGCCTCATACTAATGCTAGAAATGTGTGAGTCTCACTCTGTGTTTTGTTCAGACCTGATTCTCTTTTCTGTACAGTAACTACCCCCATTGGAGTGAATGTAGCAGGAATCAACTCAGACTTTTGAATCAGAAATACTCAAGTAAAAATAAGGGATGTCCATGTCCGATGGTTTCCATGTGATTACAGTTGGTCATTTGACTCTGGGTTTGTGTCTGAGCCTTAAGTGAGTGATTCAAGGATCTCTATATGAGTGATTCAAGGATCTCTATATGAGATATGTTCAGTCCCTTGGATATTTTTAAATTAGGAACACAACTTGAAAACTATTAACACTGTTTTATATATATATATATATATATATATATATATATATATATCACTACCCATCCTTCAGGCTGCTTGAGTTAATTTGAACAGTACAATTACTTTCCATGTTTATCTTCATACAAAATATCTCTGTGCTGTTTGCATGTCAAGGGCAAATAAATATATACATTAAGAACAAAATTGGTAATAATGTTTATTGGTTACAGCTGCACATAAGCTTTGTGCATGTTTGGGTCTGGATCCGAGGCTTGACCAACCTGTTTACTGATCCATGGGATTTCACATGGGCAGGTTCTACTACTTGCTTCTACTACTTGCTTCCCTTGCCATCAGAGGCCAAAGGCAGCAGCCCACCCAATCTGAGAGGGTATGTTCTTATTTATCATGTAGATGCTAATGTTCTTCCTCCTGGGTCTAGATCCTTTACGGAACTGTCACTCCACAAGGTGTGCCAGAAGGAGCACACTATCCGTTGGATACATTTTAATACAAAATTGATTGAACACACTGGAGAAAAGTAAGGAGGGATAATGTTCCAAAGCCAGCCTTTTCTATGCTGATGTCTGATCAGAATGAAGCCTACACACCCACCAATTCATGATTTTAAATTGATTGGCTAGGTTTTTTTTGTGTCAGGAGCAACCTGAGTTGCTTCTGGAGTGAGAGAATTGGCCGTCTGCAAGGACATTGCCCAGGGGACGCCCGGATGTTTTGATATTTTACCATCCTTGTGGGAGGCTTCTCTCATGTCCCCGCATGGAGCTGGAGCTGATAGAGGGAGCTCATCCACGCTCTCCCCGGGTGGGATTCAAACCTGGCAGCCTTCAGGTCAGCAACCCAACCTTCAAGTCACAAGGCTTTTATCCCCTAGGCCACCGGAGGCTCCGATTGGCTAGTGGCTTCACTCTTCTTCTCATAGCACAGTGCAATTTGTATGGACTTCTGGGAAGAAAATGGGTCACTTGGTACCATTTTTTGACATTCCGGATATGCTGCACTACTTGAAATTCTCAAACTCGCCCAACTCCCACAGTAAGTTACAGAGTTCTAGCCTGACAGGCAGTCATGAATTTAAAGTGAGAAAATATTTCAATCAAGATCACCTATTGATTTAGCCTTCCTATCAGTTGATCACTATATGACACTACCTGAGCCTTTGGATGTTTGAACGATGCCTTTCACTTTATCCCACCAATTGCACAAGCACATCTGATGAGGATATAGAAGAGAAGCAACCATTGGGATACTTCCAGGGTATGTAACTTTTTTTTCAAAGCAAAACAAAAACACACACTATAGGTTGTTTTGGCTATATGTTTTAGCTTCCTATGTATGCTACCTTGTATCAAATATTGGGAGTAAAGCAGGATATAAATAAATTCATATACACAACTATATCTACTTTCATGCCTAAATACATCACAGCTGCCTTTTTGTAAGAAATTATACTTCCACTAACTAAGAGAAGCAATGCCAAATAAAACTGAGATTTTTTTTATAAAAAAGAAGAGAACATGGGGCAATCTAAACAGAGATTTGGCAACAGTTAAAGTGTATGTCTTGGATCTGTCATGACTGAATGCACATTTTTTTAGCAATTGCCAGGGATGAGGCATACAATGGCAACACAAAATTATGATAGGACTTCCAAGAATTAGAAAAATAATCCACTTTACCCATCAGTCTTGGTTAGTACTTGGATGTGAGGCTACTAACAAATACTAGAGGAAAGGACTGGGAAACCACCTCTAAGCATCCCTGACTTTTAAAAACCTTATCAATTTCATGGAATTGCCATCAGCAAGAGGCATATACATATGCACAGAACACAGGCCAAGCAGCTGAGATTCTTATCTAATATACCAACTTATGGGTATTTCTTAGTCTTGACTGGTATTGTATGCTCTGATTTTAATCCAAGGTCTTAGAAAAAATACAACTCAGAAATGAAGAATGTCAGACAGACACTTTATCTGTGAGTTATATTTTTAATTAAAAATGCATAGTAGAATGCAAGCATAGCTAATGTTCTTCTTTTCTTATGAAAGTTTGCATTTGTGTTATATTTTGTTGTTCAGCAAGCCTATTTCTTTTCTTGCCCTTTTGTACGAAATGAAATGAAATGAAAAGGCTGGAAATACAAGCACACACAATATGTTTGAGTGATTACCAAAGGTAATAAACAGTTGGTCTAAAGAAAAAGCTTTAGGTTGTGCATTGTAACAAGAGGGTTATGTAAAACTGTACTGCATTTTATTTTATTCTTCTAGTTCATTTTAAAGTTAATTGTGGATAAGTATCTTTTTGTTGTTGCAAATAGCTTTTTAAAGAAACTGCAGAGACTTTTACCTTCCCTGTCACTATCCGCCATATGCATCTTCATGACTTGGCAAGAATGCACAGGGTTGAATACATCTTTTGGAATAACTTGGTGCATACAAATCTATCACAAAATGCAAATATTATGAATCACCAGCTGATTTGGGCTGCTTTTTGTGACCCCTCAAGGTATGCTGAACAACATCTCTGCATCAATAATTGCAGGTGGACAAGAATGGTAGCCCGGTGCATACCAATGATATCAAATCAATATGAGATTTGTCAAATTGCTAACATAATTTGTTAGTAACTGTATTTAAATTAGGTTGCTGTGCATTGTAGGGTATTTAAATTCTATTTTTTTTCTGAAGAGCTTGAGGCAGTAAACATGGCTCTCTTACCCTACCCATCCTTTATCTGATAAAGAGGTCCATGGACTGCAGACTCTAAATATCAACATATGTCTTCTCTAATGGAAATACAACAGTATAATCAGGGAGACTACCCAGCTTGGAGACAATCCTGAGGCAGTTCTGGAACAACTGGATAAATTCTGTTAAACTTTATGGGAATGATGGAGATGCTGTAGGGCAGTGGTTCTCAACCTGCGGTCCCCAGATGTTTTTGGCCTACAACTCCCAGAAATCCCAGCCACTTTACCAGCTGTTAAGATTTCTAGGAGTTGAAAGCCAAAAACATCTGGGGACCCCAGGTTGAGAACCACTGCTGTAGGGGAACAATTTCAAGAAATACAGGAAACACTAAGAAACAATGGAATTCTGTAGAGAAAGAATGAAAGGAATTCACTGCCCATTGAGATTAGGCAGGCCCCCACTTTGCTAGCCTTTAAGAAAGATTTAAAAACATGGCTCTTCCGGTGTACCTTTGGAGAGTAACTGTCATATCTTTCCTCGGTTATTCCCTTGGGATATCTATCCTCTAGACTGTTCCGCTATTTCATGTCCCTGCTCCCCGTGGTTTTATTCATATGTCTTTCTCACCAAGTTTTAACTTAGTGTTCATGTGGCCTGCCCTGGTTTTATTGCTTTTTCTGAATTTTGGGTTGTAATGTATGTTATTATTTATTGTATTGTTAAATTGTGTTATGATATGTTGTTTTATATTCTGTCATATTGTATGGTTTTGGGCATGGCCCCATGTAAGCCGCCCCGAGTCCCCGTTGGGGAGATGGTGGCGGGGTATAAATAAAGTTTTATTATTATATTAAAGGGAGGAACATAATTACACAGGTAAAGGCAGAAGGATCCATAGTGAGGGACAGCGAAGAACTTCCTCACTGTGAGAGCTGTTCAGCAGTGGAACTCTTTCCCCTGGACTGTGATGGAAGCTCCTTCTTTGGAGGCTTTTAAGCAGAGGCTGGATGGCCATCTGTCGGGGGTGCTTTGAATGCGATTTCCTGCTTCTTGGCAGGGGGTTGGACTGGATGGCCCATGAGGTCTCTTCTAACTCTATGATTCTATGATTCTAAGGTGGCAAATTACACAAAGCTGAAGTGAGGAAAAATTTTGACTCCAGGTCATGCCACCATTCCCTGAAAGTGAGATATATATATATATATATATATATATATATATATATATATATATATATATATAGAGTGTCAGTGCAGGCTGTGATTGACAGAGGGAAGCAATACAGAGTGGCAACAGAGGCAACCAATTAGCAGCAGTGGCAGAAATAGCACCAGAGGATGTGGAGTTGCAGCTACCCTGTTTCCCCGAAAATAAGACATCCCCGAAAAATAAGACCTAGTAGAAGTTTTGCTGAATTGCTAAATATAAGGCCTCCCCCGAAAATAAGACCTAGCAAAGTTTTTGTTTGGAAGCATGCCCAGCGCCTGCCAAACAGAACACCAGAGCATGCAGGATTGGTAAATGTACATACCAGTTGTACATGGAAATAATGTTAGTAACAAGAAATTCTTGATAGGATTCACAGTTTCTCTGGTTATGCTGGTTTGTGATAACAACTACTGTACAGTATAAAATAAATATTCATTTTTTTGTTCAACAATAAATGTGAATTCTTCTTCATGGAAAAATAAGACATCCCCTGAAAATAAGACCTAGCACATCTTTGGGAGCAAAAATTAATATAAGACACTGTCTTATTTTCGGGGAAACACGGTAAGGCAGAGGCAAGAGTGGATTTGGCCCTGATCCTGGTCCTGCCACTATAACAATCTGCCAGCTTGAAAGCAATGCCCTCAAGCAATTGGTCTAAGGCACCTTCTACACTGTCCTATATCACAGGATCTGATCCCAGATTATCTGTTTTAAACTGGATTATTTGAGGCCCCTATCGATACTGTGGAATTTTCTGCCTTGATATTCTGGATTATATGACTGTGTAGAAGTGCCCTGAGGGCCCTTCCAGACAGGCCCTATATCTCAGCATCTGATCCCAGGTTTCCTGCTTTAAACTCGATTATATGAGTCCACACTGTCAAATAATCTGGGATAAACAGAAAACCTGGGATCAGATCCTGGCATATAGGGCCTGTTTGGAAAGGCCCTGAGTCTCCACTGGCAGATAGTTTGGGATCAGATCCTGGGATATTGGGCACTGTAGAACCAGCTGGATACTGGTAAACCTCACCAGAACATCAGAGTTGCCTGCGAAAAAAGTTTCAAGGCAAATAGAGAAAACAAGAAGCAATGCAATTCTTTACAATAATGAGCAAGAGAAGAGAAATAACTGCAGAAATAGATAGAGGTAGAAGGATTCATAATTGTCACTGCAATGCATGTGCAATGTTTGCATTTTTGTCAGAGAAGTTCACCTATTACACTTTCAGCAAATGCACATTGTTAAGTCTCTTGGAAGACAAGGTCAGTGCACTGTATCTATAAGTTTCTTCAATGCATCAAAGAACAGGAGGACTTCATGGACAGATCATAGGGAAAATTGATCATACAGAACCAACAAGATGAAACTGCCAAGGGAAATGATGATTTCTGTAACAGACAGGAAATACCCTGGAGGGAAAGTCACTGTCAGAAGCAGACCATAATGAAGGGACTTAGAACATTGCCAACAAAGCAATTGTTTCCTTTATTTTCAGAAGGATAGCAGCTATGAAGATATTCAAACAAGAAACCAGCAACCAGGAATCCTGCATGTCAAGGAAGGAAACAAAGTAACCTCCAGCTATAACAAAAAAAAAGAAAAGAAAGGTACTTGTGGCTGGGGACTCATTGCTTAGGGGTATCAAGACATCTGTACCAGCATGGCAAAAAGGATAAAACAAATATTCAAGAACGATACAATACAACATAAATATAAATTGCTAAAAGACGAATTCACAGTAAATGGAACAGTTTACTAGATTTTTAAGTTTTCAGGTTTTTTAAACAAAAATCTAAGACTTTTCTTTTCACTTCAGCAAAAGAATCTAAATATGCTAATCCTTTATTTAGGTGGCATTATAATAGATAGATGATTGATTGATAGATAGATAGATAGATGATAGATAGACATAGATAGATAATAGAATACCACCATGAAATGTAATGGCAGTTCTTGAAGCCCAGCATTACCACCCAGCAATTTTTCTTGGAAGTACTTTTCCTAGGAGGTCAACTTTATATATTACCATCTCAGTAGGTTTGTCAGGACATTTGGATGCAGAAGGTGGCATTTCCAGGGTTCCCTTAAATCTGATACCAATTCTACACTTCTGAAAACTAATTTGAAACTCCATTCAGAAATGTCACTATTCCAGCAAACACTCCAAGCTTCATAGTTTTGTTTTGGTTTTTTTTTTTACTTTCTTTTTTTAGCTGTGTAAGAACTGCATTTAAGTCAAATGTCATTTTAAGTGACATTCTATAAAGCTGACAAACATTTCACATTACAAACTTTGTCCTCTTAGGGTATGTCTACATTGTAGAATCAATGCAGTTTGACACTACTTTATGACCATGGCTCGATGCAATGGAATCCTAGGAGTTGTTATTTTGAAAGAGAAGAGTGCTCTTTGGAAGAGAAGGCTATGTAAAGCTATAGATCCTAGGAGTCCATAGAATTGAGTTCAAGTAGTGTCAAACTGTATTTATCCTACAAGGTAGATGCACTTCTAATCAGCATTTGTCCATATGGTAGGAATAGTAGAAATACATGGTTACAGGGAGTATGCAACTCTGTTGCAAGAGCTCTGTTGGCTGCCAACCTGTTCTGGGCACAATTGAAAGTGCTGGTTTGATCTGTAAAGACTTATAGCCTTATCACATGGGGCAAAAAAAAAGTGTCCTAGGATGCTTCTGCCCCAGTTCACCTATGGAGCAACATGGCGTCTATTGGATGACGTAGGGTGACTTTTGGTGGGGCTCTGTGGGTGAACTTGGGCAGAAGGTGGTGGGACTTGCTGCTCCCAACACGGAACCCTCCCCATGTTCTGTAAGAAACAATGGGGCTTTAGTGGACTTGTACTGTGTGGCAATGCTTTCCCATGTGGGATGGGGAAGCATCAGCAGGTGCCCGGCATCCTGGGATTGTCCCGAGGCAGCCCCAGTGCTGCCCAGATTTATTTATTTATTATTTATTTACAGCATTTATATTCCGCCCTTCTCACCCTGAAGGGGACTCAGGCGGATCACATTACACATATAGGCAAACATTTGATGCCTTTTAACATAGAACAAAGACAAGACAAACATAGGCTCCGAGCGGGCCTCGAACTCATGACCTCCTGGTCAGAGTGATTCATTGCAGCTGGATTCAGCTGGCTTGCTCTCCAGCCTGCCCCACAGCCCTGGAGAAATCTGGAGAGCAGATTTGCCCTAGCAAATCACAACGCTGGCCTATGCAGCTTGCATTCAGGTTATTTGAAAATCCGTATCTCTTTTTGTGAACCTGTTAGAACACTAAGATCACTTGGAGAGGGCCTCCTCTCTGTCCCACTACCTTTTCAAGCTTGTTTGGTGGCAACAAAGAAAAGCACCCTTTAGGCGTCTAATCCCAGACTCTGAAACTCCCTCCCTAGAGAGTCCAGTATGACTCCCTTCCTGCTTGTCTTTTGCAGGCAATTGAATATGTACCTCTGCCACAGGACTTTTATGGAATACTGAGAAGCAAGCTGCTAGGGATGGTGTAGGTGGGATTTGGGGGTCTGTTTAATTTATAAGTTTTTATGTGTAGGTTTATATGTATTTTAATATTGTATGTTCCATGTCAAGGATTTCATTGTTTTTATTTTCATATTCATAATTTAATGGATTTGGTCTCTTTTAAGTGTGACATGATTAGAGAGATGAGCTGAAACTAACAAAATGAACGTCAACAGGGACAAATGCAAGATACTCAAGTTCAGCAGGAAAAAAATGAAATGCAAAAATACACAATGGGGGGATGCCTGTCTTGACAGCAGCACATGTGAAAAGGATCTTGGAGTCATTGTGGACAAGTTAAACATGAGCCAACAATGTGATGTGGCAGCTAAAAAAGCCATTGGGATTTTGGCCTGCATCAATAGGAGTATAATGTCTAGATCCAGGGAAGTCATGCTCCCCCTCTATTCCACCTTAGTCAGACCACACCTGGAATACTGTGTCCAGTTCTGGGCAACACAATTGAAGGGAGATGTTGACAAGCTGGAATGTGTCCAGAGGAGGGCGACTAAAATGATCAAGGGTCTGGAGAACAAGCCCTATGAGGAGCGGCTGAAAGACCTGGACATGTTTCGCCTGCAGAAGAGAAGACTGAGAGGAGACATGACAGCCATGTATAAATATGTGAGGGGGAGTCATAGGGAGGAGGGAGCAAGCTTGTTTTCTGCTGCCCTGGAGACTAGGACGCGGAACAATGGCTTTAAACTACAGGGAAGGAGATTCCACCTGAACATTAGGAGGAACTTCCTTACTGTGAGGGCTGTTTGGCAGTGGAACTCTCTGCCCCGGACTGTGGTGGAGGCTCCTTCTTTGGAGGCTTTTAAACAGAGGCTGGATGGCCATCTGTCAAGGGTGCTTTGAATGTAATTTCCTGCTTCTTGGCAGGGGTTGTATTGGATGATCCATGAGGTATCTTCCAGCTCTATGGTTCTATGATTCTATGTTGCTCTTTACCATTTTGAGTCCCTGCATTGAGATACAGGTAGAATAAAAATAAATATAAATATAAATAAAATAAATAATGTGAAGTTGATTATCTTTTAGTCCTTTTCAAACCAAGGCACTGAAATATGTTTTAGCTTACAAATCACTCTGCTTTGCTAGATTTTTGCTTGTTGGATGTTTTTATGTATAGCCTTTTTGCAATCTGTTATCTCATCTTCATCTCATTTTGGAGAATATATAGCTCAAACTCTCCTCCCAGAAAACATGTATTTTCTTCTTTCTTCTACATCAAGTGTCTTCTCCCAGCCTTTTCTTTCTTTCTAAGGTTATCTTAGTTCATTTTCTTCCATAATTTCATATGACATGCTCATCCAATTCTTGTGTTTGTTGACTTTGCATCTACTATCTGCAAACCATGGAATAAAGAGAGATATTTGGTCCCCAGAGATATTTCAGCATGGACTGTTTTAACAATAGCACTGCATTAAGCAGGCCATTTGTTTTTGTTCTCAAAACGAACCATTTCTTTCTTTCTGATGTTCAGAGTCTGACATTGCTTAAATTTTTGCAGAACAAAGGTTTTTTTAAAAGGAAAAAGAAGGAAATGTGGGTAAAAAACCCAAATCATTCCAATCAAAATATAACACACTGTGCCCAAACTATAGATTTGTGTAGAAAGAAACATATCAGACCTTTTGGCTAGTTCAATTGACAAAACACATTAGGAGTTGTGAACTTCTGATTCTATATCTAAATCTCCTAGAAGAACTAGATCCAACTATTGTCGCAAAAGGAATACTGTATATAGAAGCTCATAAAGACATTGTTACCCTCAGTAAATCTGGCTCATTGAAATGGCTAAGTTGTTTTAAACATACTTTTCAAACAGAAATGCCTAAACACCTCAGGATGGTATTTACCAAAACTAGATTTGCATAGCTGGACACAATGGTCAGACATGGAAGGTTTGACCAAGTCCCATATAATGAACAATTTTGTATCTGTGGAGTGGCAGAGGTAGACGATATCACACATGTTCTGTTTAGCTGTAACTTGTATAAGAAAGAGAGAAAACAATACCTCGGACCATACATTATACAAAAGACCCACTGAGATCCTTATATTAAAACTACATTTTATTGGCTGGCCAGAGTGCTAAAATAACATACAAAATGGTCCCTTTTCTGTTTAAAGCGACTCAGTTGAGAACTGCATATTTGGAGTCAATGGTGTAAATTGTAGGGGGCATACAGATATTTGATCTGGATCAGGATTTTGACCCCTTGTTAAACACTTATTTTAACTTTGATTGTAATGTGGGTTATATGCTATATGTGTTTGTGTTAAATGTGTTTGTTAAATGTTTTGATATGGCCAATGGGCTAATCAATAAAACATATACTATACTACCTTGGCACCATTTGAGTTCTGGGAATGGGTTGAGTGGGTTGGGGTGGGTCCCTATGTCTGCCTTCCAAAATACAATCAATACTAAAAGATTGTACTATTCCTGGGTGTTTTTGTCCAAGGGGAGTTGGGAGGAAGATTGCCAGAAGTACCTGCCCTAGTTAAGACCCCAACCAGGTTATTTCCCCTGTCTAATGAGTTTTTCCAGCTTTTAATCTTAAATAGTGATTAAGTGAAATAAAGTGACCCTTATTTCATCCAACTTCATGTGTCTGGAATTGTAATTTCAGAATTGGTCATTAATAGGATGAGCTTTAGAGCAAGTAGGCTAACCAAGTAGAATTTTGGCACAGACCAATTTTTTTCTATATTTTCTTATGGAATTGAATTTGATACAAATATAGTTTTATTGCTTCCTTTTTATTCTATTTTATTGGTTGCTAATGTATTATTCATTTATTGTATCCAAAGGAGATTCATGCATTGAACGAGCAAACAAACAAAATTATTTCACTGCCTAATTGGAATCCTGCTATAAAATTTCCCAATATTGCTCCATTACTACACAATTGTGAATTGTCTCGTGGCATGTAAATCAAGCATATGAAACATGAGTTAGAAAAATTCAATCACATTTGGTTCTGCTGAACAACATGGCTCACCTTCACTGAACAGAATCTGAACTTGCTTTCATGAATAACTTTGCTCATTTTTCCACACAAAACCTGCTAACTAAATCCTGTTGCATTTTATCACATGGTGACTCCTTTGTCTTTTCTTTTTAGTGTCCCAGTGTTAGAATTGCAGTTAGACAAGGGTGACTAAATATGCAGTCTGATTTGTTTTCATATCTGTCTAGAAGATGAGTGTGTTAATATCATTCAAAGCCTCCTAACTCTGAAGCCCTATGCAAGAGAAAATTATATGAAGTAAGCACTACCTACCTTTTCTTTACATCAATATAAAATTATAAAAATGAAATCCTTATATACAGACTGGAATAATATGTAAGACAACATTGCTGTTTAAAGAATTGTTGCTTTGAATTACATGTATAGTACATTGTGTTTGATCTTGCACAATGTACTATCAAACATAGATCAAACTCATATGCAGACAAACACAGCTAGAGCTGGAAAAATATACCTCAAAAGGAAATGGTAATCTTTCTTAATGTGGATTCCTTGGCTTCCACATATTTTCTGGTGATCAACTTAATTTCTATAATGCTTTTGTGTATCGTGAACTCATTTAATGTACCAGAGATCATGATATATTTCAGTATTGCCACTAAAACTCTCTTAAAGCACGTATAGTTGCTTTTTGCTTAGCAAATACTTGGGATATCTTTTAAAAATGTCCCAGGCAGTGTGTCAGTTTTAAAGTTACTTAAACTTTTCCAATTAGACTAAAACATGGCTTAGACTGGATCCAGCACACTAAGCTTCATTGTAAAGAATTTCAGTTGGTATTGGTAGATTCCCTTCCTTTCCTGGCAACCAATATATTTCAACTTTCATACTGTACTACACTATTTAGAGAAAATATCAATTTGAATAGATATTCAAAATAACTTGAATTTATGATTTTATGTTTATCTTCCTATTCTCAAGCATATTCTTATTCAGAATGATGTTATTTATTTATTTATTTATTTATTTACAGCATTTATATTCTGCCCTTCTCATCCCGAAGGGGACTCAGGGTGGATCACAGAACACATATATGTCAAACATTCAATGCTGTTTATACAATGACAAGACAGACAATAGATAGTTGGAGAAGTTTTCCATGGAGAGCCCAAGTTATAATTAGAATCTGACATTTGTTTTCAGATACCAATAGCTCATGCTCATAGGAACATCCCTGTCAACATTCTTGTTTACCCAAATGCTTTTGAGGTATGAATGTAAAAACAGCAACAATGAAATAGAAGGGTCCTCGTTCTTTGATTATCATAAGATATCTACTAGAAGACCACTTCCTTTTATTTGAATTTTAAAAATGTTGGGAACAATCCAATTTAACTGAGACTTTTCCACTGGGGATGGGGGGGGGACATTTTCTAGTCTTGTTTCAAACTCATTCATTTCAATTATACTAAAACATGTCTTAAACTGGATCCAGCACACTAAGCTTCATTGTAAAGAATTTCAGTTGGTATTGGTAGATTCCCTTCCTTTCCTAGTAACCAATATATTTCAACATTCATACTGTACTACACTTCCCTGACCATTACTACAAATGTTCTGCCTATATTTAATCATCTTTTTTTCTTAAAAATGCCATGAGTGCCCTAGTCATTTCTTTGTAATACATTTCCTGTTTTTTTTTATTACAAGATGTAAAGAATACTCAATTTTCTTGCTTTTGCTAAGGAAGAGTACATTGATGCTTCAAGACAACCCATCAACTAAACTACAAAATGTCTCAGCTTCAGGTTGTAGTTTGAAACAGAACATAACAGCCATAAAGTGCAGATTGTACTAGTCCTCCTGTCTGTATGCCAAGGTACAAAGATGTGTTTTCAGAAGTTTTTTGAAGGAGAGAAGGGTGGGGGCCATTTTTATTTCTTTAGGGAGAGAATTCCAGAGGCAGGGAGTGATCACGGAAAAGGCGCCCTCTGTCATTCCCATCAAACATGCTTGAGACGGGGGTGGGACCGAGAACAGGGCCTACTCTTCTGATCAAAGTGTGCGAGGTGGTCTATATAGGGAGATGCGGTTAGACAAGAAGTCTGGATCTGAACCATTTAGGGCTTTATACTGTAGGTAACAACCAGCACTTTGTATTTAGCTCAGAAGTGGACCGGCAGCCAGTGGAGCTGCTGTAACATGGGAGTGGTTTGCTCCCTGAATGGGATTCCAGTTAGTAACCTGGCTGCCAATCTCTGAACTTGCTGTATCTTTTGAACTATCTTCAAAGGCAGCCCCACGTATTTCAGTAGTCCAAATGGGATATGACTAAGGCTCCACTTTCTATAAAGACTTGAAAACTTGGCTGTTCCAGTGGTTTAGCTTGTGACCATGGCTGTCCAGTCCTAATTTAATTGGTTTTTTCCCCCTAGCACTTTATTTCCAGGCCCAGCCCTATTGCTCTGTGTTTTGCACAAGCCTGACTTTCTCTTTCATATCTGAACATGCTCACTTTTTCCAGCACTGGTTGTGATGTTGATTGATGTATTTTTCTGATGTTTTTACTTTTTGGTTTTTAACTGTATTTATATTGTTGTATGCTGGGCTTGGTCCACATGTAAGCTATCCCGAGTCCCTTCTGGGAGATGGTGGCAGGTTATAATAATAAAGTTGTTGTTGTTGTTGTTGTTGTTGTTGTTGTATCTTCTCAGGCTTATTTGCTGGGAACATGAACCATGTTCTTGGTGGTTGTGCAAAAAAATTGGAAGTGGCGAAGTGCGTTAAAGCACTGAGCTGGAGACCGAAAGGTCCCAGGTTCAATCCCCGGGAGCGGCGTGAGCAACCGCTGTTAGCTCCAGCTCCTGCCAACCTAGCAGTTCGAAAACATGCCAATGTGAGTAGATCAATAGGTACTGCTCCGGCAGGAAAGTAACGGTGCTCCATGCAGTCATGCTGACCACATGACCTTGAAGGTGTCTACGGACAACGCCGGCTCTTCGGCTTAGAAATGGAGATGAGCACCAACCCCCAGAGTCAGACATGACTGGACTTAACGTCAGGGGAAAACCTTTACCTTTTATATAGAAAGGCTTAGGCTGAGTCTACACTGTCATATAATCCAGATTATCAAAGCAGAAAATCCACATTATCTGCTTTGAACAGAATTATATGAGTCTACACTGCCATATAATCCAGTTCAAAACAGTTAATCTGGATTTTATATGGCAGTGTAGACCCAGCCTAAGATGGCTCCTTCCTTGTTTTCCTTCCTTTGTCAAGTAAACATGTAATTTTATCATGATTTTAGAAATTGTTTTTAATGGTATGTTATGCTGTTAAATTGTTCCTTAATGGATCTTAAAACATCATTTAATTGCTTTTTAAAATATTGTTTATCATTTCAACTGATGTTTTTGTATAGTTTTTAATTTGTACTGTTTTCATTAAGTGGCGAGCTTCTTTGAGTCCCATTATTGGGGAAAAGTGTGGGCTATCTCTCAATCTATCTGTGGAAATACATATGTATGAATGAATATTTGTATATACCTGTAAGGGGGAGACAGTGGAGGGTCCTGCCCTGGAGTTGGAAAGAAACTGTTCCTTTTAAACACCAACAAGATTGAAGGACGCTGAATCAAATCAAGAAGTGAGACAGATGTGGAGTAATTGGAAGGAGGGAGGGGGAGTGGAGGAAAGGAGATAAGAGGGAGAGACGGGGAAGAACAGGGAGCTCTGCTGGATCTGAGTTGTTCGCATGTCTGAAAAAAGGCTGAAATAAAGGAGTCACTGGAAGTATTCCAAACAGCTATCTGAGTCCTGTTTGTCGTAAGCAAATGATGGAATGGTTGACCATGCTTATGATGGTCCCCTGCCTATGAAGGATGGAGGACCTTCTCATCGTACCCAAAGGCTCCTACATGGCTAGATGGTCTTGGACCAAACTTGGTATGCATATGTTTCTTGATGCCACATAAAATGTAGGTGTTTATTATTTGTTGAGAGGTAACATGGTATAAAGCCACCTTAATGCAGCCTCGACCCACATTAACCAAAGTCAAGAGTTATGAATTCTGCTTCAGAATTTGATGTATCCCCTGACTTTGGGCCCACGTATGTAAATAGCTGAGAAAATATTCTCAGATGGTCTGAATCTTATTGTTAGTTAATTGAGAACACTATTGACTCAGTGATTACATTTTGAATCTATACAGTTAAATCCCGTTGATTCAATATGTCTACACCACTTAGAACTAACTTGGAACTAACTACAGTGGGCCTAGTCTGCAAACTTTGCACATGCTTCACAGATTAATATTAATATTACTAATAATTAAAATACCATTAAAATATTACTACCATCAGTCATTTGCAGTTGTTGGTGGCCATACACTTGTGAGAGAAAGATGCAACATGCAAGCCCTTCCAGGGACTCCTATAACACGCTCCTGGAATGCATGTTCATATTGCTACCATTTAATAATATGGAACTTAATCTTCTGTGTTTTTTTAATATCTGTGTGGGATTTTGAAACCAAACCACCATTGACCTAATATAAGAGCATTAAAGAAAATATTTATTATTCAGTTCTGAATGCCAGAGCAGGGTTTATCTCAGTTGTTTATGTGAGTCCACCCAATACATAGTTTTCCACACCACTTTCAGTTATGCCATTATGTTATGGGTGAAGTACAAAAAAATAGTTATCCTTACAATTCCTAGGAATTCTAACTTGCACTTACAAATTGTATACAAATTGCATTAATTGCCTTTTAAATGGTTCGTAGTGTTCCTCTGACCAACCTGTGGCTCATTATGCATCTGCAGACACAGATGAGATATGTAAGAATGAATATAATTTGACAAATTAAGCTATTCAATGTACAGACAGAACTGACATTCAAGTAGTGATACACAGATGAAATTATAATGTGCCGTGTTCAAAGCAAGAGCTTGCCCAGTGAAGCTGCAGGGGACATTTGAGAATTGAGGAAGAATAATGGCTAGATATGTCAATATGAGAGCAAGCTCATAAGTGAATTAAGAGACAAGCTCATATCCACAATTGCCTCAAGGGAATCCACATTGAATTCTGATCTAGCCTCCTTTCTCATTACACAGTAATGTCCTGCCAAATCCATTCACATGCATTAAGCTCATTCAACCCAGTAAATGTCATATGCTCTAAGTGCCAGGGTTCAAAATGTACTCAACAAACATCCAAATGGAAAATATTTATGAAATTGTATGTGAAAGTTAGGTTGTACCTTTTGCATTTTTCATCCAAAAGCCTTCTGCAGCTAGCTTAGAAGACAATGACAGGTGGCAGAAGTTTTAGCTGGAAGCTTTTCTCTATCTTCCTGGTTCCTTAATATTTAACACTCACCCATAATGTCATGTTGCTGACATATTAAGGATATTTCTTTCATTACCTTGAATCTAGAAATTTCCACTCTAATGTATTGAGATATGTCAAAATACAGTAGAGTCTCACTTATTAACACTCGCTTATCCAACGTCCTGGATTATCCAACGCATTTTTGTAGTCAATGTTTTCAATACATCGTGATATTTTGGTGCTAAATTCGTAAATACAGTAATTACTACGTAACATTACTGCGTACTGAACTACTTTTTCTGTCAAATTTGTTGTAAAACATGATGTTTTGGTGCTTACTTTGTAAAATCATAACCTAATTTGATGTTTAATAGGCTTTCCCTTAATCCCTCCTTATTATCCAACATATTCGCTTATCCAACGTTCTGCCGGCCGGTTTATGTTGGATAAGTGAGACTCTACTGTATAAGCTTGTACACTGAAGTGTAAAAAAGTAGATGCACATGGAATGCCCTTTTTGATGTACTCAACAAAAATTATAAAACAAGTGTTGGGCCTTAGAATTATTTTTTATGTAGTGTTAGCACAGTCACGTTATCCAAAGCAGAATCCTATTAAGCCATTCAGAGCCATAAGAAAAGAAATTTCAGTAGCATAAGTTGTAAACTAAGGGCCCATCTACACTGACGATTTAATGCAGCTCCAAGCCAACTCAAAATTGTGGTGGCCACAAAACACGTGTTGTCAATGTATAAAGAAAATACAGCACATTTGGAAAGTTGTTGGGAAGTCTGAAATCGGCCCTTAATGCACTGCAGCAGATCCCAATGTATCCCAGAGCTAGGGAAAAATTAGTTCTGCAAAATGTGGAGCACATTGTACACACCCATCTCTGCTGAAGTGCATTATGCAGTCCAGAACAGGGGATCCCAAAAAAACATCCCAAGGACATGGCTGGGCAGCAGAGAGCTAATTAGCCCCCTGGGAGGAGTAATTGATCACTTCCACTTTTGTCAATTTCCCTTTCTTTTTACCCTGTAATCCTCTGGAGCACTTTTTTATCATGTCAGAAGCAACTTGAGAACATACTGCAAGTTCCTTCTGGTGTGAAAGAATTGGTTGTCTACAGAGATGTTGCCCAGGGGACGCCCAGATATGTTACCATCCTGCTGGGTGGCTTCTCTCATATCCCTGCAAGCTAGAGCTAACAGACAAGAGGTCACCCCATCTCAAGGATTTGAACGGGCAACCTTCAGGCCAGCAATCCAAACCTCATGCCAGCAGTCCAACTGGCACAAGGATTTAACACATTGTGCCACCGCGGCTTCCCCTCTGGAGCACTGATGCTGTTGGGGGGGGGGGATCCACAGAGCAGTTTGGGGCCAGGTTCTCTTGTTAATTGAATCATTTTCCTGACTTCAGACTAATTCCAAATCTGGAAATCTATTCACACACACAGCAAATCTGATTCCAAGCTGCATTGTAGTTTCAGTGTAGATGGGGTCACATTATTACTTTTTAAAACATAGAACTATGCACTGCCCTCCCACAACCAGTATATGGTCCACATCACATATACTCTCCTAGGGGATTCAAGATGGTTTCTGTGATGACTCATGGGCCTTGTAGTCCTGCTTATGACACTGTAATGCCTGATGATGAAGAAAACTTGGGTTTTTTACCTTCCCAGTCTGAACTGGAATCTTCCCAGCCAGACCTTTCCCAGGCAGATCTGGGAACCTTGCACCTGCAAGAGAGTTGTGACCCAGAAGTATGTCAAACAAATCCGGAGCCCACTTCTCCTGTGTTCTCCCGCCATGAGTTTTGTAAACAACAGAGAAGTTTGGAAGCTGCTTCGCGCAGGAGTGCGAGGATAGCAGCCAAGAATTCAGCCAATTAAGTCTGCTTTTTCGTGAGAATCCTTAAGGAGGCAAACATCTGGTCTCAAAGATTAGCTTTCGTTTCTGGTTCCCAGAGAACTGCTTCGGCGGGAAAGTTAGACTCTATATAGGTGATTTACCCGCGAAGTAACTTCGCGGAGTCAATTCGTCAACCTCCGGAGCGAGTTGTGTCTGGACAGCGCGCTCCGTTTCAAGCCTCGCTCCTGCTCAAGCCTTGCCCTGCTTTCCAGCCTTCGCTCCTGTTTCAGCCTTTGTTTACCTACGGACCTTGCTTGTTTCCCAGGACTAAACATTGCCTTGTATCACGGATTTTACCAAGTTTTTCCACGGACCTTGTTCTTGTTCCTTGTTACCTTGTTCCACGTTTTAAGCCTTGTTTCAAGTATCAAGTTATTTCCTAGCCTTGCTCAAGTTTATGGACTAAAGGACCTTGTCATCTCCCCTCACTTTGCCTGGCAAAGTGAGTGTTTCGGTTATTGGATTACAACTTTGAACCTTAATATTTCATATTAGACATCGCTTTTTTGGACTAATTTAGACCTTTCCTGAAAGGTCTGCTTTTGGACTATTTCATATACTTGCTTTTATTAACTTTATATATTCCTTCAATAAAGATATTAGATAGATTCTGGCCTCTGTGTTTGGTTATTGGTGCCTTTGCAGCCTGGGTCCTGACAGTTTGACTCCGCCACCCATAAGCACCAATTAACCAAGGCCAGAATGTCGACCGGAGCCGCGCCGGCTGGGCAGCCGCTCAGCTACACCATCAGCAAAGATGAAGTGGATCGCATCCGTGACAGACTCAACGCGCAGGATGGAGAAATAAAAGGATTGAGGGAGCGCGGAGTCCGCCTCCCGGCCATGGCGTTGCCAACTAAGTTTTCTGGAGAAGCTTCCAAGGTCCAAGTTTTCCGCCGCCAGTGCCAGGCTTACCTAGAGGCCCGTGCCGCCGAGTTTCCCCAAGAAGACATCAAGGTGGCGTGGGTTTACAGCCTTCTAGACGGACCAGCGGCCAGCTGGGCGACGGCCCTATTCGATCAAGCCTCTTCCCACCTAAGAACAGCGCAACGCTTCTTGGATCACCTTAAGGAGACCTGGGGAATCGAGGACAATTTGGAGGCAGCCGGCCATAAACTCCGGCGCCTCTTTCAAGGAGACAGACCCATGTCTCAGTACATAGCTGAGTTCCGAGTGCTGGCCCACAGCACCGGCTGGAACGATGTAGCCCTCAGGGGACAATTTCGGGAGGGTCTCAACATTGAAATGCTGGAAGAAATCTCCAAGGTGGACCCTCCCCAGTCCCTCGAAGCACTCATTGACCAATGTTTACGGGCTGAAGTCTTGATTGCCAACAGGAAACAATGGGTACGTGGTCAGAGCGGTAGAGCTGGGGCAAAACCCCCCGCTCCCGCCAGCGTCCAGCCGCGTCCAGTGTGGAGACCCCCACCACCAACCCCATACCCCAGAGGGAGCGAGGAGGTGCCGATGCAGTTGGGCAACGTGCGACCCAGGTTAGATGCCGCCGAGAAGGCCCGTCGCCAACGCTTAAATCTCTGCTGGTATTGCGGAAATGGGGGCCACTTCGCCAGAGAGTGTCCAGCCAAAGGGAAGCCCGCCGCCCGTCTTGCGGCGGCGTCCTCCACGGAGACGAAGGCGTCTGAGGCGGCTGGCACACAGCCGGCGGGGGAAGCCAACGACCGGGCGTAGAGAGGCTCGCCAACCCGGTCAGGAAACCCATTCAAGAGCCGCCAACCGGAGTCCTGTTCCTTCTAGTGGTCACCTTGTGGTCAGCAAAAAGGGGACCCGTCATGATCCACGCCATGATAGACTCCGGAGCCACCAACAACTTCATTGACAGAGAGTATGCCGACTCTCTGGGATTACAATATCATGACTTCAAGAATGCCCGTGTGGTGCAAGCCATAGACGGCCGCCCCCTCAAGACGGGGCCCGTAAGCCAGTGGTCGGAACCCACCAGGATGTGGATAAGGGAACATATGGAAGAGATTTCTTTCTTTGTTACCGAGGTTCCCCATTTCCCTGTGATTTTGGGAATCCCGTGGCTGACTCTCCACGACCCAAGCATCTCCTGGTCCAACAGAGAACTACAGTTTGCTTCAAAGTACTGCCAAAACCATTGCCTCGTAGCCAAGGTCTGCCATGCCACAGAGACCGAGCCCATCATCACCCTGCCCAAGAAGTACTCCGAGTATTGGGATGTATTCAATGAAAAAGAAGCCTAGAAATTACCCCCACATAGACCTTATGACTGTGCCATTGACTTGGTGGAGGGGGCCCCGATCCCGCGAGGGCACCTATACTCCCTGACTGAACCGGAGCAAGAAGCTCTCAGGGAATTCATAGAGACAAACCTTCGCAAGGGATTCATCAGACCCTCTCAATCCCCAGCCGCCTCCCCAGTGATGTTTGTGAAGAAGAAGTCAGGGGAATTACGCTTGGTGGTGGACTATAGAGCATTGAACAATATCACCAAGCGGAACAGTTATCCCCTGCCCTTAATCTCGGATCTATTGGACCGACTTCGAGGAGCCAAGGTCTACACCAAGCTGGATCTTCGAGGGGCTTATAATCTAGTTCGCATCAGAGAAGGGGACGAGTGGAAGACTGCCTTTCAGACTAAATTCGGATTATTCGAGTCCTGAGTTATGAATTATGGATTATGCGGAGCCCCCGCAACGTTCCAGCATTTTGTCAATGATATTTTTCAGGACTATCTAGATCGGTTCTTGATAATCTACCTGGACGATTTTTTGGTGTTTTCTAGATCACAATCAGAACATGAGAACCACGTCAAAATGGTGTTACAACGTTTGCGAGATCATGGACTTTATGCCAAGTTGGAAAAATGCGCTTTCGATCTACAAGAGGTAGATTTCCTTGGATACCGTATCTCGCCTCTAGGGCTCTCCATGGATCCAGCCAAGGTTTCAGCAGTATTGGAATGGCGGGCGCCAACTAACAAGAAAGAGGTGCAGCGTTTCTTGGGGTTCGCGAACTATTACCGCAAGTTCATTCCAGATTTTGCCCGCTGGTCTGACCCAATCACTAGCTGCATCCGTGGAAAACAGCCCTTCCGCTGGACTGATCAAGCAGAGAAAGGGTTCCAGCAACTAAAGAAATTATTCACGTCCCAGCCAATTCTACAGCACCCAGATCCTGGAACCCCTTTTGTTGTGCAAGCGGACGCCTCGGATGTGGCAATTGGGGCTGTACTCTTACAACCGGTGGGAGACCACCTTCATCCCTGTGCCTTTTACTCCCGTCAACTAACCACACCAGAGAGAAATTACACCATTTGGGAAAAGGAACTACTGGCCATAAAGGCAGCCTTTGAAACTTGGAGACATTGGCTAGAAGGGGCCAAATTTCCCATTGAAGTCCACACTGATCATCGAAATCTAGAACATCTAAGAACTGCCCGCAAACTAAATCAGAGGCAGCAACGTTGGGCTTTATTCTTTGAACGTTTCAACTTCCAGATCCATTATGTGACCCCAGCCCAAACCAAGCAAGCAGACGCCCTGTCACGTAAACCGGAATACGCTGCAGGACGCAAGGAGACCTTTGAATCCCAACTACTACAACCCGAGAACTTTGCCACGCTCACAGTGGGGAACACCAAATCCACTCCCATTGGTTCAACTTCCTCTACTCCAGGACCCATCTGTGCTCAAGAAATCAGGGCTAGTCAGCAAGCAGATGCCTGGGCGCAGGACCAACTTCGTCAAGGTCTGCATTTTCCCTTTTCGCTTAAAGATGGACTGCTTTGCTATAGAAATCATGTTTATATCCCACCCGGACCGGGCAGGGAAAAAGCGCTTCGTCTGTGTCATGACTGCAAACCAGCAGGGCATTTCGGACTATTTAAAACCATGCATCTGATCCTAAGGGATTTTTGGTGGCCCAAGATCCGCAAAGATGTGGAAAAATATGTCAACACCTGCCCAGTATGCCAGCGCTCCAAGATAAGAAGGGAGAAACCCTCAGGGCTTCTACATCCCCTTCCTACCCCATCTCGCCCATGGGAAATAATTTCTGCGGATTTCATCACTGACCTACCACCTTCCTGTGGATTCACCACGATCCTAGTGGTGGTGGACCTTTTCACCAAGTTAGCCCATTTCATACCCTGTGAAGGTCTCCCCACGGCCAAAGAGACTGCAGATCTATTCCTTCAACATGTTTTCAGACTACATGGATTGCCCAAGAGTTTAGTCACAGACCGTGGATCTCAATTCACCTCTCGTTTTTGGAAGGCACTACAAAAACTATTGGGCATAGACTCTCGCTTATCTTCAGCTCATCATCCTCAAACAGATGGGCAAACGGAGCGCACCAATGCCACCTTGGAGCAGTATCTTCGCTGTTATGTAAACTACCAACAGGACAATTGGGCTTCTCTGTTACCACTGTCAGAGTTTGCTTATAACAATGGAGTTCAAGCTTCTACAAAAGAAACGCCGTTCTTTGCAAACTACGGCTTCCACCCACGTTTCTTTCCCCCTGTCATTGAAACTTCAGAAGTTCCCGCAGCAGAGGATTGGCTGCAGGAACTCACAGCGGTACAACAACTTTTGCTCCAGCAACTGGACCAAGCCAAGGAGGACTATAAACGCCACGCTGACAAACATCGCCAGCCGGGCCCCGAAATCAAGGTAGGAGATCGGGTTTTCCTGTCCACTCGCTTTCTGCCCTCCCACCGCCCTTGCCGGAAGTTAGATGCCCGTTTCATTGGCCCCTATCCAGTGGTGGCGCAATTAAACCCCGTGACTTTCAAACTCCAACTTCCGCGTTCAATGCGCATCCACCCAGTGTTTCACCGTTCCCTGCTCCTTCCGGCGGATGGTGTGCGTCCTGATACAGACCAACCGGCTCCCCCTCCTGTTTTGATGAATGGGGAGGAGGAGTTCGAGGTTGAGGACATTTTAGATTCTCGCTTTCACCGCCGCCGCCTGCAATATCTCATTGACTGGGTGGGTTTTGGCCCTGAGGAGCGCTCTTGGGAAGACGCCTCCACAGTTCACGCTCCTGATCTAACCCGTCGCTTTCATCAGACCTATCCCACCAAACCGCGGCCTCGCGCTTCGGGGAGAGAGTCCCAGTTTGGGAGGGGCCCTGAGGAGGGGGATAGTGTGATGACTCATGGGCCTTGTAGTCCTGCTTATGACACTGTAATGCCTGATGATGAAGAAAACTTGGGTTTTTTACCTTCCCAGTCTGAACTGGAATCTTCCCAGCCAGACCTTTCCCAGGCAGATCTGGGAACCTTGCACCTGCAAGAGAGTTGTGACCCAGAAGTATGTCAAACAAATCCGGAGCCCACTTCTCCTGTGTTCTCCCGCCATGAGTTTTGTAAACAACAGAGAAGTTTGGAAGCTGCTTCGCGCAGGAGTGCGAGGATAGCAGCCAAGAATTCAGCCAATTAAGTCTGCTTTTTCGTGAGAATCCTTAAGGAGGCAAACATCTGGTCTCAAAGATTAGCTTTCGTTTCTGGTTCCCAGAGAACTGCTTCGGCGGGAAAGTTAGACTCTATATAGGTGATTTACCCGCGAAGTAACTTCGCGGAGTCAATTCGTCAACCTCCGGAGCGAGTTGTGTCTGGACAGCGCGCTCCGTTTCAAGCCTCGCTCCTGCTCAAGCCTTGCCCTGCTTTCCAGCCTTCGCTCCTGTTTCAGCCTTTGTTTACCTACGGACCTTGCTTGTTTCCCAGGACTAAACATTGCCTTGTATCACGGATTTTACCAAGTTTTTCCACGGACCTTGTTCTTGTTCCTTGTTACCTTGTTCCACGTTTTAAGCCTTGTTTCAAGTATCAAGTTATTTCCTAGCCTTGCTCAAGTTTATGGACTAAAGGACCTTGTCATCTCCCCTCACTTTGCCTGGCAAAGTGAGTGTTTCGGTTATTGGATTACAACTTTGAACCTTAATATTTCATATTAGACATCGCTTTTTTGGACTAATTTAGACCTTTCCTGAAAGGTCTGCTTTTGGACTATTTCATATACTTGCTTTTATTAACTTTATATATTCCTTCAATAAAGATATTAGATAGATTCTGGCCTCTGTGTTTGGTTATTGGTGCCTTTGCAGCCTGGGTCCTGACAGTTTCCAACAAATGTAATGAAGTGGCAAACATTCAATGCCAAAAATGGACAAATGACAAATCAAATGAAAACAATAAATAAAACAATCTCAATATAAACTTATAAAATTGATATGGACCCACATCAATCCAGACTCTTGGCCATTACATTGTAGTTTCAAGATAATACAGTGGAATTTTCCAGAGAAGTTAATTTAGTTTTTTATTGTTTATTCTCTTTTTAAGTTTTATATTTTGTGAATTTTTAACTATATGTTCGTTAATTTGTTGTGATCTTCATCTGAGTCCCAAATTGGCGAAAGATCATGATATAAAAATAATATGAATATTACTAATAATATTTTAAAATCAAAATGTTTCCTATCCTTCTCTAAGCAAACACAAGTTGGAAGGGAAATTCCCTCCTGGAAGAGTTATCATGGGAAAAAGTTGTCTGTATTGAAGCTTTATCACCAAACCTTGTTTCCACAACCCAAAATGTTCAAAATCCAGTTGTCACAAAGACAGAAAGTGAGGTGAAATCCTCTGAACAGGGGCACAGGTAGCAAAACAAATACTATAGGAGTGGTAACCCTTTCTTACGCTATCCAAAGCTAAAAAATAAATAGCTGTAGTTACACTTAAAATGTACCTTTTTCAACTTAGATACAAATTTAACTTAAAAGCAAATCTACAGAACCTATCTTGTTTGTAACCTGTGGACTGCCTGCAATGTATATCATCATTAGGTTTCCTAACAAATAACAATTGAGAAATATGATCTCAAAGAATACATGCACCATAAATTGTTAACATTTTAGTAAACATTTATACAGACCACACTGTACAGAAAACAGATTTTTACACATACAGTGTGTTTCCTTTGCATAACAAAGTGTCTTCTTGTGCAAGAAATGGTTTCTGCACAAAACAATGTGAGCCAACTGAATTTCTGCACAAGCACCTCCCAAAATACCAACAGCAATTAGGAGCTACAGTAGAGCCCCAGTTAACCAAGCCCCGGTTAACCAAGCCCCGGCTATGTATCATCTCAGGCACCCCCAGGGGCACCCCTCTCTCTCCTTCTCTCAAGCGAAGGGAGCTGAAGAAGTGACGAGGGAGGAGGAAGCACCCCGGAAGTGCCCCGCGATCGCTGCTGCAGTGATCGCGGAGTGCTTCCCACTCCGTGATCGCGAAGAGCCCTCTCCCCTTGGGAAGCACCCCACGTGCTCATGGCGTGCTTCGCTGGGCCAAGCCCTTGCCCTTTGGGAAGCACCCCACATGGAGTGCTTCCCAAGGGGCGAGAGCTTGCCGAGGGACATCTCCCTGGACCTCTCTCGGCCAGGCCCTTGCTGGAGGAAAGAGTTTCCTCCAGAAAGGAAATGGCCGAGGGAGATCTGGGACGTGCCTCGTGGTTTGGATTTCAAAGAGACAGTATAGCCATTCAGAGGGGAGACCCAATTGTTTTAATAGAGTTCCAAATGAGTAGCGTATTCAGGGGTTAAAGTATTGTCTTCTGTATTTTAATAAACTTCAACCTGTTTTTGTTTGTTTGTTTTTCAATTGTCTCTGGCTATCAATGATATGGATGTATTTATTTCTACCAAATTCACTATATCTACTGTTCCATAAAGGGGGTCACCATGAGGCTTGGGTATCCAATCAAGGAAAGGATTAATTGCGAGGGGGGGGGGAGCAAGATGAATTATAGGAGCCCAAATTTTGAACCACAGGACAAGTCTGGAAATATTATTTAGCTCCCCTTTCACTTGGCCATTTCTGTGTTGTCAGATAGTAGGAGAATCAGTGGAAAGGCTCTTTTCCTGTAGCTGGTCATAGCTGCAACAGTCATCATCAATGAACTCCAAGGGTTCTTGGGGACATCTCTTCAGTGCTTCCAGCTACAGGAAAAAAAGCTGGATATATCATCACTGATCAGGAGATATAATTATGTGATACATGTATGTCTCCTGATACAGGATCTTAGCCAATATGTTAAATCTGAAGTCCTTAATCTTAATCCAGATCTCTACAGTACTATGCTATTCCTTTTGTTCAATGAGGTGATGATGATTTCCATCATATTTCAGCATTACATGCTGCTTGATCTCCTAACCAAGAAAGCCACTGTCTCTTTTTTGCTTGTCACTGCCTTGGCTTCCTTGTCCTGTAGATTCTATCACTTTCACACACTAACAACACTTCTTCCTCTACAGACCTATTTCATAGGTTTTCTCAAAATTGTTTCTTTCCTTAGCTTCACTGTCAGTCTCCTCTTTCTCCCTGTTCCAACTATTCAGATTATTTGAGTTTTTTCATTGCTCCTTGCACCTCTCACCAACTTTTCATAATCATAGTAACAGTAATTGCAATATTTTCTTATCGTATTAGACATTTTTTATGTTAAGGAATGAAATTTACAGTATAGCAATTCATTACATGGAAAACAAAACAAGTTTCTCCCTTATTATGGGTTGTGGTAAGCTCAGGACTGTTTTAGACATGAAGAAATTATGTAGCCTCTAAAATACTTAGAAAGCAATTGCCTTCCTTACCAATTTTAGTATATACATTATTTTGGTGTTTGATTCTGCATAGTGCTCCCAGAACTTCCTGCTGATATTTCTAAGAATAAAGCCTCTCCTCTAGGCTATAGACATAATCAGGAAGTTCTGGCTAGGCAATGGCCAAAATATAACAGTGTGGCATAATTCTTCATCACACTGTTATATCTGCTCTGAATATTGCTCCCCAATGATATATCCCATACATGATTATTCAGAGTTATCAGCCATGGTGTACTAGATCAGTTATTGGGCTTCCCAGCAAGTGATCTCCTTGCTGTCCCATATATGTGGTAAGAAAAAATAGATTTACATTGGGAGAAGAGATATGCAAGATCAGTTAGAACCTAGGAATACTTATCCAAACCAGGTTCATGGCTGGGAAAATCCAGCCACATCTCAAAACTCTCCTTGACCTCTGGAGATGGAGTGAGGACAAGGAAGTCCCACCAAAGATAGCTATAAATCATGTGTCAGACATTTATGCCCTGCTAGCAAGTTTGTTGGATGTAGACAATTATGATCACACAGTTGGGTCAGCTTTCTCTCCTCTCCCTATACTTTTGAAGGGAAAAAGTGTAGAATTGTCTTTAGAACAGAGGTGAATTTCTTATTTCTAAAACACCAAAGAAAACCTCAATCTACTAATACTGAAATGTGTTTAACCTTTGGATTCTTATGGAATTTTACAGTACTAAGTGAAACATGCCTCTTGTGATAATGTTCCTCTTGGGAATCTAATAGATAGTATCAAGTGCTTTCCTTGACAGTTTAACTGCTGTTGTCATATATTACAGCCAAGTTCTTTACACTCCTATTCTTAAATGTATTTCTTTGTGTAACTTCAAGATTGATTATGTTGAGTGAATAAACTGAAGGGGCATAAACTTCACACATTCTCAGGAGTTCCCTTCTGACTTGGGAGGGTGGCACAGAAGGAAGAGTTGAATCTCTCTGAAGGTTAGCTTTATTTGCTGGCCAAGCAAATAGTGGCAAATGCACTCTAGGCATGAAAAGACTGCCACATGCCCAAGATGGGGCCGCAAACTTTTATTGATTTACAGAAATCAAAAAGCACATTTTGATTGGTGTTAATACGTTTAATTAATCTATGCTTATCTAATACACTTTGATTGGCTCTTATCTAATACACTTTGATTGGTATATATAAAAACAGAATCTTAGCTTAGCTGACTAAATCTTTCTGAATCTTGACTAAAGGTGTAATTACCGGAAGAGTTAAAGATGCTCCCCATGTAAATCTACACCCAAACTCAAGAAAAAAAATCAAACATTACAACTTGGAAAGGAAGGCAAAAATATTTGCAGTGGCCCAAAAGCAAGGGGAAGGAGGTAAATCTATTGCATGTTGTCGTTAATATCAGTATTCTTGAATACTGCTCAGAATAATCTATGCTTCAGACAGAATGTTCTTTGATTGCCAAATAACGCAAACAAAATTTTTCTTGGTATCTTGGTTTTTAGTAGGGGTATGCACGATATCTGCTTGGCATTCCGTATTTGCCAGATTTGGCTAAAATCAGCAACTGAATCCCCAGGTACGAGATGGGAGGGCGGGGTGGCCAAGGACAAGCAATAATGGTGGCTGATCTTTGGCTGTATTCAGCTGCCACATGAGAAGAGCAATCACACACATGAGCATAGTTTTCCTCCCCTCCACCTTTGTATTGCCAGAGCCAATCAGAAAAAGAAAAAAGGCTCATGTGTGTTTTGGCAAAGCTGAGATATATATATATATATATATATATATATATATATATATATATATACACACATACACACACACACACACACACACACACACGGTGAGCGCCACCATTTTTTAGTTGTGTCATGGCATTTGAGAGGGAGCGATTGCTCCATGTGTCTCTCAATGCTGCTGCTCTAGTGCCAGCTATAGTGGCTACTTGGGAATAGGGACACTTTTAAAGAATTCCTTTTTATTTTTCTTCTGCATTAATAAATTTTCTTTGTTTAACAACTTTCTTAGTCCTTCTTTTATTTTACTAGTAATTTCATTATGGAGGAGTGGAGGGGCATTCATTTAAAGGGGATTGTGAGTTTAAGGACTTTTGTGTGTTTGGTGTTTGTTAAAGTATTTTAAGACTTTTTTTTTGCTTTAAGTTGACTGAGCATGTGATAGATTTAGAGAATTGCCTGACTTCCTTGAGTGCTCATGGAGAGAATTTTCCAAGAGCTACCTTCTGCACCAGTAGCCTAAGTTGCTCCCCCCCCTTAAAAAAAAGACCTTTAACCCCTTTGACTCTCAGTCTCTTTGCTATACTCTTTCCAACCCTACCTTCTGGCTTGTGTCTGTGTGTCCTGCACAAGTCCAGCAGCCTTCCCCCCAACAAAAAATAAATAAATTATTTTTAAGCCCTATCTTGTTAGTTCACATCTTTGTCTCTCTCTGTTATTTTCTTCTGGCTTCTCTGTGTGTGCTGTGCAAAGCCAGAAGCCTGAGCCTATTTTTCCTCAATGTTTTTTTAAAAAACACACCCCAAAAAATCTCTTTGTTACTCTTTCCCCTATTTTTCTGGTTGCAGAAGTGCTGCAGAGCACACACACACACACACACACACACAATAAATATAGGAATATATATATCCATATTATAATAAATATGTGTGGATCTTTATGAAAGTTGGCAGGAACGACACCCTGCTGCTGATTCTATATGGTCACTGTAGAGAAATAGCAGGGGATACTCTTTGGGTTTTTTAAAATGCATTTTATTTGTAGAAACTTTAAGAATTTCCTAAAAAAATCAACAGATGATCCAAACATTCTGAAACTTGGGAGGCTTGCAATGATAAATGTGCCTTCCAAGTGTGACCATTTTTGTCCATATACCCTAAACATACAGGAAATCCCCCACCCCTGATGCCAATGGGCCAGATTTTCCCAAAGTTAGCCTCCAGAAAATGAAAGACATTGAAAATTTCCTTCTATTGCTAGAAAAATCTATTTCCTCTGCAACTCCATGACTCTGTCCCAATAGAAGACAATACAGAAACTAAAGAGTTTTATCAAATTCCACAGCATGGAAAAAAGAATATTATTGAAAACATGTGTTTATATAGCAGAGTACTCTTGCAAAGCATCTGGAATACAGAAAAATAGCATGTTCCAGAAAATGAGATTTTATTGTTATATTTACTGTTATATTTCTCTTGGGAGAAGAAAAAGAAACCAAAATACAAAACTGAAAGTTTAGATGACTTCTTTGCTAGCTCATTTTAAAATATTAAAACTTTGCTGTTCAGAAGGTGTTTTGATTGAATTAAAACATACTATTACTAGAAAAGAGAGTGTATGATAATATTACTTATTTAGTCTTCATGGAAATGTTCGTGAATATTTGAATTTGAACATAGAGTGATCCAATTTATGTTTGGCAATGCCTAAGAAAAGCAAGATAGAAGCTGATGACACAAATACATTAATAATCTTACCTCCAAAGGAACCCCTGTGTTATACGTCTATGGCAAACTTTCCCTTAGGCCATATGTGTGTGCATGTAAGTAGGTAGTAAAAGACTCAGCTCAGACTCCCTTTTCAAATTACCTAACCAAGAAAGCAAGTGACTGATTAGGAGGCTACAGACTTGAATTTACTGAAATGCACTGTGTATAGAAGTACAGGTCCCAGTCTTCCCTCTAGTACAATGATGGGCAAACTTTTGCACTTGGTGTGTCAAAATTCACCAAAAAAAACCTAGCATGACTTGGGTGGTGTGTCACTTTGAGAAAAAAACCCATAATTTCACAATATGTATAGTTTAAAATAACAAAAATATATAATTGTAATATACAGTAGAGTCTCACTTATCCAACATAAACGGGCCGGCAGAACGTTGGATAAGCGAATATGTTGGATAATGAGGAGAGATTAAGGAGAAGCCTATTAAACATCAAATTAGGTTATGATTTTACAAATTAAGCACCAAGACATCATGTTTTACCATAAATTTGACAGAAAAAGTAGTTCAATATGCAGGAATGCTACAAAGTAATTACTGTATTTATGAATTTAGCACCAAAATATCACGATGTATTGAAAACATTGACTACAAAAATGTGTTGGATAATCCAGAATGTTGGATAAGTGAGACTCTACTGTATAACTGTATTCAATAAATCAAAAACTATTTACTACCATTATTTCCATGTACAACAATCTATGGTACCTCTTGCAGTTTCCATGATGTTTTCTCTCTATTATGCCTATTATCTCTATTCCAAGAGTCTCCTGAATTGGCTTTAGAGATGAAGCCCAGTTTAGAAAATGTTGGACGTACTTCACTTCCTGCATTAACTTATACATCTGTAATTCAGCTTCCCGTCATTCCATGGATCCCACTCCTGACCTGAGAGTAGGGTCCTTGCCATGCGTGTTTTCTTTCACTGTCTAATTTTAATTGCACTGATACGACTACATCAGGCAGAGTGAATTTAGCATCCTAGGACACTTTCATCTAAAAGACAACATTGTGTGAATTCTAGCGGAGGCCCTGTTCCCAACATGGGGCCTTGCCGGGAGGGTGGTGCTTTACCCATGTGATGGCTAAAGCATTGCCAAGAGGGAGCTGTGTGTGGGACAACAGATTTACCCCACTGCCCCTCTCTTTTCTCCTGGATGCCAGGTGAAGCAGAATGTTTCATCTGGCCTTTATGATGAGACCTTTAGTTTAAACTACAGTGGGACCATTGAATTACTGGGATTTTTGCATCTGTTGACTCTACATTCAACAATAGATTAAATGTACTTCCTCTAGTTAGAAGCAACCAAAAGGACAGAAGTTTCTGTGCCTGAAAGTAAAATGCAGCATGCATATGATAAGAATAATTGTAACTATAGCAAGCTTGTTGAAAATGCCTGTCTTCTCTAGATATGGTATAATAGCCATTTTCAGATATAACTGAGACAGTTACCTTATCATGCCACATGAGTTCAATATTATAGGATGACTGTGCTGTTACACCATAGAAATAATTGAAGATTATTATCAGTTTCAAATAAAAAGTGTAGTCAAATTTTACTTCTCTGTTAACTATAAAAATCGCGTTTTGATGTTAATGTTTGCTACATCAAGTACCAAAGAAATGTTTAATAATATTAAAAAAATTCTTAGCCTTTCCTTCATTGTTCAATTTGCATTTGGTTAGAATTTGGATACAATAAGCTCATACTGATTCCTTGCTAATCAGAATGTATTAAATTTTAATAAAACATACCCTAAATAGCAAAAAAGGAAAAAATCGCACAGAAGATCATACAAACCCACACACCACACAAGACAATGACTACCCGTGAAATTTCCCCATACCTAAACAAATTGATTTCCCATCCTGCAAAAGATATTATAAAACTTCTAATTAATAATTAATTAGAAGCCCAAGAAATCAAAATCCATGGATGCCAAATTCCTATTATATACAATTTTGTGGTAAAGTAATGTCCCCATCTACACTGACCACTTATGTCTGTGTGTGTAGATGTGGACCATCCTGTGGTGGCCAAATACATACAGGGCTGATCTAGGGTAATGTGAGGCAAGACCATTTTGACACAGCTTTGTTTTACATTATCCAAAGTCTGAGGGAAAACTCAAATTCTGCCACAGATTTCTGACTTTCACATGATTTAGGTCCTGTTCAACTGGTTCCCAAAGAGAAGTGGCCACAATTGTCCCTACTGCCATCCCACATTTTCTGGGCTCAGTCAGCCCTTCTCCCACCGTCTGTGTCACAGTGGTCTTTAGCTGTGACATGGCATATGACGAAGGACAAGTAATACCCAAGTCACAACTGAAGACGATCATGAGAAGAAGGGCAGTTAGGGTGATCACCCAGTGGCACTAAACTGAATTTAGTGCTGCTGGGTGATGGAGACACCTTCCTCTGTGGCAACTGGAGAAATCTCTGTGGGGATGATACCTGAGGTCAATCCAACGTCCAGCATGCTAAACTGGCCACAGGTTATGTGTCTGTGAAAATCTGCCCACATTCCCTCATATAAATGGCAACATCCAAGGTTTTTTTGTTTTTTAAAAGAATATTTTCATGATATGGGCGCTTGAATATGTGGCTACAAAGGGTCACCTATACTTCTGCATAAAAATCACACACTCAAACTCAGTCTTCAAATCTCATGAGTTGTTTTTTCATTATAGTACATTGCCAGTTAACAGGCACCTATGAGGAGTGATAGATGCTGGATAAATGTAGTTTCTGGTTGCTTGAGGGCTGCTATTAAAAATAGTCCTAACTATTCCTATACCCCATTATATGCTACACCATAAATTCTGTATTGACTCGATATTAATATTGAAATACAGTAATTAAATGCAAGTTAAGACAAATAAATACAAACTTAATGTAACACAGTTTTGCTGTATTATAAAAACTGCACGATAGTCCATGCTTTGTTTACATCCCGAATAGATTACTGCAATGCACTTGAAGTGGGGTTGCCTTTGAAGACTGTTTTGAAGCTTCAAATGGTCCAACGGTGGCAGCCAGATTTCTTACCAGAGTGGGGTACAGAGAGCACACAAACTCCTTGTTATGCCAGCTCCCCTGGCTGCCAATTAACTATTGAGCACAATTCAAAGTTCTGGCTTTAGCCTGTAAAGCCCTAAATGGTTCCGGCTCAGCTTGCCTGTCCATATGTATTTCCCTCTATGAACCACCTCGGATATTAAGATTGTCTGGAGAGGCTGTGCTCTTGGTCCCACCTCCTTCGCAGGTGCAATTGGTGAAGGCAAAAGACAGGCCCTTTTCAGTGGTGGCTGCTCGGCTATGGAACTCCCTCCCCAGTGGGATCAGATCTGTCTCCACTCTCTTGATCTTCACGAAACAACTTAAGACATGGCTCTGGGAACAAGGTTTTAACAATTAACTGGAGAAGTGCAACTGTGAAAGAATGTGATTGACAAATGGAATGGCCCTGGACTATGCTTTTAATTGATGTTTTCATAAATGTTTAATAATTGATGCTTTAATTATAGGTTTTAACTGTAACTGTTTATTTGATATGTGTGTGTGACATCAAATTGTTGCCTGTTATGAGGCCACCTTGAGCCCCCCCCCTCCCCTGAGTTGAGAAAGGCAGGATATAAATGTGGTAAATAAATAAATAAATACATGTAGTATTATTTATTTGATTTTTTTTTTGCTGGTTGCTTGAGAGTTCAGGTTAATTGGGAACTACGGTATTTCTTTCCTCTTTATGCAAGATATACATAGTTCCCAATCTTTTGAAAAGTTGTCCAAAGATTTTTCCTTGATCAAAATAGATGTTTTATCTATCCCTGCTAATTCAGAATCTATTGTTGTGCTATTTGCAGGCCAATACTTTTCCATTTTTTTTTACTATACAGCAGTCTCACTGCTAAAATCATATACTGTCAGACATTCTAGTTCATCTGGTTAGTTTGCTCATTTGCAAGCCCAATTAAAATTCATTTTATCATTCTATATTGATGCATTGAAATTGAAAATATACATTTTATTAGTCCATAAAATAATACTAATCAAACTTTATTTTCTTCAGAAGTTCTTATATATAAATAAATGTACAGGAAATCTGTGAGCATACTGTCTCTGGAATTTTAGACCTGGACCTCTCCTAATCCTAAATGAAGATGTCAAGGATTTAAGCTGTTGTATATGAAATAGATAAAACTGCTCTGCCACTGGACCACTAACCATCTTTTATTTCAATTGATTTAAAGCAAAGCATTTTTCTAGAGTTTAAAATAGCATCATTATTCCTGTCATTCTATTGTTTGATTTTAAAAATAAAGGGAAAAGAGCTTATCATTTATAAGAGCTAGCAGGCAATGACAGAGTAATTACAGACAGCAACAGGAGGCCTATGCTATCTAAAATTGTCAAGACAGAAATGTGAAATATGAAAAATATGCATTTGAAATTTAGCCTGCTTTAAAAAAAAAACCTAAAGGGAAATAGGCACAAACACAATTTGATTTTATGTGTGGGACAATAGATGGGATGTAATCTCTCTCTCTCTCTCTCTCTCTCTCTCTCTCTCTCTCTCTCTCTCTCTCTCTCTCTTCTCTCTTTCTCTCTTTCTCTTTCTCTGTTTTACACACACACAATGTAAGCATGGAATACCAATTTGAGCATGGGACATGGGGTATATCTACATTATAGAATAAATGCAGTTTGATACTACTTTAACTGTCATGGCTCATGCAGGCTGCAGTTTTATAAGGTCTTTAGCTTTCTCTGTCGACGAGTACTGGTGTCTCATCAAATTATGAATCCAAGGATTCCACAGCATTGAACATTGAGTGTAGATACAGTATAGGACTCTGGGAGGCTAGAATTCAAATCCCCACTCAGCTATGGAAACTCACTGGGTGAACCCGGGTAAGTTGCCCAACCCAAAGCCTCAAAAGAAAAAGTCTGAGGTGTGCGTGTGTGGGAGGGATTTGGGCCCCCATATGTAGACCTGGTTGGACTTAATGGAGGGAGGCTGATTTGAAGTCTCCTTCCCTAGCACGTGATGAGAGGCAGCAGCACTCTGTACAGTTGTGGCTGCCCCTCATTCTGGTCCTTTTTTCTTTTCTTTTGGTCGTGGTTCACTCTCCCACCCTCAGGTCAGTGTGAGTTAATGCTGGTCACATCAGGGCTGGGTAGGATTCCAACACTCAATGTACTTTTTATGTGGGCTGGGTTGCTGAGAAGAGGGCTTCTCTTAGGGCTAGAATTGGGGTTTCTCATTCTTCTAAAACTCTGTGGTTTGAGAGGGAGTGCCCCCAGGACAGCCTTCTAATAAAACAACTGGCACGAGTAACCATGATAATTTGGATTGCCCTAGGAATGTAGGTACTGACCCAAAGGTGATCTGTGGAGGTAGTCTCAGGATTGAAACTTAGTCCTTAACTATACCCATTAGGTGGTTTTAATACGTTCTTTTTCTGCAGGTTGCAGTAATTTCAATAAATAATTAAACAAATAGGTCAAACACTGGCCTTTTGATACCTGCTTTGTTCGTCTGGTCTCTTTATCTTGTTGTGGGTGTGCAAACACACTTTCAGTCCAAGAGGAAAACCTTGAGAAACCTCCTCTGAAAAAATCTTTGTAAAAAAAATCCTGATATAGGATGGCCATAATTCAGAATTAATTTGAAGACATATAACTATAAGTATTATTATTATTATTATTATTATTATTATTATTATTATTAGGTAGTAGTAGTAGTTGTTGTTGTTGTATTGGAAAATGAACACACAAAGATACTGTGGGACTTCCGAATCTAGACTGACAAAGTTCTGGACCTCACAGTTGTGGAAAAGAAAAAGGTTTGGATCATTGATGTTGCCATACCAGGTGACAGTAGCACTGATGAAAAACAACAGGAAAAACTCAGCCGCTATCAGGACCTCAAGATTGAACTTCAAAGACTCTGGTAGATACCAGTACAGGTGATGATCAGCACATTGGGTGCCGTGCTAAAAAATTTCAGCCGGCATTTGGAAACAATAGACATTGACAAAATTACGATCCGCCAACTGCAAAAGGCCACCCTACTGGGATCTGCGCGCATCATCCGAAAATACATCACACAGTCCTAGACACTTGGGAAGTGTTTGACTTATGATTTTGTGATACGAAATCCAGCATATCTATCTTGTTTGCTGTGTCATACAATGTCCTTGTGTCAATAATAATAATTTATTTTATTTTATTTAGAGCTAACTATATTACAGTGGTCTTTTTCTCCGTATCAATTTCTTAAAAAATCATATTATTTGCCATGAATGAAAAATACAAACAAGTGTGGTTCCTGTATAGTTTTATCTTGCAATTTCAATTCTTGAGCTTCTATAGCTCACTGTATCTTTTTTCTTTTATGAGCCCTCACTGGATCTGAGATCTCATATCTTTACTCAAGACAAGAAATATGTACAAGTGAAAGAGCTTGTGACTGGGTTCAATATGGTAAAGAATGACTGATCTTGTTAATCATAAAATTAAAAGAGCCACACAAAAATGTAGAAAATAAAAACAATACAGTTTTATAACATAAGCAAAATAAATATCTACCCTAATGCTCATCTCAAAAATAATTGCAAAGGAAGTTTCTCCTCAAACTTCTTCCACACATTCAGCTCCAAAAACCCATTTCAGTTCTCCACCATTTCCTTCTTCTTAACCATTCCTATTGTTATTGAAAAATCAGACCAGCCTCACAAAAGATTCAACATGAATTCTAAAGTTATATATGAATTTTATTTTATTTTTATATTTTATAAGATTTCAAAAGTGTAATATTCCTCTTCATTTCTAGTAGTCAAGCCAGGAAACTACACATCCCAAAAGGGATTAATCAACCTTTCACCATCAAACAACCTCAAGGGAACTGAAGAAGAAATGCACACTCACTAATCCCAGACAAAAAGCCTGTTTATAAATCCTTTAACAAAAGGGGTTTTGCTCACTGTCTCAGAACCGTACCTTTGCCCTTCTTTAAAAATCACACACATGGTCCACTTCATAACTCCTTGGGATCTCCACATACATGTTTCATAATAAATGTAATGAGATGCACCAGAGTGGAAAAACGGCCTTGTCCATAGACACCTTCAAGGTCATGTGGCCGGCATGACTGCATGGAGCGCCGTTACCTTCCCGCCGGAGCGGTACCTATTGATCTACTCACATTTGCATGTTTTCGAACTGCTAGGTTGGCAGGAGCTGGGGCTAACAGCGGACGCTCATTCCTCTCCCAGGATTTGAACCTGGGACCTTTTGGTCCGTAAGTTCAGCAGCTCAACGCTTTAACGCACTGTGCCAACAGGGGCCCAGGATACAGTGTTTACTTTTCGGGAAAAACTAAAATAATAAAATATGCTTGGTTTTTCCTGGGGAGGTAGCTTGATGCCCTCCGGTACAGATCAGAGGTCAACCAGGGAGGGCTTCCTGCCAGCCCCTAGCCCCCTGTTTCCCCTTTAAACTTACTAGAGGGGCTTTGCTGAGTCCCTGCTCCAAGGTTCCTGGTGTGTCATTTTGATGCGTCATAAGCCAGCCCTCTCTGGTGAATTTAGAGGGGAAATTGATGTCTGGGAGGGGAAGGGAGAGTACCATCCTGCTTTTTCAGACTCTTACAGCCCGAATAACTGGGATGGCAATGGGGATTGGCCCTCAGGATTGCAGATGGTGGTCCCAAAAGTCAATCACCACAGGCTCAACACTTCAGCAGGTCTAATAATAATAATAATAATAATAATAATAATAACTTTATTTTTATACCCCGCCTCTATCTCCCCAAAGGGTACTCAGGGCAGCTTACATGGGGCCAAGCCCGAATAAAAATAACAGCAATATAAAACACAACAATAGACAAAGAACATGCACAATTATAAAAATTTAAACATTAGCCAATAAAAACAAATGACAAAAACTAATAAAAACATGGATTAAAACGGAGAGGTTGTAAAAGTAGACTGGGTAAGGTGCACCATATAAATATTGTAAACATGAGGTGACTGATAAAGTGCTGCAAATTCTTGGAAGTGCAAATTGGGATGGGAATAGACCCTGTGTCTATATCAAGTTGACATAGGTAAAAAGGTCTAGAACTTGCAATAAGATCTGGATCTTTTGATTTTTTTTTTAATCTAGAGTAAATAAGAAAATCCCAGTTTGCTCTGGATTAATTTGGAACTCATAATCGGTTTAAGGCCTGTCTGGAAGGGCCCTAAGTGTGTATGAAAGAAACTTCTTTGCAAATTAAGCAATGATACTGAACATGTGTTTAGTGGGCTGTAAGTTGATTAATGTTTATGTTTCAAACACAGCGGCTTGACTTTCAGTCCTTATGTAGGCTGTGCCAGGAGAAAGAAGGCAAAGTAAATAACGCAAAAATGAAGTTTGGTTCTCTTTCTAACTTGGGCTGCTCCACAGGGGTTATCATTGGTCCTCCAGCACACCTGGTGGGAACAGATCACAGCAGATGCTGCCAAATGAAGATTAGCAGAGAGAGAAAGGAATACTGCCAGCAATAATGCTGATACAGAAAGCCAAACTCGGTTGTCAGTTCCACCAAACTAACTAATCCATCTTCACTCTACCTGCACACATCCTCCAAATGTCCCTAAAACATCAAACTCTATAGCCAACTGGAAAACTTGTGTAAATTACTTTCACATGGAGCTGACTTTAAAGGTCCATAGAGACAATCAAGAATTGTCTAAACAGTGAAGGAAATGATGCATGTGAATCTGCTGGGCTGTCATATTCAAAGGTAATATGGTGATATCTAAAAGCCAAACTCTTCTTACTATAGTGATACTTTGTTTTCTGTTATGTATATCTCTACACATGCTTGAAACCCGTTGTCATGTTCAACATGTAAGCCTTTGATAAGTCAAAAAGCAAAAGGATTTAGTTCAATTCATTTTTTTTAAAAAAAGTATTTTTTAAAGCATGACAGAAAGAAGTTGCAATTTAAAGCAAAAATAATAGAAAAAGCAAACTAGGTTAATTGAAGCATAAAGGCAGATATCTTATTATAGTTATCTATTAAAATCTACAAATGGGAACCAACATACATCCTGTTTTTCTTTCTCTTAAACTGCAATGGGACGAGCAGATAAAATATATGTGTTAGAAATTGCTGTCTTAATTTGACAAGGTTTTGCTGGGTTCCTTTTTCACGTGAAAATGTATATATAAAAATAAAAAGTTCTTCACTGGAGAAATAAAGAAAAGATTTGTAAAAGATTTGGATAAAAAAAATCCTGACAATTTGACCTGACAGATATAAAAATGAAAATTTCCTCAACGGTGGAATAGAGAAAAGATTTTAAAATGATTTTGATATAAAACTGACAATTTGACCTTCTTTAGATGCCTGGGGAATTTAGAATGAGTACTATGAATCCTTTTCTCTGCAGTCCTGGCTGTTTCTGCTGGATAATATACTGTTATCTATCGAGATGAGATTTCCCGCAAACCACTGTGTCCCATAAATTAATGAGACCGCAGCATGAGAAACATTAAGAACTTGCCTCAGTTAGTAGAATAGGAGCCCCAGAGGAGAAAAGACAACAGAAAAGATGCTTGTTTTAATTTTGAAAGATGATAAAGCAGATACCACAGTTAAAATAATTATGTCTGTCCAAGACAAGAAAAAGAGAGAAAAACTTCGTCAGGCGGAAAGTTTGAGGCAACATCCAAACGAAGAGTAGGGATGGGGCAACAAAGACTAAAAGGAGGTGAAGAAAAGCACATCATCTCAGTTATATAGAATCATAGAACCGTAGAGTTGGAAGAGACCATCCAGTCCAACCCCCTGCAAGAAGCAGGAAAATATCATTCAAAGCATATGAATAGAGTACTTTTGCTTTCTCCAAGCCAAAGGCTATACCAGAGTATGTTCTGATGCTGGTATCAGGCCAGAATGAATGAGAATATTTACCATATATACTTGAGTATAAACCAAGTTTTTCAGTCCCTTTTTAGACTGAAAAAGCCCCCCTCTGCTTATACTCGGGTGAGGGTCTCAGTGGGAAGGTGTGGGCTTCTTTCAGCTCCAAGCTTTCCCGCAAGGATCCTCACCTCTCTGCACAGCAACCCAGCTCTCCTTTCTCTCCTCCTCCCTTGCCGCACCTTTTGAAAGGGCAAAGATGTAAAAGATATAAAAATACTCCTCTTAATCCAAAGTCAAAAGCAGGAGGCCCCTTTTCTGTAGATAGGGCGAGGAAAAACACCACAAAAGTTGGATCTTCAAACTGCAAAAGAACTATTTATTGTGTGGCCATAGCAATGTGACAAATACATGCATACATGCAATCAATGTCCTGGGCCCGGTTCTGTTCAACATCTTTATTAACGACTTAGACGAAGAGTTAGAAGGCATGATCATCAAGTTTGCAGATGACACCAAACTGGGAGGGATAGCTAACACTCCAAAAGACAGGAGCAGAATTCAAAACGAGTTTAATAGACTAGAGAGGTGGGCCGAAACTAACAAAATGAAGTTCAGCAGAGACGAATGCAAGATACTCCACTTAGGCAGAAAAAATGAAATGCAAAGATACAGAATGGGGGATGTCTGGCTCAACAGCAGTACATGTTAAAAAGATCTTGGAGACCTCGTTGACAACAAGTAAATCATGAGCCAACAATGTGAGGTGGCAGCTAAAAAAACCAACGGGATTTTGGCCTACATAAATAGGAGTCTAGTGTTTAGATCCAGGGAAGTCATACTACCCCTCTATTCTATATTGGTCAGACCACACCTGGAATACTCTGGGCACCACCATTTAAGAGAGATGTTGACAAGCTGAAATGTGTCCAAAGGAGGGCATCTAAATTGATCAAGGGTCTAGGCTCATAGGGCTTCTATGACGAGCAGTTAAAAGAGTTGGGCCTGTTTAGCCTGCAGAAGAGAAGGCTGAGAAGAGTTATGAAAGCCATATATAAATATGTGAGGGGAAATCATAGGGAGGAGGGTGCAAGCTTGTTTTCTGCTTCCCTGGAGACTAGGACGTGGAACAATGGCTTCAAACTACAGGAAAGGAGATCCCACCTGAACATTAGAAAGAACTTCCTAATTGTAAAAGCTTTTCAGCAGTGGAACTCTTAGCCCCAGAGTGTAATTGAGGCTCCTTCTTTGGAGGCTTTAAAACAGGCTGGATGGCCATCTGTCAGGGTTTGGACTGGATTGTCCACGAGGTGTCTTCCAACTCTATGATTCTATATCATAGTTAAAATAAATTATGGTGATTATTGGATTATTATTGTTGCTGATGTAATATTTATATTTTACTCTATGTATTATGATTATTACATTTATTACTTTACTCTTTTTATTATTATTGGAAGGATACGTAAGCACATTTACATTAAAGAAGGTTAGAATAATGATTTAATTAGAGTTGGAAAGTCTTACCTTAAATTACAGTTTTATGATGCCTCAATTAATGTAATTTTATTGGTATATCTATTTTTATTTTTATTTTTGAAAGTTACCAGTAGCTGATGCATTTCCCATCTTTGGCTTATACTCGAGTATATACAGTAAATCAGTGCAGCCCTAACACGGGCCACTTTGTTGGTTCTATTCCTTGTGTTCTTGCGTCTAGGTAGCATGGGGATTTCTAATTTTCTTGTGGGGTAAAGTAGGAATCTCTAGCTATGCCATGTTGGGCTGTTTGGCATGGTGTTTCACATACGACCTCATGAGATAGTACTTTATTGGCAGCATACACTGGTTCAGCAATAATTTAGCCACACAGCCTGCTGGCTCCCATCCCACGACATAATACCACTTCCGGCCGGGCTCCATGGCTAAACAATAGTGGAACAGGAGTATGCTGCTGCTGTGGCAGCAACATGGGAGGCTTTCCATGTGGCACCAAGCTCCCCCCTGTGGGATGGGGTTATTGGTGAGCCAGGCAATGTGTGGCACAGAGTGACAGGTTCCCCACACACTCCGACAGGCATCTCCTTCACCACTATCCGTGGTGATTCTGGTGGCCTGTATAATAAGCCCATGCATGCTATTAATAATTCATCCCCCCTTCCTCATGGAATAGACTATATGCATTTGATGATTGGAGAGCTCTTTACATGGCCAGGTTCACATTCCTGACACTTCCTCAAGCTTTTACATACCTACCCCTAGGATTGATGACCAAAATTCTCATAACTTTCTGGCTGTCTGTTTGTATTTTTGTCTTCTTCTGGCCCACAAAAGTGAGGATTTGCCACATTATTTGCTCTGCTTATTATATGCTGAATCAAAACCAGATCTATTCTCTTACCTATATTCCAATAATGTTTCAGAAAAGATTTTCTATTTCCTTTGTGATACCAGTTCAATGATAATGTGCAAGCTTTCTCTTTTCGCCTTGGTGGAAATGAACATTTGGGCAAAATGTATTGCTGATATTGCAGTTGATTGCTCTGGGGATGCTTTTATTGAATCTAATTTTATCTCATCTATAAATTAGTATTGTTGTTTATATTTAGTGTATTTTATTGTATTTTAAGTGTATTGAATGTTTTAATATGCAAAATCTATATGTCAATTATTATGTAGCACTTTTATAGTATTGCATTGTTATACCATATTTATTTTTTTGCAAATGGCCTATGGTCTTAGCATAAACAAACAAGTACTAGTACCTACTCCATGCTATCAAATGATGAGATCTTTGGAATATAGTTTACTATTTGGCTAATTGATTAATTATTGCATATAAGAATCCATTACTGCTTGGGAGAATCCTTTAGAGTAGATTAGGATAAACCTCAGGTTTATCATCTTGGATGTTGAGCCTCAAAGTCTCCTACATGGGATATCGAGGCTGGTTCTACACTTCATATAATACAGTTTGAACCATATAATGGTAGAACCATATAAAACAGTTATATTCCTATGTACCGCCATTCTCAGTTTAATGGGGTCTCCCAATTCATGCTCCGTATGTCTCAATTGAGGCCTTATTTACTTACTCTTTCCCTACATAGCTTGATGGATCTGGATCAAACGTGGCACACATACCTTTTATTATCCAATTTAAAATAATTGAGAAGTTTCAACTGTAAAATCCATCCCATTTTGGAGATACAGCCCCAAAAGTATATAGCTAGAAAGGACTACTGCTCTATAGTAAGAGATGTATTTATGCAGCACTCAGATGCAATCACAAGAGGGCACATTTTTTATATTTTTGAAGTTGCGTGTTTCGGCAATTAGCTCTGAGGCTGAGAGACTGTGGCCCCTTCCACACAGCAGTATAAAATCCACATTGAAGTGGATTTTCCATTCTTTTGTCTGACTACAGGTTGCATAATCTGAAATGATGTCAGAATAAATTAAATAAACAACATATTAATGAAATTGAAACTTCACCTTCCCTTAAAAATTCTATAAACAGTTTATATCAAAGGTAGCCTTCTAGATGGGGCCTTAGTTAGTTATCACTCTAAATTTAGTAACAAGTGGCTTTCTGAAACTAATTTGTGGCAAGGGGTTCATTCTTAATGCTATTGAAGTATTTTAACTTCTTCAGACATGGTTTCATCAGACTTGTCTTTAAAATGTATATTATTATTATTATTATTATTATTATTATTATTATTATTGACACAACAACATTGTATGACAAAGCAAACAAGATAGATATGCTGGATTTCGCATCACAAAATCACAAGTCGAACACTTCCCAAGCGTCTAGGACTGTGTGATGTATTTTCGGATGATGCGTGCAGATCCCAGTAGGGTGGCCTTTTGCAGTTGGCAGATCATAATTTTGTCAATGTCTATTGTATCCAAATGCTGGCTGGGATCTTTTGGTACGGCACCCAATGTGTCGATCACCACCGGGACCACCTGTACTGGTTTCTGTCAGAGTCTTTGAAGTTCAATCTTAAGGTCCTGATAGCAGCTGAGTTTTTCCTGTTGTTTTTCGTCAATGCGACTGTCACCTGGGATGGCAACATCAATGATCCAAACCTTTTTCTTTTCCACAACTGTGATGGCTGGTGTGTTGTGTTCCAGAACTTTGTCAGTCTGGATTCAGAAGTCCCACCGTATCTTTGTGCGCTCATTTTCCAATACTTTTGCAGGTTTGTGATCCCACCAGTTCTGTACTGCTGGGAGGTGGTACTTGAGGCATAAGTTCCAATGAATCATTTGGGCCACATTATTATTATTATTATTATTATTATTATTATTATTATTATTATTATTATTTGAAGCAGCATAAGCATAAAATTACATCTTCATTATAGTAGCTCCAATATATTATAAGCCTATATAACTAATGCCTAACATTCCTCATCAAAGAAAAAATGAGAAAAAAACAGCCCCCTTCTCTATATCAAATAAAAATATGAATAAAACATAATAAAAAGCTAAAAGTTAATTTTCCACCTACAAACATAACGACATTTATATTAAAAAAAACAGTCATCTTTTTCTCACTATAGGAAAGCTAAATAATTACTCTACTTACTCATGAACTCCCATAAGCACTTTCATATTCTCTTTCTTTTTCACAAAGGTCATAAGATTCCCAATGTTTTGTTAAACTTTCTAGAGACTTCTCTTTTATCAGAGTAGATAATTTGTCCATTTCTGCCATTTCAACCATTTTTAATATCCAGTTTTCTCTTGAGGGTAAATCTGTATTCTTTTCTTTTTGGGTGTAGAATATTCTTGCCATTAAATTTAGTAATTTGAAATAGAATTTTTTGATTTGCACATTCTATTTGGAAATCCAAGTAAAAATAGCAATCCAATTTTATTTTTAAAATCTCTTCTGTCAGGCTTTCAATAATTATTAATACTTTTAAAAGCTCACCACATGTCTACCACATATGGTAAAAAGCACCTTGTTTTACTTCTACCAGCAGACATTTTCTTATATATATATATATATATATATATATATATATATATATATATTTGACAGGAGCTCCCAGTGGTGCAGCTGGTTAAACTGCTGAGCTGCCAAACTTGCTGACCAAAAGGTTGGTGGTTCGAATTTGGGGAGTGGGGTGATCTCCCACTGTTAGCCCCAGCTTCTGCCAACCTAGCAGTTTGAAGGCATGCAAATGTGAGTAGATAAAGAGGCACCACTTCTGCGGGAAGGTAATGGTGCTTCATGTAGTCATGCTGGCCACATGACCTTGGAGGCATCTATGGACAACGCTGGCTCTTTGGCTTAGAAATGGAGATGAACACCAACACCCAGAGTCGGACACAACTAGACTTGATGCCATGGAAAAATATTTACCTTTACCTCATATCTTTGACAGTTTAATTGGCGTAAGTTACCATCTATACGTTGCTTTATAAAAATTCTCTTTCAGGTTGTACTTTTAATTGTTTGGTGTAGATCACATTTTTTCCCATCTCTCTAACTCAATATTTCGGCCAAAGTTTTGAGCCTACTTCATTATGCATTTCCTAAATTGTTCATTTTCTAATCCCATTTTCAATCAATGTTTATACATTTCCCCATTAAGGTAGTCATCATTTATGCATAGACTTAACTCAAATTCTCGTATAGCTTTTTGAAATTCATACATTTTAATCCATTTTATATCTTTCATAAAATTGTTTATGTCTATAACAATTAAAGTAAGTCCCCGCTTCCAGTAGGTTTTTCCCTGTTTAAAGACTTTGTTGTTGAGTTTCAAAATGTACAAAGTCTCTATATACAATCCACTGTAATTTTCCCTGTTTTATAAAACATTTCTTGAATTTAAATCCACAGTGAGATTTTAGAACATAATCTAAATTTGTATTTATCACAAAAGCTGAAAATTGCCCTTCTCATTTAAAGATTATTAATCTTCATATGAGAAGGGCTATTTCGAGAATTTTCATTTGTCTTCACCTTGTCATACTAGAGATATCCATACCATTCAAATCTAAGACTCTGGCTTTCCAATTTTAATAGCTATTATTAAACAATGCAATCCATATCTTAAGCCAAATTAATGAGCAGGCTGAAAAGTATAATTTTAATTCTAGAGGACTAAGACCACCACTTTTCTTGTCATCTTGGAATATGTTGATTTTTACCCTTGGTTTCTTTGCTTGCTACATATTGACAAATCTTTTTCTCAGTTTTTTTTTAAATAGCATGACATTTGTCAGAATTGACATCATTTGGAAAATAAATATTTTTTGGTTAGATGTTCGTCGTTATTACTGATATCCTTCCCAACAAAGATAATTTTATACTCTTCAGTAGGCTTTTCTTATTTTGTATTTAATCCTGTATAATTTCTGCAGTTGGGATCTATAATGCATTACATTCCTTTTTTGGGTTATTTTTAATCTCCATTTTCATAATCTCAGAAATAAATGATTATCATGGTGGGTTTTAAAAATAATTATATTTTAGCTCGTTTTTATATGGACTTTACTTTTGAAGACTTTTTTGAGAGCGGTGCTCCATCATTATTTTCTTCAATCCAGTATACAGCAACACGACCAACCATCTGTTTGGAAGATATTTTCATTGACTGTATCCCTGAAGCCTATATGTATTGGAACCAATACCAGACTTGAACAACTTTTGTGTTAGAGCTGTTGCTCCTTTTCATTTTGTCGGGTACGGCCAAATTGAGCTTTGTACGGGGAACTGTAACAATATATGTCATTTGGACACATTTTCTTTGTACATAGACAATCGTTTGTGTGTATAGATACATTTCTAGACCCCATGTGGGTGATGATGATGAGGATGATGATGATTTCTTCAGTGCAGGTAAATGAAACTGTGTTTATTTCATCCATAGATAAGGAGGTGAAACTTTACAAACATGCCCATCATGATGTTAGAAAAACAAAAATTGAGCTAAGTGCTAAATTAAAAGACATGCAACTACTTAAAATATATATTTCCAGTACCATGTGTGTGTATGCCACATTCAAATGGTTTTAAATTTGGATTTATATGTTTGATTTATTTTAATAGTTAATTGTGTATGTTTTATCTGATCTTTGTATATTTGCGGCATTGAACGTTTGCCAAAATTGGAAGCTGCTCTGAGTCCCCCTCGGGGTGAGATGGAGCGGGGTAGAAATAGATAATTCTAAGTATCATCACACATGACATTAAAAGCTTTAGGCTATATATTTAAAATGAAGATTTAATTAGTAAAACTGACTCAGCAAGGAAAAAACTCAATTTTTGAAGACTCAGGACCACCATTTTTTCTATTTGATATTATTGATAGTCAACCAGATCTTTCTTATTGTAACACTGGATATGAGATATGGGATTCATCAATATATCTAAAATCAGACATTCATAGGAAGTTGAGTAGTAGGAAGAAATGGGAGAGGAGGATCTAAAGTTATATCTCCAAACGTAGATGCTTGTGCAACAGATGGGTTACTATTTTTTACTTACTTGGAAAACTAATAATTAGATGTGTTAATATTTGACTAAGGCTGGAGCTACACTATTCCTTCCTCTGCTCACTTAGTCCCCTTCTACAATGCCATATAATCCAGTTTATCAAAGCAGATAGTTCAGATTATCTTCTCTGAACTTGATTATATGAGTCTACACTGCTGAATAATCCAGTTCAAAGCAGATAATCTGAATTTATATGGCAGTGTAGATAGGCTTCAATTCATCTAACAAGTGAAAGTTAACAATTTTCTAAATGTTCTGCTTTCTGAAGAAGAAACAGTTTTTTTCTGTGTAATTTTTTAATATATATTCTGAAGTGCTATGGAATGTTATTGTGCGCAGAAATACACTCTGGGGTGTTTGTGGAAGGGGGGATTTCCTTGAGATTGGTCAGAGTTTATAGTAGAAACATAGCAGTCACATTGGGCTGTGTACAATTATTGCTGGTTTCTACTAAAGAAATCTTGCACAACAATTTACTTCCTTTTACACAAGGTTTTTTTTGCTTGTGCAAGATTTTGTTTGCCAGTGCTGTTCTGTTTCTATATTTTCTGCCACTGCTGCTCATAATCAATTTAAACATGGTGCTATGCTTAATTTTATACACAAATAAGCTTATTTTGCAAGGTATGGATTTGATAAATTCTGCAATGTATCATCATTGTCCATCACATATGTAATTCATAACAGCACAATGGACACTCTAGGTTTTCTTCTATTAATTACATATTATTTGGCTTCTTGGAAGGTAAGCTTAGTCAAAGAAATGAAGAATAATACACTGATTGAATTGCATATTATGTTATTTTACCAATGTTTACTGACCCAGTACATTTCCAAAAGAGAGATTCTAATTGGAAATTGTGCGCTCTCTTGCTCTCTGTCTTCTGCTAGTTTTCTTTTTAAAAAAGTAATGAAAATGAGCACAATAAGGAAACAGTGTGTGAAATTGCTTTTGCTATTTCTCTTTCAATACATAATTTGAAATGATGCAGCTCCCTATAATCAAAGAGAGCCACATGCTTAAAAAGGAGCGAATGGGGAAAGGAATCACCATAGTAATACATAATTGATAGAGAGACACTAGCAGGCTGTGATTGTTGAAATGTACCTTCACATACTTTAAAAGTTATAAAATCAATTAAGACACCACTTGGTTTTTCATCTGAATTTTCCACTGACTCTTTTCCTCCCATTGATTGTAATTATCCGCTTTTAAAAGTAGAAGGAGATGGAAAATGAACATAAAAAACAAATGGCCCTGTTCTTTTGAATAGGATTTGAAGATGTATTGATTATTCCAAACTGTTCTAGCTAATTATATTTGTGTTTGGTATTTAACTAGCCAATGTGAAATTTGAATTAGGCACTGTTCTAATTTGTAACTCAGGCCCCTTCTACAGTGCTATATAAAATCCAAATTATCTGCTTTGAACTGGATTATATGGCAGTGTAGACCTACATAATCCAGTTCAAAGTAGATCATGTGGATTATCTGCTTTGATAATCTGGATTATATGGCAGTGTAGAAGGGCCTAAGTAAGCAGAGAAAGGAACAGAAGTGGTGAAGAAAGCACAAAAGAAATAATTGATTATTGGAAATGTTACATATGATGTGAATCAGTTCAGACAATATTGAAGAGCAGAGATGAATGTAGAATTATTAACTGATTTCTCTGCCTGCTACTTAGAATCTGTGCTAGGATTTGAAATGTGAAATAGAATTTGAATAAAAACTAGCCACCCAAAATTACAAACTTGTATTTGTCGATAGGGTTCCTTCACAAATACTGCAATTTTGAGACTGTGCAAAAATAATTATGTAAATATTTGGAATTTATAAGTAATGTATGGTCTTTCAAATCATCTGTTGAGTTATGACAACTCCATGAATTTCATAAGGTTTTCTCAAGTAAGAAATACTCAAATATGGTTTTCCCAATTCATTCCTCTAAAATATATTCCACAGTACATCAAGTATAATTATTGGTTCAGTTTGCCGACTGTGGTGAGAGTGAAGGAATAGAGAATTTAAAGATGATTTATGTGTTGTCAAAGGCTTTCATAGCCTGAATCACTGGGTTGCTGTGAGTTTTCCGGGCTGTATGGTTGTGTTCCAGAAGAATTCTCTCCTGATGTCTTGTCCACATCTATGCTCAGAGCATGCTCAGAGGTTGTGAGGTCTGTTGGAAACTAGGCAAGTGGGATTTATATACTGGTGGAAAGTCCAGGTTGGGAGAAAGAATAATAATAATAATAATAATAATAATAATAATAATAATAATAATAACAAAACTTTATTTATACCCCGCCACCATCTCCCCAACGGGGACTCGGGGCGGCTTACATGGGGCCATGCCCAGACACCATACAATATAACAAAATAAAACAACATATCATAACACAATATAACAGTGCAAAAATAATCATATACATTACAGCACAAATCAGAGAAAACAGTAAAAAACAGGGCGGGCCACATGAACACTTAATTAAAAACTCGGGAGAGAGAGGCATACGAATAAAGGGAACAGGGATATAAAATGGTGGAGCAGTCTAAAGGATAGAATCCAAGGGGAATAACCAAAGAGGTATATAACATTTACTCCCCAAAGGCACATCGGAAAAGCCATGTTTTTAGATCTTTCTTAAAGGCTAACAAGGTGGGGGCTTGCCTGATCTCAGTGGGCAGTGAATTCCACAGTCGGGGGGCCACAGCAGAAAAGGCCCTCTCCCTCGTTCCCACAAGATGGGCCTGGGATAAAGGCAGTGGCGAAAGAAGGGCCTCCCCGGATGAACGAAGGGATCGGGCAGGTTTATGATAGGAGATACGGTCACTAAGGTAGGTGGGTCCCAAACCGTTTAGGGCTTTATAGATGATGGTCTGCACCTTGAATTGGGACCGGAAAGTGAACGGCAGCCAGTGGAGCTCTTTGAACAGGGGAGTAGATCGTTCCCTGTAGCTCGCCCCTGTTATTAATCTGGCCGCCGAACGCTGAACCAATTGTAGTTTCCGGGCCGTCTTCAAGGGAAGCCCCACGTAGAGCGCATTACAGTAGTCCAGTCTAGAGGTAACTAAGGCATGCACCACCGTGGTCAAGTCAGACTTCACGAGGTATGGTCGCAGTTGGCGCACAAGTTTGAGTTGTGCGAAGGCCCTCCCGGCCACCGCCGACACCTGAGCCTCAAGCGTCAACGCTGAGTCCAGGAGGACCCCCAAACTGCGGACCTGTGATTTCAGGGGGAGTGCAACCCCGTCCAGCACAGGTTGCCACCCAATACCCCGATCCGACGAGCGACTGACCAGGAGGGCCTCTATCTTATCAGGATTGATCCTCAGCTTGTTCCTCCTCATCCAGTCCGCCACAGCGGCCAGGCACTGGTTCAGAATCCGAGGGGCTTCCTTGGAGTTAGATGGAAATGAGTAGTGGATTTGCGTGTCATCTGCGTAGAGATGGCAACACCCTCCAAAACTCCGGATGACCTCTCCCAACAGTTTCATGTAGATGTTGAATAGCATGGGGGATAAAATAGACCCTTGCGGGACCCCACAGGTCAATGGCCAGGGGTCCGAGCAGGTATCCCCCAGCTTCACCATCTGGGAACGACCCTCCAGGAAGGACCGGAGCCACTGCAGAACAGTGCCACCAAACCCCATCCCGGAGAGCCTCCCCAGAAGGATACCATGGTCGATGGTATCGAAAGCCGCTGAGATGTCCAAGAGAACCAGCAGGGTCACACTCCCCCTGTCCAGCTCCCTGCGGAGGTCATCCACCAAGGCGACCAAAACCGTCTCGGTACTGTGCCCAGGCCTGAAGCCAGACTGCGAGCGGTCCAGAAAATCAGTGTCATCGAGGAACTCCTGGAGCTGCATGGCAACCACCCGCTCCAGAACCTTGCCCAAAAACGGGAGGTTGGAGATTGGTCTGTAGTTGTTACACACAGATGGATCAAGCGAGGGCTTTTTTAGTAGTGGTTTTACTACCGCCTGCTTAAAGCAGGATGGAACTGACCCCTGAACCAAAGAAGCATTTATTATGGTCACAAACCAATCCAACAACCCATCTTTGGCCAGCTTAACCAGCCAGGAGGGACAAGGATCCAGAGAGCAGGTGGTCGCCCTCACAGACCCAAGAATCCCCTCCACGTCATCAGGAAGAACAAGCCGGAAAGAATCCCATAAGATCGAACAGACAGGTACCTCGGTTACCTCCTCTGGGACTACAATTAAACTGGAGTCTAGCTCAAGGCATATCTGAGCAACTTTGCCTGCAAAATGGTGCGCGAAATCGCTGCACCTAGTTGCCAAGTCATCGGGAAGCCCCTGGGCCTCAGGAGGCCGCAGGAGCTCCCCAACAACTCGGAACAACTCCGAAGGCCTATTGGCCGCAGACGCTATGCGGGCAGTCGTGAAAGCTTTCCTGGCTGCTCGCAAAGCCACGGAGTAAGCCTTAATAGCGGCTTTAGCTCGTGCTTGGTCAGACACATCCTGAGATTTCCTCCAGATGCACTCTAGTCCCCTCCTCGCACGCTTCATCACAGCCAGTTCCTCAGTGAACCAAGGAGTCGACGTGGCCCTACGCAGAGAGAGGGGACGTTCGGGAGCGATCGTCTCCAGTGCCCCTGCCAACTCCCTGTTATAGCGATCAGCAAGGACCTCGACAGGATCGCCAGTCTCCAGAACAGGAAGATTCCCAAGAGACCTCAGGAGTCCATCCGGATCCATCAACCTCCTGGGGCGGACCATCTTAGTGGGTCCACCACCCCTGAGGAGGTTAGAAGACACGGCGAAATTTAAACAGATCAGATGATGGTCAGACCATGACAATGGAAGAATATTTTGCTCTTCCACTCTGACTATCCCACCGTCCACAATAAAAACAAGGTCCAGCGTGTGACCCGCCTGATGTGTGGGCCCAGATATCACTTGAGACAGCCCCATGGTCATCATGGCAACCATGAAATCCTGAGCTGCACCTGTCAATGTGGTCTCGGCATGAATGTTAAAGTCCCCCAAAACTATGAGTTGTTGGGAGACTAAATAAAGGTAATGTCTGAGGGCGGGATTGGGAGGTGGAACAGGCATGACTTAGAATTGGGGAGGGAGTCTCAAAGTGGAACTCTGACAGGGGGGCCAACACCGGCGAGCATTCGGTCCCATTGTTTGAGATTATTAGATCTTGTGTGTTGGAGTTCAGCCCACTGACCAAGGGGCGAATCAATGGGTCTACTAATACCCTTCTAAGAGTGATGCCCCACAGTTGTAGTTTGGGCATGAGTGAAAACAGTTCCTCCACTAACAGTCTGTCTTCCAGTCCAATAAGAAGGCATGAGGAGCGGTTCCGGGATTGGTAATCTCTACGAAGCCAGTCAATAGTCTCGATCTTCACTTCCGACCAGTTTACGGATAGAATTTGTGATAGAGATCTCTGGACCGCATGCTTAGATGTCCATCTGCCTCTGTTCAATGTTGAGTCTGAGACTTCCACTGCCACCCTATTAGTTCGTAACAGATGTTGGGAATTGCAGGGAGTATTCAGCGATTGTCCAAACAATTCAGCAGTTGACGCATTGTTTGACCTCTGAAAGACTCTGTTGGTCTCCTTCCAACCATCCCTCCCCTGTCCCGCTCTTCCGGATAGCAATCCCTCCCCCTCCCTAGCCACTTCAGCACCCAACCTATTGACTACCTTCTGCTCCTCCAGCCTCTTCCTTCTCTGGCCTTCCAGAGCGCTAAATTCCTCCTCGATGTTAGTAAAATTGACTGGTACAGTTGTTCTACTGTCTATAGGAGAAGGATTTTTCACAATCAGGGAAATTCCTTTAAAAAGAAGATCAACTTTCTTGTTCAGTATCTCGATCTGAAGTAAGACAACACTGAACGATTTCCCCAAAAGATCACATAGAGGAGAGAGATCGTTCTTCCTTAGAGTTTCCTGCATACTTATTTTCTGTTACCTTCTCAATGACCTTCCTATGATAAAACCACTCAAATCTTTCACAAATTCAGCGTTGACACCTCGTTCCTAGTATCTATTTCAACCTCTCACTCAGTAATATGTCAACCTACATACACATACCATCTATCACATTTCAAGACCATCAATTCAATCATCATTAAACTCAAGGTGCTCTCAGATCCTATGTGATCACTTCCTATGACCTTTAGTACCAGACTCCCGCTCCCACTTCCTATCACAGTCAAATCTGTGTCCCTTGTTAAATTAAATTAAAACTTTCTCTCTCCCACCATTAATACACATCCAAAAAGAAAAGTAAAAATAAAATAAAATAAGAAAAAATAAAAATAAAATAGAAATAAAAATTAAAAAATTAAAAAGATGGCGAGCTGCAACACTGATGGATTCTGGAGGGTGCTGCTTCACATCAGACCGCCCAGCTCAAACGTAGCCTCCGAAGATTGATGAGAGTAACTGGGGTCTCCAAAATCCGAGAAGGAAGCTGGTAGAGCCACCCAGTTCAGCACGGCCTCCAATGCCGAAGAAAGAGCTGAGGGAGGCCGCCCGGTTCGGCACGGCCTCTAAAGTCCTAGCTCTCTTTATGGTGGCGAAGAGTAGATTGGAGGAGACCACCCGGTTTGGCGTGGCCTCCAAAGGCCTCTTTATGAAAATCGGCACGGTGGCTGGGGTGGGCCGCCCGGTCTACTCAGCAGCAGTTTCTGCAGTTCTTGTGGTCCAGAAGGCAGGCAGCAGGAGTGCTGTTGTAGAGGCTCTTACCTTCTGGACTGAACGAACTCTTGACTGTTTGAGGCAAGTGTGAATGTTGCAACTGATCACTTTGATTAGCATTTAACGGCCTTGCAGATTCAAAGCCTGACTGCTTACTGCCTGAGGGAATCCTTTGTTGTGTAGTCTGACTTGGTGGTTGTTAGATTGGTCCAGACTATAAACTATCTATAGACCCACTAAAAAAAATCCAACAAATGCTATGTTCAGCAAAGGACAAGAGGGATCCTCTCACTCTGCAGGAGTCTACCTTATATCCCATGCAGCTGTGGACAAGTCTGCATCGGTACCACCAAATGCAGCATCTCTCAGACATGATTTAAGGAACATGAAAAGCGCTGCAGACTAATTCAACCAGAGAAGTCTGAGCACTTGATGACCCAAAGTGGGCACAGTATATTATTTGAAAACACACAAATGCTGAACCGCTCTAACAACCACTTTGTCAGACTACAAAGAGAAACCACTGAAAAATACACAAGCATATAGACAATTTCAACAGAAAGGAGAAAACCATGAAAATGAGCAAAATCTGGCTAGCAGTATTAAAAAACTTTAATATCAGGACACTAAATAAAGAAGAACACTCTGAAAACAGAGGACAGCTAACACCTCCGAACCATGGATTTTCCCAGGCAGGAAGAACCCAGGCCATGAAGCTGGCAGGGCCATTAATGCTAATCAAGGTGATCAATTGCAGCATTCACACTGGCATCCAACAGACAAGAGTTCTTTCTCCCACCCTGGACTTCCACTTGCTTAGTTTTCCAATATACCTAATAACCTTGGAGGATGCCTGCCATAGATGTGGGTAAAATATCAGGAGAGAATGCTTATGGAACATGGCCATACAAGTCTGGAAAACTCATAGCAACCCAGACAAGAGTTCTTTCTCCCAACCTGGACTTTCCACAGATATATAAACCCAACTTGCCTAGTTTCCAACAGACCTTACAACCTCTTAGGATGCCTACTATAGATGTGGGCAAAACTTCAGGAGAGAATACTTCGGGAACATGGCCATACAGCCTGGAAAACTCACAGCAGCCCAAAGATGCTTTAAATGCCATTCACTTTAGCTGCAAGGAAGAAGCAATAAATAGTCTCTGAGTATGTGCAAGCCTTCCAGCAGAGAAGTATTACACTTGCTTCACTTTGAGCTTATATGTTGTTATTTTTGTTAGAACTGCTGAGAAAGAAGTGGTGTTTTGTTTGTGCAAGACTTTTTCTAGCAATTGTAAAGATGCAGGCTGGGGCTTTTTAGGCTCCCCTTCCCATGAAAGAGGGTCAATCTATGATGGCTGACCCATATTCAACACCAGTGAGGTGTGCGGACCTCCTCCCACCTTTGCAGCAGCTGGGAGAGTTCCAGTGGGGACAAAACTCTGGGCCAATTTGGTGCTGAGCACATTGAATCAACTCTGGGTTTGGGGTGTGTTTAGTTCCTTTTCTCCTGTTTTTTTTTTTTTTTCGTGTCAGGAGCAACTTGAGTTGCTTCTGGAGTGAGAGAATTGGCCGTCTGCAAGGACGTTGCCCAGGGGATGCCCAGATGTTTTTTTGATGTTTTTACCATCCTTATGGGAGGCTTCCCTCATGTCCCCGCATGGAGCTGGAGCTGATAGAGGGAGCTCATCCGCACTCTCCCCAGGTGGGATTCGAACCTGGCAGCTTTCAGGTCAGCAACCCAACCTTCAAGTCACTTAGTCCACTACGCCATCTGGGGGCTCCTTTTTCTCCTGTAAAATGTTGGAGGGTATGCTCCTATAGGGTGGATTCTGTCCATCTCTTCATTCTTGCTGATAACTATACCAAAGAGTCACAAATGTACAAAAATGATATTTGCTGTGTGTTTAGTGGCACAGTGTGTTAAAGCGCTGAGCTGCTGAACTTGCAGACCAAAAGGTCCCAGGTTCAAATCCCGGGAGCGGAATGAGCGCCCGCTGTTAGCCAACCTAGCAGTTTGAAAACATGCAAATGTGAGTAGATCAATAGGTACCGCTCCAGCGGGAAGGTAACGGCGCTCCATGCAGTCATGCCAGCCACATGACCTTGGAGGTGTCTATGGACAACGCTGGCTCTTCGGCTTAGAAATGGGGATGAGCACCAAATCCCCAGAGTCGGTCACGACTGGACTTAACGTCAGGGGAAACCTTTACCTTACTTTAGTTGAAAAATGTACTATGGCACCAACTATTACACTGTGGTTACAGATGTTGCTTTTGAGTTTCACAAAAATAGAGGCATTGTAATGCCATGTAATTACATGTGCAGAAACTGGATATGGTATGATTATTTTTGCAACAATGATGACACACATTTCAACTTCAGAAAGAAAAAAAAATACAAATGCCCTTAAACTAACAAAGTGCTAATACATATTATTTCATCTGGCAAAGAAATACTTGTAAGAAGTTCATTCACAGCATTATAATCACTTAGTTTTAGATGTGAGAGGGTAAAGGCTACAGTAATTCACATTTTCATGGGCACCTTGATATTTAACTGGTTAAGTACCTGAGCAAGGGCAAATATGAAATCCAATTTGCCATTTGACAAGAGGCCAAGGTAATGTTTTCAACAATCTGCTGATATAGCTAAGTTCCACTGAGCAGACTATGTGGTACATTTGACATCAGCTGAAGCTTATAAAACAAACAGCTGAAAGAGAAGGAACCAGACAGAAATCATAGTTTTCCAACCTTGATTAGATATGACATAAATCAAGATGCTCTGGGTCCTGCTGAAACAGCGCCTTCCATAACTTTATTCAGTTACTGAAACAAGGAACCACAATTCAAAAATGAAGACAGAGGATCAATTATATTCCTTGAAATAACACACAGGGTTGTTTTTCTAAATAGAAAAATCCAAAAACAAACAAACAACAACAACAACAACACTATTCAACAACAGAAATAAAAGAAAGGCCAAATTACAAGGGATTAAAAACAGACACAGCATTTTGGACAAGGTTAGTGATATTTCATGTTGATAAATTGTAACTGTATTGTTCTAAAATGTCTTTTTAAGCAAATTCAGGAGTCCTTTTAAAGATAAATTCCTGGAGAATGTGAAGGAAAAATGAGAGAGGGTCAGTGAAATTAGTGGATGTCTTCAGAAAGGCCTCATACTGATATAAATCTTTCCAGACTTCAAATAGTTCTGTCAATGTTACGCTTCCCATTGGGGTGCATTAGTTAACACTTTTATTTCATGAAACAACAAAAACTCCTGCTTCCAAAAGAAAGAAAGAAAGAAAGAAAGAAAGAAAGAAAGAAAGAAAGAAAGAAAGAAAGAAAGAAAGAAAGAAAGAGCGAGCATGTGACTGTGCTAAAGGCTTTGGCTTAAAATTTTCAACACACATCTGTCTCAGAAGAGTTGAGCTGATATTACTTTTGCGTAGGGATGCACAGATTACAAAAGTTAATGAAGGAAATGAATCCATAGAGGTTATATGGCACAGACTAAAGTTTTTATTTTAAAGTTTTGTTCTAGTGTCCAAATTAATGAATTTGAATTAAAGCAATCTTACAATGAAGTGATTGTTTCATTAATGTCATCTTCAGTTAAAATATTTTGTATCAGGACATCCATAGCCATTTTGAATTATAATCCAGTTACAAGCAGAAATAAAAATAAGTTCACAAATAGGAATGTCACATGATCACTGACTACTATGTACTTGCAGCAGCTTCTCAAAGCTTAAGGGTATTTCTCAGCTTTGCTTCTTAAAATCTATACACTGGATGTGCTGGAGATTAAAATAGAGATCTATGTGTAAAGCTTATGCTCTGCCACTAAGCTCTGGGGGCCCATCCAGACAGTTCCTTTATCCCAAGAGCTCCCGGTTCAAAATGGAGGGTGACCAAATGACACCTCCAGTAAAAGAGGATTAATTTGAGACAAAACAGGAAAACTCTGCTTTATCCTGAATTAATTTGATAGCCCATTAGACCCACACCTTTGTGAAAGTCCTGGGTCTGATGGGCTATAGGCCTTGTATAGACAGGCCTACAAGGAGTCCTGGGACTTCCCTGGGGCTTGTCCATACTCCCATCTCACACTTTCTGGGTTTCTGGAGCCCAGAGATGTGAGGCAGCTCCCACCCCTTTCCCTCCAGAAATAGAGGCCATGGCAAAATGAGTTTGCTGCCACATACCAAGTCATGCTACGTTCAAGGAACTGAGGTATGAGCTACTTAAGATCAGTCCACCCACTCACACACCCTTTTTACAGCTTTGGCTTGTAACCTGCCCCTTTTTCCTTAAGACAGTGTGAGCTTTTGTGGTCATTTTGAAACCAGGTAGGAATTTTCTCCCCTTTACCTGGTTTGCCCTCCAGGTTAGATGTTAGGCATGTCCATTTGTATTGGAAATTGTAAGTCAGAAATTCTTCTTGTATTTTATCCTTACGACACATATTCCAATGCACACATGCACTGTGTGTCAAACATTAAGAAACTGAACCTTTTCATTGCTTCGATTCTTAAGTTTTTATTCCTTTATAAGTTGCTGCGACACAGTTAAAATTCACACAACTTTGGTAAAGCTAAGAGAACATAAAGTGCTTAAAAACCAATTATTTTACCTTGGATTTTGCCCCATCGTCGCCATAAGTCAAATGCTGTGGGTGTGACTAAACTTAATGGAGATTGAGAACACAGCCATTTTAAATGTAGATTTGGAAAGTGGGGCTCCCAATAAGCAGGTAATGCAAAGGGCCCTGCAGCCAACTCCATTTCCCAGAATGCAATGCTGCTCAGAACCCAAATGAGGGCTGGCTACAGAAGTCCATTTGGAGTTAGTCTAATAATAAAATTATTGAATCTGCAAAGAGGACTAAAGTATGTAAGTAACAGTATTAAACTGTGCTAAGTTGAAGTTATATAGTTGGGTGTTATAAAGACAGAGGAACATTCAAGGAGATTGCTGTTGTTGCATTTTGGGGGATAACTTGTTTCGGTCTAAATTTTAAAAATCCTCAAAAATTTGTAGATGTGTGAATCTTTCTAAAACTTCTGGGGATTGATGCCCTAATTATCTTGTGCATTGTGTATAAAATTCAAGTAAATAGCTCTTGTAGTTTTCTTTTTAAAATGTTTATAAAAACTTTGAAAAATCCCCACAAATCCCTGGATAAGTAAAGCATTATGAAATTTGATGGGAAAAGAGTGGTAAATGTGTTCTACCATTTAGCAAGTTTCACCCCAATAGCTTTGAAAATGAGGGAGATGGGAGCCCCTGACATTTCCAAATTATAGTAATTTAATTATGTGCATGAGCAAACGTGGTTTGGGAACTGAGGCCTGCCCTAAACTACATTTCCCAGACTCCATCAGCATCATAAGGCACCCATCAGGATAGAGGAGAGAGAGGCTTGTCCCTCCCACAGAATTTACAAAGAGGAGGACTGTGATTGATCCCTCTCTAATAAGAAAGCCAATCTCTGTCCCTTGACAGAGATTTCTGTTCCTGGGTTATAAATGGCAGTTCCCAATTTGTTCTATTATAAAAACATGGTGAAAGTTTATTATACTGCAAAACCTTTGTTTCTGTTCAAGGGACATCGACCTATATCACATTTTCCTTTGTTGAGTCTCTGCCAATTTAACACAGTTTCTACCACAAAAATAAATTTTCTGGAGTAGAAACACTATTTCAGAGTAATGACCACACAGTGAAACAGGAAATAACACTGTCAAACCAGGAACAGATTTTCTTTATTATTAAAAATGTTTTTTCTATAAAAACTTTGAAAATTCCCCAAAATTTAATGGATAACTGAAACATTCTGAAATTTGGTGGGCTAACAGTGGTAAATGTGTTCTACCACTGTAACCCAATAGCTTTTAACATGAGAGAGATAAGAGACCCTAAAATTTCTCCAATAGTAGTAATTATTGCAGAAATGTGCGTGTGCAATTGCCATTAACAAAATTATTATAAAATTTCATTAGTCTCATTAGGGTTTTGAAATTTTCACCATCAAAACTTTAGAAACTTTCAAAATGAAGTGCCTGTGCCCCCCAGTTTTGTAAGTACTTTAGAACCATTTTTATGGATTGCACATGCCTATTAGAGGCATGTGTGATCCAAGGAAGGCTGAAGAGACGGTCACATGTTGACATCTGTCTTCAGACAGATCCTTCTCATGTCCCCCCAACACACACACACAATTTCCTAATCCCCAGGCAGAAATCATTTAATTAGATCATTGGTCAACTAAATGGTCTTTGCAAGCTTTGATTGCAGATCTAGTCGTACATATGAACACTCAACTGCTCAATCACTACAATTATGTAAAGCAACCAAACAACAGGTGTGACATTCATGTTGTGAAAGGAATTATTTTCATATATGGACCATGCATTCAAGAGACCCCTGGCACTGTGGTAAATATGGAAATTGTGTAATGGCGTGTATACCACCATACACATATACGTATATTCACATAAACACAAACATACACACATAAACACACACACACACACACACACACACATACACACAGAACATTTATGGATTTGATCCAGAGTCTTCTATTTTACTAGAAGGAATCTCCAGATTTGTTGTTAAAATTAATTCACTGGAAATTAATTATCCAGACAGTGAGGCAGAGAAGGTCACTGCTTGACCAATACACCACAATTAATAAATCAGACATGTATAGAAAAAAGGAGACATTATCCAACATTATCAAAGTGCTTCCTGTTTCCTGTGAAATACTTTGGGTGTTTTGAGCAATCAAGGGACCTCTAACTCCACCATAATATTCTCATTAAAGGAAATGGGATGGTGATGACTTACAGATGTAAAAACAGTGTTTCTTTGCCTGCTGCTAGCTTTTCATATGTTTGAAAAAATGCCTAAGTCATCCCATTTTCTTCAACAACAGCAGCAACAAGAATAGAATTAACTTCCCTTCCCCACGTAGCTGGGGATAGGAGGTGGTTTGCCACCTTGGACGAAGGAGAAACTTAAAGGAAATAGATCCAGCAGGTGCTGTTTCCCAGCATCGGGGCTACAGGAGTCAGCAGCCACTCCTAGAGCCCACTCCAAGCAGCGAGATGACCCACCATCCTGCCCATTAAAAGTATAATTCAATTGTCACCTTTGGGGCTGGGTAGGATTCCCCCCCTATGTTCTGGGGGGTGGGGTTCACCTACCCTATAGTTTAAGGAAGACAAATTGGGAGGGTGCAGTTTTAAATAGGTCACACATGGAAAATAGCAAAAAAAATACATGTTGGTGTACATCTAAGGCACCCCCTTTGTGTGTAGGCCAGGAACGGAAACCCTCACGTGTGGTTCAAATAACCGAGGTGAGAGTGAATGGAAATGGCCTAGGAATGGGGAGAGTCTGGCCTCAATATCCTTGGGTCAGAATTCTCAATTATGTTTCCCTTAGTGGTCGTCCAGGATTATTTCAGCCAGAGACCCAGGTGTTTTGCTCAGATAAACTGATGAGTATGTCCGGAATGGCCCACTGCCTTGGCTTTATCCGCACCAAGTTTATGCCACACTTGAGAATAATCTGCAAGGCATAAAGTTTAATTAGGTAACATTAATAAAAGTTGCCCATATTTTAACCGGTTGTCTGGTCTTGTTATTTCAGGGGTTGGACTGCAAAATCCCCATGAAAATGTATTATCCCTAAAATCATCTTATGCATTGCTTCTATATTTTGTGTGCATTTTTGAACCAAAAACTAAATCACAAAATATGGGAAAGTGCAGAGTCCTAAGAACAAGTGCATTCTGATCCACACTTCCTTAGACTGGGATGTGGGGATAATTCTTGATTCTCTTAAAGATTTGGACTGAACAAAATTTTCCAGCATCCCTAGTGGCAACCCTAGCTAAAATGAATTGCAAACACCTACCATAGCCTTGTTACTGGCTGGATGGTGATGATATAGGATGAAGTTTTGATAGTTCTCTACAAATTGTAAATTCTCATGTCACTCAGCATCATGGATCTAAGTGTTAATTATAGAAGACAAAAGATTCCGGCTATAAAGATTAAACAGCAGAGTATTTCCAGCCCTAATATAGACTATAACCCCTACAGATCTTCCATCGGAGTGGTTGACTTAAAAAGAACAAAAATGAATGAGCCCATAAATGTCATGAAACATTGACGATGACATAACAATAAATATTGGGGCTAGGTGGCAATAGCATTCTTTTGTGGCTTGGATAAATATTCATGAAGTAAAAGTCTTTATCAAATACCCACTGGGAGTGTTTTAAGTTCGAATGGGCTAATCAAAACTCTGTGGGCTTTCAGTCATAGTATAAATGCACCTTGTTTAGTAAAGAAATATGACATGGATTAAAATATCTTGATCCCAGAGAGGCAGTCATTCTAATTGAATGTTCTTTGCCGTTCAAACAAAAGAAAATTATTGGAGAGTAATATGGGTATTTTAAAAGCATTATTCCTAAATGGACTCATTCCTATAGCTGATGTTTTTAAATCATTCCACAGAGATCCACAGCTTGAAATAGATCTATGTCCACTGGATTGATTGGATGTGTCTTTTGTTGCACACAGTTGCATATTTTCAATAGGAGGACAGAATTGCTGTTGGCAGAGCCGGCCCTAGGTATTTTTCAAGTGTAGGCAAACAGAATTTTGCCCCCCCCCCCAAACCAATCACTGAAAAATAAAAGCATTGGATAAGTGAAAATGTTGGATAATAAGGAGGGATTAAAGAAAAACCTATTAAACACCAAATTACATTAAGATTTTACAAATTAAGCACCAAAAAATCATGTTTTCCAACAAATAAACAGAAAAAGCAGTCTCGACTGCGCCCCATATGTTTTGCGCCCCAAGCGACCACTTAATTTGCCTCATTGTTGGACCGGCTCTGGCTGTTGGCTATGACAGTATAAAATGTAAACGTGATAAGTGCACTTGTTCTTTCTTAGGCCCCTTCTACACTGCCATATAATCTAGATTATCAAAGTAGACAATCCACTTTATCTTCTTTGAACTGGATGATATGAGTCTACGCTACCATATAACCCAGTTCAAAGCAGATAATCTGGATTTTATATGGCAGTGTAGAAGGGGCCCCACCCCCACTTAACATTCCAAGATAATTTTAAAGAACCCCAATCTCATCTGAGCATCTAAACGTCTCATTTTGCATGGGATCTTACATTCCTTCAGCATCACAGGAATGTAATGGCAAAATCTTTCTGAACAAAGCCGGCCAAGAAAATCCCATAAGTTCACATTTTTGTCATAAATGAACTAATAAATGAACTCACACATCACCAAATTAACAGAGCAATCTAGAATTCAATTCATAGGGGTTCTATGGAATGCTTGTATTGACAGGGAAATCTTTAATTATTTGGTTCCGTGGAATGGTTTCTATCATTCAAGGGATCTGATTCATAGCATATGTTCATTTTTTAACAGAGATGTCGATAAAACTGTCAGGAAAGTCAAACTGGTGGCGTCTTGACCTGGCTGTTTGAGTGCTTCTTTGCTCACTTACATAGGTAGAGTGGGAGCAATGGAATGGTAGGATGGAAGACAAACACACATTTTCTCATTCACTCACATAGTAGGGGTGAAGAATGTTGAATGGGATGGATAGAGGAGAAGAAATAGGTAAGATGGGCACACATACACTTTTCTGTTTACTCATACAAGCAGGAAGGATAAAGGGAATGAAACAGGTGTCCCATTTTTATTAACCCATGTATGTGACTAAGTTACTGAAGCATATGTAGTTGGGTCAGAGCCCGCCCTAGGTATTTTTCAAGTGTAGGCGAACAGAATTTTGACGCCCCCTCCCAAAACCAATAACTGAAAAATAAAAGCACTGGATAAGTGAAAATGTTGGATAATAAGGAGGGATTAAGGAAACGCCTATTAAACATCAAATTACATTAAGATTTTACAAATTAAGCACCAAAACATCATGTTTTAAAACAAATCAACAGAAAAAGCAGTCTCGACTGTGCCCCCGTATGTTTTGCGCCCCAAGTGACCGCTTAATTCGCTTCATTGTTGGACCGGCTCCGAGTTGGGTACAGCCATTGTACCGATACAGGTACTTTTTGTAAATGTTAGATATACAGTAGAGTCTCACTTATCCAAGCTAAACGGGCCGGCAAAAGCTTGGATAAGCGAATATCTTGGATAATAAAGAGGGATTAAAGAAAAGCCTATTAAACATCAAATTAGGTTATGATTTTACAAATTAAGCACCAAAACATCATGTTATACAACAAATTTGACAGAAAAAGTAGTTCAATATGCAGTAATGTTACGTTGTAATTATTGTATTTACAACTTTAGCACCAAAATATCATGATATACTGAAAACACTGACTAAAAAATGGCTTGGATTATCCAGAGGCTTGGATAAGTGAGGCTTGGATAAGTGAGACTCTATTGTAGTTCATGTTTTTTCCACTTTGCAGGGGCCTTGCACTCCTAACGCCCACAAAAATTGGGTGGCCAAGTCTATTTATTTATTATATAATAAATGTTGTATCCGGAAATAATGGAAAAATAAATTAAAAGCCTTCATTTACTTGATTGAAGCTTTGGCATTTGTACCATTTATATCTATGGCTTACAGTGATGGAAGTGAAGAAGTGTCAACACTTGCATATATAGGAATTAAGGACAGAGGGAACCCTGTGGTGCATGCCTACTGTCTTGTTTTCTCCTTTGTTTGATAGATTTATATAGCTCAGTGTTTTGCTTCCTGACTGCATGTAGAGATCATTCGCTCCCTTCTTCCCAGAAGTATCGATTGTGCTTTCTTACCCTTTGTTGGAGAAGGGATCACCATGAGGATTCTCTGCCTCAAGATAGATTACACATATACATGAGAGTAAGCATAGGGGACTCTTCTACTAAAGTCAAGCAACTTTTATTTATCTACTCTTTTATATGAAATGCAATACCTGCAACAATAAATGTAAAGCCCCCATTAACCTTACCAGAACATCTTGCATATTTTCTCTGTTTTTTTAAACAAAAACATCATATATAGCAGCATTCTATTCTGCCATATTAGATACCAAATATTCGTACACAAACTCCATAGATGTTTTGATGCTTATGAAGTTTTTAAAAAACCCTCTTGTTTCTTATAAATCAACTTCACAACATTTATATGAGCATATTTGCAAAAGTGCTGGCGATGTAATTTTGTTCATGCATTTCTCAGACATATGTTTTAGCTAGTAGTTTGAAGGAGGATTTGCTTGGACTATGTGCCTTCTTAGAAGCTAACTTTGGGTCAATGGAAATGGTTTCTCTGTGCCTTTGATGGCTAACAAGCTTATGATAGATATTGCTTATCCTCCATCATTTGAAGGACAGAGGACCTCTTTTATTTATTTATTTATTTGGACATAAAAACGCATTGTTTTCACCTAAAACCACATTTTCTGTGCAGGAAACATACTACCTGTGCAGAAAATGCTATCTCCTGTGCATAGTTTCTGAGAAATCACTTCAGATGGGAAACCCCAAATTTTCATCTATCTAGGATACTTGTCAGGGTTTCCAGCAGTTAAGAAATTCTATTTTTAATTTATATTTAAAAATATAAATATTTTTGCATCTCAAGAATTAAAGGCTCTATCCTAACTTGTATCCAGCAATCCTAGCTCGTGTTGGGAATCAACCTGGACTACTCAAGTCTAAATGTAGTTAGATAGATTATAGAGTTAGATTGAGGGAATCCTTTCCCTGTTTCCAAAGCATGCCTGGACAGGCTTTATTGTGTTTCACTCTATCCTGTTTACATCACATCCCTTACTTTGAAGTTAGTAGAAATGTGAATCTCCAGGGACACTAACTTCTCATTGGTCAGAATGTCTTTTATGGCCCCAATAAACTGGACCATGAGGTTGGAACCATTTTGGTTCTCTCTTCTCCCTTTGTTCTTCTAGCTAACAAGCAGCATCTTGCTGTCTCTCCTGGCAAGATGTAACTATTTAGATGTTTGTTATTTTTCCTTTCTTATTTTTCCTTAGAAACCAGTCTAGAGTAGACTAGACAGCTCCCAAGCCTTTTTATCTACAATGGAATTCTTTTTACCTGAATAAATACTTTTTGAACTTTTACTGAGACTCTGCACTCCATTGCCATCCTAAGTTGAAAGGCTTCTCTTTGCTCACCCCATGTAAGTAACTGTTGCATTTGAAAGCTTTTGTTTTTGCTACTCTGCTGCATTTTGGTGGAATCTCCCCCAGAGAGGGTAAAATTGAGTCTAACCGCTCAGAGATTACCACAACAGCTAGGACTGTCTACCTAAACTTTCCGAAATTCCAAGGAGTTGTGCACTTCTTCAAGCAGCTTCAAACAGCATCCCAATCTGTGTAGCCATCTCAAGCTGTTAAATACACGCTACTGCTATTTATGGTTTATTAGAATTTGATTTATTTTCTTACTGTCATAAAGTTTTAAGGATCATTTTAATGCTGTAAAGTGGCAGTGTGTGTGTGGGCAGGCATGTGAAGATTAAGAAAGTGAATCACAGATCATAAATGCCTTAAAATAAATACTGTGAAGACTGGGCTTAATTAATATTTTCTGTATCATCTCATATCCTAGTTTTGTGAAAATGAAAAGCTAACATTCTTACAATAGACTGTAGAAGAAAAGGAAGAGAAAGGAGAGCTTAATAAAGGTGCAAATGACAGCGACATAATTGTATCCTGAATTTATATCTTTAGATTATATTGGTAGCAATAATAATTGTTACAGACTTCTGGAGTGCAGTTGAGCTTCTCAAATTAATAACCTTATAATGTCATTAATTATAGCATCAATCACCAAAGAAAGAGCATATTGTTAAAGTTCTTTGGAATTTCAATCAATGCCCTTTAGGGTTTCGACAGGACATTTACTTTTCTTCACATTTCATGTAACTAAGTGTAGTTGTGTTTTGCCAGTTGTCACTTTAATTCCCAGTTAAAAGGATTTCTGCAGAAAGCCTATTATTGAAATAATCTCATTTTCAAATAAAGTGATGGATTTGTGTAGCTATATTGCCAGCTAACACAGAACTAACAATCAAGTGAAGATATTATCTCCTGAAATTACTTTGTGTATTTTACATTAGAAGCATTTTCTGCCCAATTACATGATCAATAATCTTTACATAATGGATTCCATTTTAGCAATTCTACTTTTTTAAAAATTCATCATTCACATATTTGAGCCATTTGGAATAATAACAAAAGTAGGAAAGAGTGATTTTAAAATGTCATTCCTAAATCTCTTAAAATAGTGTCAAGATTAATGGCAAAATGGTATTCTCCCTGGATTCTGTAAATCTTTCAAAAACTTTGAATTAAATACCACAGCAATTTTATTGTACTTCCTATATATTTAGAAATATATTAATTAAGTGGCATATTTTGTTATCTTTACACTTAAAGTTTACAGACATTTGGGAATAAATAGATAAAAGACAAATTCCTGAACCCAAACATATTAAAATGTATGTATGATAGGAGTGTAACTCTTTGTAAGTTCAGTGTTTTAGGTTTTATATTGCATTGTTTCTAGCACTGTTTGCTGCTTTGGGTTTCTGTTTAGAGAAAAAGCAGTATACATAACAACAACAACAACAACAACAACAACGATAATGATAATAGTGTTCTGGAACTGATGCGTATATTATTTTTCTTCTCATTGTGAAAAACCACTGAAAACTATCAATAATCCAGGATTTGTCCCTTGAAAATTAACACAATGTTTTCTGTGCAGAAAATACAATTTCCCTGCCAAAAAACCAAAACCACTTTGATTTTTCTCATTTTTCACACAGTGAATCTCAAATAAGAATTTTTTTTAAATCAAGCTGGCTTTCCCTTTTTTTGGGAAGGGGTTTGAATAGTATAGACTATACTTCTTTCCCTGTTATTGGGGAAGGTAACATTTTCTGCTTGGCCATCATAATTCAATGCAAATTTAGCTGAGATTGAATCTACACTGCCATATGGGTCAACATAGACTCATATAAAGCTGGTCAATACGGTTCAAACTGCATTATATTCCAGCCTGAATTCTAGGAATGAGTTAATATCGCAGAGGGAAAAATAAATTGGATTGTAATTAACCATTGCAAAGAGGGCTTTGAATTATTAGCCAAACTTTATGGAGTCTTTTTTCCTAACAGGAGGCAAATCCATTTGGCCTATGACAACCAGAAGAGTACCAAGAGACACAACTAAGGAATTTTTAATTTTGCTGTGATAAGCATATTATTATTTTACTGTACTTGAATAAGTGATCTGTATCCCATGCTTTTGACTACGCACTCTCTACTACAGTAGTACACAATCTGCGACTCTTCAGGTGTTTGGGACTCCACTTCCCAGAAGCTTGAGCCAGCTTGTTCAATTGAGAGAAATTCTTGTAGTTGAAATTCAAAACACCAGGAGGGCCACAGCTTGTGCACCACTGCAGTCTACTAGAACCCCAGTTTAACCTTGTTTCTTGTATTGGGAGTTTTGTTGAAGAATATCATACAAAATACAGGATATTTTCAGTTATTTTTAATGTTTTTTCCATAGCCCAAAAACTATTCAGATTTTTTGTGTTTTTACACAGAAAACATTGTTATACATAAGCAAGAATGTGTCTTTTTATGCATAAGCATGGATTTTTTTTGAATGAAACATGCCATTAAAAGTGTAAAGCAGTGCAAACTCCAATGCATCACTACGTTCCACCTGAGATGGGTGTCACGATTTTTGAAGAAAGTATTCATCTTGCTTAGGCTTACATTTTAGAGAAACACATTTCTGCAAAAATCATTTTTATTAAAGACACAGTAAACAAATCTATGAACAATTCATATACTATCAATATAAACAAATCAAACACTAAAACAATACTGATATTCTAAAAATGCCTTCAAGTTTATCTTCTCACCTATGATGTTCATTGTTTTTGAATATACATTTCTGAAACTTTGCATCAAATATGTTTAAATGGTTTTAACTGTGAATCTTTTAATTCTGCTTACATTTAATTCTATTTTAATGTTTGTATATTTGTATATTTTGAATGCTGTGCTAATATTTTTATATTAAGCCACTTTGAGTCCTCTTTGGCGGACATAAAGTGGGGTATAAATAAATAAATAATAAAAGGTAAAGGTAACGGTTTTCCCCTGACGTTAAGTCCAGTCATGTCTGACTCTGGGTGTTGGTACTCATCTCCATTTCTAAGCCGAAGAGCCTGCATGGAGCACCGTTACCTTCCCGCAGGAGCAGTACCTATTGATCTACTCACATTGGCATGTTTTTGAACTGCTAGGTTGGCAGAAGCTGGAGCTAACAGTGGACGCTCACGCCGCTCCCGGGGTTTGAACCTGGGACCTTTTGGTCTCCAGCTCAGTGCTTTTACACACTCCACCATTGGGGCTCCCATAAATAAATATAAATAAATAAATAAATAAATAAATGAAAATAAATAAATAAATATAAATAAATAATAGCAGAACTGAAAAATCTTTCCAACAATGGGGATATAGCTACAAAATGCATAAAATATGTGCATTTGTTTTCATGAGAATAAAGACATCTAGTTTTATAACTTTATGAAAGTAAAGGATAGGATCAGAGTGAGAGTTACTTAGTTTCGATTCACAAAACATTCCAGGAAATCTGAATTATGTTAAATTGCTTCAAAATGAGGATTGAGAAAACTATGCAATAAGTCTCCATCATGTGAATTTTCAGGGCCTTTAGAGATATTACAAATAAAATGAAATTTAGATAAAATAAATTAGCTTCATAGTTGTACTGCACAGTGCTACCTGTTAAGTAGACTCTTCCCAGCAAGGAAATGTGCATCAAACAAATATAGAAACACATTCATAAACATATTAATATAGCCTGAAAATTGCAAGATAAACAATTCAAAAACATGAGTATTAGGAATCCTTTAAAAGCAAATTCCTATATAGAAAAAGAGCAGGAAACTAGCCTGAAAGATCTTTTTGAAAGGAGGAATCTTGGGGTGTATAGCATCAGTATGAGAAGACTTCACCTTATTTGGCTCTTGCTTCATGTTCCAAGGTGGAGGCATAAACTAGATCTCAAACTCTGGGAGAAAATTATCCTTACCATAACTAAGGCTACTTACATGGGAAAGGTACTGTATGACTGCAAATCTAGAAATCCTCCAGGTAACACAATCATGCAGGCTGGGAGGTGCCAAAATGTGACCATTCCAAACTCTTAGCCTTACAGGTGAAATCCAGTAATCTAAATTTTATCTAGATTGAATCCATTTCGTAATGGGTGGAGAGTAAAAATTATGTAGGATTTGTGGTATATCTATCAGTGTTTTTTTGCCATAATGCAAGTCTGATTGTACAGGCACATGTAAAATGGCTTTGCTCAAATCAGTTCAGACTATCTGGTAACTCAGCAACAAAACAAAGAACTTAAGAAAAAAATGAATTGACTGGACTCAGGGGACCAAGACACAAACTCTCCCTGTTTTACTATTTGTAATGGCATTAATGGCTGTGAAGCATAAGATTACCTGTTACAATCCCATTGCCCATAGCCCATGAACTTCATTTTGGTTATATAATGCAAGCAATAAATCTGCCTTTCGTGTAATGCGGCATATGTATTATACATGTGTAATTTAGATTCTCAAGTGGTCATATTCAATAAAGATAAATTAACAATTTATGTGGAGGAACAGCAAACCCAGTGTGTGGAACCTATGTTCAGAGAGCTGCATTTTGAATAGTTTAATGAGAATCAGTTGTTAGTGTCACCTCTTATTTTTGCTCTTGAACAAGGTTTGTCACAATAACCAAAATATATTGCACTCCTTTCTGTTCTCATTATGCATTTTGCTGTGCCAATAAAATACCCCAATACTTTGTCATAAAAATATGTCTCCAAGACTTTAATGCCTTCTTTACGGTAAATCATTTTAGCAGGACTATGCAATTTTATGCTTTGATACCTGACACATTGATTAATTTGCCATTATCATTGAGGCATATTACCCCAAGTTTACTAGTTATTGATAAATACCTGTTTTCATGGCAAAAAACGTTTTCAAATTTTCTTCAGGTTTGAGAATTATCTTAGCCTCTTCCAGACTATCCTGTTTCCCAGAGGGCTCAAATTAAAATAGATCCTGCCAGGAAAGATATTAAATGTAGAGATGGAAATACATATGCCAAACTTTCACCATATGTAACAACATTACAGAAAGAATATAACATTTCATTTTGTGCAATTTTGCAGATTATCTTTTCTCTTTGTAATAAATGTTTAATGGTTTCTTAGGATGAAAAGTTTTCCTATGCATTCTTAAAACATCAGAGGTATCTTTGTCTGCACCTGGAGGTGGTTTAACCTGGCTACAGTTAAACGGCATTGAATGTTTGTCTATATGTGTAATGTGATCCGCCCTGAGTCCCCTTCGGGGTGAGAAGGGCGGAATATAAATGCTGTAAATAAATAAATAAATAAATAAATAAATAAATACAGTGGAGGCAAAAGGGAGGCCCGACCATTCCTTTTATTCACCTCATTTCAATGGCCAGGGAGTGTGAACTGAGTTGTACAACTTGTACATACGTGACACTTCAGGTATTCTTGGACATTCACTCACCCTAGACTGGATCTACATTGCCATATAATTCAGATTAACTCATTTAAATGGGATTAAATAATAATAATAATAATAATAATAATAATAATAATAATAATAACAACAACAACAACAACAACAACATATATGAGTCTACATAGCCAGACTGGGGATATTAATGTTGATTAATCATGAAAGATGCTACCAACAAGAATTGGATGGCCCTATCCCTGCTTTTTATATTTGAACAATAGCATGTTTTTAATATCAGATGTTGGGGAACATGATAAGGAGGAGCAGTTGAACACATGTTATGGGGTTTATCTGCATAACATCTAGGACCTCATCACATTAGCCTTGAGCTTTGTCCAAAGATGCATCCAGCACAGAGTCAGGATTAAGCCCACTACAGCCCATCATGTGATGCAGGGCTACTTCTGGCAGGACTCGGGCGGGAAGCATCTTAGGACATAGCCCAAAGAATACGGGATGCTTCCCATGTTCCCATTACTTAGAATGGGGCCAGCACAGGGGGAAGCCAGGTGATGACAGTTTCCCCCATGTGATGGGAATAGCGGTGATGTGTGAGATGTGGGACAACAGTTTCCCCTGCTGCTCCACCATGCTGCCCAGCAACCCCTCCCCCGCTGTCATCCACATTAGGGACCTCGATGTGATGAGGTCCCTACACTGCATAATAACACTTTGGACAGATCTACACCGACCATTATCCCAGGGCTGATCCAGTATGGCGAACATGGGACTGGACCAAGGATAATTTAAACCGGTTGCTGCCTGGCTACAGTGGAGGTAAAAGGGATCATTCCTTTTATTCACCTCATTGCGATGGCCAGGGAATGTGAACTGAGTTGTACAAATTGCTCATCACCTGAAATGAAAATCAACTGGGGTGCCAGAGTATCATGGGAGAGGGGAGGGAGGAGGAATCTTCTCTTCCCTTCTCTAATTGCCTTGCCATGATGGCTGATGGCACTCCAGGCAATGAACAACTGGCACAATCCATGCTTCACCCACTGGCTGTTGCAACAAGGAGAGCAGGAGTGGATGGTTAGTGCCTTCCCATGTTCCCAAGACCCTCAAATGCAGGGAACACAAAATGACAATGTAAATAGTTGTGAAAGGTTCTTTCTCTGAATTGCCTCAACTGTTTAGATCAGTGGTTCCTAACCTGTGGGCCGCAGCCTAGCAGTGGGCCCCGAGAATGAAAATCCGGTCCGCAGACCTTCTTCCTCTTTATTTATTTATTTTATCAATTTTATTTCCGCTCCTTTCTGTAGAGCTGACCATTGCATTGAATAGACCACATCAGCTCTAGATTATGAAATACGGTTTTCTGTGGGCGAGCAGGTGGCGATTACTGGATAGCAAATGTTCTGTATCAGAAACTAGAGCTGATGTGGTCTATCCAATGGAGTTTTCTGAATCAGCATATTTACATCACTGTATATCCCTGCACTCATGAAAAACATGTGACTTCCTGTCCTCCTCCCTGTGGACACATATCCACTTTTTAAAATCCTGAAATAGCTGATCAGCTGATTGGGCTGTGAAATGGACATACTGCTGATTTAAAGGAAACACAAACAGAGAGCAATTACAACTCTCTGAAACTATTCATTTTAAACTTTAAAATTATAAACTGAGTTTGAATAAACAATTGGGGGAAGGGAAAAATCCGGTGGAAGTTTTTTTTAATTCCCTCCATTATGTGCTGAACTTCATATGCACACATGCAAATCTGCTTATATTTATATTAAGATACTAGCTGTACCTGTCCATATGTTGCTGTGGCCATGGGTGGTTTAATGGTAACGAATGAAAAGAGTAAGTGCTGGGTTCTGATCAATGTAATTTTACCTGTTTAAGGAGCTCCACTGGCTGCCGTTCATCTTCCGGTCCCAATTCAAGGTGCAGACCATCATCTATAAAGCCCTAAACGGTTTGGGACCCACCTACCTCCGTGACCGTATCTCCTTCCATAAACCTGCCCGTTCATCCGGGGAGGCCCTGTTATCACCATTGTCTATATCCCAGGCCCGCCTTGTAAGTACAAGGGAGAGGGCCTTTTCTGCTGTGGCCCCCCAACTGTGGAACTCACTACCTACTGAAATTAGGCAAGCTCCCACTTTGTTAGCTTTTAGGAAAGAATTGAAAACATGGCTCTTCCGCTGTGCTTTCGGTGAGTAATTTCTGTTATATATCTCCGTGTTACTCCCCTCCGAACATCTATCCTCTAGATTACCCCACTTCCAAATGTCCCTGCCCATAGTGGAGTACCCCTCTGTCCCTCTCACTCCGGGTTTTATCTCTATGTTCACGCGGCCTGCCCTTGTTTTATTGTTTTTTGATTTCTTGATGTTCTGTTTATTATTATTTATTGTATTTTGAATGGTGCTATGATATGTTGTTTTTATATTTTATTATATTGTATTGCTCTGGGCATGGCCCCATGTTAGCCGCCCCGAGTCCCCATTGGGGAGATGGTGGCGGGGTATAAATAAAGTTTTATTATTATTTTATTATATTATTATTATTATTACCTGCCTTCCTTCTCTACCTTTTTCTTTCTTTCTTTCCTTCCTTCTCTCCTTCCTTCATTTCCTCTTTCCTTCTCCCTTCTTTCCCTCTTTCCCCCCTCCCTCCTTCTTTCCTTCACCCTTTTCCTCCTTCATTTCTTCCCTCTTTCCCTCCCTCCTTCTCTCCTTAGCATAAGCAGCAGGATGAAGTTTCTCTTCACACACATTTATAACCCAGGAACATGAAGCATTTTTTTGTGATTGTCATAGAATTCTTTAAATTGTTGCAGTGTTGTCATCTATTCTTCTTTATTGAAATGAAAAGGTAGCCCTTCCCATTTATCCCATCTGCATTATTAGTATTATTATTCTTGTCCTATGGGTCAGATTTCAACCATGGAGGACTTACCAAGGCTTCCTAAATTCCCTGGTATTATGTTTGGTTCTCTTTTTTCCCAGACCTACCTCATACCTACCTACCTCCCTCTTTCTCTGCATTTTTCTGTCCCCCTTTCCCTCCTTCTGTTCTTCCCTCTTTCCCTCCCTACCTCCTCTACTTAGTATCAGCAGCTGCAGGAGTAAAGGTTCCTCTTCACATGGATGGAGGGAGGGATAGAGGGAGGGAGGGATTGCATTGGAGGAAGGGCAGTGTTGCCTTGGAAATGGCGGAGACATTGCCTCCCTCACCTTCTGATTAGGCTTGGCCATTCCACAGCCTCACACCCAGCAGTGTGGGTGTCAATGGGCCGCCATTGCAAACGCATGAGGGAGGGGAGTATGGTGTGTCCTCACCCGCTTTGTCACTTTGTAAAGGGGAGGGGGAGGGCTCAGACTGTGGCGCAGGCTGGAGAGCAGCTGCAATGAATCACTGCAATGAATTACTCTGACCATGAGGTCATGAGTTCGAGGCCCGCTCGGAGCCTATGTTTGTTTGTCTTTGTTCTATATTAAAAGGCATTGAATGTTTGCCTATATGTGTAATGTGATCCGCCCTGAGTCCCCTTCGGGGTGAGAAGGGCGGAATATAAATGCTGTAAATAAATAAATAAATAAAATAACGGACCTTCTTTTCTCTCCTTCTCTCATTTTAAATATTTTTTTTATGAAATAGTTCCCAAAAAGGCAAAATAAGAAAAATAAGAAGATGAAAAAGAAAATAAAAATAATAAATAAATAATATATGGTGGCTTCCAATCCTCTTCATTGTGAAGTCCTTTAAAACTTTATTTCATATATCTATTCTTCCTCGAGATTGTTATGAGTTCCCTAGGGTTAATATCTTTTATTTTTCTTTCTGCTTTGAAGTAATATTCTCAATTCTTCCTGTTTCATAAAGTTTTCCGGTTTATCTTGGCCTATAGCTAATTTGTGTGTCAGTCTGTCCATGCTCATTATTTCTAACATATTCGTCAACGATTCTTTAGTGTAAGGTATTTCATTTGTCCACCAATGACTTGCGTAGACAATTCTTGCTGTGGTTGTCAAATAATTGAACAAGATATCTTTATTTTTCTCTAACTTTATATCGATGATGCCTAAAAGAAAATATTCTGGTTTCAATTGTAAACTTATCTGTAAGATCTTTTGGATTTCCCCATTAATCTCTCTCCAATATTTTTTGCCCTGTTGCAGCTCCACCACATATGAAAGTAGGTACCAATTTCTGTGCTACATTTCCAACATTTTGTGTTCATATTCTTGTTATATTTTGTTAATTTACTTGGGGTGATATACCATTGGTACATTATTTTATACCAATTTTCTCTTATATCATATGCATATTTTTATTTGGTATTTCACATCTCCTCCCACTTTTCTATTCCAGTGGTGTGGCCAACGTGCCCTGCCCACTTCACCTTGAATCCTTGACTAATTCAACTCAAGCAATATCTTATATATCTTCATGATTAATTGATTTTGTGTTTTCATTATCCTATCCTAATAAGTGTCTTTTTCCACAATTCCTCTTTTCTTATCTTTATTATAATATTTTCTAATTTACATATATTGAAACCATGAAATATTATTCTATAGTAGGTTCATTTCTTCCTGTGTTTTCATCACCCAGTTCCCATCTTGCCTTCTTAGTATTTATTTATAAGTAAGCCAGTCTTTCCCACCTATTTCACGCCTCTGGAAGACTTCCAGAGGTGCAATCCATATGACGTTCTTTCTATCCTTATATCTCTACCATATTTTAGTTAATTTTAGAGAAAATGTTTATGATGTTTACTGAAATGTGCTTAAGAATTCTAACTATTTCATCAAGCTACAAATCACAGGATTCCATAACATGGAGTCCTGGTGGTATTATGTTGCTAATTATGCAGTGTAGATGCACCTCAGCTTGTGGGCTCTTTTCAAGCATTTTGGTTGAAAATAAATATATCAACCAGACACCTCCAGTGCCTCACCAAATGAAAATGTTGGAATTCCATGTGATGTTATCATGTTGAAATCATCACACTATAATTAGGTATTGTGAAGGGGTCTCTTGTTTAGATAAGTCATTAGGCTGATTATTTATTCTAGATATTTATTTGACATATATTTTGCCTCTTTCACAGAACTTGGGCCCAAGAGGAGCATGTACACTGCCTCATAAATCCATAAATGCTCTGAATTTATCCCAGGGGAAACCCCATGCATCCTGCTGAACTTACTGTGGCACCAAGTTGGCATCCACAGAATTACATCATTTGCTATGTTCTAACATAGTTGACAATGGATGATCCTCATATACCCCCTTTCTCAGCAACTCCTCTCTTCCCAAAGCCAATGCAAGTATCTACTGGGGTCTAATGGACATAATTCCATTTTTTCCCTATCTGATGAAGGACCCTCCCTCTGCTCTCATTGCTGTGAAGGAAATACAAGTAGCAAGAAATTTCCTCCCCTCCCACCATTCTCTATTCTTGTTTTTCTTATCTTATTTAAATTGTAAGTCTGAAGGCGGGAAATCATCAAATTAATAATTTGTAAGATTCTTTGGTAGGCTTTTTTCTGAACACTATGGCATGACTGCTCTAAATAGATAGAAAAAATACTTTCCAATTTCTGTTCCCCATACATTTAGGAGAGCTAGAAAACACTCTCATTTTGTAGCAGAAGACAAAAGACAAGAAGCTATCAGTGCAATCACTTCTGATATCAAAATATACAGTCATTAATTGCATAGGGCTTGAATCGTTTTTTTAAAAATTCCACATCATGGAATGGAGGCAATCTACTTCATTATAATTGCCTCAAGCTTACCCCTTCTCTGTACATAAATTGTCCTAGAAGCATATTCACAGTTTAAATGAAAGCTTGATAAGACACAAGTTAAGAATGCCTTTTAAAAAGATCAACTATCACTTGCATATTTTTTTTCTTTAAAAGATCGTGTCCTACAATACTTTGAATGTTATTGAATGAATATACCATCCTTTTTAGGAGATTCATCTTTCATTTTGAAAATCCAGATATTAACTAAATATTATAGAACATATTATACTGCAAGAAGATAAAACCTGTTCATACTCCAGGAAATAATGCCCGACTGCTCATTGGAGGAAAGAATATTAGTGGCAAAGATGAAGTACGTTGGCCACATCATGGAAAAACAGGAAAGCTTGGAGAAGATAATGATGCTTGGGGAAATGGAAGGTAAAAGGAAGAGGGGCCGACCAAGGGCAAGATGGATGGATGGTATTCTTGAAGTGACTGGCTTGACCTTGAAGGAGCTGTGGGTGGCGACAGCTGACAGGGAGCTGTGGCGTGGGCTGGTCCATGAGGACACAAAGAATTGGAAGTGATTGAAGGAGTAGATAACAAATTATGCCAATTACAGTAGAGTCTCGCTTATCCAATGTAAACGGGCTGGCAGAAAGTTGGATAAGCGAATATGTTGGATAATAAGGAGAGATTAAGGAAAAACCTATTAAACATTAAATTAGGTTATGATTTTACAAATTAAGCACCAAAACATCATGTTATACAACACATTTGACAGAAAAAGTAGTTCGATACACAGTAATGCTATGTAGTAATTACTGTATTTACGAATTTAGCACTAAAATATCATGATATATTGAAAACATTGACTACAAAAATGCGTTGGATAATCCAGAATGTTGGATAAGTGAGTGTTGGATAAGTGAGACTCTACTGTATATTTAAAATATTTATTTAAAAGGAAGGGCCATATGTTTTGGTAGAGTCTAATAAGCAGAACTTTCATGATTAGAATTTCTGCTTTTGAGAAAATTGTTGCAGTGTTAAGAATATGCACTCTAGCAAATTGACTATTGAATCAGTGAGGTGCCAAATATTTGTGAATGTTATTCTTCATTGCTGCTCCAGACCTTAAATTGACTATCAAAGAAAAAAGTACTGTACATAAAAATAATAATGCTTATATTTTTAATAGAAATACATTGCAGAATCTTCAGGTTTCAAAACTGGATTAAAATTGCTTTGAAATATGTATTGTTGCACACATTTCTTCTCATATATTTCTGAATATCTTTTTTATTTATTTGCTTTGGATTATTTTTAGTGGTATTGAGAATTTCCCTGAATGCAGACCCAAACTGACCTAAAATCTGGGGCCGATCTGGCTTATTGGGCGCTGGGTCAGCTGATTTCACTTCCACAGACTCCCCCAGCACTGCCCAGCATAAAAAAGTTTGATACTTTTGGGTGGCCACTCTAAGTACCCCTCCCCTCTTAACCTTATGTCACTGCAGTTTCTGAGTAGAGCAGAGGTTCTACCTGTTCTCTGTTATTTGATGTGATGTCAGCTGAGGTGACAGGGCACCAAGGAGAGGGAAAGTAGAGGAAGTTATCCCCCTTCTTCCAAAATACTCCTCATCACCCCAGTGGACATCACAGCAAGTGAGAGAGAACAGGTAAGGTCTGTGTCGTGACCAGAGACCACTGAAACATGGGTGTGGGGAAAAGGCCTCGTAATTGACCCAGCTGTCTCCACAGGCCTTAAGTTGGCAGGAATTCTGGGCCATAATAAATAATGAATAAAATAAAATACTTATAAGCAAGAATCCAACTGGTAACCATCACTAAGAAGACCTTTCCATCAGCCGTCCCATCACTGTGGAAAGATCTGTCAGAAGAGATCTGGCAACGAAATGAGCTATCAGAATTTAAAACCCAAGTGAAGACCTCTCTCTTCCAGCAGGTCTACCCAACAACTTTGAATCACGAGTTTTGGATTTGCATTCTATTGCTGCTCTATATGTTGATCTTTGTACCCTCTGTTTGATGTATGGTTTTTAATATAATGATGTGTTTTGATATATGTGGTTTATTGTATGTATTTTATGTTGATATGCTTTGACTTTGTTTTACCCCTCCTTAAGCTGTTAGGAGAGGTGTGTAACAAATAAAATGTATTATTATTATTATTATTATTATTATTATTATTATTATTATTATTATTAATCAGCCGCTATCAGGACCTCAAGATTGAACTTCAAAGACTCTGGCAGAAACCAGTGCAGGTGGTCCTGGTGGTGATGGGCACACTAGGTGCTGTGCCAAAAGATCTCAGCAGGCATTTGGAAACAATAGACATCGACAAAATCACGATCTGCCAACTGCAAAAGGCCACCCTACTGGGATCTGCACGCATCATTCGAAAATACATCACACAGTCCTAGACACTTGGGAAGTGTTCGACTTGTGATTTTGTGATATGAAATCCAGCATGTCTATCTTGTTTGCTGTGTCGTACAATAAAATAATACTTTCTTCTGGGGCAATGCCATGTAGATGTGCCTGGGAGGAGGTTTAGAAGTTAATGGGTACATTTTGTTCTGTTTATATTTTTTGTGTTCTTCTGCCAATACCTGAATACTATCTGCTGAAGCACTAGACCATTTTATGTTTCTCTTCACAACCTCTTCATAGTAATAGCATAGACTTTTTTCCAGCTGTGTTAGGTCCAAGCTTCTCACATGTCATTAATGCTGTAAGTGACTCCTTTAAAAATGAGATACTTTGCTTTGACTTTGAATCTATTTGATAGTGTTAATTCACTTAATGGAAGTGCCACTAATGTTGTTATAAAAGTAGATGAGAGTCATTCCAGAAGGATTACTCTTCAGGTGAAAAAGTGAATGCAAACAAGAAAATGCAAATTACTATGTCAGATGCTAAGCTGCTACAAAATAATGGGTCAAATTTGACATATTTATGTTATATCGAATATAATTTAGGGAAGGGCTAGAGAAGCAGAAATGGTAATCTCCACAATTGCATGGCAAATATAGTCATTATGTGTCTCATGCTGTGCATGCAACAGTCATTTTAAGTACCCTACTCAAATTAGGAACATAAGTGTTGCTCTTTATGGAGTGGAAGAAATGGTGTTGCATTCATTTGCAGTATTGCATCTCAAAAACTTCTCCAATTCCCCTTTTTTTTTCTCCGTGAAAGAGCTTTCTTCCTGTCTGTCTCTGGATTCTTCATATCTTCTGAGTTTTTAAAAATCTTATATTATTGTTGTAAAGCAGATGAAGGTGATGTGCATTTTTTTTCTATTACATTTGTTTCTAGAATTCCTCAGCATTCCAAGCTGCCTTTATTCCCTGTCCTGAAAAATTCCCATAGGATAACTTAACATTTGCCTCCCCCTAAGCTTTGATCAAAGTATGAAAGATGATTGTGCAGTGAAAGGCAAGATACTCACATGTATTCCCCAACCATCTCATAACCCCTGTAAATGTGATAACTCTGTACTCAATCCATTCATCTATATTTTCTTTTAGATTCCTCTACAGAAAGGCAATTTTATATGGAACAAGAAGGGGGACATGAAGGCATTTCTCACACAGCAGTAACTTGGGAAAAGTTCTGAAGAATTCAACCTAAGAAACAAACATAGGTGCATGCTCCTATTCTCATGAGTTGGTTCTAATACTTTTAAAAATCATTTTTGAAAGTGATCATAATCACATATTTGGGCAGTTTTTTGCACATTTTATAGAAAGTCATGAGGGTAAGACCTAAGATTTATCTAGCCCAGCATACATTCTTCAACAGACAATCTGTTACAGTCAATCCTCAAGGAACATAAAAGGCACTATAGAGTAACTCAACCAGAGTAGTCAGCCATAGCAGAGCACTTGATGAACCAACCTGGCCAGTGGACATAGCATCTTATATGAGAACACAGAAATGCTGGACCACTCCGACAACCACCATATCAGACTCCACAGAGAAGCCATTGAAATCCACAGGCATGTGGACAATTTCAACAGAAAGGAGGAAACAATGAAAATGAACAAAATCTGGCTACCAGTATTTAAAAAAACTCTAAAAATCAGAACAGTAAATAAAGAAGAACACTCTGAAACCAGAGGAATTCCAGACATGAATCAATCAGTGACAGCTAGCAGCTCTGAACAATGAATTTCCCCAGGCAGGAAGAACCTAGGCCATGAAGCTAGCAGGGCCATTAATGCTAATCAAGGTGATCAATTGCAACATTCACCCTGGTCTCCAACAGACAAGAGTTCTTTCTCCCACCCTAGACCTTCCACAAATATATAAACCTCCCTTGCTTTGTTTTCCAGTATACCTAACAACCTCTGAGGATGCCTGCCATAGATGTGGGTGAAACATCAAGAGAGAATGCTTCTGGAACATGGCCATACAGCCCGGAAAATTCACAACAACTCAGTGATTCCGGCCATGAAAGCCTTCAACCACATATCAGCATTTTGCTGGTAAAGCAATTGGTCATTGAACACTCCACGGTTTAACACTGTGTAAAGACTTCATTTTGTCTTTTTCCAAATTTCTTACTATTCAAGTTCATTGGAATGCCTCCATGTTCTAGTTTTATGAGAGTTTCTTCCCTCTCCACTTTTTATACAATATGTATCTCTTTCAAATTTTATCCATCTGTATTCCTCTTTGAAACCAGTATGGCGCAATGGATAAAGTGTTTTTTTGTTTGTTTGTTTTTTTTAAATTTTTTTATTGTTGTTTTGTCATCTTATTCCACTCCCACCCTCCCACCCTCCCCTCCTTGTACATACACTTTATACAACAAACTACAGAAGTTACATTTGAAATATCAATCTCAATCTTAATTTTTCCACTCCACATCTTAGTACATTCTCTAAATAGTTCTTAACTGGTTCCCACATCCCCTTGATTATTGCAATATTTTCAATTTTATCTATATTATTCCATTTGCAATTTGTGATTTCTACATTTAACATATCAATTATATACTTATACCAATTCGTCAGAGTCCATTTTGTTTTATCTTTCCAACCGCTCACTAAAACAATTTGTGCACATGCTATTAATTTGTCAATCATTTTTTTCTTTTTGTATATTCTTCACTTCTGTTATCCTTGCATGTAGTACATTTCTATTAACTATTACTATTTGTAGATTTAGCATTCTATTGATTTCTCCTTCAATCATTCTCCAGTATTCTTGCACCCGATCGCACTCCCATATCATATGATTGAACACCCCTCTTTGTTCACAACCGTGCCAACACCTATCTTTCATCCCTGGTAAAAACCGTGAAAGTTGTGCAGGAGTTCTGTACCATTTTTGTAACATTTTCCTTCTTGCTTCCCTTAATACATTGTACTTTTCTTTTGCTATATTACTTATTTCCCTTTGTATATCTTCCCTCTCAATTTCCATGTCCATTCTCCATGTTTGGAAAATTTCCTCTACTATTTCTTCTTTTACCGTTATAATTTGTTCATACAGATCTCCTGCCACCTTCTTTTCCTCTCTCAAACATTTCCTAATCGCCTTCTCAAATGGACTGTCCTGTTCTCTAATTTTTTCTCTCAATCTAAAAATTTCCTGTCTTATAGCCCAGCTTTGAATCCAATTCCCTGATCCTATCCAATTCTGAATTTCTTTTTGTTCTACAGGGTCTCCATCTATTGTGTACAAATCCTCCACTAACCTTTTCCCTCTACTTTCAATTGATCTCAATGTTCTGCCTATAATTTCGTTGTTATTGTAATTAATTTGCCATATAGTTGCCATCTTATTCTCATTGCCTGGACTTAGCTTCTTCTTTCTTTTTTTCCACACTTTTATTGTTCCTTTAAAGGGTTCCTTAAATTCTGCTTCTTCTCTCCTACTCCATTCCCTAAATATTATTTCTTTTTCTTTAGTATTATTTATTATCTTCTCCATATTTGCCCATTTTTTTTTTAGTATACTGTATTTCCAATAATCTTTGGATTTGAAACGCATCGTGATAGACTTCTAAACTTGGAATCCCCCAGCCTCCCTCTTCCTCTTTTGCATTTAACCATTTGTCCCTTATTCTGGGCCTTTTTCCTCCGACTGCCCATTTTCTTATTCTCCTGTCCCATGTCTTTAGTGTCTTCCTATCTACTGTGTTCGGTAATGTTTGAAATAAATATGTCAATTTTGGTATTATGAACATTTTTAGTGCCCTTATTCTGTCCACTCTTGTTAATGTTTTTCCTTCCCAATTCTTAAACTGTTTCTCTATTACCTTCCATTTTTGTTTATAATTCCCCTTGACTATACTCTTTGGGTTTTTATATATCCATACTCCTAAGTATTTCAGCTTCTTTAATCCTAATCTTAACCCTGATATTTTCCTAATCTCCAGTTGTTCCCTTGGTGGGGTATTAAGACATAGTATCTCTGACTTTTTAATATTAACGAATAGTCCTGATATATTTTTAAATTCTTCCAGTTTTTTAATAATATCTTTTACCATAATTAACGGTTGACTTGTAATAATCATTGCATCATCGGCAAAGAAATTAAGCCTTATTTCTTCCTTTTGTCCTCCTCCCTTTTCTATTTTGTACCCTGTCCAATTGGTGCTATTCCTGATACTTTCAGCTAGCATTTCTATCGCTATTACAAATAAAGTGGGGGATAATGGACAACCTTGTTTTGTACCATTTAAAATTGGTATCTCTCCTGTCCTTCCATTATTCACCCTTATTTTTGCTTTACAGTTGCTGTACAATTGTTGCAGCGTTTTGCAAAAGTTTTCCCCCATATTCAACTGTTGACATAATCTTAACAGATAATTGTGATTGACTTTATCAAATGCTTTGTAAACATCCAATTTGAGAATTCCCATTTTTTTCTTATTCGAATTTGCATGATTCATTGCAATTACTACATTTTTTATTGGATCCCCAATTTTTCTTCCCTTCACAAATCCATATTGATCCTCTTTGATTATTTTTGGCATTATTGTTTCCAATCTTTTTGCTAAAATTTTTGTAAATATTTTATAATCTTGATTGCATAGACTAATGGGTCTGTATGACCCTGGTTGTGTTAAATCTCTCCCCTTTTTGGGTATAGTTATAATTTCTGATACTTTCCATGTTAGGGGGACTTTTCGCTTAGTGTATATTTCATTGAACAATTCTGTTAGGTGTGGTGCCAACTCTTCCATAAATGCTTTATAATATTCTGCTGGAAATCCATCTGGCCCTGGTGACTTGCCTCCCTTTAACCCTTTAATTGCCCTTATTGTTTCCTCTTGCGTTATTGGTTGGTTTAATAACTCTCTGTCTTCCTCTGCAATTTTTTCTCTGATATTTAAGTTCCCTTGCATTACCCTCTCTTCCTTATATAGATTTTTATAATATTTTGCCATTATCTCCCTAATCTTACTTTGCTCCTCTTGTTCTTTCCCATTTTCGTCTTTCAATCTCTTTATCCATGTTTTTTCTTTTTTCTTTTTCAAATAGTAAGCCATCCTCTTCATTGATTTTATATTCCAACTTTGGGAATAGCTTTTAACGTATAGATATTTATTTATTATATTCCTTTCCTCAAATGCTTCTAATTGGTTTTTTTTCTCCTTTAGCTCTCTCCAAATCTGTCTATCCTTAGTCCTTTTATGTTTGTCTTGCAGGGTTTCTATTTCTTTTATTCTCTTATCCTGTTCATTCCTCCATCTTCTTCTAAGATTTACCTCTAAACTTATACAGTGACCCCTTATCACTGCCTTACTTGCATCCCAAATTATATCTTTAGTTACTTGTCCATTGTCATTGGTCTCAAAATACTTATTTATTTCTTTCCTAATTGTTTCATATTCTTCCTCTCTACTGTTTAAAACTGTGTTATATCTCCAGGTTCTTTCTTTTCTTTCTATTTCTAATTTTACTTTTACTCTTAATGGTGCATGATCCGATAAATGTATTGGAAGTGTTTTTGCTTCTAGAATCACTGATTGGTTTGTATTTTTCCCCAGAATATAATCTATTTTGCTATATGTGTCATGTCTTCCCGAGTAATATGTCCATCTATTATTCTCTGGTTCCCCTTCTAATAAATCATTCATGTTGTATTCCCTTATATTTAACTTTCTATTACTATTTTGCCTTGTTGTTACCAATTCCAGGTTATAATCTCCTGCACAATACACTTCTCCTTGTGCAAACTTATCAATTTCCCCAAATAGCTTTTTTAAATACTTTTTTTGATTTTTGTTTGGGGCATATATACACACTAAAGTGATTCTAATTTTTTCAATTTTCCCTTTAATCATTACCCATCTCCCATCTGAATCCCTTTTTACCATTTCCACTTGGAAGTCTATTGTATTTTTAATTAAAATTGCCACACCCCGTGCTCTATTTGAACCTCTCGATTCATACACCTGTCCCCAAATCCTATCATTAAATAATGGAGTATGGTCCTTTCTCTTATGACATTCTTGTAAAAGCAGAATGCCAACTTTATAATCCTTTACCATTTTCATAACTTTTGCCCTTCTTTGTGGAGTTGATAAACCATTAACATTATGAGACATTATTACTACTTCACCCATAACCAGGTATTATTTGCATTTACCCTCCTGTAGTTTCTTTCCCCTGTCTGCTTGTCTTCCCATCCTCCCCCATGCCCCCCAGAGTCCAGACCTCTCCCTCCTCCCATCAGAGGGAGACCTGAAAGAGTTTTCCCTTTGTTCTCTTCCATTCCCAGACTCCCTCCCACCGGTGACTGCGTTGCCATCCACTGCTCTCCCCTCCTGCATCATCTTTTACCCCTTTAACCCCATTTGTCCAAATTTCATTATTCCACAAATGTTAGGCTGTTCATTCTTAAGTCTCTGTACTAGATCTCGTTTCAATTCTTCTATTCTCCTCTCTAATTTTCTGTTTTTTAAGATCTCTTAATTGTTTTTCTATAGATTTAATTTGTTCTAAATCCAGGTCCTTCAAATTCCTTAAAGTTCTCTTTTCTTCCCTGTCCTTTGGATCTCCCATTGCAAATAGACTCTGAAGTAAGTCTGTCTCTGTTGGTCCGCCTCTCTCTGCAGTCTCCAGCTCCCTCGATGCTTCTTGTCCAGTCGGCTTGTCCTTGGTCTTATCTGATTCCTCCTCCAGACCGTCTGTTTCTTTTCCGTCTGTATCCAGTTTTAACTGTTTAAGCATTTTCCTCCCACTTTCCAAGTCGGAAGCTTTATATAATTTATTGTCTTTATATACAATTAGGGTGGCTGGAAAAGCCCAGGTATAACGTTGTCCTTTCCTTTCCAAAGTTCCTGTAATTTCCCTCATTTCTGCTCTCTTTCCCAATGTCTCTGAAGATAAATCCAGGAGTGGCCATACTTTACTGCCAGCCAAGGTCAGGTTCTTCATTTTCCTCAATTTTCGATAAACAATGTCCCTTTCAGCCTCCCTTGTGAACCGTATCAAAATATCCTTGGGTTTCCTGCCTCCTCTGAAAGCCCAATGTATCCTCTCGATTCCTTGCGATGGGACCTGAGCATTTGTTGCAAGCCACTCAGCTATAACTCCCTTCAGATTCTCCTTTATCTGAAGACTCTCTCCTGCTGCTCTCAAACGCAGATTGGCTCTTCGGGATCTGTCCTCGAGGTCAGCAACTTTATCTAGAAGTTTTCTATTAATGTCTCTCAGAGTGATTAATTCACCTTTTTGTCTTCTGATCTCCGCTGCTGCCTCCTTAAACTTTTCTTGGCATTCTTCCACTTTATTCTCTATCAGCCCGAGTTTGCTATTAATTTGTGTGATTTGCTCTCTTGTCTGCTCATTTCCCTGTCTTAAAATCTCCATGTTTAATTTAAGATGTTCCAATGTAGTTATAATTTTGTTCAATTTTTCTTCCTCCCCTTCCTTCTCCTTTCTGTCCGCCATACTCACAGTTGTCCGAACTTCTGTTTGGATTCTGAGATTTATGGCTTCAGTCACCTTTGATTGTGACCTCCCAGCCTTCTCTCTTTTCTCCTTTGATCCGGACTCCAGTTAAGGAGAGATTTATGACCCTTTATGGGCTTTTTGAGGCTTTAATTGCCTTTATAGTTAGGAGAGCAATTAGGCACGTCTACTCTCGTTGACGCATGCGCAGCTCCCCGCGCAATGGATAAAGTGTTGAATCTGTTATAACTGAAAGACTGCAAATGCTCCCTCTATCCCCCTCCAGAGCCACTTAGTGGATCGATATTTACTATTAGCTGACCCTGCTAATAGTCTGCTTTTAATTTGTTTTTATTATAGCATGTTTTTAACTTGTTCTTTTATCTGACTTTTATGGGAACTGCAATTCCCCTTTTCGGGCACCTGTGCCCATTTCTATATATTCTGGTCATAGACCGTAATAAATTGCTGATTCTGATTCTGATTCTGAATTAGAACTCAGGAAGGCTAGGGAAACAAATCCTGTTCAGCCATGGAAATTCATCTGTTGACTTGTATTCTATCACCCCCAGTGGAGAACTATGGCAAACCTTCTCTCAATAAATCTTCCCAAGAAATCCCTATGATTGGGTAATCATAAATCAGAGTGGACTTGAGGGCACACAACACACACACACACATACACATCTCAAAGCTAAAAGTCTTAAACATTACATTTGCTCCATGAACATATGAGTTGTCATTTCCAGTACCCATTCTTTCTCTACAATTATTATTATTATTAGATATGATTTGCATTATACAGCCAAACTCTGCACCTGATACCATTTTATACACTAAAAAACTTCAGATTTATTGATTTATTATTTCCTGTTTGAGGAAAGAGCTGAGCTTCTCCTTCCACTCCAGTCTTACGATCCTCCTCAGGGCCCTTTGCTGGTACCAAACCCAGCCCTTTTGGGGATGAAGAGGCACCTGTGATGGAGATCTGGAGCCACTTACTAGAGTTACATAACTCTTCTGAAAGTCATAGGTCAGTGTTTTGAATTTTCATTTTTTGTGTGCTTCCTCTCATGTCTTAATATTGTTTCTTATGTAAGAATCTTAAGAAATAGTTACAACAAATGAAGTTTTGCACAGCCCTAGTATTTCTATATTTTTTTCTAAAATTACAGCATGTCACTTTAATCAGGTGCATGATTTTGCAACAAAGAGTAGCATACAAATAAACATTATGCGGATTATATTGATGCTACAAATAGGCCCGGATAATTTTAGATCCTTGAAGCATAATTCAGTTCTCCATTCTTGGAAAGTTACCGTATATACTCGAAGATAAGCAGAGTTTTTCAGCCCTTATTTATGAGCTGAAAAAGCCTCCCTCGGCTTATAATCGGGTCAAGGCCAGCAAAGGAGCCTGCAGGCTATTGCTTGCAATATGTGATCTATTTCTCTCTTCTCCCCTTATCAGTGTGTTACTTTTGCAAAGCCTCCCGCTCTTAATCAAGGGAATGTTTTGAAAAGAGAAACACTCTTGCAAGTCAGGAAGAAGAAAAATATATATTCATTAATCTTATGAAAGCATTTTTCCCTAAAATATTTGTTAAACTCTCCTACAGATATAGGCATTAACCCCTTGCAAACTTTTGCCATCTCTATGTACTTTTATATGTTTATCTATCTATATACATTAATTTTATATATGAATTTCCCCTCATATGTTTGCAGGTCTTTGCAAATCCTTTATACATATAGATCCATGTACCTGTGTATCTGTACCCATACATATACATTATTTTTATATATGAATTTACCCTCTTATGTTTGCAAGTCTCTGCAAATATCTATATAAAGAGAGATGTCTGGATAGATATGAATATATTCTTACCTACCTATATTACAGGAGGGAAATGCACACATTCACACACACACACGCAGAGGGGATTTGCAAATGTTTCGGGGGGAAATGCTTATATGAAATTAGTATCTGTAATTATAGATCTATTTCTAGCTCTGCATTGTTTATATAAGCATTGAATGTTTGCCTGTTACTATGTTGGAAGCCGACCTGAGTCCCCATGGGGAGATAGAGTGGGATCCAAATGAAGTTTTTGTTGTTGTTGTTGTTGTTGTTGTTGTTGTTGTTGTTGTTATTATTATTATTATTACTATGTTATTGTTGATACCATATTGTTTTTGTTGCCCCTACTTTTCCACTTATAGAGCTACGTTTATTGTTTTTCTTTGAAATACGGTAAATATTCAAAAACATTTAACCTACTGATGCCTCGATTAATGAAATTTTATTGGTATCTATTTTTATTTTGAAATTTACCCATAGCTGCTGCATTTCCCACCCTCGGCTTATACTCGAGTCAATAAGTTATTCCAGTTTTTGTGGTAGAATTAGGTGCCTCAGCTTATATTCGAGTTGGCTTATACTTGAGTATATACGGTATATCTGTTTAGTGTCTACATCTACTGTTAAAAGCATAGGAGCTCTGTAAGGTTAAATGCAATCACAAAAGACTACCATTTCACTTAGAGATTTGTAGCACTTGCATTACATGCAAATAATACAAAATAATATAAAAATATAAAACCACAAAGATCTCTCTCTCTCTCTCTCTCTCTCTCTCTCTCTCTCTCTCTCTCTCTCTCTCTCTTTCTCTCTCTCCATGATTAACCACCTCTCTATACCAAACTAATTGTCTTGATCTGTAAGACTAGCCTCTGATTTTTAGGTAACCAGGGGAGATAAACATATTGTGCCTCACAAAGTTGGGAAGAAAAAAATACGCAATAAAAATGCTGACTAAATAGCATCCTAGAGAAACAGCTTATTGATAAAGAAAAAAGAGTGGGGAAAAAGAAGGAAAAGCATAAATGAGGCAAGAAAGAAAAAAAATCATTCCAGGCTGTAGCATGCAACCCAATTGAATTCCCAATCCATAGACCTTGATGATTCTTCTGAATAGAAACATCAATATTTGCCTTGAAAATGTGCTTCAGTCAGAATCCATTCAAATTACAAAGTTTCACTGAGCTATAGTCTACCTATATTCAAAACATATCATCAGTCTGTATGATATAGCCATATTCTACACCATTTCTTAGTGTCACCCTCTATTTTCTCTACCCCTACACAACACATTTGCTCTCATTTGGCAAGTACTGATAATAGCCCTTCTGTGGTTCAATGTGATTCTTCATAGAACAAGCTTTATATATTCTTAAAGGCTTCAATTTGCTTACATTTTATTAACAGGAGTTTCATTTTTTGCTGTATTGAACTTTACATTTTATAGATCTTTGATTTGTGTATGTAATATATCCATATATAATGTATGGATAATATGCAAGCTCAATTTTTAAGAAAAAAATGAATCAAAACAAAATTCAATGAAGTTTTAATTAAACCAGAAATTGGAATAGAAATATGAACCCTAACAGAACAAAGGATATAATGAAAACCAAAAACAGAATCAATCATTTTTCAGTAGATTTTAATATAGTAATTTATTAGGTTATAAGCATACAATTTTTGTTTCAGAATTCTGATGCAAGTGAGCAAGAGTAATGCATGAGCTGGATCAGCAGCTGAACAGAGTATCTCTCAGTGTTACTGCTGCCTGGTAAAATAGATTGGAAGAGTGTTTGCCATAAAGGCAATAGATCGTGATAATGACATTAGAGAATAAGGACCACTTACAGATCCTCAGATCTTAGTTATGGCCTATAAACGCAATACAGAATGTTAGCCATATCTCCAGTTGGGGGTGTACAGAATGTTCAGAAACTTCAAGCTGTTAATAAAGGATTGTATTTGTTTTTTCTTGTCATACCTACTAATGACACGTGACTATTAAAAAAATTAAGAATAAATCAAATAGTAGCCATGTATTGGACCCAGCTTTGGGTAATCAAACCTCTTTCTTTGTTGTATTGTTGATGTGTCCTTATAAAATCCCTAAATGATGTACTAGGTCAAATATAAAACATTAACAATAAAAAAGCAATTGACAATAAGATCCCAACATATCATTGGAAACAGTTACTCATTAAATCCATGTATTACTTTTGGGCTTAAGGATCTCATCACATTAAGGACCTCATCACATCATGGAAAATTCATTCGGGCCCAGCGTGGTGCATGGGGAACCCATCACCCCATGCCCTGCATTGCCAAGCTCCTCCCTTACCCCATCCTGCGGGGAGGGGGGGGGGCGTTTGCCACCTGGTTTCCCACCACTGTTGGCAATACAACACAGGAAGCCATGGCATACACCAATTCCTCTTTACTTTTGCCATGGAACCCTGCCAGAAGTAAATGTTCATTATGGGATGGGAGCCGATAAGCAGAAAAAGTGAAGAGGAACCGGTGTATGACGAGCAATTTTGCCCATCTGATGAGGTGGTAACTAACGCTGTGAACATATGATTTGACTTGGAATAAGCGTCTGTGAACTCAGTGTTAACCTTTAATTCAACACAGTTATGGCTTATAAATGCAATACAGAATGAATCAAGCCAATTATTTATAAATCAGTTAATATCACCAAATGGATTTACCTCAGTGTTTCACAACCTGCACCATTAAGATCATATTAGACTAGATGGACTGCTTTAGTATCAATGAAAATCTGCAACAAATGATGAGGATAGACTAGACACCTCTTTCAAACAGTTTGATTTCATGGTGTTTCTGGCAGGGAGAACTAAACTGCAGAGTGCCTTTGCATTGCAATGTTACTGTGTATGTTCGTTGTTGAATGAAATGCCTCTAATTTACTAAGTATGTGGAGGATCAGGATTGGTAGGTGTTTGAAGTTTGCTTACCATATTAGCCATAACTGGTCTTAGTGAGAAAAGCTTCTGGGTCACATTTGGATTATACCAGGGCAACAACCTTGACTGTTAACTGATTCAGTCTCCAGTCTTGTGGAATTATTCCTCCAACTAAATATTCTGTCAGATATTTTGTAGCCCATAACCGTATACATTGACAACTATGCAGTAATCATCTCTGGAAATTAAAACTTTAGAACTTTATATGCATATCGAAGAGCTGAAAAGATAATAGAAAAGATAAGTGTTGTGTGGGTAATTTTTCACAAGTTAAAGTAACTGTGCGTATTAACAGATTTTTGAGAGACTGAAATGCTGCTCTTAGATTTCAATATTAAAAACATCCATATTGAAACTAGAAGGAATATAGCTGAATCTTGTCCACTTGTTCATTCAGATATCTCATAAATATTCATAGTATTTCAAGGAGTTATCTTCACCATCATGATCTATTGATTTCACATTCATGCGATGGATCTGTCCCACTTCAAAAGAGGTTCCTCTCACCAGCAGTGTAAATGTTTAATGTTCTCATTGATTTGTTTGATATATTATCAGAATTCCTCACCACCCACCCTGGAATCTGCCTATTTACAGTAACCATGAACCAAATATGATGGCACAAATTAAACTATGATAATTATAAAGGTTAGTCAACTAAAATTATTTCTCATCCAGCACCTTTTGCCCTTCTCCAGATACATATGCATGCAATAGTTAATTAGCACATTTGGGGGGGGGAGTCGGGTGAGAAAATGGGAGATATTACATTCATGTCTAGCTTTGCCTGAAACTGAACATTGCCAAGAATTACAAAAGGATCATTAAAACTTGTACTTTACTGTTGTGTTATTTATATGAAACTTTAGATATAGTTTTGAAATTTCATTGATGCAAAATTGTAAGAATTGAAAGAATATTAGAAAAAATATTTTAATGGTTGAAAAACAAGTGTTAAGAAACCCTGATGAATAGAATCCTGCACTGACAAAAATCTTTGGAGTTCGAAACTTATTCTGTACAAAATTCACATGCGATTTTTCTACACATAGAACTTCATAGGAAACCACATCATCATCATGGACAACAGTGTTTCAATACAGAAAAATTAATACCTTCACAGAAAATTCAGTTTTCTGCACATAAAATTATTCCATTTGGGACTTAATCTCCATAAAATTTACACATGGTTGATTTACACAAGAAACAGCATTTTCTGTGTAGAAAATAGAATGTGACGAACAGGAATTAAAATTTCTGCATTGAAATATGAGGCAGAAAATGCTATTTTCTGTGCAAAACAACAGTTGGTGAATTTTGCTCATAATAAGCCCTAAACTGCAAATAGCATTCAGAGATCTTCTGTAAGCAGGAGGAAAATTGCTGCTATTGCTCATTGCTACATTTCAGAAAAAAATTACTGGCAAACTAAAGATACTGCAATGACATGATTAGCTGGGACTTACATGTTGCAATATGTAAATAATGTACCATTTGTATTAACTACTGCTTTCTTCCTGTCCTCTGATGTCCTAGTTTTGAACTTTTGAATGTGGAATAGTGTGGATTCTGATTATTTTAAGGGCTTAATCTTTCTTTATCAATCCTCCCTGCATTTGACATTCTAACAAAGCCTTAATGTATATTCTGTTTCATGGGAAAGGTAGTTTACATTCACCAAATGAGTTTTGAACTTACTTTTTTTTGCTAAAGCAGAGTGTGCATGCACACACATTTGTGGATACACGTTGTAATTGCATGTATAATTGTATGTATATAGATGGAAAAATAATTAACCACAAAGTGGAGAAGAGTTCATTTCCTCCCAATGTACTTTTCACAGAAATGGTGGGAATGGGGCCTATAAACATTTCACAGACATTTCATCCCCCAAATTAAAAATATTTATCTGCCCTCAAAACTTCTACAGATTTTTAGCTTGAACAGAACACATTAAATTAATATGTAAAATAAAATTGCATCTTTTTTTGACTTCAGCAGGAAAGGCATGTTTAAGATATTATGAAAGTGTCAAATGCCACAAGATTTTCCACTTTGTGCAAAAGCCAAGCATTTGCTTTGTGGTTTGTTGTTCTTGTTACGATCAGTAGGGGCACTTTTTAAAAGCTAGCTTTTTGGGAAAATAAAAACAAAAAATGGTGCAATAATTATAGCAACTTCTTCCATGATAATAACAATAACAATAATAACATTTTATTTCTAACCCACACCTCTCTCCCCACAGGGACTCAATGCTTGACATTGCTTGTAATCATATACAATAATATAAATGAATATTTCCATCCACACTTCAGATTTTATTTTGCTGTTTAGAGGTGTGTTTTATGAGAGTTGCAGACCATGTGGCCCAAAAAAGAAGGCAACAGGATCCAAGACAGTGTAAAAGTTTTAGCTTCATAAAATACCACTCACTGTGCCATTAAGTGTTTGGGTGAGATTCTGCAAAAGCTATTGAAGGAGCTATTAAAATTATTGTAAACAAGACATAAACTGAAAAAATGTGGATATATGCACCCACTATTGGTTGTTTGATGATATTTGTTTTTATGTGTTATGATGTTGTTATAAATTTTATTGAGTTGTGTTTTTAAACTATGTCTGATTGGGCTTGTCCCCTTGTAAGCCTCCTCAAGTCACTTCAGGGAGATGGAGGCGGGATACAAAAACAAAGTTATTATTGGATTATGAAAAGTCACATATCCATGTGAAGCAGGATTTCAGTGTACTTTATAAGTAAAAAAGTCTTGCATACATCCCCTCTCACCTTTTAACATCCCCTTAGAATTCACTGACTTTCTGTAACATTCCTATACATGTGAAGTGTGCAATGGGCCCATCAAATTTGCATGAAATTTTTGTTTCTGTTGAAATGCTGTGACAGTTCTCATTATTCTGTCAAAAATTCTATTGTCGAGTTTTGCAAGCAGTCTTAAAATTCACCACTGAAATACAGGAATACATTCTTATTTCTATGGCAGTAGATATATATATTTTCAGAGACAGAAAGATTATATTTTAATAAAGAAGATATCCTCTATTTCATCACTGGATTTACCATAGAAAGCATATATTATTTGGGTTTCATCTCTTGGAGGTTGTTATTTTTTGTGTTTGATATCTAAAAAGTTAAAGGTGTTGGCAGATTTTTGCATCCATTTTTATTTACATGTGGATGGTGCTATTTAAGGATATAACCTTTTCCCTTATTATTTTTTTACCTAGTGAATCATTCATTGTTGTTATCTGACACTCCATCAATCCTCACTTCCAGACAGCACAGAATATGAGTTCATAACTTACTATGCTGAAAATGAGTGCAAACCCCCTATTTTCCCCCTAAAAGCTCAGAGGATTGTTCCATTTTATAATCAGTGCTGGACAAATTACCATCTTACTCCATTTTGAATTATCTCATTTTGAATTATTTCATTATCTCCAGATCAAAGTATAGATTAGTGGTTTTACAAGGACAACACCTTCCAGTCTAATTTCTTATTGCAATTACAATATCTTCCCTTTAATCTAAACACTTAAACTGTGAGAAACAATAATTTGGAGTCCCCAATTTTAATGGCAAATTGAGATAAACTGAAGTAAAACATGGAACATATGAAATAATTTGTTCCAACTCAAGTCAGTTCTTAGAACAAACAAGAAAGCATCTTCCTTCCTGAATTATTTTATGTCTAATTCATTTCCATCTGTAATCAACAGGCTTTCAAACTCATACCAGTTGAATTTCAGTGAAAAGGGGGGGGGGGGCAAACCTGCAACCTATAGAAAAATCCATGTAGACTGTAGTACATCTCATTCATTCACAGACATGTTCCACCTTCTGGTGGAGAAAAAGAAAAAGTGGTGCAAGGAATAATTCATAGCAATGATCGGCTACAGAGACAAGACTTTTCCATTCTTCCCAGCTAAAAGTCAACATTAAACTGCACAGTTTGTATATGTATGTGACATGATCAACCTTTTTACATAAATAAAATCTTAAAACAAAATATGAGGAGTCTGGCATGGAGCAGTGAGTATTTTCAGCTATTGTGTTGTGTCGTAATGCATATCCAGACAGAGCATGAATATGGGTAAAAACTGACTCAGTCCCATTATTAAAGTCCCATTAATTTTAATCATGTTTAAGTTGAACTAACCTTTGCTAATCATGCTAGTCCTACAGAGGGAAAATGTCCGCTCCAACCCAGGTTTTAAAAAACCTAGATCGGGGCAGACTTCTGTCCCCACACTGGCCTGAGAAACCTGCACTTTTGCCTCTGGGTGTCTAGATGTTCTCCTGGAACCTTCCAGGAAGGCAGGGAGATACCCATACCCTTTCCTCAAAACCCCTTAAACCCCCTTTGAAAATAAAATAACTTACCTGGCCAGCATTCCCCCTTCTCCAGAGCTCTCCTGGCATGTAGAAATTATGTGCCAGGAGGGGAGAGGGGAGTGATTTTCCTCCTCATCCAACCCTTCTACTGGCATGTAATTTCTATGCACCATGATTGCTCCAGAGAAGGGGGGATGGTGGCAGAGTAGGTTATTTTATTTTAAAGGGGTTTAAAGGGGGTTTGGGGAGGGGGTTACAGCCCTCTGGGTTTTCTGGGCTGATTCGACCCTGAAAACACAAGAGGACTGTGCAGACTGCCCTCTCAGAAGTCCCCGGACTTCTGAGGAAGCAGTCCACACAGGGCCTTACTGGATTAGACATGGATTTTTAGGAAGACCCAGGTCTAATTCAGTACCTAATTAATTCAGAACGGGGGCAGAACGGGGAAAGAAAGACCAGGCAATAAATGCCAGACAGAGGTAATAGCCTCAGATGGAAGGAAGAAAGTTCAAACAGAACTGATCAGATGGAAGGAAGAAGGTTCAAACAGAACTCAGAAAGTTCAAACAGGGCTTGATAAAAGCAGATATTTGTAATCAGGAAATTGTTGGGAAGTTGCTTATTGAATTGCTGTGGTAAATAACTGATGAAACCTTCTTGGACAAGAACAAAGGAAAAGAAGAATGTGAAAGTGTGTATGCATGTTGGAAATCCTATAAAAGCCTCTTCTGGGCTACATCTCTGTGTGGCGCTTTTTTAGCTGACCCAACAGGCTTTATTTGCAAATAAATCTGTTGTATTTTCAACTCCTTGCCTCTCAGTGTCTGATTGGAAATAGACCCTAGAGGTCCTGGGGTTTGCAATTTAAATGGACAACACAACTAGATAGCTTCATCTCTTTTCTTTGTTTGTAAAGGTGCCCTGTAACTCTGGTGGGTTATCAAAATGCACAAGTCTTTTAAACAAAATTCAGCTAATGCTGTACTATACAAATAAAAAAGAAAATCCTTTTCCCATCCAATTTGCTATACCAGTGAAGCTAATCTTAGCAACCCTAGCTTAAAAACAGAATATTAGTAACTGAATGCACTGTGGAGGGCTATATGCTATCCAAAACACCAGGAGACCACTTTTCCTTTTATTCTTTTTCACAGTTGCTTCACAAATGGGGATGTAGTTACCTTATACTAGGAAAAATGTTCCTGAAGTGCTTTCTTGCCAAAGAGTGAGTTCATGAAAGATTATACCAGCTGATCCCATAAAAATAATAGGATTTCAGCTGCAGAGACAATAAAAATTAACCACCTGGATGACTCCTGTGACTTTGTACAAGGATAGGTTGATTGCTGTCTGACAAGAGAAAAAAATCTGAAAAGAATTTGTACTATAAAGAAAAAAGTTTATTATCGTTTATTATCATTTTATAGGCAAGGGTTTCTAGCCATCTTTGAGTCATTTTGCAGAAGGTATAAAAGAAAGAGAAGGGATGGTGCAAATTAGTATTGAACTAGAATACAACAATAATAATATTATAATAATAACTTTATTTTCATATCCCGCCTCCATCTCCCCAAAGGGACTCGGAAGGCTTACATGGGGACGAGCCTGATTAAACATAGATAAAAAAAACACGAATTAAAAAAATGCAGGAGCTGATAATAAGTTATAGTTGGGGCTGAGTATCTAGTGAACTGCTTAATCGAAGGCACAAAGGAACATCCATGTTTTTAGGTCTTTATGGAAAGTGGACAGGATGGGTGCCAGTCTAATCTCCCTGGTGAGAGAGTTCCAGAACCGGGGGGCCACCACTGAGAAAGCCCTCTTTCTTGCACTTGAGATGGAGGTGGAGGTGAGAGCACGGCCTCCCTGGCAGATCTTAGAGCCTGCATGGGTTCGTAGGGGAGGATGCGATCCAAATATTCATATGTACTTCATTAATGGCAGACGCAATTGTGCAATAGAGCAAAACAGCACTGCTGGGGGGAAACTTCAGGAGATTCTCCTGCCCTTATTTTTTTTTTAGCTATCCTGATCAAATTTGCTACAGTGGTAGAACATATGCTCAACTGTTAGCTCACCAAATTTCAGAACATTTTGATGATCCACTGATTTTTAGGGAATTTTTAAAAGAAATTAATAATTTCATTTTTTTAAAAGCAAAGTCCTTGAATTTTCTAGAAAAGAACACTAGGTTATAGGGGATCATTCCCCCTAACTTTTAGATTCATACATCTACCAATTTATTTTTGAAATTCTGACAGATCTTCTTTATTTTAAAAATTTAATTTCTCTTTATTCAAAAAACCAACAGATCCATTCCAGAATCATAAATCTCAGATCTCTTCTAAAGATTATTACAATGCCTGGCATGATGGTTTAAGCATTCAACTAGAACCAGATTCACCTCCTGAGTGGCTGTAGCTGAATGAAGACAGCTAACATCACCTTGAGTCTGTCTTGACTGTCATAAATCAGCCCATGCTCGTCAGATGTAAATGAATGGTAAGTGACAACTCCACCCCCCAAACAACACAGCCTTATGTTGCATTATCCTTCAGAAAGAACAGGAATTACATCCTGAGTGGCTGTGGCCACATGAGGACAGTACTGATGTCAGCCCACTTTGGCAGCCAGCCACCTTCTAATTAGGTGCAGGAGACCATGAGCAGAGACCATCCACTGACAATACAGCCCCTCCAGGATGTAATCTTGGCCCTGCGGAATGAAAGGGGAAGGAGGTGGAAGGAGGCTACCCCCAGCAAGGCTGGCTGGGGGTCTGGGGTGGGGAACCTTTTCAGCTGGCCTCTAGAGGCCAGTGTTTCACCCCACCCCCTCCAGGAGGGAATCTTGCCCCAGCTAAAGAATAGGGGAAGGAGGGGGGAGGGAGCAGAAGAAGGTGACCACTGGTCATGCCGGCGGGGGTCTAGGCGGGATGTCTTTTTGGCTGGCCACTGGAGGCCAGAGTTGCACTCTGCCCCCTCCAGGAGGGAATCTTGACCCTACTGAAGGAATGGGGAGGAAGGGAGCAGAAGAAGGTGATCCCTGGCCATGCCAGCCGGCGGTCTGGGGCATGGTGCCTTTTTGGCTAGCCCCTGGAGGCCAGCATTGCACCCTGTCCCCTCCCAGAGGGAATCTTGTCCCTGCTGAAGGAAAGGGGATGGTGGCAGAAGGACCACCTGTCAGAAATTGACTGACTCTCTTTTTTTCACCCTCACAGCAGTGCCAGCTTTTCAACAATTTCTAGTCTATAACTTCCTATGATTTGTTGCTGTTGGCCATCAAGGGGCAAATGTCTTACCTTCAGCTAGGATGAGAGTCACTCCTGCAGGCAACTTTGCAACTTCTGATGGCCACAGGTTTTACAACTGTCCTGTATAACTTTATGTGATTTTCTGCGAGCTGCTGCCAACCAATCCATTTTGGGGCAAATGGTGTCCTTAAGCCGTGCATTGCAGAAGGCTGCCAGCCTATGGATCTTGCTGCATAGTTCTGGCTCCAGGCAGTTCCAGACGGCAAGGGTCAACTCCTGGACCACCACCTCCTGGACCTGGGGTGTCAGCGGCCCAGCCAGGCATTCAAGCATCCATCCGCCCCCGAGCATTTCCAAGTGCCTCTTCAGCCCTAAAACGAGCTGAGAAGGGCTCTTGTGACGGAAAGAGTCTTGGTGGCATCTTTAAAGGGCTTCAGAATGTTGACCAGTTGGGAGATGGTGTCCCACTCTTGCTTGCTTGACATCTGCTTGTTCACTGCTTGTTCATCGTCAGGGAGATGCCATGGACCACCTTTTGCAGCTCCACCATGCATTGGAGCATCTTCTATATAGAGTTCCAGTGGGTGGAAACATCCTGCATCAGCTTGTGCTGAAGGATCCTCTCCAAGATCTCACGCAGCTGTTGAGCTGCCTTGCTGCTCCGGTGGAAATAGCCAGCGATGTTTTGACAGCGCTTGATCAGCTGACTGATGTGGCTGGGGTTCTGTTTGTCTAGACCATTAAAACCATCTTTTACAGTGTTGTGGAGTAAGTGGGCCATGCAGCCGACATTAGTAAATCCTGCGCTTTCCACCGCTCTTATATTTTTGCCAGCGTTGGTCACCATGAACCTCATCTTCATGGTTTCTGGCCTGTGTTGCATCCACTCCCTCATCATAATTTCTAGATAATGGCAGATCGTTTCAGCCTTGGCTTCTTCTCCCTGAAATGTTTGGTTGCATCAAAAACACTTATTCATAATTCCAAAGTTATTCCCGAGCAATAAGAGCCAATGGGCTCAAATGCTTTGAATTTAAAAGTTGCATCGGACGCGCTAATATGCATTGGAACCCTGTTCAGAAAGCAAAAAACTTCTAATTTACTTACGACTTCTGAAAATTATGAGGAAATCACATATGCCTAATTGCTAGTCTTTAAGAATGAGGTTGAAAGCAATAAAAACATCATGAACTGGCAAGAAGATTTATCAGCTGGTTATAGGAAACCAGGAGCTTATTCCATTGGTGTTTCATGTATTTATTTACTTTATTTACACCTCACTTTTCTCCCCATGATGAGTCAAGATGGCTAACAACCACACACTTTGGTCACCATTTTTTAAAAAGAAAGGAATTAAATAATACTGTGTGGGTTAGGTTAAAATACAGTTTTAATAAATAACATTAAAAATACATTTTAAAACACACAATTCTCCCCTCTCCCCAATCTCAATCAGAACCTCCCTAGCAGTCCTTCATCAAATGCCTGCTGACACAGTCATCCTGATTTCTCTTGGGAAGGAGTTTGACAGCCTAGGAGCAGTCACCAAAAAGCCCCTCTCATAGGAAGAAGGGTCCCCACTCTGCCTCAACACTCAGCTCCGCAGATTTAGAAAGACTATTGTTATCAGAATATGCAGATACCTTACAATATTTGTCCTCCTGTCCATCTTAATTATCTAAATCTAAATAGTGGATTATGACACTGAATCTGAAAGACTATGATTTGGCCAAGTTTACCCAATAAGGTTTTTATGGCTGGATTTGGATTTTGACCCTGGTCACCAAAGCCACTGAAAATGTAATGAATGCTGAAACCTGTTCTGTTATCAGTTATAGCCTTTTCTCCAAAACCCAAATCACACAGAAAATATTTATAGTTCCTGTAAAAGTCAGAAAGTCCCTAAAGGAATATCATGACATTGTTGCAGCATCACCAACAAAAACACCTGCCTATTCATCCTTGTTTCCTGAGGCATTTGGTGGCATTGCCAGTGTCTCTCGTCCTTAGGGATTCTAAGAAATTCCATATTTAGCTAGTGTGTGGAGGAAAGGGGGATTTGCATCATTAAGGATGAAAACCTTTTTCCCAAGAACTTTCTTTCAGTTTCAGAATGTAAACCAAACATTTCAGTAAAATGCCCTGAGGTGAACAGACTTATTTTCCAGCTAGAGTAGAATAACTGAAATGGCTGCTGAGTAATTAGTCAACACTAAGTTCAATAGGGTTGTTTCAATTAGTTTACTCTAATTGTAATTACCAAAAGGATTAGGCCGATTAATCTAAAATGTCACGTGCTCTGGGCATTATACATCCCATCACCTTTAAACTTCAAACAACACCCTAGGCTTGAGAGATCATGGAGCATGCATATTTCTGTGTGTATATAATGTCATTTACTGTATATTCATGTATCCAAAATGACTGTCTTCTACAAGTTTTTCTAGTGCTTGGGTAGAACAGATGACATTGCACTCCACCAGTTGCCACTGTTTTTACTGAAAATAAGTGGTTATGGCTCCCAGGCTATAAGAAGGAAGTAGAGGGAACTCACATGTAATAAGAATAATCTAATAGATCATCTAAGGACTCTTCTACACTGCTCCTATATCCCAGGATCTGATCCCAGATTATCTGCTTTAAATTGGATTTTATGAATCCCAACTACCAGATAACCTGGGATAAATAGATAATCTGAGATCCGGTCCTAAAATATATGGGTGGTGAGGAAGGGGGCTAAGTATTCAACTCCCTTTCATTATGTCATCAGGAGCATGAGTTATTCTAATTTTTGGAAGTGGACTCCAGAAAAGCAAGCAAGGTCATTTGGGGCAGTCATGCAGAAGGAGTTAAGATGTGGCAAGGTGAAACTGCACAGAGGAAACCTACTGCTCCTGGTGTTCCCTGTCAGAATTATGGCCCCCGAAAGGGGATATATTTTTTGTAAAGGGAAAGCTTCAGATCTGCTAGATACAAAGTCCCCAGGGAAAGAAATAGATGGCTGCCATCTCTTTTCATCTTGGCTGACAAGAGCCAGAAGTGTTTGAGAAATGTCAGAAAATCCATAAATTCATTGTTTCCTTTTGGAAGATCATTTTATTATTTTTTGATGTAGGAAATTAAGGCTAGTTAATAGTAGACTTGCTCAATTCCAAACTGAGCCAAGAGGCATCCACACATCTGTCGAGATCAATATGATTTTTGAAAGCGTGTGTATGTGATTATTTATTTATTGGATTTGTGTCCCAATATTCTCCAAAGAGTAAGATTCCTGGAAGCTCAAAATAATATTGAAAAAATAAAGCTAAAATATGAAATGAGATTAAGCAAATTCCAAAGGACTGATCTATTCCTGGCCATTAGGCAAGGATAAATTAGCCAAAACTCAGCAGATAGAGGCAATATATTGTGGAAACCAATATTGCAAAAAAAATGACATGAGGACATCCTACTTCAAAACTCTTTGAGTACTATAACTAAATGGTAGAATTAATGTAGTTTGACACAACTTTAACTGTCATAGCTCAGTGCTATGGAATCATGGGAGTTGCAGCTTTACACGTCTTTTACCCTTTTCTTCTGAAGAATACTTGTGCCTCACCAAATTACAAATTCCAGAATTCCAAACTACATTAATTTTACTCTGTAGATGTACCCTCAGTACACAATTGTGGGTGTTTTTGCTACCAAAATAGCACTAGCTATGCAGAAGAGAGGATAAGAAACTATACAATATGAAGAAATGCAGAAAATATTAGTAAAGTGGGGAAACGTCCTAAGGGGACTGGAACTAAGGGCCCTTCCACACATGCTCAAAATGCGGGATCTATCTTGCATTTACCTGAGGAGTCTAAACGATGCTTCAGGTATAAGCGAATTAATGCAGAGAAAACTGGGTTTTCCTATTTTACTCTGCATTAATTAAACACCTAGTAAGATCAAGACCTTAAGCTAAGGTCTGGATCTTTCCTAGTGTGGAAAGAAATACCATACATTTTAAATATTATACATTAAATGAAGAAATATTAAACATTTTATGACTACGTATGTGATGTGTGGATGGATAAATGAAATTGAATGACTGGAGTCTGGCAAGGGCCTATTAAGGCTTTCCAAGACCGAAGACACCATCCTAAAAAAATTGGAGCCTGGGAAAATGGCGTTATGGAGGAGGTTACACTTGGATTGACTTGTGCCATGATAAGTGCTGATGGATGAAACTGCTTAATTGCTTATATAAATGATCTGGGAACCTCTGGTGTAAACAACATGTGTACATGACTAGAAACTAAGCATGTGCGATCCATAAAAATGATTCAAAGATACTTATAAAACTGGGCGCTTCATTTCGAAAGCATTGCATGCTGTTAATAGCATGTCTATTAAAATTTCCTCCTCTTATCTTTCCATTCTTCTCTTTTAATTGATAACTATATCAATATTTATTTTTTAAACTTTTTTTGCTTTTGAAACTTGAGATGCCAGCCCTACCTACTAGGGTTGTGTATTTGGTTCAGGATTTCTTTAAATTCAGATTTAATTTGGAAGTTTAGCACTTTTGAAGTGAGTTCTGACCCACTGGCTCACTGCAGCCCCTCCCAATATTAAGAATTTGAATCAAAAGGAGCTTTCAATTTTTAAGTCTCTGATGTCTTCAGATGTAGCTGTGACCAAGCTCTGCTGAGAGGTGAGGAAGGGGGAGGGGGAAGCGGAGGCATCATTCTTGTAATGTTGTTTTTTAAAACATTGAAAATTCCCAAAAAATCAGTGGATGGGTGAAACATTATGAACCTTGATAGGCAAAGAGTGCTAAATGTGTTCTACCATTGTAGCAAGTTTCACCCCAATAGCTTTAAAAATGAGGGAGAAAGGAGTCCCTGAATTTTCCTCATTTATAGTAATTTAATGGGAAGTGAGGAGAAGCCACATGCTTTGACTAAACTACATTTCCCAGAATGTATGGGGCTGGATCAGCTCATCATGGCATCATGGCATGTGTTGTTCTTTTATATGCTGTTTATATTGTATTGTTTTGGGCATGGCCCCATGTAAGCCACCCCGAGTCCCCGTTGGGGAGATGGTGGTGGGGTATAAATAAAATTTTATTATATTATTATTATTATTATTATTATTATTATTATTATTATTATTATTGAGAGACAGTCTAATTATTATAATATATACAATCATGAAATCTGCAAAGAGGAATTAAGGAAATAATAGTATAAACCTGTTTGCATGCCTCTTAGTCAATCAGGGCTGATGGAGGAGGAGGCAGAGATCTTTAAAAATGTTGTTTTTAAAAGTTTTAGAAATTCCCCAAAATTTCATGGATAAGTGAAATGTTATGAAAATTGATGGGCAAAACATGGTAAATTTGTACTACTATTGTAGTAAATTTCATCCCCTTTTAAAATGGGGGAGATAGCAGCCCCTGGAGTTTCCCCAATAGTAACCGAAAGCCATATGCTGGCTTTAAAACTACATTTCCCAGATGTATCAGCATCAGAAGGCAGGCTCCAATCAAGATAAAGGACAACGAGGTTTGTCCCCCCCCCCCCAACACTAGTCACAGAAACTGCCAAGAGGAGGACTGTGACTGATCTATTTTCTTTATTGCAAACAGATGACAAAAACAAAAAATGGAGCATTTTATTTTATGGGGCTCCTGCATTAAGTCTTTCAGGATTAAAGAACATCATCCTATAAATAGCACATTTTGCTTTGTTGAGTCTCTCTCCACCAATTTAACAAATGTTCTGCCACAAAAACAAAGTTTCTGGAGTAGAACAATGACTTTCAAAGTAAAGGCAACCCAATGAATCAGGAGATAACATTTCAAACCAGGAACTGATTTTTGTTATTATTAAAGCATGTTTTTTTTAATTAAAACTTTGAAAATTTGCCAAATATCTGTAGATAAGTCAAACGTTCTGAAATATGGTGAGCTAACAGGATAAATGTGTTCTACAACTGTAGCAAGTTTCATCATGATAGCTCAAAAAATAAGGGCGAGAGAAACCCCTCAAGTTTCTCCATTCCTTAATGCACTTGTGCGACCACCATTTTATTTATTTCGTGCCAAAAGCATTGCATAACAAATACATTTTAAAAATGATGAAAAAAATAGAGGAAATCACAAACAACTAAATAGTTTTAGACCAAAAACATTGGCGACCACCATTAAAGAGGTACTTACAAAGTGTAGTAAAGTTTTGAAATTGAGATTGGCCCCAATCAGTCGGTGATTGTCCCTGAACCTGCCTTGCCAGAGGACTCTTGGTGTGGGCCTGAGATGCAGCCAGAGCCTCCAGAGGATGCTGGGTTTGGGCCTGAGATGCAGCCAGAGCCTGAGATGCAGCCAGAGTTTGTCCCAGTGGGTTCTGGGACCAGAGACAGAATGATTGCAAGCAGGCATTTTGAATCACACTCCTTACAGCAGTCAAGGTTGGATCTCCAGGTGCCAGATGGGCATTCTAGTTTGGATGTGGGAGCTGATACAGTGGAGAGGGATAATGAGTTTGGCAGGAAAACATCAATAACTCACCAGAGAACGGGAATTTCTGAGAAGAAGTAGACATTTGCTTTTGAAGCAAAATAATGAGCAATATTCTAATGGGAGAAAGACCTTGAATTTCCCTTAAAGAGGTTTGCTTTCCCTGACACAGCCAGAGGTGGTAACATTGCTAATCCAAGAGAGAAAGATCTTTGCTCGTGTTCTTGTGTATTCCTGCAGCTGTGTATCTTGCTCCAAGTTTCAGCCTCGCTTTGTCCTGTGAATCCAGTTGAATATTCCAGTGAATGTGCCGTTTGGTTTCTCTTCTAGTCAAGACCCTTGACTTCATACACTGGACTATCTTGGAGTTTGATCCTGCATTCTAGTCTTGTTTTCTGTGGTTATCGTTTGACTCATGCCTTGGAATTCATCTTGTTTGGATTATTCTTGATACTTTTCTTGGGACTTACTTTGATATCCGGTTTGGACTATGTTCTTTCAGTGACTTTTATAGACTCTTGCTTCAAGATTTTCAAGTACTCTTGTGGATTTAAACCCATTTTATTGACTCTGAACTTTGATTTTGCTTTTGCTTGCATATAACCTTCAATAAACAGCTTGCTTGCTTATATTCTGGGGCTCCAGAGTAGTTTTGAGGTGCCAGGTAGCCTAGGGGTGCAACACTAGTATAACCTAGGTTCTTGTGATTCAGTTGGCCTACTTATATCTTTCTATAGCAGTGATTTTCAAACTGCACTCCCAGGTGCTCTTAGAGCTCTATGAAGCACTGTCAGGGGTTCCATGGGTCCCCTGTGCCCCCCCTCTCCTGCATATGAAACCAATGGCCTGGGGAACCTCGCTACTATGGCCCACAGCCCTCCCCCAAAGCATGTGAGCAGTCTGCTGAGTGCCCCGCTGTGCACATGATCTTAGAAGTACCCCACTGTAACTGCCACCATGGTCTGCAAGGCCTGTCTTACTTGTAGAATGAGATAGTTCTGGATGGCCCCTGGGGTTGCTCTTGTTGTTGTTACTTTGATTGTACGCTTCCTACATGACAGAATGGGGTTGGACTGGGTGGCCCATGGGGGCTTGATCCTATTGTTGTTGTTGTTGTTGTTGTTGTTGTTATTACAAAGTGTGGGTGGCCATCTGTTGGGGGTGCTTAGATTGTTCTTTTCCTGCATGGCAGAATGGGGTAGTACTGGATGGCCCCTGGAGTTGCTCTTATCATCATCATTATTATTATCACTTATCATTAATCAGAGGCTGGATGACCATATGTTGGAGGGTGCTACTATGCTTTCCCTTCATGGCAGAAGGGGATTGGACTGGATGTCTCCTGGGGGTCTTCCACTGAAATACTCTTAAATTTATATTGGTTAAAAATTTTCTTCATTTTGAATAGTTATTGTTCTTTTTTTTATTCATTCATCCATTTTGCACTACAAACAAGATATGTGTGCTGTGCATAGGTATTTGTTCATGTTTTTTCCCATTAGTTCACACAAACATTGTCCATCCATCTGCCACTGGCCCGGCCTATCTGTCACATTTTAAAATACAATGCTGTGTTCAAAAGTTTCTTGGGGCTCAATTATAAACTTTCCCTTCAAAAAGGGCTCTGTGGCTTTAAAAGTTTAAGAACCCCTGCTCTATAGATAACTGGACCATATCAGTTCTGTTGGACTAGATAAGACTGATAGGAATAACAGTCTCATAACACCAGAGCCCTGGTGCCGAAGTGTGTTAAAGCACTGAGCTGCTGAACTTGCAGACCGAAAGGTCGCAGGTTCAAATCCCGGGAGCGGAATGAGAGCCCGCTGTTCGCTCCAGCTTCTGCCAACCTAGCAGTTCGAAAACATGCTAATGTGAGTAGATCGATAGGTACCTCTCCGGTGGGAAGGTAACAGCACTCCATGCAGTCATGCCGGCCACATGATCTTGGAGGTGTCTACGGACAATGCCGGCTCTTTGGCTTAGAAATGGAGATAAGCACCAACCCCCAGAGTCAGACATGACTGGATTTAACATCAGGGGAAACCTTTACCTTTACCTTAACATATAAAAATCCTGTGTTTGCCTTAAACTCTTGTTAAAATTTTGCCAGGCTTTTAGGGTGGGGGCAAGGGTAACTTCTCAGCACCATTCACCCCATAGGATGCATTATCTTTTACATTTCCTTAAATGGTTATTAGAACAAGTAGGATGCAGTCAAAATCTACTTCAGCATCACATAATGTTCAAAATGAATAGCTTAGCTGTAAAACCACTCCAGCACACATGTATAGCTGATAGTATAGACAAAACCATTAGATTTTTATGAACTCATAAATTCTAGGAGTCTGAATTGCTGGATAAGATGCTCTCATTTTCAGTTCAGATTAGTAATTAATGATAGGGATTTTTTTTTTTACCCTTGCAGGTATTTAAATGATAATCTTTAGTGCTGCTCCCTCATCCCTACTCCCTAGGGCAGTCCAGAATTAGTACAATTGCAGATGCATGTGGACCCATGATTAATGCTTGAAGAGAAATCAAACTAAAGTGCAATGAATTAACCCCCCAAAAGTTGCTATCCATAGATCATTCCCTGCACAAAAACCCTTGAGATTAGCTTTGTTTAAGGATTATTTGCATTTAAATTGCAAGATATATTACACTTCTGATATTTTATGAATGAGTTTAAAAGCTTAAAACCATCACTTACATATTCCCTTAAACACTAAGAGTTTCAAAGGTGCTTTGAATTAAGTCTAGCAGGACATATCCATCAGACTATCAAGAGTACAAAACACCAGGACTGATGAAGGGGAACAGAGAGGAAATACTCTTTTTGGTAGGTGAGATTAGATATTGGAAGTGAATACACTGCCAGGACATCAAAGCTTTGTTTTGAGAAATGATGTTGGTTGCTTTTGGCATTGTTTCTAAGAGGATCAAATTTCCTTTGAAGTGGTAATGCTTCAATTGATGATGGAGATCCTGCATTTGGAGGTCAATCTCACCCTGTAGTCTGTACTCTCTAGCTAAAGTTTTAGGGCCGATGCTATCAGAACCTATGACTTAGAAGAAGCTGCAAAGAGTTTGCTTTTAGACTTCTAAGTGAAAATGTTAAGTAATGTTTCTGATAATGAACAACATATTCAACCAACAGTATGTGGTTGCCTTTATCAACAAAGAGAAAAAGGGAATGAAAATAAAGGGAAATTGCAGTGAAATTTCCACATTTCACACACTCATTTGATAGTTTTTTTTAAAGCAAAGAGTGAAAACACTATTATTTTGCAGATTCCACTGACATTATTGGATTTTCCTCAGGATAATGTTCTGGTGAGTTATCTCATAAGTCAGAACTATATGTCGCCACCCTTCTTTTCACTTGATTGTATGTACTTTTGTCTCTAAGATGATAAAACACATGAAATTGTTGAAATGTTTAATGTAATGTTTTATTTGTCTTACTTCCATTCCATGTCCTCAGCAGGACAAGAATGTTATAACTTGTGATAGTGCTGCTTCAGAGATCACTGAGAAATGTAGCCTTTTTTAGTCTTTTCATAGTAATAGAAAGGGATGGACTCTAGAGATAATTCTTTCAAAGTTGCATTAAATATAAAGGTAAGGACATGGGAATGATGAAGTGAAATGTTCATCTCTTCCTAAGGTCTCATTTTCATAATAGCAGCTTATTATCTGTTCTATTACAAAAAAAAACCCCATTGCAGCAGTTTCCCCCTCTATTATAATGAAAGCAATAGATTGCATCTAACCCCCCCCCCCCTCCACACACACACAAATCTGTTCTTATTTCATTAGATACTGGCCTTGAAGCACAGAAAAATTATGCCGAGAGACAGTGCAGTATACATTAAGAAACAGAAATAACTGTTACCATTATTAGTACTTTTGATGCAATAATATTTGCAATTATTTTGGGTTTGCATATGAAGAAATACAGAAAATAGTTAAAAACAATATGACTAGCCTGGGGCCATCCAGATGTGTTGAACAGTTGCCATAAATTGTAATCCAGCAGATCTACTGACAACTAAATTGAAGTAATTCAACATAAAGAGCGAGATTTGAAGACAACTGCCCTTCTAGAAGGTTTATACACTTTTGGTTATACATTTGTTTGTTAGTAATCATTCTTTGAATTTTTCTGTTAATTGTTTGAGACAAGCAATTGTGTTTTAGACTCAGGCCTCTGCCTGTGATATGAGAATCATTTTGGATATGTTGCAGTTTACCTGGAAAGTATTTTTTCGAAAAAGAAGGGAAAATATTTAGCCAAATAACAGGATTCTGTACAAACTAGGAGAGTATGTTATCCCTGACTTGAAGCAAAAGGAGGTTGGCAGTCCTCCCAGCAATGTTCAAGACATTACATGTAATTCTGAAATAAATTTGATACTGAGTTTAGAATGTTGCAGATTAAGGATGAATCTACACTGCCCTATATTCCAGATTATCTGATTTGAACTGCATTATGTGAGTCTACACTGCCAGATAATCTGGGCCCCCTGCTATACTGCCATATTTTTTTTAGTATCAGGAGCGACTTGAGAAACTGCAAGTCACTTCTGGTGTGAGAGAATTGGTTGTCTGCAAGGACATTACCCAGGGGACACCTGGATGTTTGATATTTTACCATGCTGTGGGAGGCTTCTCTCACGTCCCTTCATGGGGAGCCAGAGCTGAGAGAGGGAGCTCACCCGCTTTCCCCAGATTCAAACTGCCAACCTATCAGTCAGCAGTCCTGCCAGCAGAGCCAGTCCAACAATGAGGCGAATTAAGCGGTCGCTTCAGGCGCAAAACATAAGGGAGCTCAGTCAAGACTGCTTTTTCTGTTGATTTGTTGTAAAACGTGATGTTTTGGTGCTTAATTTGTAAAATCTTAATGTAATGTGATATTTAATAGGCTTTTCCTTAATCCCTCCCAACGCTTTTATTTTTCAGTGATTGGTTTTGGGGAGGGGGGCGCCAAAATTCTGTTCGCCTACACTTGAAAAATACCTAGGGCCGGCTCTGCCTGCCAGCACAAGGGTTTGACCAATTGTGCCATCAAAGGCTCCTGCCATACAATCCAGGTTATCAAATGAGATAATCCACATTATCTGCTTTGAACCAGATTATATGTGCTGCCATATAAACCAAAGCAGATTTTTTTTATGTAGTGTAGAAGGGGCCTCAAACAAGAAGATAATCTGGGATCAGATCCTGGGGTATATGGCAGTGTAGAAGGGGCTTCAAATGATAGTGACAAAAGTATAGGCAAGAGAACTGCTTAAAAAACAAAAACACATGGCTAATTAGCCCAATTGCAATTAGTTATAACTGGCTATAAATCAGCACAATTGTGCTGCAAAACAATAGCTCCTCTATTTTTCTTTAACATCATTACTGTCCCTGCTCTCCGGACCCTTCTACACTGCCAGAAAATCCAGGTTATCATAGAAGAAAAACCATATAATCTAATTTGAACTGGATTATTTTAGTGTACACTGCCATATAATTCAGTTCAAACAACCAAATAATGTGGCATCCAGTTTCCTGAACTTAAGCTTGCTCCTTTGACTCTTCTCTTTGAAGATTTTAGATCCTACTTAGACTGAGTTTTTTTTTAAAAAAAATGATTAGCATCCAGAGTATTTCAAGGCTCCTTCTGTTCTTAGTGAACCTTTGTATATGACCAAGTACTGGCTTGCTTTTCACACTGTTTGTTTTTGAACTAGCAGTGCTCTCATTTGATTATTTATCATCATAATGGGCAATGAGTACATATACACATAGTACATAGACGCAGTGAACATATTCTATTGGGAAAAGGTAAATGTTTTCTGTGTACAATATATTATAAACTTCTACTGAATGAACCAGAAGAAGTGCAGTAACTGGGTCTAGGTGGAGGTAAGGAACAGTCGTCAATTTATGCCAATTTAATCAAACGCACATTTAAACAGATGCTTACGGAATGTGGCCAGGGTGCGGACTAGTCTAATTATATAACAGTATAGACTCATATAATCCAGTTCAAAGAAGATTATGTGGATTATTTGCTTTGATAATTTGGATAATTTGGCAGTGTAGAAGGGATCTGAGTTATCTTAGCCTGGAGCAAGGCCAGTTATGGCAGTCTTCCCCTGGGTTAAGTCAGATCAGCTCTGTGTGGTGTTTAGTTGCCGCAGAGCTGGTCCATCTGCACACCAGTCTATGTGATCCATGTAGATAAATATAATAACATTATTGAAATAATGTACAGGCTATGTCCAAAAATTAATGGATTTTATATGAAAAATGATATTAGAAAATGCAATAACAATGGGGAAAGTTGAAAAGGGGAAGAATATTTTAAAGAAGGATTGATTTAGTAAAGGAAATCACAGCCTTGAGTTGCAAGATTTGCGAGAGGTCTCCCATTCATAGTGTCACATAACATGAAATTGTTTTTCCCTTTTTCCGCATTGTTTATAGCCATTAAAGTCCTAACCATCCCAGAGCCAAGAATGAAATAGAATCACATGCACACTAATAGTTTATCAAGAGCACATGGGTAACAAATGGGTGGGGGAAAAAAACAAAATTAAAGAAAAGATAGTTTAGCCAATCAAAATAGGTGTTTAACACAGCTGAATATTTGTCAGGGTCTTTGCCCCGGTGGCAAAGTGTGTTAAAGCACTGAGCTGCTGAACTTGCAGACCGAAAGGTCCCAGGTTCAAATCCCGGGAGTGGCGGGAGCGGCCGCTGTTAGCTCCAGCTTCTGCCAACCTAGCAGTTCGAAAACATGCCAATGTGAGTAGATCAATAGGTACAGCTCCGACGGGAAGGTAATGGCGCTCCATGCAGTCATGCCGGCCACATGACCTTGGAGGTGTCTATGGACAACGCCGGCTCTTCGGCTTAGAAACGGAGATGAGCACCAACCCCCAGAGTCAGACATGACTGGACTTAACGTCAGGGGAAACCTTTACCTTTTACTATTTTACTAAGGTGGGAAAATATATATCCCCTGGAGGAAGGTTCAAATAGATAAGTTGTTTTTTCTTCCCTGTAACAAAAGGTAACTGAACATTTTTCTTTTCTATGAAAACAGCATTCTTGCCATCCAGAAATGGATAGGAATTTTATTGAACTTTGCATGAGATAAAAAAGCAACTTTGTCAGGGAGGATTGGATAACATACCAAATTTCAAATCACTGCAAGATTATTTACATGAATGCTAAATTTCTTTTGTAGTAGTCAGCTTTACTAAATGAGACAGATGTAGGAATCACACAAGCTCCCATCAGAGCTAATGTTGAGGAATGCTGGGAATTGCTGTCCAATATTTGCAGAGCCACAACTCTATACAATTCTCTTTATGTTATTATCGAGCCATAGTAACGCCCCCCCCCCAAGATTTATAATTCACCAAGGGCTCAGAAATAAATATATGATTTTTTTCACTTTTTAAAAAGATCCCTTCCAAACTTGTGCAGGCTCAAAGCATCCGAAGGTCAAGACCAAACCAGCTACAGCTAATCATATCTAACCCTTTAATAGATTATATCTATTCTTCATGACTTTTTATATAGCTTTTATCTTTCTGTATAGTCCATCTATTTCCTATATATTGTATAAAACTATTTACCAAAATATAATTCTATAAGCACAGAGATGTTCCTGCTGGGAGATTTCTTGGACAGGAAGGGTGGGCAAACCTCCTGGGACTTTTTCCAAGCCAAGACAATTAACATGCACAGATAGGTGATTTCCCATCAGCCTACATAAACCCAAACCTGTTTGTCTAACTATGGTTCTCTTGAAGCTGAGAGATTGCTGCCTGCAGAAACAGAAGCTCAGAGTATATACATTCATAGATCTCTATTTTGGACTCAGACCTTGATTACTGAGCTCATCACCCTTTGTTCCTTGAGCCTTGCACCTTTCTTTTTTTAAAACTCCTATCTTTGTTTGACACACAATTGGACTTTACAGCCCATCTTCATACATTTGCCCTTTGTTTTCTCAGACTATGCCCTATGCAGCTGATTGGTCTTTCACTCTGACAAATCCCTGGCTGCCATTGCTCCGTCCCAGCCAATCCTGGCATGGATCCTAGCCAGCCTCTTTTCTGGCAAATCAGGGAAGGTGTCAGGAAGTCTGAATAGTTATCAGAACTGTACAAGGTATCTTGTATTTCTCTATATGTTTATGCTTGTTCCATTGTGTCAGAGTAATTTACGCAGCGCAGGAGCAGTTGGATGGAGTCAGAGGAACGCAGAACGAAGACATCAGAGACGATGGTAAAACTATATACAAGTTTTACTGAAAGCAGTAATAAAGACAAACAGACTTGAAGACAATGGACACAGGACTTGACTTCTCAGCAGACAGCACTCGACTCAACTCAGAACAGAGCAAATCAGATCTGATGCAATCAGTAATGCACACACACTTATGTCTGGACACTCCCCAGTTCCAGCCACACATCAAGGACATAACAGCTTATTAGCAATTAACTCTTTCCAGACTATAGTACACTCTGGATGATGCAATCAGTATGCAATACAGACAAGACACAAATTTCATTTAAACACTATCAATACACAAATTCCACATTAACACGTTGAAACAAATTTGCGGCTTGTCTTCAACTTGGTGAGTTGGTTTCTCTGTAATCGCCTATCTGGTTTTTAGCATATAGCTCACTAGGCATGGATCCTCTTTAACTCTTTAGCGGTCCTAGTTAACCACTACACTGTGACTGTTAGAAAAGACTTGCATAATAGTCAAGAGTGGAGCATAGTATCTTTCTAGGTGTAGTTAGACATAAACTCCCATCAATTCCAGCCAAAGATGAAGGATGCCACAAATTGTACTTCAACAACATCTGGAAGGACATAAGTTCAATATTCTAGTTTTATGCCTACAAATATTTCCCAGATGATCTGATGCACTTTATATTTTGTAAGCTTATCTGCATAGCTGTCTGCTCGTTATAGCTCAAACTCATTAATCCAGATGGGTTTTTGCAATGTAAAAGTGTTATAGTTTACCAGCCACATAGATATTGTGCATGTAATGGGTTGATCAGTGACAACTCTATTTGATAACCATAGCAAGCAGGTATGGAAAGAACTCCCATCTGAAGATCATTATTTAATAAAATACTTTGGACTAGGATAAATGGACTCATATTCCCTGTTATTCTCATATATTTATGTTGATATTTAAAGGCCTGTGCCAGTGGAGTCATCAGCATTCTTATCCTTGGAAAATAAAATAATTGAGAACAGAAAACAGAAAAAGCAAACCGTGAAAATGCTAAAAGCATTCATCTTTGTTAGTGCATTATGTAATTGTGGTCCTTTTAGCAAAATGATATTTGTGCTGCATTTTGTGTGGGTGAAATACATTCTGTCTCTATTTCAGAAATCCTTTGAAGACATCTCAGGTATGTTTTTTCCATAAATCTGTTTGCAATGAGCTATGCTGCAACAATGACTTTCATTATACAAATATCAGTATTGATTTGTTACTATCACAGACCAGCTTACTTGGGAGATACTGATTAAACTCAAGATTACACAAGTTCGAACTAAAATCTCCAGGATTTAGCACAAATATTCCCAAACTAAAGCCCGCAGGCCAGATGTGGCCCTCCAAGATAATTAGTCTTAGGGTCACCTTAAGTCTGAAATGACTTGAAGGCCCACAACAACAGTCCTACCATGTTTCTCCGAAAATAAGACACTATCTTATATTTATTTTTCCTCGAGAAGACATACTATGGCATATTCTCAGGGACTGTCTTATTTTTATTAAATATGGTACAACAATCTGCATTTATGGGATGATCTCTCTGGGTTCAGTAGCAGACTGCTTGCTGAAGCTTTTCCCCTATCCCCTGGTGTTTGTGTGGGGTGAGAGAGACTCACAGACTGTTGCTGGTCAGTGCTGGGGAGCAGCAGCTTTACTGGTGTTTGTGGGGGGTGAAAGGGACCCACAGCCTGTTACTGGCCAGTGTTGGGAATCAGCAGCTTTACTGGTGTTTGTGTGGGGTGAGAGAGACCCACAGACTGTTGCTGGTTGGTGCTGGGGGAGAAAGACACACAGTGCTGAATAAAACGGCAGCCACAGCTTTACTTCCTTCTCCTGAGGACACACAATACCTAAAGCAAAGTGTCCTGCTCCTCACCTCACTGATGAGACTTTTACTTTCACTTTCTGTGTCTCCTTCTATGCCTCAGCTTGCAGCACACACAAAACAATGGGACCTGACAGGGAGAGCCAACCTTGTACACTGCATAACCATGCCTATCACTATTTCTTATTTTTGGGGTATGGCTTATATTGCACAAATGCTTAGAAATCCTGCTATGGGTTATTTTATGGATATGTCTAATTTTCAGGGAAACAGGGTAATTAACTTGACTAATCTATCTCACCATCCAAAAGCCAGTCCACACCTCTCATTGAAATTCTGGTAAGTTTATTTTGGTTAAAATTGTTCTTCGTTTTAAATTTTGTTCTTTCATTTTTATTTTTATTTTTTTTGCATTACAAGTAAGATACGTATGGTGTGCATAGGAATTAGTTTGTGTGGTGTTTTTTCAAACTATAGTCCAGCTCCCCAATAGTCTTGAGGGACCAAGAACCAGCCTTCTGTTTAAAAAAGTTTGACGACGCCTGATTTAGCACTATGTTTCTCTGCCTGCTTTCAGATTCCTATGGATCACACATGCTCTAAACCAGGGGTCCCCAAACTAAGGCCCGGGGGCCGGATGCGGCCCTCCAAGGTCATTTACCTGGCCCCTGCCCTCAGTTTTATAACATAATATTTTAATATCATTTTTAATAAAATAATATATTGAATATACATATAATATTGATAATAATATAATGTTATACAATATAATACTAATAATAATACCATATAATAATATTATATGTTATATATTACATATAATATTACAGTATAGTGGTATAGTTCAATATAGTAATATATATTGCTAATATTGTGCTATGCTAATCTATATATATAAAAGGGTAATGAAATTTCGGCCTAGGACAAAACAACAAAACTACATATCCCAGAAACACTAAACTTGGCAGCACAACCCCTCATCCATGCCTCCAGTTAGAAGGCTAAGTTCCGCCCACTTGGTCTCCTAGCAATCCACTCAGCCCAGGGAAAAGGCAGAGTTAGACCTCACTTAGGCCTCTTCCACACTGCCTATAAAATACAGATTATCTGATTTTAACTGGATTATATGGCAGTGTAGACTCAAGGCCCTTCCACACAGCTATATAACCCATTTATAATCTTATATTATCTGCTTTGAACTGGATTATCTTGACTCCACACTGCCATATGATCCACTTCAGTGTGCATTTTATACAGCTGTGTAGAAGGGGCCTCATACTTCGCCACAGCAACGCGTGGCCGGGCACAGCTAGTAATATAATATATTGTATGTACCTACAGCTGCTCTGAGTCCCCTTCGGGGTGAGAAGGGCAGGATATAAATGTAATAAATAAATGTAGTAAATGAATAAATAAATAATTTTAGACTTAGGCTCACCCAAAGTCTGAAATGACTTGAAGGCACAACAACAACAACAATCCTAAATAACTTGACTATCTCATTGGCCAGAAGCAGGCCCACACTTCCCATTGAAATCCTGATAGGTTTATGTTGGTTACAATTGTTTTCATTTTTAAATATTGTATTGTTCTTTCATTGTTGTTTTGCACTACAAATAAGACATGTGCAGTGTGCACAGGAATTTGTTCGTATTTTTTTTTCCAAATGATAATTCGGCCCCTCCACAGTCTGAAGGATTGTGGACCGGCCCTCTGCTTCAAAAGTTTGAGGACCCCTGCTCTAAACTAAGGCTTCCCATTTGCACAGAGTCTGCAACCCACTATCCTTGATCTATGAGATGCTTGTGACTTAACTTATTTATACTCCTCTTCACACCACTACTGCTACTGTAGGATTTAGGCCCATGATGTTACTATTAATCATTCAGAATTTTGCTAGAAATGAAAAATGTTTGCTAGCTTACCAACTTATTTGTTTGAAAGTAATTCCACAGCATTTTCTAGGCCAAAAAAGATCTCTGAAGCAGTAAATTCAAATCAGTAAAATAATTTAAAACTGATTTCTACAGGAAAAAAATGCCCTATTCCAGTGCTATGAGAAACATTTGCATAAATGATTTGCTAAACGGAATGTACTGGCAAGTACAGTTGGTTGGGAAGAAATATACAATTTGCCTATTCTGGTTTATAGATAAATGTACAATTCTACACCTTTTGAGATTACCAATGAAGCAGAGTAAATCCTAGTTTAGAAATGCACACATTTGCAAGGTATGCAGCATGTTTTTGAGAATACACACACCCATATATACATATTTCAGTGTGCACAACATTTAAAATATGATTTTTTAAAAAATATACCACTCAATGATGTCTTATTTCTCTTCTTAATCACTACCTTTTTGGTGGCAAAATGAGTATTCGTAATTCCAAGTTTTGAAATAGCAGGCTTATATTTACAACAAGACTCATATACCAACTCTCAACTGAAATCTGGGAAGCGAATTTAAATGCAGCTTGGTGCTACTCCTTACATTATTTCAAGCTGCATATTTTTCAGAAGAAAAATGAATTGTAGAGCAGGAGACCAGAGTGCTTTTTTATTAATTTTTTTTAACAGGAGCTGATACTTAGAAGTCAGCCTAAAAGGATGAACCACAAATATCTATAATCTTCATCTCAGGGAAGCACCCAATTACTAATAGCATCAAAGAGATATGGGGAGAAAACTATTTTAGATAAAAATGCTTTCAAGAGAATATGGAAGAGATCACCAACATTATTTGCATGCTAAATGAAGGCAGCACAATCTCAGATTCATGAACAATTCGTATCTACTGGTCATTCTCATTAAATTAAAATGTATCAGTATGGACACACCAGATGATTGTTGCTGTTATGGTGGAGATAGAGGGCCTTGTATTTATATGGTGACATTGTCATAATATAAATGAGTATTCCAATTTTGGGACAAGGGATTCCTGAAATAGATACCATTATTAACTTGTTTATGTAATCATCTGCTACTTTGGGCCCTTTCTCCCTATTTAGATATGCTAATAAATATATATTATATAAAGACCAGATCATTTTTAAAAATTTGTGTGTGAATTAGTTGCAGAATCAGCCATTGCAGAAAATGAGAGATGGACAAAATGCTCTAGCAATTTTCCAATGGAGGTACAAATTATGGCCCATTTCATACATTCAAATCTCACTTTATATGTGCATTCTTTAGGGAATAATGATGGACTTTATATGTGTGTTCTTTAAGGAATGAAGATTTTTTTTACATTAATGGGCATCACTTTACCTCATATGCTGATTTCAATGTAATTCATTCATTACATTAAGTTCTGGTGTGAATTTCTGTAAATATCTGAGCTTTAACCATTAGGTTTAATATGTGACATTAAAAATGATAGGAAACATGTATATGGCCATTTTTTCCTTTTCTGAATTGAAATGTTTTTATGTTTATCTGATCTTAATTTTAATGTGTGTGAAATTAATTTTATTATAAACATGAAAGAAGGCTACAAAATTCATATATTGGAAGACTACATAGACAAATGTGTGCAATCTTAAAATGTGCATCGTGTATACACATGAAAAAGAGCTCTCTGAAACTCACACAGAATCAAGGTGAAACAGGAATGGCAGTGGGATTTTGGAAAACACAAGAATCAAACTGGTAAAGTTTCATATCTGTATAAGCAGCACAATATTTTCCCCAGCCGGATGCTTTCTGACGTAACCCACATTACAGTAGCACCTCTTTTTCAAAAGAAATCATGATTGGAATAGAATCTTACTTTGAAGCTTGTGTGGGGCTTAATGTCGCTTGCAAACTTGGCTCCATGCAATGAGACAGCTTTAAAGCTGGTCTCCTGGTGTACCCTTAGTAATTATTAAAGACAAATGAGTTAGAAAAGGAATAATTCATACTGGGGGAAGATTATATCCCATTCCTCCAGTTTGACCATAATTACAGAAGGAGCTCACCCCACTCCCCGGATTTGAACTGCTGATCTTTCGGTCAGCAAATTCAGCAGCTCAGCAGTTTAATCCGCTGTCTACCAATGTAATAATTTGTGGTTCTAGTTACTAATAATGGTTTTAGGTCTTTCAGTTGGATCTTTAATCGAAGAATAATACATTATTTTTAAAAAATGCATTACAGGTTTTTATTGGGGATCAACATTAATCAGTGTGCTAGCTGTTTCAGTCAGTTATTGTTAGAGGTCTAAAGTTTTGTTTTAGTTCTAGTTTAGTTTAGCTCTAGTTTAGTTTCAGTTTTAGTTGTGTATGCATGTGTATTTCTATAAAGGTGTGTGTGTGTGTTTTGTTTTTGCTGTTTTATATATTTTTGTCAAAATTAAGGAAAAATCACCCTGAAAAAATAATTAGTATCCTATTGAAGCAGAGAGAGAAATTACCCAAACTGAATGGTTTGCTGCAATTAGTTAAGGAAAGTCCAACTGAAATGACCATCTTGCCAGCAAATACTTGAAAATAATCTCACATGCATGAAAATTAATGCTCATTATTCTCAGGATGAAGTACAACCAAGGATTGAGATACATTCTTGACACCCGTATAATGTACACGGATAGTACAAAACTGCTGAAATGAAAGGTCATATTAAAAATGGCATTATTTTATCATACTTAGATGTCAGAAAACCTCATAAGAATGGCAAGTGCAATTTGAAGAAGCTGCGAATAATTTATCGTGTGATTTTCAGACCTGTTAATGAGAATTATGATTAGTGATGAAACTGAAATTCAGTATTGGGAAGGAGGTCAGAAATTGACTTCTCTGAAGAAGAGAAACAGAGCAATAAGAGCAACATTTTGGGCAGAATCTATCACTTAAATCTACCCACTATTTGTCTACCCAACAGCAAGATGTCTATCATATATCATTTTACAATATGCAAATCATTTTCTACATGATGCAACTGTTAGCAAAAATAGTTGCTGACGTCTATACCTACCAGAAAAATCCAGTGCCAAGAGTTCCAGAGCTGCTGCAATGTGTAGCCCAAGAAAATTCTCAGAGCCCTTTGGCAATCTATACAACTGACTGATCTGAGGCATATTGGGGTCACCATTGTGTCACTTCAAGCAAGCAATTCTTTCATGGAGACGACCAGCTGTACACATCTCTGGAGTTACAGAATCTCATGTTCCCTTAGTGCAGATTAGTGGTTGGGTGCAGTGGTTGTGCTGTGAATCCAGCTGTGTGCCATATGGACTCCCTGCAGCAACTGAGTGACGTCCACTTCATTTTGTAGACACTGTCATTGCATAGAAAAAAATGGATTACCTTGTTAAAATCTTAGATTATGCAGTTGTTCTTATTGGATTTATATTAGTTCATGATGCCATAGTAGTTCCAGTTTCTATGTATGGATGTGAAAGCTGGACAGTGATGAATACTGACAGGAAGAAAATCAATACATTTGAAATGTGATGCCAGATGAGAATTTGACAGATACAATGAACTGCTAAAAAAGACAAATGAAGGGGTCTACAGGAAACCAGGCCTGAACCTCTCACTAGAGGCCTAGATGAATAAACAGCCAGATGTTCTTTGGACATTACATTGCTCAATGAAAAGGATGATAGTGTTTGACAAAGTGAAGACAGTAGGAATAGATGAACACTGAATTACACCATGCTTGATTCAACCAAGGTAGTCACATTTCTGAGTATGCAAGATCGGAGCAGAGCAGTTTACTACTGATGGAAATCTCTCATTCTTAGAGTCACTGTAAATAAATCTGATGGCAAATAACAAGCTTTTGTGACACAGCAGTGAAGGAGTTAACATTCTGTTATGTTACTCATGTTAAACAAGTTACTTTTTACAATTGGCTCTGTATATTTGCAAATAACTTCTAAGGGCTTATCTACAAGATTTAATATCCTTCAAATAACAGCAACAACAACAACAACAACAACAACAACAACAACAACAACAACAACAAATGCAATTAAGGCCAAGATCGAAAAATCAGCTGATGACCCAAAATGCAGACTGTGCAAGGAAGCTGACGAAACCATTGATCATATCCTCAGCTGCTGTAAGAAAATTGCACAGACAGACTACAAACAGAGGCACAACTATGTGGCCCAAATGATTCATTGGAACTTATGCCTCAGGTACTACCTCCCTGTAGTAAAGAACTGGTGGGATTACAAACCTGCAAAAGTATTGGAAAATGAACACGTAAAGATACTGTGGGACTTCTGAATCCAGACTGACAAAGTTCTGGAACACAACACACCAGACATCACAGTTGTGGAAAAGAAAAAGGTTTGGATCATTGATGTTGCCATCCCAGGTGACAGTCGCATTGACGAAAAACAACAGGAAAAACTCAGCTGCTATCAGGACCTCAAGATTGAACTTCAAAGACTCTGGCAGAAACCAGTACAGGTGGTCCCGGTGGTGATTGGCACATTGGGTGCCATGCCAAAAGATCTCAGCCAGCATTTGGAAACAATGGACATTGACAAAATTACGATCTGCCAACTGCAAAAGGCCACCCTACTGGGATCTGTGCGCATCATCCGAAAATACATCACACAGTCCTAGACACTTGGGAAGTGTTCAACTTGTGATTTTGTGATACAAACTCCAGCATATCTATCCTGTTTGCTGTGTCATCATCATAATAATAATAATAATAATAATAATAATAATAATAATAATAATAATAATAATAATAATAATTTATTTGTAACCCACTCTAGTTCAAGTTCACATTATTACAGTCAATGATAAGAAGCTCATATGAAGAGGGACACAAACACATCAGGTCTAAGGGTCGGGAAATTAAAACTTTAAAACCTTAAAACTTTAAAATAAGTGCATTGCCAGGACATCACGACAATTAAGCCAAGAATCTAAACCAAAGCCATATACAGGATTCTATCAAAACCCAACACAATTAGTAGAATCAAAAGAAGGGGAGTCTGAAGGGAGGGAGCTGGGGTGTTCATGTGGCACCGGGAAAAGAAGTAAAGTAAAACAGGGGAGGGAGCAACTTCCAATTAAAATACTATAATCCCAATTTTCTGTTAGTATGACTCTTAACTTGTACTAGCTTGTGCTATTAGTCATTGACTGTGAAGAAATTGGTGACATTGTAAGTTATAGCCGAGTTCGTATCTGAAAGCAGCAGGTATGAGCAGGTGTCGAGATCATCCTGGAGGTTTATATAGCCATGGCATAATGAGGGAGGGTCAAATGTCTCTCCAGAACAGGAACTGAAGAAGCACATGTTTCGTTGTCTATATGTGTCCTGAGTTACAGGGGCATAGTCTCTCAGCATATTCCAGTGACAACCTTCCAATACAGCAGATAGAAGGGCCTGGCAACGTGCCAGAGTGGAGGTCCTTTGATGGCTGAAAACCTCTAGCATTGTTAGATATTTTGTAGGGGAGATACAAAACTTACTGACACCATCAATAATAAAGGTTAGGGCATTGGTTAAGTCTAATTGTCGCTCAATGTCAGTTATTCGTTGCTTAATCAGAGATTTGGCTTGGTCCTATCCCATACTGTTTAGCAGTCCTGGAGAGAAGCCCAAGGATGAAATTTTGGCTGTTATTGCTTTTTCCTATTTGGACTAAAAGTCATCCAACATAGTAAGAGGTGCAAGGCCAAGGGGTGAGAAAGATAGTCTAAGCCAATAGTTCAGTATAACCACCCACACCCTGGACTCAGGAAGCCAATCTGCAGTCGTAGGGTGGCATTGAAGACACACCTTGGGACCTGGAGGGCCAATTTTAAGAATTTGGATTGTACACTTTCCAGTGGGGTGCAGTCAGAAAAGGGGCCTAACTGGGCACCGTATAGAAGTTGTGCAACTGCCTTGGCATCAAATAGTTTGAGTGCCGTGGGTATGTAGTGTCCCCTTCTTGACCTGAGATATTTTAGTATAGCAGACGAGCTCCTTTGAGCAATCTCAGCCACATGGTCTCCATGGGCTTTTCTGCTGTTGCAGGAATGGAGGACTATCCCCAGATATTTCAAGCATGGGGTTTGCTCAATTTTATTTTCATCTATATTCCAGATGTGAAACTTGGGTCTTTTGGCAAACACCATGATTTTAGTTTCTGGGTAGCTGAGTTGCAACTGGTTCACATTGCAATATTGTGCCAGAGCTCTCAAGGCTCTTTTAAGTCCAGTAGGTGTTCTTGAGAGTAGAGCAGCGTCATCAGCAAAAAGTAGGGTGAAGATATGTCTACCCTCCAGTTTTGGTGGGTGGAAGTCCATGTTAAGCAGTACAGGGAAAGGAAGATAAATTGGGTCCATCTTGCAGCAGACACTGAGCTTCATGGTGTATCTCACACTAACATCAACCTATCCAGTGTATCTCACACTAACATCAACAGAGGCCCCCACACAACCAGAAATAAGGAGTGGACAATCACACATGTATACACATTTAGCTGTTTCCAGTTTATTTTCTTTTGAGCAAAAGAACAAGATGTTCTCACTCAGATCAGACACTTGTACATCCAGTTCCATCTTTTCAGTAAATCGTATAATGACACTATCCACACATGAACTATATTACCTTAATATATTGGGAAATGGAATGAAACAGGAACACTTTCCTAAGATAAATTCAATGTGTTTTTAGTCTCTTATGTAATCATATAAAGATGGGACAAAAAGTTAGGCATTTTAGTTCTATAGCCTTATCACACCAACCGTTCTTCCTTCATTTTAAATGTGATATTCTTGTCTAAGATATTTGGCAGGATTCAGCTGTCAGTTAAAGTGAATTACTTTCAAGGAATATGTTCTCAAATAACAGACCAGGGACACTTTCACACTTCACAATTTTAGTACTATGAAGTTATTCCATGGTTCCATCTGATAGATTCCTAGGTTTGCGTTATAGGAAATGCTCTACACAATTACTTCCCTGACATTTCTAGTGTCTCACTAACCAACAGGTTGCATAGGATGCAGCCATGACAATTAATGGAACCATAGTGCTGTTTCTGGATAGTGTAAAAGCTTAGTTTTACTAGTTCACATTCTGCTAAGGTTGTCCTGAACTCTAGCCAGTCATAAACTGCATACCTACATTCCTAAAGGCTACCATGGAAGGCTTCAATCCAATGCACATTTAATTGGCAGTAGATCTCATTGAATTAGGATTTGCTTTTCAGCAACGATGTATAATAGTGGTGGCTACCTGCCAGGATTTGGGAAGCTGGCATACTGCACATATTTGACATGTCAGATGGGTGTAATCATTGTTTCACAAAAAGAAATCCTACAATAATTCTGCAAAAAGGAAAACAAAATTGTCAATCTCTAGTATTTAGCAAATTGGAAGGTAGATATCCTTGAGAACAATAAAAAGAGCCTTGTGAGCTCCTGTCCATGTTGTGATGAGGTTATATTATGACTGGGATTTAATTATCAGATGCTAAACACAGAATGGCAATTGCCTCCACTTTTAATTGATGACAGCAAGATATAAAAAAGCACCCATGAAGAATTTGTGAAAATATCTGAAGTTAGTAGAGGGAGGTTGAGAAATGTGGAGGCAGAAATCTTGGAACATTTTTTTTTCATTTTAGTGAAATGACATCATAGCTAAACTTTTAGCAGTACCCTACTTTGCTGTTTTTTGAAGACTGTTGTTTGCAGTTTTCTGTGTATCATTTGTTATTTCCAACACTTCTGTTTGCCTATTGACTACGAACCATTAAGTAATGTGGCCCATCCTGATACAGCACCAATTTAGCAATCAGATCGTCAGTGTTCAATTATGTTCCATTTCTTCCAGAAGTCCTTTAGTTACTGAGCTGAAAAGCTTTCTAACATAAAAACTGTGAAACACTTCACCTATCCAGATGAAAAAGAAGAAGAAATGCTCACATATTTCTGTTAAATGAACAGCTCTCTATTGTGTGTGTGTGTGGAAGATGTCACATTTGGTAGTAATTAGAATTTAATTAGTTTAAAACATAACTGAATAGAAATAATTGTACTGAGCTAAATGCTAGTAGTTAATTGGATACACAGAAACAGAAGTCTGAGAGCACACTTGTCAGCTACATTTAAAAAAAAGTAAATTTGATGTTTTAAAGTTATCCAGTCTTTGAGGTGAATATCCACATTTAAAATCAAACACATACAGCAACATGTAATAAGATCCTGAAATAATTTGTTTTATTTAAAGCATTTATACTCCCCTTGTAGCCAGAAATGGTTCCAGAGCAATGACAGAAACATGTAGCACAAAATTCTATGCTTTCAGATCTACAGTTTAGATTTGAGACATAACATAAAAGGAAGATAAATCACAAAACAAGATTTTTAAAATTGAACTATAATTTTATTTAAAAATATGATTGGGCAACTTTGGCAGGCATGGAGGCTTTTTTTTTACTTTGAGATCCTCTAACAATGCATGCACTATCAAAAAGGCTACACACACACACACATATACACAAGAAGGAGGAGGAGGAGGAGGCAGTTATGAAGAAAATGAAGAAGCTTTGGTCCTCTCTTTTCCTTCTGCTTTGGAGATGTTCTATTATATAATCCATTAGATCCAATTGTTACTGCATCATGTGGAATAAGGTGAAAGAGATATTTTTTAAATAAGGTCCAATGTGAAGATCTGTTTTCCCAAGTCTTCATTCCAAGGAGATGTGCTTCAGGTGATTAATTCACAAAAACTCCCAGAAATCTGCCACATCTATCGAGGTGCTCAAGAACAGGCTATCAAAATCAGATGGATAGATGATAGATATATAGATGGGTACTAGGGTTGTTCAAAATCATAGTTAAGTCTAGCAAGTTGGATCAAATTAGTTAAATTTGTACTTATGACACAAAATCTGACATGTGGGCATGGTCTGTGCCAAAAAACTTGAATTGAAATTCACCCAATACTTTTCCATTTGAATTTTGTAAACCTCGGAAGCCTCCCAAAGTAAGTTTCATTTTCAGTGCAAGCAAGCAAAGCCAAGCCAAAAAGGCTGCCATTCCTCTTTAAATTAATGGTCTCGAAGCAGCAGGGAGAAAGCAGAGTTCGCTGGGAAAGAGAATGAAAAAGCACAGAATTCTGGGAAATGTAGTTTGGGAAGGTGAGGAGCCCTATGCAGGGAATTCAAAAGGCCCTGCCTTAGACTACTTTTCCCAGAATTCTGTTCAGCATCAGAAATCCCCAGTCAGGATAGGGGAGAGATTTGTCCCTCCGTAGCAGCACCCAGAGTTCCAATAAATTGTTGAATCTGCAGAGGAAGACTGACTGCTGCTTCTAGTAAGTGAATAATTTCTCCTGAAATGGAAGTTCTATTGGTTAATATGAAAGACATTCAATGAGATAGCCATTTTGGCTTTTTAAAAAAGTTTTTGTCAAAACTTTTTTAAATTCCCTAAAATCAGTAGATGTATTAATATTTCTGAAAGTTGGGGGATTGACCTTCTGTTATCTTTTTTTGCCATTGTAGAGAAACTTCAAGAAAATAGCTCTTGTAGTTTTTTAAATGTTGTTTATAACAACTTTGAAAATTCCCCAAATATCTGTGGATAAGTGAAACATTCTGAAACTTGATGGGCTAACTGTGGCAAATGCATTCTACCTTAGTAGCAAGTTTACCCCAATATCCATAAAAATAAGGGAGAAAGAAGCACCTGACATTTACCAACTTGTGTAATAACAAAAAAGTAACAAAAATTCATGGCTCTCATTATAGTAATGGAATTTTCACTTTAGAAACACTTTAGAAATGAAAAGCTGGCATCTCCTAATTTTGTAATGAGTTTTGAAACTTTTTTTCATTGATCACACAACCATAATAGTTCCATTGATAGATACATAGATAGATATATAGATACTCTCTCACACACACATACAAAATTTCCTCTCACGATAATTTCATTTTTTATTCTTTTGAAATTGTGGTTTAAGCAGATTCTAGAAGCAGTCCTAATTAATTCTGAAGAACAGGGTGTGGATGAATATTATAAACAATAAAGACATATGGTGCATGTAAGGATTTGAAAAGCTTGATATTGCAACAAGTAAAGTAATCCAGAATGATTTGGGACTGACTGTTTCGTGTGCTAAAAAATGGAGCCTGCCATTTTCCTCCAATCTCTTATAAAAAAAATGTAATGATAAAACTGTAATCTTAAATGCAGTATTTTCTTTGCAAACGAAAAAGAGCAAAGAAAGTATAGATGTGGCGCTAGCAATTGCAAGTTTTTCCATCTGGTATTGTTATCACAAATTCAAGCAAAAGGGCAAAGAAACCAGACCTGGCAGTGTTTTAAAATGTGAGCATATGGTGGGACCAATCTGCGTGTCATATGTATGTTTTTTCTTGGGTTTTTTGGGAAATTATAATTTTTTGCATGTAAAGTAGAAGTGAGAAAAATTGAGAGCAGCATATTGCTGTCTTCCCACACTCTGAAAATTACACCTACACACATCTATACCCACACGTTGTCTCATTTTCTATATTAAGACCTCAAGGAAGAGTGCCCTCTGAAACAAAAAAAAATCCCTTACCAAAAAGAAAGGCATATATTCCAAATTCTCATGCACTTTGCTACCATTGGTGGCAATATTGGGTTGTTATTTCTGAATAAGTACTCATAGCACATGAGTAATAATTCTCAACATTAGCATCACCAGAACAATGTAAAAGTGTATCTGAGAGCAGAAGGGTATTAAGCAAACAATCTTAAATCTATTTTTAATAATTAAGACTAATGCCACTTCTACACTGCCGTATAATCCTGATTATCAAAGCAGGTAATCCAGATTACTTTATTTGAATTTAATTATATGAGTCTACACTGCCATATAATCAAGTTCAAAGCAGATAATCTAGATTTTATATGGCAGTATAGAAAGGGCCTAAATGGTTTATTTCAGCATAAATTTTGCGGATGTCAATTCGCACCTTCAGATGCATATTTATATTAAAATAATAGAGATAGCAGCAGTTAAATGGTTGTGGTAACAAGATAGAGATGAAAATTGTAATTTTAGACATAAACTTTCAAACAGTGGTGCAAAAGGGTATAACTTTGTCAGATAGCTGCCTTATTTTTTGGCACACCTCATATATTAATATAGAGACTGTCATACCTAAACAGAAGTATTCACTTCAAAAAAAATTGTTCATTAAAAGGAATTTTCAATAAGCAGATTTATTACTTTCATGCCTCAAAACAGAACAGATGCTTAATAGACTTAGGCCCTTCTACACTATACCAAAATATCAAAGCGGATAATCCATATTATCCACTTTGAACTGGATTATCTGGGTCTACACTGCCATATAATCCAGTTCAAAGCAGATAATCTGGATTTTATATGGCAGTGTAGAAGGGACCTTAATGTCTGTATTTGTATTCTTTGAGCTAAAAACAGCATCAAATTGCTAACAGAAAATGTTCCTCTTGAGTAGTCATCTAAAAAAACCCACAGTTTGATATTATGATTCTTATGAAAAAAGGTGTTTCCACTATTGGGAGTCCATGCTGAGAAAATGCAGATGATTTTAGTATATTCATAGTTTGGGGAGTAGGTCTTAAAATGCATCTACACTGTGAAATTAATGCAGTTTGGCATGGCTTTAACTGCCATACATCAGTGCAATCGAATCAGGGAGTTGTAGTTTTACATGGTCTTGAGCCTTTTGTGCCAGAGTGCTGTTACTTCCACAAACTAAAGATCCCAGGATTTCATAGGAGCAGCCCTGAGAGTTAAAGTGATATCAAATTGCATTAATTGTACAGTGTATATTCATCCTTAAACATAACGTGTCATTCATAGAATCATAGAATCATAGAATAGTAGAGTTGGAAGAGACCACATGGGCCATCCAGTCCAACCCCCTGCTAAGAAGCAGGAAATCGCATTCAAAGCACCCCCGACAGATGGCCATCCAGCCTCTGCTTAAAAGCCTCCAAAGAAGGAGCCTCCACCACGGCCCCGGGGAGAGAGTTCCACTGTCGAACAGCTCTCACAGTGAGGAAGTTCTTCCTGATGTTCAAGTGGAATCTCCTTTCCTGTAGTTTGAAGCCATTGTTCCGTGTCCTAGTCTGCAGGGCAGCAGAAAACAAGCTTGCTCCCTCCTCCCTTTGACTTCCCTTCACGTATTTGTACATGGCTATCATGTCTCCTCTCAGCCTTCTCTTCTGCAGGCTAAACATGCCCAGCTCTTTAAGCCGCTCCTCATAGGGCTTGTTCTCCAGACCCTTAATCATTTTAGTCGCCCTCCTCTGGACGCTTTCCAGCTTGTCAACATCTCCCTTCAACTGTGGTGCCCAAAATTGGACACAGTATTCCAGGTGTGGTCTGACCAAGGCAGAATAGAGGGGGAGCATAACTTCCCTGGATCTAGACGCTATTCCCCTATTAATGCAGGCCAGAATCCCATTGGCTTTTTTAGCAGCCGCATCACATTGTTGGCTCATGTTTAACTTGTTGTCCACAAGGACTCCAAGATCTTTTTCGCACACACTGCTGTCAAGCCAGGCGTCCCCCATTCTGTATCTTTGATTTCCATTTTTTCTGCCGAAGTGAAGTATCTTGCATTTGTCCCTGTTGAACTTCATTTTGTTAGTTTCGGCCCATCTCTCTAGTCTGTCAAGATCGATTTGAATTCTGCTCCTGTCTTCTGGACAGGAGCTATCCCTCCCAGTTTTGTGTCATCTGCAAACTTGATGATCGTGCCTTCTAACCCTTCGTCTAAGTCGTTAATAAAGATGTTGAACAGAACCGGGCCCAGGACGGAGCCCTGCGGCACTCCACTTGTCACTTCTTTCCATGATGAAGACGACGCATTGGTGAGCACCCTTTGGGTTCGTTCGCTTAGCCATTTACAGATCCACCTAACCGTAGTTTTGTCTAGCCCACATTTTACTAGTTTGTTTGCCAGAAGGTTGTGGGGGACTTTGTCGAAGGCCTTACTGAAATCCAGGTACGCTACATCCACGGCATTCCCTGTATCGACCCAACTCGTAACTCTATCAAAAAAAGAGATCAGATTAGTCTGGCATGACTTGTTTTTGGTAAATCCGTGTTGACTATTAGCAATGACCGCATTTGTTTCTAAGTGTTCACAGACCACTTCCTTAATGATCTTTTCCAGAATTTTGCCTGGTATTGATGTGAGGCTGACTGGACGGTAATTGTTTGGGTCGTTCTTTTTTCCCTTCTTGAAGATAGGGACCACATTCGCCCTCCTCCAATCTGCTGGGACTTCTCCCGTTCTCCAAGAACTCTCGAAGATAATTGCCAGTGGTTCTGAAATAACTTCCACTAGTTCCTTCAGTACTCTTGGATGTAGCTGGTCTGGCCCTGGGGACTTGGATTCGTTTAGAGTGGCCAGGTGTTCCTGGACAACTTGTTTCCCTATTTGGGGTTGGATTTCCCCCAATCCTTCGTCCATTCCATGGTGCTGAGGTTGAAGATGGCTTTCTTTTTGTGAGAAGACCGAGGCAAAGAAGGCATTAAGTAGTTCTGCCTTTTCCCTGTCCCCTGTCGCTATCACCCCATCTTCTCCTTGCAATGGCCCTATCGCCTCCTTTTTCTTCCTTTTTCTACCAACGTAAGCAAAAAAGCCTTTTTTGTTGTTGTTTATGTCCCTGGCAAGCCTGAGCTCATTTTGTGCTTTAGCCTTGCGAACCTTTTCCCTACAGGTGTTGGCTATATGTTTGAATTCTTCTTTGGTGATTTCTCCCCTTTTCCACTTCTTGTGCATGTCACTTTTGAGCTTTAGCTCAGTTAGAAGTTCTTTGGACATCCATTCTGGCTTCTTTGCACTTGTCTTATTTTTCTTCTTTGTTGGCACTGTTTGCATTTGCGCCTTGAGTATTTCACTTTTGAAAAACTCCCATCCATCCTTAACTCCCTTGTTTTTTAATATCGGCGTCCATGGAATGCCGCTCAGTAATTCCTTCATTTTTTGGAAGTCAGCTCTCTTAAAGTCCAGAAAGCGTGTTTGACTTGTCTTAGTTTCAGCATTCCTTTGTATTGCAAACTGCAGGAGCACATGGTCACTTGCCCCTAAGGATCCAACCACTTCAACTGTATTGATCAGGTCTTCCACATTTGTTAAGATTAGATCAAGAGTTGCTGATCCCCTTGTTGCCTCTTCTACCTTCTGGACCATAAAATTATCTGCAAGGCAAGTGAGGAATTTGTTGGACTTTGTACTCTTGGCTGAGTTTGTTTTCCAGCAGATATCGGGATAATTGAAATCGCCCATGACTACTATATCTCTTCTTTGTGCCTGTTTGGTCAGCTGTTGACAGAAGGCTTCATCAAGTCCTTCATCCTGACTCGGAGGTCTGTAGTAGACACCCACGACAAGATCTTTTTGAGTCCCGGTTCCCTTGATTCTTATCCAGATGCTTTCAAGCTGGTTTCCCGGATTACAGTCTTGCATTTCTTCTGCAACGTAACTGTTTTTGACATATAAAGCTACCCCCCTCCTCTCCCCTTTGTTCTATTTCTGTGAAAGAGGTTATAGCCCTCAATGGTTAAATTCCAGTGATGGGAGTCATCCCACCAGGTTTCAGTGATGCCTATGACATCGTATGTGTGGTGCTGTGCTAGGAGTTGGAGTTCGTCTTGCTTATTTCCCATGCTCTGAGCATTAGTGTAAAGACATGTAAGCCCCTGTGACCTCCCCTCGAACTGTTTATTTGGGATTATTGTGCTCTCTGTACTTGGTCCTTGCTGTGTTTGTGCAGCCCTCCATTTAGCCTTTTGGCGGTTCCCTGTGGTCGTGGGTAATATAGTGTTCGCCAGGCTGTTGTTCCCCTCCCCCAGTTGATCTAGTTTAAAGTGCGCCTGATGAGGTTTGTCAGTCTGTGTGCAAAAAGATGTTTTCCTACTTGTGTGAGATGCACCCCATCGCTTGCCAGTAGTCCATCCTCTTGGAAGAGTAGACCATGGTCAAGGAATCCAAAATGCTCCTCTTGACACCATTTTCTGAGCCAGTTATTGACCTGTACTATTTTTCCGGCCCTTGTAGAGCCGTGTCCTACAACGGGGAGGAGGGATGAAAAGATCACGTGTACATTATACAGTTTTAGCTTTGTTCCCAGAGCTCGAAAATCATTTGTGATCTTTTGAAAAGTATGCCTAGCGGTGTCATTGGTACCTACATGAATCAACATAAGGTGCGGAGGGTGATGGGGCTTTAGGAGCCTGCTGAGCCTCTGAGTGATATGGTGTATTTTTGCCCCCGGGAGGCAGCATGTTCAAATTGATGAGTGAACATGACCTGGAAAATGTTATTTTCTCTAGAGAATTTGTTTGCAATTTTGACCCTTTTCATATTTTCTGGAGAGAAGTCAAGTTTTCTGTACAGTGAATCTTCTATATGTTATTTTTCGTGCAAACAACCTATTTCAAAACACGTCCTAAACTCATAATTGTCTTCAAAAACTGCACGTTTTGGAGAATGCTTTAACAGCTGAAAATGTTTAAATTATGTATTCTGGATTTTAAAATGAAATACAGATTTATTTCCATAACACTGAAGCCAGAGATGAGAGAGCAACACTTGAGAGCAGCAGCAACAATGACAACAACAGCACGTAAATGGATGTATCATAGATCCAGCCTAAAGCCCAATCTACGCTGCCCTATATCCCAGGACCTGATCCCAGATTATCTGTTTATCCTAAATTATCTGGCAGTGGAGATAATTTAATCCAGTTCAAAGCAGATCACCTGGGATCAGGTCCTGGGATACAGAACAGTGTAGAAGGGGCATTAGTCTGCAGTAATAGTTTGTGTAATTAGAGATGAGATAATTAGCTTATTGTTTGAGCAAGCATCTCATATGTCTCTTTTTATTTTAATTCTGAGAGATATCCCCCTGCAGATTGTGGTTATTACATGGAAAACAGTGACACTGCTGGCTTATGAATGAAATCATAATGAAGTATATAAACCGATTAGGACACTATAATGATGATGATGATGATGATGATGATGATGATGATGATGATGATGATGATGATACTTTATTTGTAATCCACCCTATCTCCCCTAGGGGACTCAAGGCAGCTTCCAACATAATAGAGGCAAACATTCAATGCCTGTATAAAACAAACTGTGAGAGCTATTCTAATTCTGAGAAAAGAAATCTAATTATATTTATATATTTTTCCATTAGAGGATTTCCTACCAACTGTACCTCATGCTGCATGCTGCCCATATTATTTCACAAGGTATGGCACATGCCTTAATTATGTGAAAATGCACTAGTGGCATATGTGGATGAGAAATTAGTTTGGATTTTTAAAATGAATTTACCAAAAGTTTTACTAAAAGACAATGGAAAGAACTTGAAGGGTTTCAGGGTTGTTGTATGTCTTTCGGGCTGTGTGGCCATGTTCCAGAAGCATTCTCTCCTGACATTTCGCCCACATCTATGGCAGGCATCCTCAGAGGTTGTGAGGTATGGAGAAAACTAAGCAAAGAGGTTAATATATATCTGTGGAAGATATATATTAACACAGATATATATTAACCTCTTTGCTTAGTTTTCTCCATACCTCACAACCTCTGAGGATGCCTGCCATAGATGTGGGCGAAACGTCAGGAGAGAATGCTTCTGGAACATGGCCACACAGCCCGAAAGACATACAACAACCCTGTGATCCCGGCCATGAAAGCCTTCGACAACACACTTGAAGGGTTTGTTTGGGGGGGGGGCAAGAGAGAGAGGTGAATATTGGAGTGAATGCTGGAGAAAACAAAACTAATGTGTTGGATTGCAGTTCCTATTGTTCTTTGTCATTGCTGGAGCTAGCTCGGGATGATGAGAATTGAAGTCCAACAACATCTAGGCTGCCACATGTTGCTCAACCTTCATCAGTATTCTTCTTAAACTGTGGCATCTAGAATAGGAGGTCTCATGAGGGAATGCCTGTTGCCAAAAACAAGACATTTCTGAATGGTTCCCTGCTGCATGCACTTTCCTCCCTCAGAAATAGAAGTGCCAGAAAACAAATCAGGTAAGAGCTGCTGACTGTTAACTAGAGATGTGTGAATCATTCTGAGAAATAGTGCTGTCGACAAAGTTTATAACTACCTGTTTCAGAATATAAATTTGACTAGATCATCTTCCCTTAGCTCCACTGTGAACCAAGCATTGCTTTCCACAAAATATTTTTCTCCCTAGCTCAGAATGTACAGCAAGACTGAATGAAATTCAGCCCACAAGTGCCTTGCCAGCAGGGAAAGGATTTGTCTGGGGGCAAGCAACTGAAGGCCCTGTGAAGCTACCAGTATTAATGTAGTGTTTTACACCACTCTTGGCAGGAGGGAGGGGCCTGGGCTGAAGGTTAAGCAACTAGCACCACCCTCCTGCTTCAGTTCTTCATCCAGCATCACACCCACTCACCCTCGGCACATTATGAGTGAATGCTGGTCGCCTTAGGGGTTCGGGTAGGCATTTTTTCCTCTCCTAAAGGGATGGGGTTTTTTTTGCCTACCCCATATTGTGTCATTGGAGAAAGGAATTTGTTCGGGGGGCACTACTAATTAAATTTCCTGTGGCAGAAACGGGGGTGAAACATTGTTGGTGTTCACCTTGGCACTGTCTACATGGGGGTGAAGTGAGATACCTAGGATGGCCCTGACAAGTTTTGACGTTTGGGGTGTCAGGGGGTAAATTAGCTCTGAACCACCCTGATTTATTGATGAGCCAGGCCTCTCACCAATCCAACCTCCACCAGACTGCTCAAGCATTTGGCTTAGCAGCACCGACAAACGACACCACAGTCGTAATTCAGCTGATCACAGCGGTTCTTAGGCTTTATTATATACAAATTATATACAATTACAAAGTCCATTGCTTATAGGACTCATGCTTTCCTAAGCAAGGCAAAGCATGACCTTACTCTTTGCTGATCATCAGCAAAGCTCTTCAGCAGGCAACTCCCACATTCCATAGCAGAATGATGAATGTCCTGTCCGCCCTTTTGAGACCGGAAGGCTTGACCTATTGGCTAGGCAGGCTATCATTCAAGCTGGCCTGCCATTAACCCGTGTGCTGCTGGAAAGCATGCTGGAATACACAGTTGTAAAGCTCCAACAGCAAAACACTTGATTCAACATTTCACCCATACACCAAAATACACCAAAATGGGGGTATATTGGGATTTTCCCCCTTGGGGTTGGACTGGGGGAGGGGGTGTTCTGGTTTCTCTTATAGAGTTTTGGGACTTGGGAGGGAGTGCCCCTGGAATGCCCTTCCAGTAATGGCCATCTGGGCCAGCAAGCCATTAAGTGAACTGCCCCTGGGTCAGGTGTTCACCCAGAGGTGGACGAAGAGGTAATCATTGTGTGATACCTGGCCTCTGTCATGACCTATTACTTTGTTACTTTCACCAGGTTATTTTTTGTGGTTCTCGATTGCAGTTTAAATAGGTCAATAAATGGCCCTTTGTTCCATATTTTGTTGTCTGGTCTCTTATTCCACTGTGTTAATTCAAGCCTTGCCAGCAGCCAAAGGATTTGGCTGGGGGCAAGCAATTGAAGCCCCCATGAAGAGACCAGTATTAATCTATTGGCTGGTGTTTTACACCAGTCTCACCAGGAGGGAGGGGCCTGGGCAGAAGGTTATTTTGGGCGAGTGAGCTTATTAACAAAAGACTCTCCCTACAAACATATAGCAGAGTAACTTATTAGCAGCAGTGTGATCCAGCACCAGTAGCCAAAAGTGATAAAAAGAACAAAAACACACAAACCAATTTAATATCTTCCTTTGGAAGCTTTTCTTTGTAGTAGAATAATATGGTTGCACTATTTACAAAAACAAGGTTTCCATAACACAAATAAAGATCTTTATACTTCCTTCTTTGCTTCCATGCTGGGCTTCTTTCTCATGCAGATAAACAGCTTCTAGCTTCGCTCTCACAGAACCTCCTCTCCCACCAAACTTACATAGGAGCTTCACACAGTAGCTTTACACATGAGGCCTTCAACCTCAGACTTCTCTCACTGAAGCTTCTCACACTAGGCCTTCTCATACTGGGGCCTTCTCACACTGAGGCATTCTCACACTCCTCAGGACGATACTTGCTTTGGCCCACTAACTCTAACAGGCTTTGTCCTACTCACTCTCCTCTGGGTGACGCTAGCTTATTTAACTCTTTCACTGCTTCAGCAATGGAAGAATCTGTAGTATGTAAAATCCTATATGTAAATAATCCATTTCTGCAATGTTTTGCAAGATTCTGAAGGATTACTAATGGAATGGGGCAAACATCATGTGATGAGACTCTTTCAAAATAGTTCTCAAACAGTGTAAAATGGGGTATTTCCTAATATGATAAGGTCCTAATTATAGGTACATAAATGTGGTGAAATTAAGAAGGGCATTTGGAGGATTGCTTATTGCTGTTCCTGTTGTTATTTAATAAAAAGGTGAATTTAATCATTTTAAGAGACCTATCAATTTTGGAATTATTATAATATTTTATTATGACACAGTAAACAAGATAGGTATGCTGGATTTCGTATCACAAAATCACAAGTCGAACACTTCCCAAGTGTCTAGGACTGTGTGATGTATTTTCGAATGATACGTGCAGATCCCAGTAGGGTGGCCTTTTGCAGTTGGCAGATCGTAATTTTGTAATATTGTTTCCAAATGCCAGCTGAGATCTTTTGGCACGGCACCCAGTGTACCCATCACCACCGGGACCACCTGCACTGGTTTCTGCCAGAGTCTTTGAAGTTCAATCTATTAGTACTAGTAGTAGTAGTAGTATAGTGATACCTTGACTTTAGAGTTTAATTTGTTCTGTGACCAAGTTCTTAACTCAAATAACTCTTATTTCAAAGCAAATTTCCCCATGAAATGCATTGAAATGCTATTAATCTGTTCTGGGCCCCCGAAAGCCACACCATTTTTTGTTACGTGTTTTTAAATAAAAAATGAACTTTATAAATAACAAATAATATACAAAAGCAAAAATACAGTCTACTTTACAGTGATTAGAATAGGTCCCTATTTTGTTCAACACATTAGTAGCAACTGTTTCGAATAAATACATTTTCCCCACTGAATGCAACTGTCTGCCTACCCTAACTGGCAACTACCCAGTGCAAAAGAGCTATTGTTAGATCCCAGTTACCTTTGGCCCCGGTACCTGACCCCGGGTTCGCCTTTGACCAGGATAAAGAATATTTTGATATTTCTCTGCGTCAGCTTGACCCATTGAATTTGCAGCTGCCGGTTGTTGACAGTTCACAGCCTGATCTAATTGAAAGGGAAAATGCGGAAGATAACTCCACTCCCTCGCCAGATGTCCTGAGCTCTCCAGAATCTGTGTCCTTCAACAGGAGATGCTATCTAAATAAACAAAGATCTCAGAAACAATCGCTGAGGAGAAGCACCCACTTGGCTGAGCGTGTAGACTCTTGCTAGAAGCCTTTCCCTTGGGAATTTTGGAGAGGAAGGCCCCTTGGGGGGAAGACTCACAGTAGTTTCCCTGCGGTGTCAATGTTACCCAATGTTAAGAAGGTTCATCGCCTCAAGTTCCCAGCCTCTTGACTCGGGCGGCCAGCAGTCACTGTTACTCACGAGTCTACTTCTCTGTTGTTTCATGTACCAAGTTTTATTTCTACGCTCTCAAGTTCCTGCCTTACTTTTAAGAACTATTCACGAACATTTGAACCCTGTTTGTGTTCCTTTGCTTGTTGAATTGATTCCCCACTCAAACGCTGTTTTGGTTTGAGTGTGTTTCAGTATCTGGACTTTGGACTCTAATACTGGACATATTCCTTGATATTTCTGGACTATTTTATATCTTTTCTTAAAGTGCTATTGCTTGCTCAACTTTTCCACCAATTCATTTTTAGATTACTATTTGCTTTAATAAAGATATTAAAAGATTATTGGCCTCAGTGTTGGTTTTCGGTGCTCTTGCTGCCTGGATTGTAACAGCTATTGTCAAGGACAGAACGCCACGAGATTCAAAGTAACAGAGTTTATTAGGTTACAGAACTCAAAACAAGCCCGTAAAACACAAGGGCCAGGCAGTATTTGCCTCTAGGAGCAAAAAAGGGGCAAAATAAATGTTCAAAAGATAAACCGGATTAAACCGGAGTTTAATCCGGGTAAAAAACAAACTGCTTGCTTCAGCCTGAATATAAACAAAACGAGAGCCAAGAACAAAAGATACAAAGAATGCAGCTAATTGGCAGCAGATTCCTCTCTGCTGCCAACACAGTGTTTACAGTAACTTGCGTCGCTCCCACACACACACAGCAGACAGGATTTTCCAGCACGAACAATCAGCCAGGGAATGCAACAGTAGAGTAGACCAGTTCCGTTCCGTAGTTCAAAGCCAGAAGCAGACGTTTGTAGTTTTCCCAAGTCCAAGAAGGGGATGAAGCCAAGCCGTGGTCAGTTCAGTCCGGGTATTCAAAGCAGGAGATGGCGTTCGTCAGGAAGACGACGGAAGGTCAAGCTAATAAGAGTAAGCACAGGTTTGCACAAACAAATGCCCACACAATTCCTCCCGCCGTCTGACCCTGGATTCCAAACAACTTACGTCTCAGCACAGGAAAGCACACGAGTCTTCAGGAAAGCGTCCCACACACACAGATCCCAAGCGTTTGCCCAGATTACCTTGCCCAACGCAATTTGCAATTGCTCCCAAGCCCCATTTTATGCCAGTTACAAATCTTCATCACTGTCAGCTGTCCTCCTTAACCCGGGCGTTTCCTCATCGCTTTCCTCGTCAGAGCTGGAACACCTCTGACTACGCCCAGCAGCATCTCCAGCTGTGGATCCCGTCCCATCCCTCCAGCTAAGCCATGGATCTGATCCTGAAGGTCCCCATTCATCTTCTGCCCCATCATGGCCAGTGGCACCCAATTCCTCCCTTACCCGAGTCCAATCCATCTCATCCTCCTCCGAGCTAACCTGCCCCTCCTCCATTCTCTCCGTAAACCCCTCGAAAGACTCTTCATCAGATGGTGCTGCAAATATGTCTCGCAGTCTTTTTCTCTCTCGCTCCTCGAGAGTATCTGACTCTCGAGGAGTCTTACGCCCACGCCTGTCAGTAACAGAGCCACGAGGCTCAATCATAACACTATCCCCTCTCACAAAGGCCTCCTCCCCCGATGGTGGAGAAGTGGCAGTGATACCCTCTGCTATAGCACCACGACGACTAGAGGTATCAAGTTTCAACAGCGAACGATGAAAGACTGGATGGACCTTTAAACTAGACGGTAAACGCAAACGAAACGCAACGGAAGAAATCTTTTTAACGATAGGAAAGGGACCCAAAAACCGAGGCGCAAACTTTCCCCCAGCCTGCTTAATATATTTGGAAGATAACCACACCAAATCCCCTTCTTCCAACTCCTCCCCTGCCTGCCTGTGGCGGTCAGCCTGAGTCTTCTGCGTTGCCTTAGCTTCCAACAGTAAGCGACGGGCAACATCGTGCAATGCAGCCATTTCCGTAGAGCGGTACACAGGGTCCGAAGAGACCACATTGGTCGACGGCGCCACACCTCCCCGTGGGTGAAAACCATAAGTAAGCTCAAATGGCGTATGCTGACTAGACGTGTGCACCGCATTGTTGTAAGCAAATTCCGCCACCGGTAACCACTTTACCCAAGCCGTGGGTTGATCTAAACAAAAACAACGCAAATACTGCTCTAAGAGCCCATTAACCCGTTCCGACTGTCCATCCGTTTGCGGATGGAAGGCTGAAGACACGTTTAACTTAGTCCCCAAACACTCATGGAAGTGTTTCCAAAAGCGTGACACAAATTGCGGAGCCCTATCTGAAATAATCACCTCGGGTGCTCCGTGCAAACGATAGATGTGCTTTGTAAATAGTAAGGCCAACGTAGGGGCCGCCGGAATGGTTGAACAAGGAATAAAATGAGCCAGTTTACTAAATAAATCCACCACCACCCAAATACAAGTATAACCCCCAGACTTAGGCAAATCTGAAATAAAATCCATGGAAATGATTTGCCATGGCCTCTCCGGAACAGGTAAAGACGATAACAACCCTCTAGGGCGCCCAACAGGCGTCTTACTCTGCTGACAAACGGCGCAGCTGTCACAAAAGCGCAGAATGTCTTGCCGCATCTTTGGCCACCAGTAGCTCCTGGTGATAAGCTGTACGGTCTTGAACCTGCCAAAGTGCCCAGCCATGGGTTCGTCATGGTGGGCTCTAATCACCTCCAACCTGAGGGCCCCCACTGGTACGTAAACCTGCCCCCTACGCACCAATACCCCGTCTTGATCCTGGAGATGCGGCAGTATGGTACGGTTACCTGCAGAGAGCAGCATCAGTTGCTCCTGAGTCCACACATCATCCTTCTGAGCCTCAAGGATCTGGTCATGTAACCCAAGCTCATTATCTACAACACACAGAGAGGCAGTAGGCAAGATGGTCTGACATACTACCTGCTCATTGGTCTTAAATTCCGGCTTGCGGGATAAAGCATCGGCCCGCAAGTTTGCCTTCCCCTCCACGAACTGCACCTTGAAGTTAAACCTGGAGAAAAACAAAGCCCAGCGGATTTGACGCTGGTTTAACTTCTTTGCTGTTTGCAAGTGCTCTAAGTTCTTGTGATCAGACCTGACCACGATCTGGTGCCGTGCCCCTTCAAGCCAGTGCCGCCACACCTCAAACGCCACCTTAATCGCCAACAACTCCTTCTCCCATATGGTATAGTTCTGCTCGAAGGGTGTTAGTTGCCGCGAGTAAAATCCACAGGGACGCAAGGTCCCTGAGGAATCCTTCTGAGACAATACAGCCCCCAACGCGTAGCTAGAAGCGTCCGCTTCTACCACGAACGGTTTGTCAACATCAGGATGGGTTAGTATGTTGTCCGATTGAAAACTAGACTTAAGTCGTAGAAACGCCTCGTGAGCTTCCCGCCCCCACACAAATGGCTGTTTCTTGCGCAGAAGCTGCGTCAAAGGTACCGTGAGCTTTGCAAAGTTCGGAATAAATTCCCGGTAGTAATTAGCGAAACCTAAGAACCTTTGTACATCCTTCTTAGTCTTTAGCTCTTGCCATGAGTTGACGGCGTCAACCTTATGTGGGTCCATCTTAAGTTCCCTACCTGACACTACATGACCTAGGAACTCCACTTCAGGCACATGAAAGACGCACTTGGAAGCCTTGGCGAAGAGCCCATTAGCCCGCAGACGGTGCAGAACCTGCTTGACATGTTGACGGTGTTCTTTCTCGTCCTTAGAAAAAATCAAGATATCATCCAAATAAATCACTAAAAATTGGTCAATTAGGTCCCTAAACACATCGTTCATGAACCTCTGGAAGACCGCGGGAGCATTACAAAGCCCAAAAGGCATGACTCGGAACTCGTGGCATCCGAAGCACGTATTAAATGCCGTCTTCCACTCATCCCCTTCCCGTATACGGATTAAGTTATAGGCCCCCCGCAGGTCAAGCTTGGTAAAGACCTTAGCCCCTTGCACCCTTGATAACAGTTCCGAGATTAAGGGTAGTGGGTACCTATCCCGAATGGTGTATTTGTTTAGGATCCGATAGTCGCAGACCAGCCTAAGTTCCCCAGTCTTTTTGGCTACAAAGAATACTGGTGCCGCAGTTGGAGAACTAGATGGGCGAATAAACCCCTTGGCTAAATTTTCATCTAGAAACTCCCGCAAAGCTTGCCTTTCCGGTACAGTCAAGGCATATAGCCTCCCTGCTGGCAATTTCGCACCTTCTGCCAACTTGATGGCGCAATCATAAGGCCTGTGCGGTGGTAATTTGTCCGCATCCCTTTTACAAAATACATCAGAGAACTCCCCATACTCAGCAGGCACTCCTTCCATATCAGAGTGAGTAACATTTAGAGTGCAACAATCCTGCCTCTTTAAGATCACCTTACGTGTAGCCCAATCTACTTGTGGGTTTACTACAGCTAGCCAATCCATCCCCAGGATCACATCATATCTAGGCAAGCTTGTAATATCCCACACAAACGTTCCCGTTACTCCCTGCACCTCCCACGTTACTGCTGAGGTTTCATGGTTAACCACCCCAGTCTCCAGCAGTCTCCCATCTGCTCCTTCCACCCACACGTCGCATGCCTTGCGCACTCTAGGAATGCCATGCTTCTTAGCAAACTCAATATCTACATAAGAGACCGTAGCCCCTGAGTCCAGCAGTGCCAAAGTAGAAACAAGTTCCCTTCCCCCAACAGATAATGTAATGGGTACGAAAACATGCTTCCTCCCCTCAGTTGACTGCTTGAGGAGCCCTAGTGCGTTGGACTCACGTCGCACTAGGGCTGGCCTTTTCCCGAAAACTGGGAAGGTTTCACATTACAGTTTTTGGCAAAATGCCCAGCATTCCCACAGTACAAACACAAGCCCAGCTGCCTCCTACGGCTCTTTTCCTCGGTAGACAGCTTTTTAAAGACTCCAAGCTCCATAGGCTCTTCCCCCATCACCACAGGTGCCCTGGTTACATGCATAGATGGCGCACACATTGCTTTTGAGTGTTTACGAGCCTCGAACCTTGCGTCTAAGCGCAGCACCTTGGCAACTAAGGCGTCCCAACTTTCAGCCGGCTCCAAGCGTGCTAATTCATCCTGGAGCATATCACTTAACCCAGCAGTAAATAAAAGCATGAATGCATTTTCCCCCCAATCCAGCTGGTGGCGATACATGTTAAACTTATTTAAGTAATCCAGAACAGTCCCCTTTCCCTGTTTTAACCGATACAAAGCCCACCCAGCATTCTCTGTGCGGAGAGGATCCCCAAAAGTATCAGTTAACAACTTTTTGAAATCATTCAAATTGTCCTTGACTGGGTCATTGCCCAAAATTAAATTAGTGGCCCATTGTCCTGCGGGACCGGTCAACAAACTCAAAATAAAGGCCACCTTACTAGTGTCTGTAGGAAAAGCATGAACGCTGAGCTGAGAAAAATAAAGCTCCACTTGTGCCAAAAAAGTTGGCAACTTGCACCTGGTTCCGTCAAAGCGTTCAGGAGTCAAAACATGTCCTTTCACAGCAAAAGCTGTTTGGCTTACGGTAAAAGCCGTTTGCAGTTGGTCAAACTTGGCCCTTAATTCATCCATCGTCTTCCTGACGGGTTTATTGCTGCAATAAACTTTTTATGGGCGTTGGGCAATCTGTCAAGGACAGAACGCCACGAGATTCAAAGTAACAGAGTTTATTAGGTTACAGAACTCAAAACAAGCCCGTAAAACACAAGGGCCAGGCAGTATTTGCCTCTAGGAGCAAAAAAGGGGCAAAATAAATGTTCAAAAGATAAACCGGATTAAACCGGAGTTTAATCCGGGTAAAAAACAAACTGCTTGCTTCAGCCTGAATATAAACAAAACGAGAGCCAAGAACAAAAGATACAAAGAATGCAGCTAATTGGCAGCAGATTCCTCTCTGCTGCCAACACAGTGTTTACAGTAACTTGCGTCGCTCCCACACACACACAGCAGACAGGATTTTCCAGCACGAACAATCAGCCAGGGAATGCAACAGTAGAGTAGACCAGTTCCGTTCCGTAGTTCAAAGCCAGAAGCAGACGTTTGTAGTTTTCCCAAGTCCAAGAAGGGGATGAAGCCAAGCCGTGGTCAGTTCAGTCCGGGTATTCAAAGCAGGAGATGGCGTTCGTCAGGAAGACGACGGAAGGTCAAGCTAATAAGAGTAAGCACAGGTTTGCACAAACAAATGCCCACACAATTCCTCCCGCCGTCTGACCCTGGATTCCAAACAACTTACGTCTCAGCACAGGAAAGCACACGAGTCTTCAGGAAAGCGTCCCACACACACAGATCCCAAGCGTTTGCCCAGATTACCTTGCCCAACGCAATTTGCAATTGCTCCCAAGCCCCATTTTATGCCAGTTACAAATCTTCATCACTGTCAGCTGTCCTCCTTAACCCGGGCGTTTCCTCATCGCTTTCCTCGTCAGAGCTGGAACACCTCTGACTACGCCCAGCAGCATCTCCAGCTGTGGATCCCGTCCCATCCCTCCAGCTAAGCCATGGATCTGATCCTGAAGGTCCCCATTCATCTTCTGCCCCATCATGGCCAGTGGCACCCAATTCCTCCCTTACCCGAGTCCAATCCATCTCATCCTCCTCCGAGCTAACCTGCCCCTCCTCCATTCTCTCCGTAAACCCCTCGAAAGACTCTTCATCAGATGGTGCTGCAAATATGTCTCGCAGTCTTTTTCTCTCTCGCTCCTCGAGAGTATCTGACTCTCGAGGAGTCTTACGCCCACGCCTGTCAGTAACAGAGCCACGAGGCTCAATCATAACAGCTATTGAGGGAGCCTGCTATATAGTGCGTTCTATATACAAAGTGCTCCTTATAGTGACAAAGATCCAAGCTCTACTGTGTGCCTTGTGCTCCGCTGACAAAGATCCAACCTCCACTGATCCACAGCCTCAAGGCTGCTTCCAGGATGGGAGGCTCTTAACTCGGATCTTGGCCTATATCTCAAAGTGAAAAACCTGCCAAGCGACAGCTCATATCTCAAAAAACTCAGAAGTGGGTTGCTTGTAAGTCTAGGTATCACTGTAGCAGCAGCAGCAGCCTTAAACATTCTTACATGTGAAGAAACCCCCTCTCCCTTCTCTCTCCTAACAGGATTGATTTTCAAGGGGAAAGTCACATTACAAATTTTAAAACGAGGTCTGTGAGTTAGAAATGTTTTAAGACACAAGCCATGGTAGTTAAAATTGTGTCAGTTTGCATGAATTATGTAGTGTTGATGCACCCCAGGTCACGTTCTGTAGATAGCAGAACGTGATATTACAAGACTTATATCTAAGAATGTATATGTCATTTTACAGCTGTATAATCCCACACATGACTACACAAAAGTTTTCCAGGTAAATGAGTAATGGATTGCAGTTTTGTAAAAGTTAAAAATGTCAGGTGATGATTCATCAGCTGACAAACAATGTTTTAACATATTTCAGTTTATTAAACTTTCCCTTAAAGCTTATTAAAACACAACCCAGAGTTAGAGGTCGTCTAGGCTCTTTTTGATGAATGCAGAGAGACTGCTTTGAGAACATCATTTTCATATTCTTTAATTTTTTTATTTACAAAAAAGAGGGACTTTGAGTAGAGGAAGCAGGGAGGCTAATTCAGTTGGAAATTGGACAGGAGACATATGATTTCCAGTTAAGTGGGCTATAATTTATTAATTCATTTTCCTGCCAACAGTAGAGATCAAATCCTTTCAGTCCTTCTCGGAATAATCCAATATATAAATAAATCATAGAAATGATAAAAGATACATCAAATAAAAATTTGCTTCAGTCCTGCGATATTTTAGTTTTAAATAGGGGTTGAAGCGTAGCTTCTGATTGTTACTTCTGAGAGAAAAGTCTGTATAGAACTTTCTTTCATCCTGGGATGCTCTGGTTCAGGTTTATCTTTGTGAGGCTCAAACTTTCCTTGGCTTTCCTCCTCTAGTTCTATTTGGCTGGCTATCTCTTGGGAGAATTAGTAGACGACTGTAGCCTCGTTCATCCTATTATGTGTATCTGCTTTAGGAATTTTATTTGGTCACTCACAATTATATCTCTGTTTTTTCCCCCTTTCAGATTTAGAAAATGGAAGCACTATGCTACATGTCAAAAGCTGCTCAGAACCTCAAAACACTGTTTTCTCAGACATTTATCTAATACAAGCTTAGCTGTTCAATAACCTCTTAGAGATAATTGTGGAAGAGAAGGGCCCTGTGAACATGGTAGTCAGAGGCTGGCTCTATACTGTAGAATTAATGCAGTTTGATATCATGTTAACTGTCAAGGCTCAGTGCTGTGGAATCTTGGAATCTGTAGTTTGGGAAGACATTGTCACTGTTCGGAAGAAGCTAAAAATATTGTAAAATGAAAACTCCACAACTCCATAGCAGTTAAAGTGATTAAAGTGGTGTCAAACTGAATTAATTCTACAGTGTATATGCAGCCTATTAAGGTCTAAGGCTAGAAGTCAGAAGGTGCATGCTCTTTTCATCTTATCCAGTATATCTACTTGGCTAGGATGAAGTGATATGAGATATCCTAATATTATGAGAAGCTGAGATGGACGAGCATGACATAGACATAGAACCTGTAGAGGCATCATTTAGGAATACATAGAGACAGAGAAATATTCAAACATTTTTGTCCTGATAGCCATAAAATGATGAAAAGAGGAGCCTTGTCAGTTCCCCCATTGTTGCCAATGGGCTGGATTTTTCAGGAGCGAAATCAGAGCTTCTGGCTGATAGATCATGAAATGGTATTCAGTCTCTCTCTCTCTCTCTCTCTCTCTCTCTCTCTCTCTCTCTCTCTCTCTCTCTCTCTCTCTCTCTCTCTCCCCCCCCCCCCCATTTCAGGAATTTCCTAGTAAACAGAATGAGGGTGGGCCAAGAATGGGACCAAAATGGGATGGGTTTTGATGAATTGTAGACCCTACTGTATTGTATATATACTTAGGTTATATTGAAGAGTCTTACAGTATCTGAATCAACAATGATGAATCTCAGGTGGAAAAAATGGCAAAAGCATTACACTGCCAAATTATTTCGGTCAATGTCTCCTATAGACATCTATACAACATGTAGCTTCATCACCATACTTGGTCATATCTCTTCAGCAAATAATCTGCAATTGCAAACTTTACTGTTGGATCCCTTTCATGTTTGTTCCCCAACTCTCCACAATCTCACACCAATGTGTAGGTTTTTCGTAGCTTCAAAGTATAGCCAATACATTATTACCTAACTTTTAAATACTTTTCTTGCCGTAACTTGAATTTTATCACTAGCTGAAGACTATTTCAACTATCATGTAAGGTGTTAGGGAAACTCAAATCATATAGAATAGTACAAGTCCTTTATTTCATCTATGGAGACTGAAATAATCACTAAATTAATCATCCTGTGTTTTCTTTCTTGAAATGAAAGAAAACTGCTACTAATTAACCATGTTTCATCACGTATCTTGCAAAAGCAATAAAACCTCTATTGGCTCTAAATAATTATTTCCCCAGGCATGAGCTCTCTACCTCAACAGCTTATTTCCTCTTGAAAAGACAAAGACTAGTGACATCACTCACCATGCTGAAATGACAGGGTGCATGTGATCTTGGGGTGTGCAAAAACATGTTTCAATGCCACAACAGCTATCTCCTTGAATGTCTCTCATATTAACCAATAGAAACCAACTTTAACCAATTCTACATTTTCATAGAATCCTAGAGTTGGACTGGACTCCCAATAACCATCTAATCCAACTCCCTTCTTCCAGATGGAAGGACTCAATCAAAACTTTACTGTCAGATGGCCATACAGGCCCTAAACTAATTAATATACTTCCCCTAAAGCATGGGATCCACCCATTAATGAATTTCTTCCCAGCCCAGCACAGAGATTTACTTACTAGAAGGGTTTGTCAGTCCTCTGCTTTGCAAATTCAACCATTCATTGGAACGTTTGCTGACTACTGTTAGGGAGGGACAAATCTCTCTCTCTACTACTCTGATTGGTGCTTTCTGATGCTGATGAATTCTAGGAAATGTAGTTTAGGGCAGAGATTTGGAATTCTCTGACATAGAGCTCCTCCTGTCTACATTTCCCAGAGTTCTGTGATGTTCTCAGAAAACATTGCTCCCTATTTTTCCTGCTCTTAATGCCGAGACTCCATTTATTTAAAGAAAAAGGCAAGGCAAGGTACTAAGGCAGACTTTTTGGCTTTTCTTGTGTTGTCGAAGGCTTTCATAGCCGGGATCACAGGGTTGTTGTATGTTTTCCGGGCTGTATGGCCATGTTCTAGAAGTATTCTCTCCTGATGTTTCGCTCACATCTATGGCAGGCATCAATGGATCTACATGAACATACAACAACCCTTTGCTTTTCATCCTTGCACTGAAAAGGAAACTGAATTTGGGACCCTTCCAAAATGTATAAAACTAAAATGAAAAGGTATGGGATAAGTTTTGATTCTTACATTTTTGCTACGGGCCATGCTCACGTATCAGATATTACACTGTAAGTACAAAGTAAATAAGTATTTTAAAAAATTCATTTAAAATCCATTAAAATATATTCAAAGTTAACCACCACAGCACCCCCTGATGATCTTAAAATCATTTGCCTTTTCCTCTTTTGACCTCATCACAAAAACCTATGGATTTGCTATGCATTGTTGTGAGTCTATGGGCTCCCGGTGGGTCACATGGAGAACCCATCACTCCACACCCCACATCACATGACTTTCCTTACCCCTCATCCCATCCACATCACCACCCAGCTTCCCCCTGTTGCTGGTAAAGCAACAAGTGTTGTTGCAGTGGCAGTGTGCATCACTTCCTCTCTTCTTTTGCCACAGAGCCTGGCCAGACGTTCCTGTGCATCATCTAATGGGCTCCATGCTGAAAGAGGAGAACAAGCTGAGTCAAACGGGCAAATCAGCCCATGTGATGAGGTAACAAGAACCATTGATTACCTGTATCCAACTGGAATTCTGTATCTGTTTGTGCTAGAGCTTGGATAGCACCTAAACATTCAATCAATCCAGGCCAGGAAAGGGTCATACTTGTCTTTTGTGAAACTTAGCATCGACTTGGTTTTCAGTTGAAAACCTAAATGTTCCTAACCTTAACATGCACTCCATGGAACAATCAAAAAGTCATTTTGCAACATATACATATTCACAAATGTGAATAGACATATGAACAAAATTGTGCACATAAAAGATATTGTATGTGTTCATACCATGAGAGGTAAAGATTGATATCTTAATGAATTCTTGTTCAATTGTTTCCCTTTCAAATGTATCCCTGTGGGGTTTTTCCCCCCATGGAAAGCTGCAAAGAACATTAAGGACAGAGTATCCCAAGAAACTTCATAGCTCTCACACCAATATTTAAATAATGACATTCATGATTTTCAATTTGCTTCTTTTTTCATAGAAGCTGGTCCATTCGTTCCAATCAGAATGCAGTGGTGCATTGATGGCATGTGATATTGCTGTGTATGTATGCAATTTCTTCCTTGGCAGGCAGAATTTGGTAAGTATCAGTATATCTAAGGAGAAAATGTTAATAGTGGCTGCAGGAAAAAATATGTTAAGCTGGAAAGTGCTGGAAACTTTCTACCCAGGAAACTTGTAAAATATGTGTGTGTAAAGATAAACATCATTTTCCATTGAGGGAATTTGTAAATGTGTGTGTGATCAATTATTTTGAATGTGTCATGTGTAATGGATTACATTCTATGTAATGGAAAATCATAAACATTGGTGATGTTACTATACCTATACTATACTACACTCTTTTTCATATACTTGACAATCAAGTTTAAAAACTATAACCTTTCCCCAAGAAAACAAAATAAGTTTTAACATAAAAATATGGGATTTCTGATGTTCACAGTTGGAACCTGTTTTTCTTGAAGTTATGATGACTTCATCAAGGTTATTCAAGAGAGCAACGTCTACTTGCATCTGAGTATGCCTAAAGAGAAGATTTTAGGGGAATAACTGTTCTCTTATTTTATTCTTAAATGCAAGGACAAAGAATGTACGTTTCCTCTCATTATGTAAGATTATAGTAAATGTTTTCTTTCAAATTTTCAATAATTGCTTTTGCATATTTTGATACTTGAATTTCAAAAAATTCCATTGGTTCAGAAGATTGCGTTTCACACAAAATGTGTGAAAACCTTTACCTATATATATATATATGTGTGTGTGTGTGTGTGTGTGTGTGTGAGAGAGAGAGAGAGAGAGAGAGAGAGAGAGAGAGAGAGAGAGAGAGAGAATTGCTATAGAAAGTCCAAGATGTGTAAACTCATGGTGACTGATCACTTTTTTAAAAGACAGTGATTAGTATTCTTTACATCCCTAGTACATTAGCTTTAAAAAGGTAAAGGTTTCCCCTGACTCTGGGGGTTGGTGCTCATCTCCATTTCCAAGCCAAAGAGCCGGCGTTGTCCATAGACATCTCCAGGTCATGTGGCCAGCATGACTGCATGGAGCGCTGTTACCTTCCCGCCAAAGCGGTACCTATTGATCTACTCACATTGGCATGTTTTCGAACTGCTAGGTTGGCAGGAGCTGGGGCTAACAGCGGGTGCTCATTCCACTCCCGGGATTTGAACCTGGCACCTTTCGGTCCGCAAGTTCATTAGCTTTACAAAAATGTAAATAGTGAGATGATACTACTCAGAATTATGTAGATAGGAAATGGTCCTGTTTGTATACTTTGTAATTTGTAGCACAAACAATTATCCAAGTGAGACTTTTATTAAACACTACCAAAGTTCCATTAACTGAGCTTTGTGATTATATTGGCAACAATTGTGTTTTCTATTTATTTCTTGGGCTATCATTACAGAGGATAAAACATTGAAGCAAAAAAGGTGCAACTGTTGACCTTTTCACTGAGTGCAGCTTGAAGCCCATGTCTAGAAGCAACTGAAGGGTTTTGCATTTCAATGAGTGCTTCTCTACTTTTTGTCTTATTGTCTACCCTCTAAACATTATGCTATACTCGAGAAGTTGCTGTGTAAACTTGTCATGATTTTGTTTAATAATTATCCTCCCTCCTCTCCTTTCCCTGGCCTGCAAAGTGGGAGCTACCTTGAGAGTCTGAATGTATGAATGATAGAAGGGAACCTTAACCTTTAGTCCTGTCTCTGTTCCCATCATAATTAACCTTCTCATACCTCATTTTCTCAGTAAGCGGGGAAGTCGTTGGAGTGAGGGAGGCTTTCCTCCATTGCAAACAGTAGGCACACCTAGAAAGGGCAGTGGGGCAGACAAAAAGGTTAAGACTGCTGTTATGCTATGAGCAAAATGTATAAGGGTCAAATCTGCAATTACTACTGAATGGACAATGTTTTGATGCAAATTGAGGAGTACTGGTTCAGCAAAACAACCATGGAAATTCTATTATCTAGTGACATTTCTCAGGATTTTTCGAGCATCCCTATGATAAGAACAAAAAAGATGTATTGCTACAAAACATTGCTGCTATTTTTCCCCCTGATGTTTATGTCAAGAAAGGTGTTCTAGGTTCCTAGTAAATCAGGGTCTGACTGGTAACAAGTTTAACTAACTTGTATCTCAGTGTGCTAGATCAATGTGATACCATATTTCGGTATCTCTTAACTACGACAATTGCCCATCAATTGCAACTGCACATTGGCAAATGAGCGATAAAAACAGCAATTAACAATGTTATTCTCGCGTTCCTTTTGTCTAAAGATTTGCTTTCTTTTTTCTCAGCCCATGGCACTTTCCTTTGTATTACAGACTATTTTTATTTTTAAGATAATTGGGTTGTTATTATAACAAATGGCAAGAGAGAAGCATGAGGATGTGCGTGGGTAAAGAGAGAATTCACATTAAACAGTTGCCAGTAAAGGAACTCAACAAATGTATGATTATTCCAAATGGATACATATATTACACCACACTGCTGCAAACTGCATATTGCTTGATCTAAGCTGCCCTTCTGTTCTCCTCGTCATCTGAAAAGAAAATTGAGGTTCTCAAAGTAAGCAAGTCAGATGTACTTTTAAAAAAGCAATTATAAGGACTGGAGTTTGAACTTACCCCATCAGAAATAATAATTAGCTCACCATGTCATGAATTCTCTGTTAAAAAGGAAAGACAGTAGTTTCCCATTTATTCAAAATCCCAGTATATTTGCACATTCTTCTGCGTGGATCTCTCTGAATTGTATCTTAGCAACGTGATGTGCATTTTCCCAACCTGTGTCTTACAATGTCACCACATATTGCTTCCCTCGTTGATTCTTTTCATATGTTTAGTGTTTCCTTACTATTGCCTAGTATGGTTGGAACTATAGGTGGAAGTGATAACAGCTGCTGAACTGGAACCAGCAGGAAGTAAACAGGATGTGTGAAATTAGCAGGACTGGACAAGAGGTGGATATTAATTGGCTTCTATATGGTTTCAGATTTGGGCAAGGATTAAGTAAATGGTAAAAGTTAAATCATTTCTCATGCATGGGAAATGAGGCAATAACATTTCTTCAGAAACTAAGGGTCATAGCAATCAATTTCAGGCCATACCCAGAAAGACAAGAATAGGTCAATGAAACAAACTACATAGCTGTAGAATATGTAAAACATGGTTGTATCCTCTTGGTGACATGAGGCTAAATGTGTGTGTGTATATATTTTGTAAAGGGTTATGCAGTATTCCTTGCATTCCACTTCTGCCTCTCATTCATTCTTCAAAGGATAGATACATACTCTTTGGCAGTGTAGCAGCTTGGGAAGTGTCAGGCTGGCAATTAGTGGCTGTGGTGGAACTCAGAACATTGAAGAAACATTCCGCTGCAATCAGGATAGAAGAGAAGCCATTGCCCACCCAAATGTCCAACATACTCCAGTAGTAAAAGCTATTTTTCCCCTCCTGCATGTAGAACCACAGCTGTTACATTACCCTGGTGTCCTCTGACCTCAACTAACCATTAAATGGCTATGGTACCAATAACCACTTCTAAAAAGCTGTCTCCCACATGGAACAGAAGTTCAGTGCAACTGTGAATAGACATACTGTGCAGGTGACTGTATTCCTGGATAGACATACAGTCTCAATTTAATTTACAAATACATTAATGATAAATTGGATCAAGATTAAGGTTTGATATTCAATTAGAACTTACAAACCAAATAGTTCCAACCTACAGAGACAAAACAGAAGTGTCTCAGGAATATTAACAAAAGAATTTGGAGAAATATCTTAGCTTCCTCTCTGCAATTCTCTTGTTGGGACAGCTCCACTGGTTGGCAGTTTGTTTCTGGGCACAATTCAAAGTACAGTAGAACCCTGGTTAACCGATTCCCAGTTAACCGAGGCTCTGCATTATCTGAGGGGCTACTGGGGGTGCCCCTCCCCCTCCCTCTCCTTCTCTCCAGCCAAAGGAGCCCTCGCCCCTTGGAAGGAGCCCATGAGCACCGCTGCCTAGCAGCGCTCGTGGACTGCTTCCCAAGGGGCTAGGGCTTGGTCCAGGGAAAGAGGCCATGAGTGCTGCTACAGCGCTTCCGGGATGCTTCCGGGATGCTTCCTCCGGCCTCTCCCTCTTCTCTCGTGAGAAGGAGCTCCTTTGCGCGAGAGGAGAAGAAGAGGCGGGGCGCTTCCTCCTGCCTCTCCCTCTCCTCTCACGAGAAAGAGCTTCTTTGCATGAGAGGAGAGGAAGAGGCAGGAGGAAGTGGCCCCGAAGCGGCCTGTGACTATGGCCTGTTTCCCTGGGCCCAAGGACCTGCTGAAGAGAGAAGTTTCCTCCCTTCGGCAGGCGCTTGGGCCTTTAGAGAAGTGTGAAGTGTGTTGCTAAGCCGCAGCATGCCTCGCGCTTTCCTGGACCCAAGCACCTGCCAGAGGGAGGAAACTTCTCCCTTCGGCAGGCGCTTGGGCCTTCAGAGAAGTGCAAAGTGTGTCGCTAAGCAGTGGCACGCCTCGTGCTTTCCTGGGCCCAAGCGCCTGCCAAAGGGAGAAGTTTCCTCCCTCCGCTAGGCGCCTGGACCTACAGATTGGGTTATCCGATAAATATATCTTATTTTTTGCACACAAGCATGCATACAAGGAGAAGAACAGCTGAGTCAATTATGCACTGTATGTATTTCATCTACCACACCCATTGGGGGGGGGGAACTATGGTGTTGTAAAGAATCTATGGCAAATGCCTCAGATAGCTAGGGCCAGTCTAAGGCATTTTGTTATTTGAGGAAAATCACAAGATTTTACCCAAGCAGATTGCACAACTAAGAGTGGGAAGTACCCTTCCCTGTGTGGTCCATGCATAACCCCTATGCTTATTGCCCACAATTTCATGCATATAAGCCCTCATCCTAACTGTTGAAGTCCACTTTCACATTGAAATACCTACTCTGGCCACCTTTTTCTCTTTGGCTCTCATTCTCACTCTCTCTGCTTCAATATACACATCTCTGTAAAGAAACACTTTTACTGCATACAATGTAATGTTTCAATGGCAAGCATTTTCCTTGGATCTCTCTTCGCTCCTGCCCGCAGATCATATCTAAATCATACAGTAAATATTCTCATGAAAAAATTGAAAGATTTACAAAACAGGTAAAGTAAATGCTCTGGTGAATGGTGTAATATCTTTATATTTATTACTGCAATATCTCACAGTATCATGCTCCCCCAAAAGTCCATGTATTTCATCAAAGTCTTCAGCAATATTTTATCTCAAACAATAGAGCTATCCTAAGGGTTTTTTTTAAAAGAAATCAAGTAAACAGAACAGTAAATCTATATCTCATGAGACCGCACACACAGAGGCTGAGGTGAGGGATGAAGACACATAAATATTCAATATATTTAAAATAACTTAACAGAAAGAAAACCTCCTTTGCAAGATTATAAGAATTCATGCTTAGATATAAGTAGTCTTGAGTTTTATTACAAATCATTCACTAAAAGTTGTAATATAATTTCATTTTCATTTAGTAAATATCACAAGATCACTAGCATTGAAGCGATGCTCCTACGTCATCAACTCCACTGGGCTGGCCACATTGTATGAATGCCCGATCACTGTCTCCCAAAACAGTTACTATACTACAAACTCAAGAATGGAAAATGGAATGTTTATGGATGGGAAAAGAGATTTAAAGATGGGCTTAAAGCTAACCCTATAAACCGTGGCATACACACTGAAAACCTTGGTGAAGCCTTTGTCCTTTAGTGCTCTAGCTGGAGGTCAGCTGTGACCAGTAGTGCTGTGGAATTTGAAGAGGCACAAATGGAGGGCGAAGGGGAGAAAGGTGCCGAGAGAAAGGCCTTCCACCTGTACTCACTATGGAAGAACATGTGGGTCAAGAATAGGGATTTACAGTCACCTACGTATCCACTGTCAAAACAGTACACTTAGAAGGCCATCATACTCAGACAACAAGGGATTGCCTAAGTAAGTAAGTATCATTTTTAGGTGCCTTCTTAAACTTAATTCTTCTTTAGAATAAAAGAAGAAACAAGTATATTACATGGGAGATTCCATGCATTTGTGCAATGGTGATTTCAGGTACAGTCAGAAAAAGAATTGATCAGGTCTCATTGATCAGGGAGCCTCCAGTGGCCTAGGGGATAAAAGCCTTGTGACTTGAAGGTTGGGTTGCTGACCTGAAGGCTGCCAGGTTTGAATCCCACCCGGGGAGAGCGCGGATGAGCTCCCTCTATCAGCTCCAGCTCCATGCAGGGACATGAGAGAAGCCTCCCACAAGGATGGTAAAACATCAAAACATCCGGGCATCCCCTGAGCAATGTCCTTGCAGACGGCCAATTCTCTCACTCCAGAAGCCACTCCGGTTGCTCCTGACATGAAAAAAAAGTCTCATTATATTGAATCCATGCCAGAAAAAGCAAGAGCCATACCAAAGAGCTGCACACATAAGAACTTGCAGTATCTGCTCTCTAAATATTCATAACATCTACCTATCTAAATTTATGGAGGGTTTCTTCCTGTGTTATGAGTAGTGATGCAATGAATATTTAGTCCTCCAAATCAAAATTGCATGTTCACAGCTATAGATAGGTGTTCTGACTAAAGTAACATGTTTCTGAATTGTGACTACATATGGGGTGGGGTGGAAGGAAGAAAGAAGTAAAATGCAATATGTACACTGACACACACACACACACATAATGCTGTTCCAATGGCAGAAAATACAGGATAATGTGTCTACAAGTGTTCTATCTTTTGAGCACCATGAATACATAGAAAACTACTTTTACAAAGAGTAAAAAATCAGTGTAGAAACAATTTACTGGGGCACAATAATAATCAATAATCCAAAACAATCAGCATTTGGAAAAAGCAGTAATATATGCCTATGTGAGGTGTGTAATAACATGCAAGTCTTGTGCACTAGTCATTCTCATGCAGATTCTAAAGAAAGAAGGAAGAAAGGGGGAAAAGAGAATGAGAGGAAAGGGAAATACACAGCAGAGTGGAGCAAAACAGTTGGTGGTGCTTCAGTATGAAGGATGCCACAGAGTAAAAGCAAAGAACAAATTTCTGTCCATGAAGATGGTAGTCGATATTAAAAGCTAGACACTGATGTACACAGGATGATACCTCTTTTCTTGAATAGTGCAGAGAAGATGAATGGATGTTACTTCCAGTGGAGAACAGGTTTCCCATTGCACAGACTCCTATGGGGAATCATAAAATTATGTGAGAAGAAATGGTTTGCTGGCAGGGTGTAATAGCACAAAGCAAGAACTAACCAAATAGCTTCTACACTCTTGTAAAATAATGTTTTAAAAGCCCCTCTAAGCCAATTCTTTTATTAAAGTTTCTGATAGGCATGTTCAAATACATACACGTGAAGGCAAAAGAAGAACTGTGCATATCTGAAAGCCACACAAAGAGTAAAGTGTCATATAAGTTGCATGTGAATTATACCATTTCCTCACTTGACTCCTACTACTGAAGGGAGAATGTGGAATATCTGCTAAGGTTAACTTGACTATTGAGCTGCAGTCAAGGTGAAAATTGATGTATTCTCTCTTTACTGGTAGAGTATAATTACTAGAAAAGAAAATTCAGTAGATCGGGGCAAGGCAGTGGGCAAAAGAAGAATCAATGGGAATTAAATAAAACTGGAGAAAGTTTATAGGAATGGTAAAAAAAAAAGCATGCAGGAATGATAAAATAAGAGAAGGCTGAGAGGAGACATGATAGCCATGTACAAATTCGTGAAGGGAAGTCATAGGAAGGAGGGAGCAAGCTTGTTTTCTGCTGCCCTGCAGACTAGGACACGGAACAATGGCTTCAAACTACAGGAAAGGAGATTTCACCTGAACATCAGGAAGAACTTCCTCACTGTGAGGGCTGTTCGACAGTGGAGGCTCCTTCTTTGGAGGCTTTTAAGCAGAGGCTGGATGGCCATCTGTCGGGGGTGCTTTGAATGCGATTTCCTGCTTCTTAGCAGGGGGTTGGACTGGATGGCCCATGAGGTCTCTTCCAACTCTACTATTCTATGATTCTATGATTCTAAGTTATATGACATTGGGGCAAGTCCCTCTAAGCCTTTCCATTTTGCTAACATCATGTACTCTCTCTTCATACTGTCTGGAGGTTTTCTATGCAGAAAAAATACAAGAGTTCTCTGCTCATAAAGGAATTCATAGATTCCATTTTGCCTCACATTTTCCACCATGAGAAGGGGAATGTGGCACAGATAAATCTATGTTTGATTATGAAAATACACTGGTGGCTTTCCCCACAGAGAGAAAAAACAGGGCGAGAAGGAAATTGTATATCATCACTGATCAGTGATTTCAGATAACAAGGGATCCCTCACAATGACATCCATGTTTTCTCAGTGGAGAGGGCAAGTGTGATGGGGAAACTGCCAAAGAGTGTGGTTAATGAGAAGCATCTTTTCAGTTATGATAAGCTACACAAACAGGTGGAGGTTAAATCTTTCCTGGGCTCAACAGGAGTTGGAGCTTACACTGAACCATTAAGTGCTACCCTGATCATGTTTATATATTTCTGGTTTCTTTCTTGGGGGTTTTCTATCCAGCTATTAGCTAGATTCAGCATGCTTACCTGTCAAAACATTATCAGGGTCACATGGTAAAGACTTCAAGGCCTATGAGGGATTTGAACTAGAATTTTTAACAGGTTATTTTCCCCACACATCCATGCAAGATCCTCCATATAATAAACTATACACATGTTGTCAAAAATTGACCCCCCACTCCCAAAACATAAACTCTGTACAAGTCTGTACACACACACACATGCACGCACGCACACACACAATACAGGTTTCACAATAGATATTGTATCCAGCAGCCCAGCCACCAGAAACTGCACATTCCAAAAGGGATTCATTAGCCTTTTTTGTTGTGGTAATCTCTGAGCGGTTAGACTCAATTTAACCCTCTCTGGGGGAGATTCCACCAAAATGCAGCAGAGTAGCAAAAGCAAAAGCTTTCAAATGCAATAGTTACTTACACGGGGTGAGCAAAGAGAAGCCTTTCAGCTTAGGATGGCAATCGATTGCAGAGTCTCAATAAAAGTTCAAAATGTATTTATTTAGGTAAAAAGAACTCCATTGTAGATAGAAAGGCTTGGGAGCTGTCTATTCTACTCTAGGCTGGTTTCTAAGGAAAAATAAGAAAGGAAAAATAACAAACATCTAAATAGTTACATCTTGCCAGGAGAGACAGCAAGATGCTGCTTGTTAGCTAGAAGAACAAAGGGAGAAGAAGTGAACCAAAATGGTTCCAACCTCATGGTCCAGTTTATTGGGGCCATAAAAGACATTCTGACCAAGGAGAAGTTAGTGTCCCTGGAGATTCACATTTCTGCTAACTTCAAAGTAAGGGATGTGACATAAACAGGATAGAGTGAAACACAGTAAAGCCTATCTAGGTATGCTTTGGAAATGGTGAAAGGATTCCCTCAATCTAACTCTATCATCTATCTGACTACATTTAGACTTGAGTAGTGCAGGGTGATTCTCAACATTTTTAACTCCCCTGAGGGAGGTGTAGATGAAACCCAGAACAATGTCTATTCCAAAAGCCCCTAATAAAAGGAGTTTCATTATTTATTTCCATCATTTCTACCCCGCCCTTCTCACCCAAGGGGACGCCTCAGAAGTATACATCTCTGATTTCTTTTCCAATATCATTTGTATTATACACATGGTTAACATCTTTTTGGGACTCATACATAAATGCTCTGCATTAAAAATAACTGATATGTGCTGGTATGGAGAAAAGCATTTGTAGAATATGTGATCCAGTGCATAAGGTAAAACTTAAGCAAATATCCTTCTTGTGTATATGCCTGAGGGGTATTTGCCAGCTGTCCACCTAGTGCAACGTTTGTCCATCAAGTTGAAACAATGCCAGCTGAAATTCCCAAATCATGTCCAAGGGAATTTCCTGAAGGAATCCAGAGATGAGCGGCTGCCAGACTCCAACAACATACTGATGAAATGTTTATGTTTTGCATTCAACTAATTATATCTGCCAAACAGGCCTATTGCATTCTGAGACTGAACCTTTGTGCAAACCGGACTTGAGCAATATTCCCATCATGAACTGTTTAACATATTGATTCACCATATGCTTACCTGCCTGTATCCTTTCCAGGTGGGCTCTTCTAAATGACTCTGGCTTCATATCCACCAGCGACAGCTGCTTGCTTTCTTGCCATGGAGAAGACTCTGTCCACTCCTGATGTGATGATTCCTCAGCCAATGGGGATCCATATTGAAGCCAGGGCAGTTTTTGTCCAAGTAGGAGGAAGCAGGGACTTTTGAATAGCTGTTGAAGGGAATATAATGTCTTACATTGTTCTGCTTGCTTATGTCTGATTCCTTTTGAGCTGAGACTCTGGTTCAGACAACTTTTCAGGTCTGAAAGTAGATAAACCTTTGTTCCTTTGCCTTCAACCTGTTGTCTGTGTTTCAATCTGGGCAGCAAGGTAGCGGGGTACACCAGGCATCAGATCCTCCTCCCACTTTTTGGCAGGTAGCTCCATTTCAGCTTCACATAGATAACTAGATGTCAGGGATACTAATGATGTTGCTACCCTGTCCTTTTAGGTCATATCCAGCCTCTGTTTAAAAGCCTCTGAGGAAGGAGCTTTCACCATACTCTGAGGCAGAGAGTTCTACTGTTGAACAGCTCATACGGTCAGGAAGGATCCTGTGTTGAATCTGATCAGATGCCTGGCAGATTTTCTGAAAGCTGATTTTGTTGTTCTTGTTCCTGCTTCTCTTCATTTTTGACTGAATTCTGTAGTTCTAAACTGGACGTTTCCTCAGAGACATCCCCCTTGACTTCGACAAAAACAACCCACTCAGTTGTGCCAAGAGCCACTCATCCTTCCCAGAGTTTTCTTGTTCAGCAACATTTCTGATTGGGGAAAGAGCTTCTGTTTGATTCTGTGTTTGTGAATTGGCCTTCTCCTCCTGAGAGATATCTGGCATGAATTCATCAAGGACAGTCCACTCAGTTGCATTCAAAAATATCTCATCCTCTCCAACATGTTTTACTTCCTCATAATCCATATTGAATTTCCTAGACCTCTGCAGGCCAGGTACAATTTACACACATATCTGTACCACTTGAAACTTTTATGTGAGAAATGCACATTTCAGATTTGCAAAAAAAAAAAAAAACAAACCACTGCTTAAATATGCTTCAGTCAATTTGCGAGGGTGAAATATTCCAATAAGATATATATATGGGGACATTTGAAAAAAATAAGAATACAAGGTATACCTAACAATATTTGGAGGAAATTGTAATAAATGCTTTTCATATTATAGAATCAGAGAGTTGGAAGAGACCTTGTAGACCATCCAGTCCAACCCCCTGCCAAGAAGCAGGAAAATCGCATTCAAATCACCCCTGACAGATGGTCATCCAGCCTCTGCTTAAAAGCCTCCAAAGAAGGAGCCTCCACCACACTCCAGGGCAGAGAGTTCTACTGCTGAACAGCTCTCACAGAAAGTTATTCCTAATGTTCAGGTGGAATCTTCTTTCCTGTGGTTTGAAGCTGTTGTTCTACATCCTAGTCTCCAGGGCAGCAGAAAACAAGTTTGCTCCCTCCTCACTATGACTTCACCTCACATATTTATACATAGCCATCATGTCTCCTCTCAGCCTTCTCTTTTGCAGGCTAAACCTGCCCAGCTCATTAAGCTGCTCCTCATAGGGCTTGTTCTCCAGACCCTTAATCATTTTAGTTGCCCTTCTCTGGACACTTTCCAGCTTGTCAATATCTCCCTTAAATTGCAGTGCCCAGAATTTAAAGCCATCACATGACATTGTTGGCTCATGTTTAACTTGTTTTTCACGAGGACTCCAAGATCTCTTTCACACATACTGCTGTCGAGCCAGGCACCCCCCCCCCCCCCCCAATTCTGTATCTGTCCATTTCACTTTTTCTGCCGAAGTGGAGCATCTTGCATTTATCCTTGTTGAACTCCATTTTGTTAGTTTAGGTCCATCTCTCTAATCTGTTAAGACCGTTTTGAATTCTGCCCCTGTCTTCTGGAGTATTAGCTATCCCTCCCAGTTTTGTGTCATCTGCAAACTTGATGATCATGCCTTCTAACCATTCATGTAAGTCATTAATAAAGATGTTGACTAAAACCAGCCCCAGGATGGAACCCTGCTACACTTCACTCGTCACTTCTTTCCAGGATGAAGAAGAAGCATTAGTGAGCACCCAATGAGTTTGTTCACTTAACCAGTTACAGATCCACCTAACCTTAGTTTTGCTTAGCCCACATTTGACTAGTTTGTTTGCCAGAAGGTCATGGGGACCATGTCAACGCCTTACTGAAATCCAGATACGCTATATCCGTGGTGTTTCCTGCATGTACCCAGCTTATAACTTTATTAAAAGAGAGAGAGAGAGAGAGAGAGAGAGAGAGAGAGAGAGAGAGAGAGAGAGATCAGATTAGACTGGCATTACTGTTTTTCATAAATCTTTTTTTAAAATAAATCTTAACAAATAGTATGTGGGACTGATAAGAAACAGTAACTGGTGGCTTGTTCTGCACAAAATTTGATTTGCATAGAAAGCACCATTTTCTGCACAGGGAAATATGAGAGGAGATTAGAGAAAACTATAAAGGACTCTTCTTTAAATATTTTTTTCACAAAAGTATTCTAAAATACAATAAACAAATTACTACATAAAAATCTCATGATCTTATTTAATGGGGAAAAAATAAGATTATTAGTTACCACATGCAACAATAAAATAAAGTAAAATTAACATTCCTTGTTGCTATTTCTAGGCATAGCAAATTTACTGAATTAAAGAAAACTTGAGAAAGTCAATTTGATGGATGTACAATAGTAGGGAATAACAATTGGGCATAAATATTAAATTTAAATTAGGTTGTGGTTCCCTTGTGTTTGGAAATTATATAACTATTTGCGTCTGGTTCTGATATAGAAAAATTCCCCATCCAGGACAGCTTTATTATTACAATCATGAAGAGGAAATAGCCTTATGAACAAATAGATCCTTACAGATATTTGACTGAAATTCAGAGAATTGCCTAGAAACTCCATATCTTGTTGGCTTATACATTTCTTTTTTTGCATAAAGACACACTTAAGAGAATATCCCATCTGAGAGTTGGAATTGTAATCAATTTGTTGCTGTCCATATAATTTTCCATTCACATGTTCCAGATGTACATTACCGATGGGCATGACCACTCAATTGATTTTAGGCAAGACATATACCGTAAAATGGTTCTGGAGATTGTTCAAGAGATACATAACATGACTAGTAAATGCTGAAGTCTGTTAGAAAAATGCAGAGTAGGGGAAGAATGACAAAATTTGTGATCCAACTGAGACTTCAGTTCCCTTTGTGTTTAATGGCATTTGAAACCCAAATCTGTCACATTACCAGCAGAGCTGTACATTTCAAGGCAAATGTAAATTATGGCATTTGCTGCCATTCCCCTGCAAAGAGGTAAGATCACTGTGTTCAAAATGCAAAAAGAAAAGGGAGGGGTGATGAAGTTGCTCTCCTAACAACTAGTCAATGAGAAAGGATCACCCTCTGGGGAAGCATAAAAACCAGCCCATTGACAGCTAAACTGAAAAGGTGGGCGCAAAATAAACAGTGCTGTTAAGAGGAACTGTCACTGTGATTAATACTGATGAGCAATAATGAATGTGGATGCTCTAAAGCAAGCTCCCTTGCCTTAGCTCCAATGACTGAGCAATTCATAGAGAAAAGGGAACAGAGCAGGAGACAATCTTGTTAGAGGAAAGAATGTCCATTGAAGAAGATCTCATGAAGTTTTCCTTCCTTAGCAAAAGAAATCTGCGCTGTCATTCTTTCCTGGCTGGATTTCAACTAAAAAAGGAAGAAAAAAGAGAAAGAGAGAGAGAGAGAGAGAGAGAAGGGGGAGGAATGAAATCTGGAGCAATGGCTAGAACTCAGTGATACAGCAGGGAGCAGACCAATTTTAATGACTGGTACATTGTCAAAATAAAGGTATATCTATTTATTTATTTTAGACATCACACACTTTGATTAAAACATTAAACGGGGTTTAATTATACATAAAACATGGTAAAACAGCAGTAAACCATGAAAAATTAGCAGCAAATACAGTGGTGACAGCAATCACAGTACAAAGCATACATCAGAGGTTAAAAACCTTGAAAAATATAAAGCCCTTTGCTTTGCTTTTCCTTTGTTTTGGTTTTAAACAATGCAAATTTCCTGCAGATCTTAGTAGAGAGACAGTGCCATAAATGGGATGTGTTCCAACTGAAAAATCACCCTTACCACCACCCATTTTTTCCAACTGCAGGAGACAGTGAAACAAGGCTTCTCATAAGGATACTTATGTATACTTGGGTACAAATGAAGAAAATGTGCTTCTTATGGCATTCAGATAAGGGTAATTGAAATAGTAATGTGGTCATTTCTGTGCATGTGTGTCAAATTCAAGGTCTGCAGGTTAAATCAGGCCCACCATGACATTTTCTGTGGCCCTTCAGATGCTGGACTACAAGTCGTGTATTTTTCATCATTAGACATGATGATTAGAGCTGATATGAGTTAATAATAATAATAACTTTATTTATCTCCCCAAAAGGACTCAGCAACATAAGCAAAACATTCAATTGCCTATAGGAGACCATACAACAAAAGTAAATATCATAAAACAAAAACATACAATCCTGCTAAAATGAACAAAAAAAATCAAAATCCAGTTTCCGTTTACTCCATCAGATGGGTTCAAAATACCAGTGGTCAGAATTTCAGAAATGGACAAGGCCAACTATGAAGGCCTAGGCAGAGGCTAATACAACATAGGACCAGGGAAATGGATAAAGTGCAGAGCAGAGTCCTGGTTGGCAACCGAGGGGGAGGGGACTAATCATGCTCAAAAACCTGTTGGAACCACCAGGTTTTTGGGTCCGTACAGAAGGAAGACAGTGTAGGGGCTTACCTGATCTCTCTTGGGAGGGTGTTCCAAAGTCAGTGTGGCCACCACCGAGAAGGCTCTCTCCCTCGTCCGCACCAACAGAGTTATGCTACAGTAACATCTGGAAGGCTGCAGTTTTTTTCTGTTTAGTCAGGATAGCAGGGTTTAAATGTAAATAAAAGGCTTGTGGATATGATAACAAATGTCCTTTAACCTTTTCCCAGCCTCAGAGCCACAAGGGTTGTTGAGTTGCAGTGATTAGGAATCCCCAGTCTGCATGGCAGGTAATTTATGGAAGTGTCATTCACTAACATCTGGAGACACAAACTAGGTAAAAATTAAAGAACATGAACCACTTTGTGAAAATAGTTGTGCTTCTGTATCCACTGATTCAACAAATTTTAAACTTTAATTCTATTTCTAATTTTTGTTTTGTGTATTTTAATATGCATTTCATGGAAATATGTTTTAATATGTATATTTTACAGAATGTTTTTAAATGATTATGTGTTTTGATGATGTGTTTTAGCAATGTTGTAACCCGCCTTGAGCTGAAACCGACGAAACCATTGATCATATCCTCAGCTGCTGTAAGAAAATCGCACAGACAGACTACAAACAGAGGCACAACTACGTGGCCCAAATGATTCACTGGAACTTATGCCTCAAGTACCACCTTCCAGCAGCAAAGAACTGGTGGGATCACAAACCTGCAAAAGTATTGGAAAATGAGCACGCAAAGATACTGTGGGACTTCCGAATCCAGACTGACAAAGTTCTGGAACACAATACACCAGACATCACAGTTGTGGAAAAGAAAAAGGTTTGGGTCATTGATGTTGCCATCCCAGGTGACAGTCACATTGATGAAAAACAACAGGAAAAACTCTATCAGGACCTCAAGATTGAATTTCAAAGACTCTGGCAGAAACCAGTACAGGTGGTCCCCGTGGTGATTGGCACATTGGGTGCCGTGCCAAAAGATCTCAGCTGGTATTTGGAAACAATAGACATTGACAAAATTACGATCTGCCAACTGCAAAAGGCCATCCTACTGGGATCTGCACGCATCATCCAAAAATACATCACACAGTCCTAGACGCTTGGGAAGTGTTTGACTTGTGATTTTGTGATACAAAATCCAGCATATCTATCTTGTTTGCTGTGTCATAATAAAATAATAATAATAATTCAATAGTTCTTTGAAAGCAACCATAAGGCTGATGTGGCTGTAGATGAAAATGAGTTTGACACCTTTGTCTTAGTGGATGACCTCCTGTCTGGTAATTGAGATAAAGCAATTGTAAATCAGCTGCCTTTATCTCAGCCCTTTCAACCTTCACAAGACTTTGCCTTGAAGGCATGAAGATAAACAGTTCAGACGGACTCTATAAATTCAGCTTTCAAGGAAAGCGGTCCTTTTTACTTTATTTACAAGAACTATGTACAGTACAATCATAAGACAGGTCCATACTTGATTATGTCATGGCAAAGAACAAAGCACAGTGTCCTTTTTTTCCAGTTGGTAAAGGAAATTGCATAACTCACTCTCTAGCAATATTACACAACTCTGTTGTATTAATTCATGAGCTACTGAAACACTGCTGACATATGCCATTTAAACTACATACTATTTTCACTCAAACACCATAAAACACTGAGACCTCCATCATGAACTGAACAAGGGGAGAGTTTCATTGGTTTGTTGGATCTCACTACTTATTCTCCTTTCCCTAAATCCTATTGTTGGTGATGACTAGAGTTGATTTACCATATATACTCGAGTATAAGCCGACCCGAAAATAAGCCGAGGCACCTAATTTTACCACAAGAAAAATGGGAAAACATTGACTCGAGTATAAGTCGAGAGTGGTAAATTTCAGAAATAAAAACCGATAAGAATAAAATTACATTAATTGAAGCATCAGTAGGTTAAAAGTTTTTGAATATTTACATAAAGCTCTAATTTAAGATAAGACTGTCCAACTCTGATTAAATCATTATTCTCATCTTTTTCAATGTAAATGTGATTATGTATCCTTTTAATAATAATAGAGTAAAATAATACATGTAATAATAATAACAATAATTAATACAGGAAAATAATACATGTAGTAATAAGACTGTTATATGGATAAAGTAGGAGGATATTGGACGAACGGATTTTAAGCATATGTTTTATGTTTTATATTTTATACAGTATTTAACTGGTTGTAATACATTTTTATATGTTGTTGTTTTAATGATGTGTCGGCATCGAATTGTTGCCAATTGTACGCCGCCCTGAGTCCCTTCGGGTGAGAAGGGCGGGATAGAAATATTGGAAATAAATAAATAAATAAATAAATAGAGTAAAATAATAAATATAATAATAATAAGATCAGAGTGAAATAATAAATGTATTATTAATAATAATAAAATAGAGTAAAATAAATGTAATAGTAGCAACAGTAATAGAGAAAAATAATAAATGTAATAATACCAATAATAATAGAGAAAAATAATAAATGTACCATATATTCTCGAGTATAAGCTGACCCAAATATAAGCCAACCAGGACCCTCACACTCGAGTATATACAGTAATTATACTGTCATAAATTTTAAAAAACCTCAGATTTTGCATAAATTCAAATATGAAATCTTGAAGTCCACAGGAGAATTAAAAGGTCCTGTGAAAATAGCACTGTTTTGTCTTCTAGTTTTCTGTGTTATTGTTTTCAAATACAGTAGAGTCTCACTTATCCAACATAAACGGGCCGGCAGAACGTTGGATAAGTGAATATGTTGGATAATAAGGAGAGATTAAGAAAAAGCCTATTAAACATCAAAATAAGTTACGATTTTACAAATTAAGCACCAAAACATCATGTTATACAACAAATTTGACAGAAAAAGTAGTTCATTACACATTAATGCTATGTAGTAATTACTGTATTTACGAATTTAGCACCAAAATATCACAATGCATTGAAAACATTGACTCCAAAAATGCGTTGGATAATCCAGAACGTTGGATAAGTGAGACTCTACTGTATATTGTATTTTTTATTTTTGAAATTGCATTGTGGTTAGTATTTGTATTATATATTTGCATCACATTTATATCTATTTGCATTTATTTTGTTTGTTTAAGATAGATCGCACCAGGTGAGCTTTCACATTCAGCACGAAACAGGAAAGTCCCAACACAGTTTATTGCCAGAGTGATAATTAGACCAGTGATAATTAAACCAATCCTCCCTACTCTGTCATTTTTACGTGGAGGAGCCCACCTGCCCACTTTCATGGAAGAGCAAATAAATAAGTCACCATTAGCATGCTGATTTGGCTTAGTCTGGGAAAACTCTACCATTTGATTTTGCTTATCTTCCAGCTCTTAGTGGTACCTAAATTGGTTTTTGCATTTCCCACATCTGTAAATTCTATGAACAAGCAAGCTATATTGACCATATTGTACTAGCTTTTAAAAGTGGTTCTCAGTGCAGCACTTAGAGCAGCCTCAAGTGGCCCATTCCAGACCAAATAGTGCTCTTAGCTTTACTCTGTAAAAGCACCCTTAGGATGGCTAGGTGGAAGAGCATGACACTACGGCTGGCTTACGGCCTTGTTATGGGATTTTCTAGTTAAATTAGTAGTTAAATGTCTAATTTGTGGAGTCCAGTGCATTCAGGGACTTTCATGTTGATTGTTTTTTATTTGAGGTGCTCTCTGTATTTATTATTTATTCTGTAAACTCCTAGCAAGTATATTGGCCTTTTCTCAATAACTCTACATTAGCCAATAGGTGATTGTAAATCTCATTTTAAAATCCCTGTTCAGAAATTCATATGAAAATAGTAGTTACATATGGCAACTCAGACATTTTCCCAAACCACAGATCAGTATTTATGAGAGATAAAAAATCTTAATCTTGATGCATCTTATCTTAATGCATTTTCTCTAGTGGGTGTCCTGATGTGTCTAACCAAACAAACAGTAAATGTTGTGATGTATTATAATTTGTTCACTTATTTTATTTATTGTTGTTTTGAGTTTATCTGTTGTTTGTGTGTTATCGGCATTGAATGTTTACCTTTTTTTTACTGGAAACTGCCTGAGTCCCCCAGGTGTGTATGTGTGTCTTTGGCAAATATAGTAAGAGGCAATTGCTCTTTACTCCTGTGCCCTGGAAGAAAAATCTAATAACCAGAATGGGAACAAAAAATGATTTAATGCAATGATGACTAACCGTCCCTGGCTAAGCTCTTATATGCTCATGCACAGCATAAGATTTCCTACCAAGGGATTCTACTATGGCTTCCTTATCGCTACTTACATGACTCATGTTACACTACAACAGTCTCTTTCCCAACAAAATGTAACCATTATTCCTCCCCATACTTCCCTCTGCCCTACAAACATGTGACAGCATGGGCCCTTCTCTTTTAAAAATACATCCTCAACACCCAACCCTCCTTTACACTTTCCTCCCCCATGTACCTTTTGTTTTTTCCTTACAATCTACCCCTCCACTTTCATGCCCTTGCTTTTCCCTTCCCCCAAGTCCCATCCTAGCTCTCTCTCCCGTCCAGAACTATCACATCTTTACCCCCTTTCATTTTATGTTATTGTAAAAATCCCTTCAATAAAAATTATATTAAAAAAGAAAATACATCCTCAGAGCCAGGCAGACTATAAATAAAGATAAAAGGCTCAAAATATTTATTTTCTGCAGCAAGAGGGATCCTTAAACGTGTGATCCTCCAAAGCGTCACCACCAAAGGGGGAACTCTGCTAACAGCAGAACTATCCTGCCAGATTCTTGTCTTCATCTGCCAACTTCCTCTACTGCTGCAGTTGATGTGGGTGGCATTTGCAGGCAGAAAAGATTGAGCCATCTCTAATGGCTCTGATATGCAAACAAGTAGATCTTCTTCAACTGTTTATTAGGTAGAGTCAACACCTTACTTACTTACTTAGGCGATCCCTCGTAGTTCGAGGATGATGGTCCTCCGTTTCTTGGAAGTTGCCTGTGCGTGATTTTTTTTAATGTGTGGAGGTCAGTGCACGGCCGGTCAACACACAGTCTTCACAGATTGAGGTTCCAGCAGTGGTGTGATTAACACAACGAGAGTGGCTTCTCAGTCGGTTGCAGCCTTCTTCCACCTTCACAGCCGTTGTAACATGTACCATGTTATCCTCCGCCTGCTCCGCCGTTGAGGTCTTTGGGTCTTCAGATTGTTCTTGGTCTGGATCCTCCCCTGTGGCCACTCCTGGGAGTGTGTGACTCCCGTGGTTGTGCCCTCAGGTTCATTGGAACAAGCAAGCCCCCAAACCACGTCAAGGTGACAATCCATCGAGGGGGAGTCAACACCATAACAGCACAGCAGTTGCTGGATGGAACAGTCTTTGCCTTTCATTGACATGGGGTACATCTACAGTTTAGAATTAATAATAATAATAATTATTATTATTATTATTATTTTATTTTATTTTTATACCCCGCCCCATCTCCCCAAGGGGACTCAGGGCGGCTTACATGGGGCCAAGCCCAGGCAAAACAGACAATAAAACACACAACAATAAAACAAATCAATCAACAATAAAGCAAGTCATAAAACAAATAAGATCATATAAAACAAACATGCTTGATAAAATCCTGGGTTGGCTCCTAAAAAGAACTGGGCCATAAAAGTGCTAGTAATATCAGATACAGTCAGGGAGAGGACGATACCAAACCATTATCCCATTAAAGTGCTGGGGAAGGCATAAACAAAGGAGACTATGGCTAAAGGAATAAAGTGCAGTAAAAATAAAAATGGGCAACAGGTCAATCCTTTACTATGGAAGTCAATGGGCAAAGGCCTGTTGGAAGAGCCAGGTTTTCAGGCTCTTCCGAAAAGTAAGGAGGGTAGGGGCCTGCCTGATCTCCCTGGGGAGAGAGTTCCAGAGCCGAGGGGCCACGATGGAGAAGGCCCTCTCCCTCATCCCCACCAACCGCGACTGCGAGGGTGGTGGGAGCGAGAGGAGGGCCTCCCCTGACGAGCGAAGAGACCGTGCAGGTTCATAGGGGGAAATGCGGTCACGAAGGTAGGTGGGTTCCAAACCATTTAGGGCTTTGTAGGCGATCACCTGCACCATGAATTGGGCTCGGAAAATAAATGGCAGCCAATGGAGCTCCTTGAACAGGGGGGTTGAGCGTGCCCTGTAATTTGCTCCAATTAGAAGCCTGGCTGCCGAACGCTGGACTAGTTGCAATTTCCAGTCCGTCTTCAAGGGCAGCCCCACGTAGAGCGCATTGCAATAATCCAGTCTAGAGGTAACTAAGGCATGGACCACCATGGTCAGATCAGACTTCTCAAGGTACAGTCGCAGCTGGCGCACAAGTTTTAATTGTACAAAGGCCCTCCCGGCCACCGCCGACACCTGAGCATCAAGTGTCAGTGCTGGGTCCAGGAGGACCCCCAAGCTGCGGACCTGCGCCTTCAGGGGGAGTGCAGTTTGTCAGCACTTAAACTGCCATGCTTCAGTGCTATGAAATAATAGACGTTGCTATTTTACAAGGTCTTTAGTCTTCTCTGCCAAAGAATCCTGGTGTCTCGGGAAACAGATCCCAGGTTCTGTAGCATTGAGCCATAACAGTTAAAATTGTGTTAATATGACAGTGTGGATGCACACCAGGTTATTTGAAGAGCCATATCTCTCTATACAAGCTTGCCCATATGGGGAGTTTTCTCCTCTTTTTCACCATACTTACAGATACATCTGGCCTTCTTGGGAATACTCCCAGGTTTTAGAACATACTTGCCAAGTGGTTAGACTGGAACCTTTTTCTCTAGGCAGACAAAATTCTTTGTGTTTTGGCGGACCTTTGAAGCCTGGCTGCTCACAGGGAAATGGATTTACATGTTTTGTGCTGTTATTTTTGTTGTTTTTTGGTTGTCTCTTCGAGTGGCTTGGTTTTAGGTGATTTTAACTGTAATGATATTTTTAGGTTTTGTATTATGTAAACCTTTAGCTTTATCTATTTTAGTTTTTGTAAATTGTGTGTGTGATGATGATGATGATGATGGTTCTATTGCTGGAATCTAAACAAAGACAAAATCCATGTATACTGATCCAGACTGACATCGTTATGTTTCCCAATAGTATTTAGACAATTATTGGCAAATACTGACTTCTTTTATCCACTGTCCTAAGAGCAAGCACCATTAAAATCAATGGAATTTAAATGCTTAACAAATGCTTATTGGTGGAAAAGGCTTTGGGTTATTGGATCTGGATTATTCTCCCACTAGCCATCCAATATGATGGGTGAATGAGGCAAGTGCATATTTCGTTAGGAGTATATCACTTTTGTCAGATGTACATTTTGTCCCACTGAAGTCATATTTATTTCATGTCTGATAGTTCAAAACAAGAATAACAAAGCCATCCCCTCCTCATGCATCTCAATAAGGCTGGTAGATTAGCAATGGTAATAAGCATTTGTCGTGAAGTGGCTCTCACTGACTGTAAAGTGGAACTTCTCAGTCTCAATTTAATGAGTTTAATAAAACTTAATGAAACATTTTAAAACTTAATGAAGTACTTGGAAAATGTATGGAAAAAAAGGATGTCTGCTCCACTTAAGAAGGAAAGAGACCATCTCACTGAAAGCAACTGAGGTCCTGTTATGCTTTTAATGTTCCTCTGAGGTTAATTTGTGTATCTTCAATGTCTTACAAAGATAAGTGTACCCTAGAAAAATCTTGTTAGAGTAATTTAGAAAAATAAAAACATCCTGCTTTCATTACATTGGCATTGCTGGAAGCTCAAGGGCCTTTTAAAACGATTTGTTAATTATTTACCGCAACACCATATTAATATAAAAGAGGGTGACATCACAGAGAAACTCTAGAAATGTGGAACTAATTTGTTTTTATGGCCACCAGCTCACAGAATGAAAGAGTTGAAGAATGAAGATTCCTTCTGTTTCCTAATGGAGTCATTATAATATCTAGGTTTGATGGACTAGTCGCAATTGTCACCTAGCAGTTGTTATCCAAATGAAAAAACTGATGAGTACATAACAAAAGTCAACGAAAATTAGGAGATAAAGCTCTGTGTGGTAATAGATGGTCACTTGCTTTATTTGTTTTTAAAAAATCAACACATTTCCACAACTAACAAAACTGGTCTACATTAAAAATAGAAATTAAATTCTATGTGATACATTAACAAAGAGAACATCAAATTAGTTATATTCGCCATTAAGAAGACAATATTATTCTACATAACACAGTGCACATACCTACCTTTACATAGACATTTCGGCAGTTGTATAATATTATCTCAGAAGAAATGGTCCTTTAAGCAAAGAGATCTAGATACAGTCAACCCTGGATATTTATGTAGGGATTCAAGAAGTCAGTACAGAAAAAGAAACCATTGGCTTCTCTAAAATTAGTCACAAAGGTATCTGATGCAATGTCACTTTGCTGTCATATTTTCATAATATTCTTTGCATCAGGGATTTGTCACATTAATATGATGTGCAGATTTGATAAATGCTTATTTAATATGTATGGGTATAAATGAATTGTATGAAAGGAATGAATGAATGAGAGCTAATAATTTGGCTGAAGATACAATTCTAAAATTAAGGCCTGCAACGGCAAAATAATTCACTACCTCCTTAGGAATTGTACAGTAATTAAAATCTGCTAATGAGAATTGAAATGGTTGACCTGCCTAGTAAACATTGAGAACCGTGACAGTGATAAGAGAAATGTTCACATTTGTTTACATCTGTCAACATTTGCTGACCAGAAACTGGATTAACTCTGAAGGAAATTATCTCTGTTTACACTAATCAAAGACAATGCTCTTTCAAGTCAAACCCAGAACACAATGCTTCATTACTTGAAGAAAAATATCTATGCCAGGATGGAAGATGTCTATAATTCATTTGCAACTTTGGGACAACATCAGAGGAAATATTGCTATATAAGTGACCTTATGATAATCCAAAAATTGTGACAGACAGCGAGCTATTCACCCGCTCTGTGGAGATGGTGTATAGGGAGTGGCAGATCTGCTATGGGAAAGCAGGATTCTGGTCACTTTGGGCTCCTTTTCTCTTTTAAATATATATATATATATTAATTTTACCATGGTTCAAATAATTTGTTATACATCGTTTGTTATACAGCAGACACATAATGTTCAATATTCAATACAATCTGCATTATATTTTTTGCATATACAGTAGAATTCTGGTTATCCAACTTAAACAGGTGGGCCCAATCTTGGATACCCGGATCTGTCGGATAACCGGTTCTGTTGAAGCGCGGGGCTTACCGCTCCATGCTTCTCAAAAGGCCCAGGCCCCTGCCGAAGGGAGGAAACTTCTCCCTTCGGCAGGCGCCCCGGCCTAGGGAAGCATGGGGGATGCTGCTTATTAGTGGTGTGCTCCACACTTCTTAAAAGCTCCAGGCTCTGCCGAAAGGAGAAGTTTTCTCCCTCCGGCAGGTGCCTGGGCCTTTTGAGAAGCATGGAGCGTGTTGCTAAGAAGCGGCAAGCCCCGTGCTTCCACAGATCCGTCTCCCCGGATCTTGCTGGAAGAAAAAATTTCCTCCAGCAAGGGCCTGGCAGAAGAAAACCCACGGCATACTCCTCCTTTCTCTGAGAAAAGTGGAGCATACCCCGGATCTCCCATGGCCAGGCCCTTGCTGGAGGAAAGAGTTTCCTCCAGCAAGGGCCTGGCTGAGGGAGATCCGGGTAGACATTCCTCAGCGAGGGCTCACCCCTTGGGAAGCAGCCCACGAGTGCAACTGCCTAGCAGCGCTCATGGGGCGCTTCCCAAGGGGCGAGGGCTCGGCCCAGAGAAGCAGCCCACGAATGCTGCTGCAGCAGCAATTGTGGGGCGCTTCCGGGGCGCTTGCTCCTCCCTCTCCCTCTCCTCTCTTCGCTCGAGAGAAGGAGAGGGAAAGGGAGGGGCTCCCCCAGCGGCGCCTCAGATAATACGGACACTCGGTTAACCTGAGCTCGGTTAACCGGGGTTCTACTGTACTGTTATTTTCACACTTATATATATTTTGAGTCACATACGACCATGCTCCCCTCCTCCCGAGCCATTTCTTTTATAATCCAAAATTTAATTTCCTCTTGTGGAGGCAATTTTCCATCCTTCTTTTTGAATCCTCTTTCAATGAATTTTCTCCATACATCATCAAAATCATTTTGTTTCCATATCCCTCTTTTAACTTTTAATTTACATGTCAGTTTATCATTTATTGCCAATTTCCATACTTCCTTATACCACTCTTCTATTTGCTTATTTATTTCCCTTTTCCAATTCCTTGCTATAAGCAGTCCTGCTATTGTGGATAAATTTGATACATCTTTTTCCTATTGTTTTCAACTGTTTATTACTATATAATGATAATAAAGCTATACTAGGACTTCTTTCTATTTTGATATTCATTATATCCTCTATCTCTTTAAATACCTTTCTCCAAAATTTACTTACATATTTACATTGCCAACACATATGTATATGTGTACCCAATACTTGACATCCTCTCCAACAATTTTTTGAATAGTTTTTGTTTATAGTTGCAATTTTTATTGGTGTTAGGTACCATTTCCATATCAACTTATAATAATTTTCTTTAACTTGTATTGATAAATTTTTCAATGTCTCCATAACTGTGACAATTCCATTTCATTTATTTTCATTCCTAAATCCTCTTCTCAAATTTCCTTGAGAGTGTTATTCTTGATTTGTTTAGTTAAATATCTTATATATTTTACGTTATTCCTTTCAATTTTTATGTTTTTTTCTATCTCTTCCATTTTGTATTAATTGTTCAAAATGATTGAGCTTATTTCCATTTTTTTACCCAGTCTTTGAACCATTGTTGTAGTTGTATACAATGGAACCATGACAATTTAATTTCCCCGAATTCTTCCATAATCCTTTCCTTCTTCATCCCAACCTTTATCCAGTCCCCTATTTTATATTTCTTAGATTGTTTTGGAAATTTCCTTTCAATTAGAATTGGAGTTATTAATGAACCATTAACTATTAACTTTATCTTGTATTTGTTCCATATATCTAATACATTACTCAACATTTCTTTAAGTCCAGTCATGTCCAACTCTGAGGGTTAGTACTCATCTCCATTTCTAAGTCAAAGAGCCGACGTTGTCTGTAGATGCCTCCTAAGTCATGTGGCCAGCATGACTGCATGAAGCACCGTTACCTTCCCGCAAAGCGGTACCTATTGATCTACTCACATTTGCATGTTTTCGAACTGCTAGGTTGGCAGAAGCTGGGGCTAATAGTGGGAGTTCACTCCACTCTCTGGATACGAACCACTAATTTCAATCAGCAAGTCCAGCAGCTCAGCGGTTTAATCCACTGCGCCACCAGGAGCTCCTATATTTGCTTTATAGTATTTATATTTGCTCTACGATTCTATGATTCTATGAATTCAAAGGCCCCTCCAATTACATTTCTCAGAATTCTGATTGCTTTCCTCATTAAAGACTCAGTGTAAGTGTGCTCTCTGACCCGCTTTTTGGGGGCTGACCATGTGCAGAAGAGCTTCTTCCTTGCCTGGCCATCCAGCTTGGCATCCCTTCCTCCCCCTCCCTCCTTGCTGCCCCCTTTGGGGAAAGAGCCAGGCTTCTCCCTCCACTCCGGCCTCACCATCATCCTCAGGGCCCTCAGGGGGAGCCAAATTCAGCCTTTTTTTGGGGGGGGGGAGAGAAGCGGCACCTACAACAGAAACATGGAACCATTTACAAGACTTACACAACTTTTTTGAAAGTCTTCGGTCAGTGTTTTGAATCTTAAGTTTTTTGCATGTCTACCCCTCTCGTTTTTTAATATTGCTACGTATGTACAAATCTTATGAAATAGATATGATAAATGAGTTACAAATGAAATTTTCAGAACCCCACTAGTTACAGCCAAACCATAACACTGAAATCTAACAGTTGTGGGATTGTGTCCTCACAAATATGCCCTTAGCTGGTCTGAGAAACAACTGGGCATAAATCACATGAACAAGATTAAGATTTCTGATAATTGCAGCAGAATTCTGTTCCAAGAGCTAAAAAAAAAAGCACTGAACCAATGTGTTTACAATGCTTACAAAAGTTATTTATAGTATGATCCAGTAGATATCTCATTGTATCTAAAAATTGGATTCATGTTGACTACTAGTAATGCAAGGGACAGCACTTTTTCCATGGTTGTGCAATGGTGGCAGAGGAAAGGTAGAGAGAAAAATCTGCTGCTTGCACTCAACAATTTCTCCAGTGTTTTCTTTCCTCAATGTCTGTTACTTTAACGACTGGCAGTATTGTTATGCTGGCATAGCCAACTCACAGGATTCTTGTTGAAATCCTGTCATCTTCGATGAGATTTAATTGCAGGTACAGAAGTCTACCTTATTTCATTTTTGGAATATTGCAAGCAATTGAAAAGATCCTTCCCAATGTTAGCAATTCAAAAAAGTGCACTAATTTAATTCATATAACTTTCTTTTGCCTCTCTTGACATCTTTTGCCTAAGGTTATGTCATCCCATAGTTGTACTGAATTGTCTATGAAGCTTTTAACCTTATCCCACTCATTAACTATTTGGGACATATGACTAATTCACAAATAAAATATATACAAAAGTATAAATTGTCTAAGAAGAAGTGTGCACCTCTCTCTACAGAAAATCACACACACCAAAAATGTACGTGTTCATCATATTGTGTGTTTCTAGCACATGTAGATGTGTCTTATCATCATCAGGAAATTGGTTCAAGATTAGCCCTGAGATATATTTATTGCTAGTTTTTTGATGCATTAATCCAAACAAACATGAGGACAAGATGACAATTGACTAGTGATCATATGTTTGATTTTGATCTGGGGCCATTTATTTGTTATGCAAAGTGACAATGTAGAAAACTGTAAGTTTTGGAAAAATACAACACAAAAATTCAAAAACTATTTATTTTTTTCTTACAATTATACCTTAACTTTTCTCCAGTGAGCTCTCAATATCTTGAAAAACTATTTTTATAGTATAGACACATCATAATAGTGGAGAAATTATCAGTGCAAGAGAATTGTTTGAACTTGCTATATAGTTATGAAAAAAGGCTCTCTAAAGGCTCCATAGAAGAAACTTTGCCTTCACAATTCTGGTTGACAATATAGATGTGAAATGCTTGTCAGAGAGAAATGTCAAAGGCTTCCTTGGGCAGTAGATCTTTTAAGAGATTCATATAAGAAGTAAAATGTCCCCAAGCCTTCATTGTCTTCCATGGAAACAACACTTCTATAAAAAAACTTTTGACAATCTTCATAATAAAATGTGTACACTAGGGATGGACAGCTCTGACAAGTCCATTTCTGCAAACTCTCTCTTTCTCCCCTCTCCAAGTCCATTCTGTGCCGGTTCTGCATATGTGTGCATGTGTGTGTATTATATGGGAAAAATATATTTTTGTATTTTCATACTCAGTAATCTACTGGGTGCATTAATTGTTGCATTAGTAAGTACCAACCTCAATCTATTACGTGTGCACATCGTACATTTATATGTAGGAGCATTTGAGCCTTCCCCACTTCCACCCCCAAATGTATCATTTTTTGTGTTGAAAGCTTTACAAATTAGAAATGTACAGATTTCTGATTGCAAATTGCATCTATTTCCATGTTGATATATTTTCAGTCTAGATTTTTCTCCAGTGCACTGCAGTTTGTGTGCATTGTAACACATTTTCCACAATAAATGCAATACACACAGACACAAAAAGAGAGATAGAGATAGAAATGTAAATAGTGGGTTAGAACATTTTGAAAACATGTGGATGGTGGCCAGGTATGTAAATGTTAGCTTGATTTATCCTTCTACAGCAAAGGAAAAAAAAAACATATTTCATGGATAAAATCCTCTTTGTTAGAGCTAGGCCATTGACTCACTTGTTGAATGGTGAGTCAGCATGTTGATAAAACAATTTGTTTTTATTAAGGCCTGGGCTGTGGCGCAGCCTGATAAAGCAGTCAGCTGCAACAAATCACTCTGACCAAGAGGTCATGAGTTCGAGGCCAGCTCGGAGCTGCGTTTGTCTTTGTCTTTGTTCTATGTTAAGGCATTGAATGTTTGCCTTATATGTGTGATGTGATCTGCCCTGAGTCCCCTTCGGGGTGAGAAGGGCGGAATATAAATACTGTAAATAAATAAATAAATAAATAAATAAATAAGGACTTGCAATATGATTCAGACACATGATTTCAATTTTTCCTACCTCCATGTCACTATGTCACATTTTGTTTACTCCACTGAAAGTTTTTTCTTGCTTTTTTTTCCTCTGTCTCTGGATACAGAGAGGGAGGGAAGGAGAATTACAGCAGACATCTAATACGCATGAGAAATACATTAAAAAACTTAAAGGGGTATAGTTTATCACCTGGATTTCCAGCTGTCTCAATAAAGTTTGTCTTTATATTTCAAATTCTGTGCTATTTATAAGCTAGTCTAAAATTTGTGTTTTGAATGGCCCACGAAAATGATTATAGATCAGGAGTGTTGTGTGGTTTCCAGGCTGTACGGCTGGGCTGTTAGAACAGCAGCATTTCATGACATTTCACTTGCATCTGTGGCTGGCATCTTTAGAAGATCTGCCAGTCACAGATACAGGCAAAAGATCAGAATAAATTGCTTCTAAAACATAGCCATACAGCCCAGAAACCACACAACACTCCAGTGATTCCAACCACGAAAAACTTCAACAATACATTGATTTTAGATCACTTTATGCCATCTGTTGACTTGACCTTAATAGAGCTGTGGGTGGCAACGGCCAACAGGGAGTTCTGACATGGACTGGTCCATGAGGTCATGAAGAGTCAGAAATGAATGAATGAATAAACAATGAACAAAATATAATCTGTGAAAAATTTGCACAACATTTGGTATTTAAATTGTTACAATATGTTCTTCACTACTCTAGGAATTTGATATGAAGGGTGTTTTCCTGTTGATTGGGCTACATCTCCCTGAGGATTTTGCCTACATTTCTCTGAAGATAACATCCATCATGTTACCATTCTGGGTAATCTTGCTAGGATGGGACATAGAGTACTGTATCACATGTAGCTACCTTCTTTTCTAGAGGGGAGAGCTCAGAAGATGATGTTGGGGAATCTGGAGTGTGGTGAAAGCTCCTTCTTAGGATGTTTTTAAGCAGAGGCTGGATGGCCATCTGTCAGAGGTACTTTGAATACGGTTTTCCTGCTTCTTGTCAGGGGGTTGGACTGGATGGTCCACAAGGTCTCTTCCAACTCTATGATTCTATGATTCTATTATCTTGTCCACCAGCCTATGAAAATATCCTAGAGATCTATTTTTACCTCCCAGTGTTAGGAGAGACTATCCAGAATTTTTGGCCCAATGTCACATCCAGCTTTATTTCTCCTTTCCACCTAATTCCATGAAAGTTGCTTTTGTTCTAAACCACTGTCTCTCATCAGTAACAGACCATTTTATGGTCAACAAATTAAAGCTTAATCCAAACAAGACATAGAAATGTTCCTAGGCAATTGTAAAACACATTGGCGAATAGGGGTCTGGTCTGAATTGAATGGCATTGCATTTTCTCCAAAGATTTGAGTTTGCAGTTTGATTGGAGTTCTGGATTCGTGCATAATTTAAGTTTCTATTTTGTGCAGATGTGCATTTACAAAGACAATACTAGTATATTAGCCTTCCTATTGCTGGAGATGTCTGATTTGACCACAGTAACACATGTTTTCACTGTTTAAGTTACTATATCATATTTTACCTTTGAAAAACATGTTGAGAGAATTCAGTTGGTCCAGACAGCTGAAGACTGATCAAAGCTGGCTGGAGGCAGCATGCAACTTCCTTGTTTACTGACTGCTGATCCATTTCCAGACAAACTCAGAATGTATTTTAAGAAAAAATGTTTTCTATATTTTCACCTGTGACTTTGGAAGTGCTTTTAATTATATTTAATTTTTGTTTGAGTGAGTTTTGGGGAAAATATGAGATGAGATGATGATGATGATGACGATGATAGTAATCATAATCATAATATAAACACATGCACATATACTATCTTAATACATTGTTGTTTTCTAATATGTATAATTGGGTGTTCTTTTGAGATCTTTGTATCTTTCTTTCATTCTCATCTTTTCTACAATAGATTCAAGAAGGCTCACATGATTCTCCTACTCATTCTATCTTACATGTGATGCAAGATAATTCCTGGTTAAGCATTTCATTCAAAAGATGTGAACTTTTATGTACATAGACATAACTTTGGCGACAAAGACATGGGTGTAATACAATCCCCACCTCGCAACATCCCTAAGCCCTTGGAAATAAATATGACTTTTATACACTCTTCAGTCCAATTCTGGGGAAGGTGCTGCAACTACATTAAGCTCAAGGTGACTACAAAGCTGATTGGAAGCTTTTTGTGACCTAATGGGGGCTTTGTAGTGTCTCTCCTAATGAGAATTATGTACATATTTAATTGTACACAGGTTCACAAGAATGTCTGGCCAGTACTATTATGAGAAAACTTAAATCCGAGCCCACAGATCCAACCATATTTGAATATATGTGATTATTGCTTCCCCGCACTGAAAAAAAAATGTTTCTCAATGCCATCATATGCTTATTCTTTTACAACAAATAACTAGTTAACTGAAAAGGAAGTTTTTAAAGAGAACTGTTGAAGCTGTGATTTAGCAGGATATCCAGACAAAAGAATATCAGAATCCTATATCACATTTTACTTAATACAACTTTACACATACTTAGCTAAGCAATAGAGGTGCTAAGAAACCCTATTAGTTTATTATGAAGATGCATGTTGGAACACCAACAGGAGGACCTGAGGCACATTGGAACAGATGAGCATCTGTGAGTGATACACATGGTAGCTAATGCATATTAGTGTTTGATGCACATCATAGTTGAACTTCCAGTGTGAAATATACACCAGTATCCATTGTATGTCAATGTGGAATGTGTATTTGTTACTTTGCTGACTCTGCTTCATAGCACAGATTGAATTACTTCCAAATCTAAATTTGAATTACTCCCAATATAAGTTGTACATAAAATGCAAATAAATGTTGTGTTTAGACTTGGATCCCATTTCCAAAATATCACATTATGTAGGCATATTCCAAAAAGTACTTCTGGTCCCATTCATTTTGGATAAGGGATACGCAACTTGTAATGTAACAATAGCCCTCTAGTGGATAACAGCATTACACAACTGCATTATTATAACTGATTCATACATTAGTCTACTACAGGATTCCACTCATAGTTTCAAAACAAAATGCTTTGTAATAGAAAGACAGCTATGAATTTTTGCCATCATCATCTTAATCAGTTATGTAAGCATCTCACATGAATTAGCAGCAAAAACAACTTTATTAACTGTAGAGGTGTTTATAGACTGTTGCCTAATAATTGGATGGGAAAGATTAAGAAGGCTTAATGAGAGTGTTCACTTCTCAACAAAAATCTTTCAATAACACTTCTGAATACTTCAGATTTCTCTCTCTTGTGTGTTCTCTCTCTCTCCTTGTCTCTCCAAATACCCGGAAGGAACAAAAGAAGTAGAACCTGAAAAGATCCAAGACATCTCGGCACCGCAGTTGAAGAGAGATGTTGACAAGCTGGAAAGCGTCCAGAGGAGGGCAACTAAAATGATCAAGGGTCTGGGGAACAAGCCCTATGAGGAGCGGCTTAAAGAACTAGGCATGTTTAGCCTGCAGAAGAGAAGGCTGCAAGGAGATATGATAGTAAGGTAAAGGTTTCCCCTGACGTTAAGTCCAGTCATGTCTGACTCTGGGGGTTGGTGCTCATCTCTATTTCTAAGCCGAAGAGCCAGTGTTGTCTGTAGACACCTCCAAGGTCATGTGGCTGGCATGACTGCATGGAGCACCATTACCTTCCCGCCGGAGTGGTACCTATTGATCTACTCACATTGGCATGTTTTTGAGCTGCTAGGTTAGCAGAAGCTGGAGCAACAGCGGGCGCTCACTCCGCTCCCGGGATTTGAACCTGGGACCTTTCAGTCAGCAAGTTCAGCAGCTCAGTGCTTTAATACACTTTGCCACCGGGGCATGTACAAATACATGAAGGGAAGTCATAGGGAGGAGGGAGAAAGCTTGTTTTCTGCTGCCCTGCAGACTAGGACGCGGAACAATGGCTTCAAACTACAGGAAAGGAGATTCCACCTGAACATCAGGAAGAATTTCCTCACTGTGAGGGCTGTTCGGCAGTTGAACTCTCTCCCCCGGACTGTGGTGGAGGCTCCTTCTTTGGAGGCTTTTAAGCAGAGGCTGGATGGCCATCTGTCGGGGGTGCTTTGAATGTGCTTTCCTGCTTCTTGGCAGGGGATTGGACTGGATGGCCCATGAGGTCTCTTCTACTATTCGATGATTCTATGATCTCTTGTTAAAGAAGAAAGCTTGAACACCTTTGGCGAATAGACTGGCTGCCAACTAAAGGTGTGCATTGTACCCGTTTCTCCCACTTCATCTGCTCTTTCATTCCTTTTGTTTCGGGTGGGAGCTCAAAATGGGAACCCCTCCCCCAGAATGAAAATAAGCTTGACATGAAAGCAAGCAGAAACAGGTACCATTTCCTCTTCTGCTTTTCAGACCACGTGGCGTTCTTCATGTGGCCCACTATTTCCTTCTGAGCCCAACCTGTGGGGCCAAATGGAGGAGAAGAATGTAATCCGCTTCGCCTGTTGCCTGCCTCGCCTTGCCCACAGCTGCTCGTCTTCTCTGCAGACCAAAGGGAAAGCATCACAGGAGAACTGGTATCTTAAGCCCTGTTTTTAAACCCACTTTTCTTCTGCAGACAGAGAGGAAAGCATCACAGGAATAGTGATATCTTAAACCCTGTCTTTAAACTCATTTCTCTTCTGCAGGCTGTGGGGAAAGCATCACAGAAATAGTAGTATCTTAAGCCCTTTTTTGAAAGGTGCTCAAAACCAAAAAAAAAAGGGCGGGGGGCTTAGAAATAAAACAAACAGAAACGGAGAGCAATTCTATACAAATTCTACAAAAGCCTACTGCCAACTATCTCCTCCTCATGGGATTCTATTAGGCTTCCTTTTTGTTTACTTTTTTCTCTTTTAGTAGGCTTTAATGTTTCAGTGGGTACTTCTGCCTGCTACATTTTAGAATGTTGCTTTTTGGTTTTGTTACAACTGTATATTTAACGGAAGTTTTTACATTTTCATATGTAGTTTGAATTTGTCACAAATATTACATATACAGTAGAGTCTCACTTATCCAAGCTAAATGGGCTGGCAGAAGCTTGGATAAGCAAATATCTTGGATAATAAAGAGGGATTAAGGAAAGGCCTATTAAACATCAAATTAAGTTATGATTTTACAAATTAAGCACCAAAACATCATGTTATACAACAAATTTGACAGAAAAAGTAGTTCAATACACAGTAATTACTGTATTTACGAATTTAGCACCAAAATATCACGATGTACTGAAAATATTGACTACAAAAATGCATTGGATAATCCAGAACGTTGGATAAGCGAGTGTTGGATAAGTCAGCCTCTACTGTAGTGAATATTATACTTTATGTTTTTTCATCCTTTTCATATATGTTATACATCAGTTTTCTATTACAATGCAGAACAATTTAAAATGGAGGGAGAGAGGGAGACAGATGAAAGATAGCTAGATTTTTTTTCCTAGATAGCTAGAAAGATAGCTAGATATCAGGAGTGACTTGAGAAACTGCAAGTCACTTCTGGTATGAGAGAATTGGCCGTCTGCAAGAACCATGCCCAGGAGATGCCCAGATGTTTGATATTTTACCATCCTTGTGGGAGGCTCTTCACATGTTCCTGCATGGGGAGCTGGAGCTGATAGAGAGAGCTCACCCGCTCTCCCCAGATTTGAACCATCGGCCTGTCAGTTGGCAGTCCTGCCAGCACAAGGGTGGCACCTATTGCACCAATGGGTGCTCCAGATAGCTAGATACTAGATATAGATGATAGATAGATGGTAGATAGCAATTATTTCTTACCTCTTGTGGACCAACTCTGAATGTCCTGTCAGCAGGAGAGCACTTAGGAGTAATCTTGCATAATATTGTGCCATTATTAATTTACTTATGATAACTGAAGGTACAATTCCTATACATGTTTGTGGATATTCAGTCACCATAGGATTGCTAAGTTTCTCTCAAAGCAGAAAGAAGACCAAGTTCAAAGATGGAGATTCATTATACATACAGGAGCCTCCAGTGGCCTAGGGGATAAAAGCCTCGTGACTTGAAGGTTGGGTTGCTGACCTGAAGGGTGCAAGGTTTGAATCCCACCCTGGCAGAGCGCAGATGAGCTCCCTCTATCAGCTCCAGCTCCATGCGGGGACATGAGAGAAGCCTCCCACAAGGATGGTAAAACATCAAAAACATCCGGGCATTCCCTGGGCAACGTCCTTGCAGACAGCCAATTCTCTCACTTCAGAAGCAACTCCTGACACGAAAAAAAATTAAAAAATTATACATACACTATTTGTCATTGTGGGTAGTTCTGGTACTCGTTCAAAGTTGGACTTCGGGTGTGAAAACTGATAAAATTGAGAGTTGAATGGGCATGATCGAAAAAGGTTTGTGGATGTGCAGAATCCAAGCTGTGGCATTCCATAGTTACCTACTGGATCAAGAGAAAATCTACTCCAGTCCTGCAGTTGATCTGTTACAATCTTTCCCAAGTTCGTAAAAATTAATGGAGACACTTTATCACTTTACCAAAAACCCAGACTTACCTTCTGTACAGGTGATAAGAAAATGCTGTTTTCTGTTATTTGATTTCTTCTTCTTCCTTCTCCCGTATGTGTGAATGCCTTCAAGTCACTTGTCAACTTGTGTAAATGTCTAAAACAGCCACTAGGGCCACTGAGCTACAATGGGGTGTAGGGGGCACATTATCATGAAGTGTCCTAACTACACCTCATGATAATGAACATTAACTCAGAATAAACTTGGTAATCCAAGTTTATTCCAACCCTGTTTCCCTGAAAATAAGACATCCCCTGAAAATAAGACATCCCCTGAAAATAAGACCCAGTAGAGGTTTTGCTGAATTTCTAAATATAAGGCCTCCCCTGAAAATAAGACCTAGCAAAGTTTGTGTTTGGAAGCATGCCTGCCAAACAGAACATCAGAGCATGCAGGATTGGTACGTACCATAGATTGTTGTACATGGAAATAATGGTAATAACAAGAAATTCTTGATAGGATTCACAGTTTGTCTGGTTATGCTGGTTTGTGATGACAACTACTGTACAGTATATAATAAATGTGAATTCTTCTTCATGGAAAAATAAGTGATCCACTGAAAATAAGACCTAGTGTGTCTTTGGAAGCAAAAATTAATATAAGACACTGTCTTATTTTTGGGGAAACATGGTAGTTAAAAAAATCTCCAAAGATCCAGACCTTTCAATGAGGTCTGCCTGTTTGGTGGTCTGGGCCTTGTGGAGACTGCTCCTGAAATGGTTATCTGTGATCTTAGCAGCAGTCTCCACAGTGATCCTGCCTCCACTGGGTCATGCAGCCCACAGAGGAGAAGTGGCAGTGTCATTGTCCCCTCCATCACCATCTTTCCAGGCTGTAAAGGGTTTAGAAATCACTCCTTACTGAGACTAGGGGCTTCTAAGGGCTCTGCATCTAACAACTTTGTCACACAGCTGCCAGAGTCAATCCACATCATCAACCGGGGTAGGGGGGAGAGAAACCCAGTGCACCATGCCCTGCATTGCCTGGCCATAGGGTGATCCTATGGTGGAAGCATCAATCACATGGCTTCCCCCTATGGATTCCTATAGCAACACAGGGAAGCCTCTCATGTTGCCACAGTGGTAGCATGCGCCAGCTCCATCCTCCTTCACCCACAGAGCCCCACCAGTGTCATTTGATGGAAGTCAGCGGGCTTTGTGGATGACCTGGGCTATACTGGCACATGCCACTGAATTTAGCTCTTTTGTAAATCATGAGTGATGCATGGAGATTTTATAGGGATATCCCCCCTCCCTTCTCCAAAACTGTGTCACAACATAAGAAATTTGTTTATATGATGGATAGAGAGAAATTGATAAAAGGCTGTGCTTATGTGTGTCATGGGTGATGCACATATGAATTTCCTGCTTCTTCGCAGGGGGTTGGACTGGATGGCCCATGAGGTTTCTTCCAACTCTACTATTATATGATTCTATGATTCTGTCTTTAAAATGTCCATTCACAACAGTTTATTCCTCATCTAGAGGTGGGAGGTCTGTAAAGGGGTGATTGGATGCTATAAAAGGGGCCGGGCTGTGGCACAGGCTGGTGAGCAGCCTGCTGTAATAAATCACTCTGACCATGAGGTCATGAGTTCGAGGCCAGCCCATGGCGGGGTGAGCACCTGTCAATTAAAAAATAAAAATAGCCCCTGCTCATTGCTAACCTAGCAACCCGAAAGGTAGTTGCATCTATCAAGTAGGAAATAAGGTACCACTTATAAAGTAGGGATGCAAATTTAACTAATTTACGACGTTGGAAGGAGGAAGTGCGGTCAGAGTAGATGATGAAGCAGCTGCTCCCCCCTGTGGCCAGAATCGAACATCCCCTCAGGAGAAGGTTAAATTGCCTCTGCATCTGTCTCTGTCTCGGTTCTATGTGCATTGAATGTTTGCCCTATATGTATATAATGTGATCCGCCCTGAGTCCCCTTCCAGGTGAGAAGGGCGGAATATAAATACTGTAAATAAATAAATAAATACATGCAAACTAAGCATGGGATGCAAAATAACATGGGGACTCCTTGCATGGAATGTTTATGTCAAGAAGGAGATGTACAAGTCAAAGTGTCTACTCCAGTGTTGCAGCCAGCATTTTATGAAGCCCCAGGAAGTAGATTTCATTTTAAAGCTATTCAGGAGAGAAAATAAGGAAGTAAATAAAGTGTGTCTCAGTTCCAATATTCCATAAATAGTTATACGTCAGTAGTACCATCTATATTACTAGTAGAGTGGAGTATGAATCACTGTGAAACAATATCATTGTATATATAGGGACCTCCGGGTATGGCATCATGGCGACTGGGTGAGTGATCGCGGAGCTCGCGATCACCGTTCTCTTCATTGACCGGGTAGGGCAGTTTTTTCGCCCACTCTCCTGGACGGATCGAGCTCCAGGAGACAGCAAACCCACAAAGCTCCCTTTTTTGGATCCCAGGGCTGGTCTCCCTCAAGGAGGCCAGCTGAAGGATCTGAATCGGAGCAGGGTAGTGGGTCGGGAGAGACGGAAGGGCAGAAGGCCCAAACAGAAGCCGTGCTATACTTCCAAGATCGAGAAAGAAACACAATAAGATTCAAAAAAAAGGTGGTTTAAGAGCGGATCGACCCACAGATACCAGAAATGGGAGTCGGCTTGAAACAAAGAAAGGACGAAGAAGGGAGATGAGAACAGAGAGGACAACGTTTAAGGTAACCCACCAGATCTAAAACCTAAAACCTAGGGGGATAACGGAAGAAATACGAGGAATAAAGGGTCAAGTCAATGGAGACTAACCTTTATTGAGGGAAAATTGCTGTTGATTTGCTGCGAGAAAACCCAGGTCTTGAGCTCCACTGAAAGGGTTAAGGCTAAATCCGGAAGAGAAGAGGGGAAAAAAAAAAGCCCTTGAGTGGTTATTGTTTAGTCTATTGAGTTCGACGTCATTGAAGGCCAGCAGACCCAGATAAGAGAGAGAGAGAGAACACGGAAGCGCGCAAGCGGAAGTCAAACTAAAGAGAAATCAAGAAGGCAACCTCAGCTACGACGGCCACAAGTGCGTGGCGGACTGAGAAGGGGAAAAAAGAGTGAGCCTTTGGACTTTGGGCTTTGGGCTTGGGCTTGGAGACAGGAGAGGAGTAACGAGGAGTAGCGAGGACGAGAAGTAGACGGGAAGGAGAGACGAGACGGGAGACGGGAGACGGCGTGCGGTGTGAGTGCGAGGCGAGAGGAGCGAGGACGAGAAGCAGACGCGGAGACGCGGAGACGAGGAGGTGGTGCGAAGCTCCCGAGGTGAGAACAGACGAGGACGAGAAGCAGACGGGAGAAGGGATTGGAGGAGGCGAGAGGACGAAAGCGGACTGTAAGAGGAGAACTACTGAAGAGGGACTTCAGACAAAGAGGAGAAGTATACGAACTTGTGGGTGAGACAAGGAAAGATTAGATTGGTTAAAGCTGTGGGAGGGCAGGATAAGGATAGGAGGACCATAAGAAGAAGGGAGGGGAGAAAGAGGAAAGAATAAATTATTAAGTTAAGTACGAGGTAATAAAGAATACATAGACTGGATAGAAACCTAAGACAGAGCGTCGGGGCAGAAGGTGTATTTAATCAATTCTTTAGGCTTTCTCTGAAGCTAAGAAAACAGTGTTTACTCTTCTAGTATGGTTGGGTACAAGAGAGGGACACTGGATATTAGAGAGTTCTAGATAAGGTGCCAGGTTAAGATTAACCCCAAATAAAAAAAAAAGGAGGGGCGCTTGAAGGTCAAAAAGAGGAAACATACCTTAAACCAAAGCGTTTATACTCATTTATTTATATCGAGAAAAATACATTTCATATCTACGACAAACATTAATCAAAAATTAATTCTTATCAATTTCACTATTGATTTCCACTTTTGTATAAATTAATTTTGTATAAATTAATTAATCTCAATAACATTTTATAATTCAAAAAAAAAAGAGTTGACTCATCAAATTAAGTTTAAGGAGCATAATCTAAGTGACTATATAGAAATCTACGAGATAACAGAATCAGCCTCGAGTGCAGTAGTTGATAAGACTATTGACATAATACTGTATAACCTCAAATCTTTACAATAGCATAACCAAAGAAGATGTCAACGCAAAAATTGAAGATAGAAGAAAAAAAAGCTACTGGGAGAAAAGGATCATTTTCGGATGAGATCAATTTAAAAGATGTGATGAGAGAACTTCAGAAAATCACAGAAAGTCAAAAAAACCTACAGGAGCAGATGATAGACATGAGAAAAGAACTATCAGAAGAATTTATAGAGGTGAAGAAAGAAATAAAAGATTTACAAAGAGAGATGAAGGAAGTCAAAGAAGACAAGCAGAAGATGGAGAAGAATCAAGACAAACTTCAAGCAAGATTGGACAAACTAGAAGCAAAGAACATCAGACTAGAAGAAAGACAAGAGAAATTGGAAATGAAAGAGCTAGAATTTCAAGTACGAATAAGAAACATTATAGAAGAACCTAAAGAAAACTTGAAACAAATTACAACTCAAATCCTGGCTGATCTCTTACAAGTACAGGACGACGAGATGGAAGATAGTATCGAAAGAGTCTACAGAATCACTACAAATTACTCCAAAAAACATAAAGTAGCAAGAGATGTGGTAGTACAATTCGAAAAAAAGAAAATAAGAGAAGAAGTACTGAGGACAAGTAAGAAAAATACTATTCGTTACAAAGGTCAAAAAGTAACAATACTCAAAGAACACCCTGCCAGTACGATGCAAAAACGTAAAAAATATATGTTCCTGACAAAAGAACTAAAAAGACGCCACATCCGCTTTCGGTGGGAACGGAAGGAAGGAATCATGGCAACCTATAATAACGAAAGAATATGGCTAACATCGGAAGAGAAGGCAAAGGAATTTTATAAGAACTTAATGAAGAAGGAGATCGGACCAAACCCACCGGTACTAGACCTCGAGAGAGAGAGAAAGAGAGCTAGAACTATATCCCCCGAAAAAGTCCATCAAGTAACCACATCACAAACGCCAAACCTAATAAATCTAGAAGAGGAAGAGGAAGAAGAAAGAGGACCCTCTCAAAACCAGAACTAATTTATAAAAAAAAAAGAAAAAAAAGAAAAATGCAAATAAAATGTTATTCCAACAATATTAACGGTTTGAACGCACCCAATAAAAGAAATAGTTTATTTAATCACCTGCAAAAGTTGAGACTTGATTTAATAGCTCTGCAAGAAACACACATTTGTCATAAACATACCTCACACCTAATCCAAGGAAAATTAGGGAAAGAATTCATTTCATCGGCCTCGGGAAAAAAAAAGGGGTGGTCTTGTACATAAACCCAAAATTAAACCCAGAATTAGCATTTAAGGATGATGAGGGAAGAATGGTGGGAGCAAAAATAAGGGTGGGAAATCAGATTATATTAACTTGCAACATCTATACTCCGAATGGACCAAAAACAACCTTTTTAGAAAAACTAAAAGGTAAAATTGCGGAACAGGAATTTGATGAATTAATGATTATAGGTGATTTTAACGGAGTTCTGGACCCGGATTGGGATAAGAAAGGAAACAGTACTAAGGGAAAAAAGAATTTAAACTCGGGCAAACTACCCGTAAATTTTATTAAAACCTTACAAGATTGGGAGCTCAGAGATGCCTGGAGAACACATCATAGGGGAGAAAGAGATTTTACATATTTCTCAAATAGGCATAACTCATGGTCAAGAATCGACATGGCATGGATGACCCCTTCACTGATCCCAAAAGTGACCAAAATTGAAATATCTCCCAGGTACATTTCGGATCATTGCCCATTGGAATTTATATTAAATAAAACCCAAAGAGATTTAAATTGGAGATTAAATGAAAACTTAATAAAATCCGAAGAGGATATCCAAAATAATAAAAAAATTCTGAGGGAATATTTTCAAATAAACGATATAGAGGAAACAGCAATACAAACAATTTGGGATGCAAGTAAAGCAGTCATGCGTGGCCATTTCATCCAGCAAAGTGCCCGAAAAAACAAAGAGAAAAATAGAATTTTAATCAAAATAAATGAAGAAATTACCTTAAACGAAAAAGAATTAAAATCAGAACCAAACAATAAAAAAGTTAAACAAGAACTGGAATGTTTGAGAGAACAAAAAATCCATATGGAATTAGAAGAAACAGCGAAAAAACTAAAATTCATAAAACAATAACAATTTCAGAATGCAAATAAGCCAGGGAAATGGCTATCCTGGAAAATTAGGAAGAAAAAGCAGGCCCATAGCATTACAGAAATCACTTCAGAAGGAACTAATTACACGACAGAACAAGGGATAATGGCCCAATTTAAGAAATTCTATAGCAAATTATACTCAAAAGATCAGGTTGAATTAGACAAAATATCCCAATTCATTAGTAACCAAAAATTGGAAAAACTATCAGAAAAACAGAGAGAGATATTAAATAAAGAAATAACAGATAAAGAAATTAAGAGAGCCATTGATAAGATGGATGGAAATAAGGCTCCTGGGCCTGATGGCCTAAGCGGCATGTACTACAAAGTTTTTGCGGAAGAAACAATACCTTATCTTAAAAAAATTATGAACAAAATTCTAGAAAATCAAAAAATTCCAGATTCATGGCGTAATGCAACAATAACTATGATTCCAAAAGAAGGACAGGACCTTAAAAATGTCAAAAATTATAGGCCAATATCCCTATTAAATTCAGATTATAAAATTTTTACAACGATACTAGCGGAAAGATTGAAAGAATTCCTGAAAGATTGGATAGGAGAGGAGCAAACGGGCTTCCTACCAAAAAGACAAATGAAGGACAATGTAAGAGAAATAATAAATATAATTGAATTTTATGAATTTACAAAGAAAGATGAATTGGCCTTACTCGCTATCGATATGGAAAAAGCATTTGATAACCTAAACTGGGATTTCTTCAAATTATTAATAAGGGAATTGGACATGGGTTATAAGTTTATAAATGCGATTAATCAAATTTATGATAAACAAGAGGCAAAAATTAAAATAAATTCAGGGGAATCGCAAAAATTCGAAATATGTAAAGGAACCAGACAAGGATGCCCGCTGTCCCCGCTACTATTCATCTTTTCACTAGAAATTCTCTTAAAAAGTATCAGAGACAATCCCAAATTGATAGGAGCAAAAATAAGAAAACACAATTATAAAGTCAGGGCCTTTGCTGATGATCTTATATGTATAATAGACGACCCCATAAAAACAGTACAATACTGGCTAACTAAAATAAAAGAATATGGGGAAGTCTCGGGTTTAAAAATAAACACGGAAAAGACCATGATACTACCAAAGAATCTGACTAAAATAAGACAAGAAGAACTAAAAAAAATTTCGGGGATACAGATCAGGGGAAAAATAAAATACCTAGGTATAAACATAACGGCGAGAAACTCCCAATTATTAGAGAATAACTACGACCAAAAATGGAAAGAAATAAAGAAGGACCTAGAAAGATGGAGATATGCAAAATTATCATTATTAGGTAGAATTTCGGTAATAAAAATGACTATCCTGCCCAAGTTATTATTCATATTTCAAAATATCCCTATCATTAGAAACACACAGAAATTTAAAAACTGGAACAAGGATCTTAACAATTTTATATGGATGGGTAAAAAATCAAGAATTAAAAGAATTTACATGATAGACGATAAGAAAAGAGGCGGACTAGGCCTCCCCGACCTGCAACTTTACCATGATGCTTGTGGCCTCATGTGGGTGAAAGATTGGTGTACACTAAGTAATACTAGAATCATAACATTAGAAGGAATAGACTTAAGGGCAGGGTGGCATGCATATTTATGGTATGGGAAAAAATCGATGGAAAAAAATTTCGGTAATCATTTTATTCGGTCTTCACTTCTAAAAATTTGGGAAAAGTATAAACCTAAATTATACCAGAAAACTCCAAAATGGATCTCCCCCCTGGAGGCATGCCAGAGAAGAGAAATAGGAGGGGCAACCTGGCCCAAATATAAAGATATCCTAATTAAGGAGAAGGGGACATATGTTCTGAAAAGTCAAGAAGAGATTAACAAAGGATTCGGCAATTTGGGATGGTTCCAATATAGACAATTAAAAGAATACTATAATAAAGATAAAATACTAGGATTTGAAGAAAAAGAGAGTTTTTGGGACAAGGTAATGAAAATGGAAAAAAAAACAAATATCTATAATTTATACAAAATTAATAGAATGGGAAACGGAAATGGTACCAATAAAAGAAAGCATGATCAAATGGGCCCAAAACCTAGGTAAAACAATACATCTAACAGAATGGGAAAAGGCCTGGAACTCTAGATTGAAATTCACCTATGCAACCGAATTAAAAGAAAACTGGATCAAAATGTTCTACCGCTGGTATTTGACACCCCAAAAATTATCAAATTTCAATAAGAAAATCTCAAATAAATGTTGGAAATGTAATGATCAAGTGGGTACATTTTATCACTGTTGGTGGACTTGTAAAAAGGCGAAAATCTATTGGAAGAAAATCCATCAAGCAATACAAAAGATGTTGCAAGTTAATATAGAATTAGATCCCAAATACTTTCTTCTGGGGATGATCAATATAGAAAAGGACAAAGACAAAGAAATTCTCTTCAATTATCTCATAACAGCTGCAAGAATAGTCTATGCCAGATATTGGAAAAAGAAAGAAATTCCGGAGCTGAGCCAATGGCTAGTCAAGATTTTGGAAATAATGAACATGGATAAATTGACGTATTTACTCAAAAATAACTATGGCATTCCCAAAAAGCAAACAAACTGGGACCTGGTTAAGAATTTTTTGATTGAAAGGCAAATGAAGGTGCTAATTTAACCCCAATAGAAAATCCAATGTTAATGATGGAAGAATTTAATAAAATAAAAATAAATAAATAAATAAATAAATAAATAAAGAGAAAAGGCTGACACCAAAGCAGAACGAACGGAAAGACCAATTAAAGATAGAAATCTTTTTTTAAGTATCTGTGTGAGAGATGGAAGTGACCAATTATTTTATATTTTTGTTTATTTTACCTTACTTTTCCCTTTTTTTTCTCTCTCTTTTTTCTCTCTTTCTTTAATTTCTACTCACTTATTGCACTTTTTCCTCTAAGAACCCAATGTGTCCTTAAACACGTACTGTAATTTTTATTTGAAAACTCAATAAAAAAAATAAAAAAAATATCATTGTATATAAAAGGATCTCCAAAGTACTTATTTACAGCAAGATTGATGACACTTTAATGATCCTGTTTTCAGATCATAGATTGGGATTTGTGGTTTAATGAGATATAGTTTAGTGAGGTATTTCAAATTCTTTTCCAGAAAATTTAAAGGCTGTGGTTCAGAGCAATGGTCTAGAACTATCTCTACCAGATAATTTTAAATACCTCACAAAACTAGAAGTCAAAGAATTCTATAAAATGAGGCCATGTTTGTTGAAATAATTACAACAACTATGCTGTATGGATAGTCTCATATCTGTAAGATATTCCATACTACCTCTTGTCATACTGTTTGAGAATTTGAAATGGAAACTTTTACATATTTTGTTACAGATGTGAAGACTGGTATCAAAAACAAAAGAGCAGAGTTGACTTTAAGTTGGAAATAATAAAGGAAAAAGGGAATGTTAATTTTCAACCTGATCGTACTATGTATTTCTTTCATAATTGTATCAGGATTTGTCTATTTTATCAAGTTAAATAGGCATCTTTCTACTATGATTAATGTCTGAATCTGACAAAAATTATTGAAATAAATTACTCAAAGTATTATATCATTTTTAAGAAATGTCCTTTGATTAAATGTTCAATCATGTCAGCTTCATGAGGTTTTTCGCTGTCATAGGTTTGGCACATAGAACAGAAAAGATAGCATCAGAATACCATATGTACCACTATCCATTAGAATGTGTGATTTCCTAGACTTACCCACAGTTCTGCAAAAGCTTCCCAGTTTGCAATGAGCTCCTATGGGTAAGAAGCTAAATGTATATGGAGTGCAACATATTTTTTTAAAAAAATTGACCCTTCAAGGACACAGCTTTGAATGGGCCTAAGGAAGCTTGATTCTTACATCCATCTCGCTCATAACTTTGAACTTGGGCCTGGAAGTTTCCCAAGTTTGCCCACCAAGCAAGGTACATCTACAGTGTATTCATGCTTACCAGACTTGTAGGCTCATTCTGGAAAGAAAATCTTTTTTCAGAATGCTCTGGTTTCTCTTATACTACTCCAAGAGAAGTATTCTTATTCCATTTCACATGGAATTAGTATTCTGTTTTTCTCTCTGTCCCTCTCTGTGTAAAACATCATCACTTAAAGCATATACATGATGCACTACAGCATTTTGAAAAAGAGAAGTTCCTGTTCCATAAGTTTAACTACAGATAAACTACGAATAAAGAATGCCATTTGCATTGAGGATGAAGAAAAAGCTTGTGTTAAGTTGCTTTTTTAGTTTTTCATTGTCTGGGTTTTTCCTAAAAACATTCTCCTCTATTTTCTTCACCACCTATTTCTGGTCAAACATATTATATTAAAAATGTTATTCATTTTTAGAGAGGGGAAAAGAATGAATCCCACAGCATTTCTTTTTAATAACTGTTCAGCTACAAAATTTTATTGGTATCCTTTTATGTTCCCTCTAGAGGATGTAATGCACAAAAGCATTGCCACGGAACATATAAAATTACAAATGAAATTTATTGTAAAAAGTAGAATGTCTTCTAGACTGGTGTCAGTATTTATTTTCATTCATAAAACAAAGCCAAAAAAAATTGCAGTTATAATATATTCATTTGTCAGCAAGTTCATGGGTGTAAATTGCCATCCAACGTTATTGACTGATATAAGACAGATATTGAAAAGACAATTTAAATTTACTCTTCCAAACATAAACTGTTCCACAAAAGCACTGTAAAAACTCCTTCATGGTTGGTTTGTTTTCTGTTGTGCTTCACACGTATGGTTAACTACATAGTTTGGTTGTGTCGTAATCCACTGTGTTTGGCAATTTGGCATTGAAAGCCTGCAAAGCAGATTGAATCCTAACCACCTCACTGGTTGACAACTTGAGTCTATGACGTAGCAGGCATGAAAAAAGGTCCAGACGACGTTGGCCAGGTGGAGAGAGCTTATTTACACGGTCCCGTATTTCTAATAGTTGCAAGAGTGCAGAATCCTGGGATCCCTGAGTATAGGGGTAGTCCAGCTGCAAAATCAAGTCCCGGATTGCTTCCGGGTCAAAGTGCATGCTGTAGCCGAACACTTGGATGTTGTTGATTTTCATGTAGCCCAGATTCCGTGAGGGATCGATAAACTCCAGGGGTTCATAATAGATGCTCTCATTGCCATTGGGACCATTCGACTTAATACGACTCCTCAAGTAGATGTGGACAGTCTCAAAAAATGTCTTCCACTTGTTCCCTAGAGTCAGCGTCCAGTTATAACACTGAAGTGGTAAGTCCAGTTTAGTCCGCTCCCAGTCTGGGAAACTGTTTTCTTCGACAGGCATAAACCAGCTCTCAGAGTGGCTACCTCCAAAAGGGTTGACATAAACAGCCAAGACAGGCTCCAAGGTGCTGTTCTTTGTTAGGCAAATTTGAAGAGAGAGACCCAATATCATATGGACCAAGCTAGATTTGTACTTGTTACTCTTAAGAGTAAGGAGCATCCGTTTGCGCCAGGAAGGGTCAAACCAGCTATTGAGACGCATGTCATTACTGATGAAGATAGCATGAACCTCAATCCGGCGATCTGTTTTCTGCAACAGATACTTCATCTCCAAATCTTGAAGGTCAGTCTCAAACCCAATATAGTGCTCAGTTGAGTCTGCTACTTCAGGCTTGCAGATTCCTTGGCTCAGCATGTACCCAGTGTTACAGGTCCCACAGCGGGTACGGTTATCAGGGGCACATGTTAAACAGGCTGAACCGTCTCCCACAATGCATGGCAAAGAGCCAAGGCAGGCAACTTGGTCATTAGGGCATGTGCATGAATGAGTCTCTTCAGAAAAGCTACCCAAAAGGCCATTCTCGTTGCAGTAAAGAAAGGACTGGATGCGATTCAGCCAATAGGTAGAAGATCTGCAAAGTTAACAGAACATTAATGAATGTATAGTGAGACAGAAACAAAAGTCATATCATCAAACTCCTTTTCAATTTCTTTCAATGAAACAAGATTATTTTGAGGTTTTGGAAATACTTCCTGACACATGTTATACAAAAGGAAATACTCAAAGAAAGGTTAAAATAATGAGGTGTAATTTAGAATTTTCCTGGTTTGAATTTTATATCAGCCATAAATTGGGGTGGGGGAAAAATCTTGGGTAGGCCTCTGTCACTTAGTCTCACACATAGAGATACACACATAGAGATACCACCTCACCATATTGGGGCAAATTGCCCCTTTGCAGTACTTTGGCTTCACATGATGCTCGGTAGGCACTGCCTTATTGACTCACCAAGTGCTGAGGAAGCATTGCAAGATGCTTCCTTGGCCACAATGAGAAGGACAGTATTTTTCAGGTAACTCCAACAGAACTACCTGCATTTTCCTCTTCTTTTCCCCATATTGGGGGGGGGGGGGTAGTTGAGGGGGAGGAGAAGGGTAATGTGCCATCCCTCACATGCAGGCCTGTAGCGAGGGGATGGTTTTAGGGGTTCAACCCCCCCCCCCGAAATGTTTCAGGTTATAAAAAAAATCTGGTTTACTCATGAATTTTAACTGGTTAACCAAATCCCAATGCTAACTCTATGAGACGCAAAACATTAAGAGTCCCTCCAGTCACTATCTCAAGCCGATATTGACAGGTTTGTAGCGGGGAGGGGTGTGTGCTAGGGGTTCAACCCCCCCCCCCCCCGAAATTTTCAAAACCCCTCCTGAATTTTTTTTCTGGCTACAGCCCTGCTCACATGTGATGGAAAGAAAATAAAATGTGTAAAAACTTTATTATGCCATCAATAATAAAATGATAAGTGATTCTATGCATTCTCTCTCTCTCTCTCTCTCATATATATATATATATATATATATATATATATATATATATATATATATATATATGCATTTTATGTATAATACATATATAATCAGTTAGAATCCATACGTCTACTGACAAATTGGCTTCTCCTCTACAGATGAAAAGAATATTCATGAAATCGGAGACAGGATATCTTGACATATCAAGGCATCCCATCAAAAACATGTTTTGTTAATTTTGTTGTTGCTCTTTTCTTGAACAGAAATGAAATGATCTCATTTTTTTGAGTTAGAGGGGAGTGTTTTTTTTCTCAATAATACTTACTGGATTTTCAGGGAAATATCAGGGTTTGCAGAAAAACAATTGGGCAAAACATAGCAGTTAGCACAAAATACAAGCTTTGCTATGTAAAAATGTTGTTTTTATTTGCACAAATCATTTGTTCTTTGTTCAAACAAAAGTCAAGATCCTCTATTGAGTGAGTATGATGCCTGCCACCCCAGCACCTATCAAGTCTACTGCTGTGGGTAAGGGGTTACTAAGAAAAGGAAAATGCAGCAGTCTTGGTTCTAATTATAGAGAAAAGATTCTACACTTTCATTTCTTTCCCTTTGAAGTCAAGACAGATCACATTGTCATTCCTTTGAATTACCCCTACTCTCCTTTTACCAGCAGTAAGTGATAGCAGCAGCATCTCCTCCCATGTTTTGAAAACTTCTGGGCAAGCGGTGGGGTGGGAATTAGATGAAGTGTGAAAAGTCCTTATTCCTCTTACAAACAGTAATATATAAGTTATATTTACATGCACTTCTGTCACCAATAGCATGCTGGTCTAAATGTTCTTGTAAAGGTCCCAACATACAACCCTATATCCTGAAAATTTTAAAATGTGCAAGCACTCTTGCAATCTTTTCCAAAATTTGTCTCTGTTGATCTAATAAAGGGCTGGCAGGCTTTAGCAAAGCAGGTTAACCACCAGCTGCAGTAAAACTTGCCAATCAAATGTTGTTAGTTCGAGCCTGGGTCAGGGAGAGCTCCTGGCCTTAAGCCCAGCTTCCACCTACCTAGCTGTTCAAAAGCAAAATGTCAGTAAATAATTAGGTAACGCTTAAAAAGCAGGGAGATATTCAAAAGGCAACCATAAGGAAATGCCAGGAAAAATGCTGGTGATTCGATCAAGGAGGAAGTTTAAGAAGAAAGCTCTTTGTCAGGGAGATGGACTGACAGCAGTGCCCCCCCTCCCCATGGCCAGAACTGCGCACAAGATCTCAAGATGCCAAAGATGGGGAAAAGCCTATATATACACCTCTATCTATGTACAATTGTCTGTCAGTCTATAAAACAGCATTGAATGTTTGCCATATATGTGTGTTCTGTGACCTGCCTTGAGTCCCATTCGGGGAGAGAAGGTCAGAATATAAATACTGTAAATAAATAAATCAATAACGTACAGGAACATAATAAATGAAGATTTATATCCTTAAATTTTTCCACTAGTTAAATTAACAACTTGAGCTGAAGGAATACTAGTGACAAATCAACAAAGAAACTCCAGGCATATTATTCCTGGTAGCAAAATTAAATGGTGAAGTTTCCTAACGTCTCACCCATAATAACTGTCATGATAGTTGATCTTTCATATCCATGGAATCTTTATGCAAGGATTCAACTAACCACAGCTCAAAAATTAAATTAAAATTTTAAGAAGCAAACCTTGATTATGCCATTTTATGTAAAGAAGACCATTTTACTGTGTCATTGTACATATTAGGACCACAGCACCCAGACATTAATATCTATGGAGGGGAGGGGAGAGACCAAGGCCTAGCAGATAGTAGGAATCCACTGTATCTTGCCTCTGAGGTCTAAATCCTTAAATCTGAGTCCTTATTCTATGCAACCATCAACCAAGATACATGATTCCTTAAACTGGGATGGGATTATGAACTTTTTCAATATCTCGTAGTTTTGAATCATTTTATTTACTAAATTGTATAGCACATGTTGGGCCCCTTCCACATAGCTGAATAAATTCCCACATGTTCTGCTTTGAACTGGAATTTATGGCAGTGTGGATTCAGGGTGCTTCCAGACAGCACCAAATCAAGGGTTTTCCATGAGGGGCAAAAAAACCCGGGACCTGAGAGCAAGTCCACATGCAGACCTGTTGATCCCAGGATTTCTGCCTGCTTCATTACTCAGATTTTGAAGCCCGCAAGATGGCTGCCGAGGACATCCGCTGGAAATTTTGGTGTTTGGTTATGTGCAAATATGCATATCATTCATACAAGTTTTGTTCCTGGGTCATACATATCCTGTTCTTCATTGTTTTTATCCTGAAAAGATGGTGAAAGATGACTAGTAGATGAAACCTTGGTCCTGACAAAATAAACTTCATCCTCCACACATTTAATGAAGTTTGTGACACACAAACAAGTAGGACCACTAATTTCAAAGTCAGGACTACATTACACTATTAAGCAGGAACTGATACTTTAAAGCAAGGAATAGAGCTTCATCATTATGATTTTAATTCAGAGGCTGCGTGGCTATCTGTCCAGACAGATTTGGTTGTGTACTTGTGCCTGGGAACAACAGGGTGATGTTCCTGGGTTATACATGTCTGTTCCTCATTGCTTTTATTATAAAAACATGGGGAAAGTTGATTACATGCCAAAACCTTTGTTTTTTTTAAATATACTCTTTATTAAGATTTTATCATTACAATAATAAAATATAGTTAGATTTAAAGAAATAGATAAGAGATGGAAATAAAAGTGATAGGAAGAAAAAGACATCCTAAGTACCAGTTATAGTGTGTGTGTGTGTATGTGTGTATGTATGTGTATGTGTATATGTGTGTATGTGTGTGTGTGTGTGTGTATGTATTTACTGAGTTGCTATTACATTATATGGTGTATATTTAACTTTAGGTATGAAACTGTATGAATAGATAATGTACTTGTCAGGATTTAATGTTTAAAACCTTTGTTTGTGTGTCACACACTTCATTAAACATGTGGAGGACAAAGTTTCTCTTGCCAGGATAAAGTTTTCACCCTCTAGTTAACTATTGCCATGTTTTTAGGATACAACCAATCAGGAACTGACATGTATAACCCAGAAACAAACCTACATAAAAAATCCCGTATTTTCTGAGTGTAGGGACATGAGTGTAGGGAGTGATTCGAATATTCACATTTTCTGGCCAGAACTGGGATAGTTCCACAACGGAAAATCTCGCATTTTAGCACATTGCAGCAATTCCTCACATGTTTCATGGGACATCATTTGGTCACCCACCATTGTAAACTGGGAGCTCCTGAGATCAAGGTACTGTGAGAATGGGCCCTCAGACAACCCAGTTCAAAGCAGATATTGTGGGATTTTCTGCCATGATATTCTGGGTTATATGGCTGTGGAAGGGCCCTAGGAGAGGGATGATAATATTTTTATCATGCCTCCACTATGGAACTCACAGTGGCTTTTAATAGATATATATATATATATTTAAAAATAGTCAAGAATTCACAAAATATAAAAGTTAAAAAGTGATTAAATTATAAAAAAATAAAAACCAATTGAACATGAACCATTAAAAACACAGCACCAAAGATATACAATTCAGCACACTGTACAAAGCCTGTTCTTTATAAACAAGTAGTTACGAAAAGCTTGTTGAAACAGAAAAAGGATGTAACTTAATGGAAGAGTAAAACATTAAGGACGAAAACAAGTCCTCTACTTAAGGGTTAGAAATATGTGCTCCTCAAATTGGCACCATTGGCCTTGCATTCATTATATTCTTAACTACTCCAAATTACTAGTCAGACTAAGAAATATTTTATCCTGCCATACTAAGATGGAACTGAAATAGTTCCAGGCATAATTTTATGAATGATTATTTGATTGTTTTTTGGATAGGTATTGCCTGAGCATCTTTTCCATGTGAAAAACATATTACTTAAGATATTCCTTTATATGTCTTCCATCACATTTTCCCTATTCAACTAGAAAATAAATTGATAATGGAATCTGGTGAACAGATTGGATGGAGAAACTTTCCAGAAAACAGACTGATGTGGAAATGACAGACTCCAGCAAGTATTTAGCCTTTTCTGCTATGCTTCTCCCCATCCTTTTGAGGAGGAATAATAATATAGCTCACAGAAGCAACTCTTTTCCAGTATGTATGTATGTATGTATGTATGTATGTATGTATGTATGTATGTAATGCAATGTATGGCTTGTGGACCTTGCTGAACATTAAATTAAGTTCATTGTAGAATGGAGTTGAACCAGTCCTGCTCCTCCACTGAAAAGGAGACTGCTATTGTATAGGATTATAATTATGCCAGTTTTCCTGCATATATTAAAAAGAATTAGTTTCTTAACTGTATAATAATTGAAAGTATATTTTACAAAGTTAATAATATGGTATACACAAGGAGCAATATTAAAATATGTAAATCTATTTCAGCTGAACTGATTCCTTATATTAATTCTCTGATGTAAAATAGATTGTTTGTGTTATTTGGAAAACCAATCCTCTTCCACACAGGTACTGAAAGTCTCATGTCTAAGAAAAAAGGAAGAAAAAAAGAATTCTGAAGAGGGTATCATACCTGTATATAGTGCAGGAGTTTCATATATCAATATGAAAACAATATGGAAATCTAAATTCAGAAATGTAGGTATTCCTCACAACGGTTTCCAGAGCCATTTCAAAATTCTTTGCATTACAACTAAAGCAGCTCATAATATGGTTGTTTAGAAAATTAATTCCTTTCCATATTGATACTGAAAGGTCTGAAGCTAGGAAAAAGGGGGGAAATCTGTTGAAAATGAAATAGGATAATAGTAGCAAATAATGTCATAATCCTTCTTAAAGGTCTAGAATTTTGACCTAGAAGGGCTAGCTCCACTACGCCATTGATTTTCATGAAAGGTACTTTATAAAGTATAGAACATTTAACTTAGTTCATTCTTGTTGGGACAACAGATCACTCAGAAATCGCTAGATTAAAAATTTCCTTCAGTATAACAAGGGATTCACTTGCTTGAGGAAATATAAAGGTTGAGTGACTAGACTTTTGGGAAAGGGAAATCCAGATCTTGGGGGCACAATCTGGGAAGATCATGGACATCTCCCAAAGAACTTTTATCAAGTGCAGGGACAAATTCAAGACTTTTAGCAAGTGCAGGGACAAATTCTACTTAGGCAGAAAAAGCGAAATGCAAAGATACAGAATGGGGGACGCCTGGCTCGACAGCAGTACATGTGAAAAAGATCTTGGAGACCTTGTGGACAACAAGTTAAACTTGAGCCAACAATGTCATGGGGTGGCTAAAAAGCCAATCGGATTTTGGCCTGCATATATAGGAGTATAGTGCCTAGGACCAGGGAAGTCATGCTATCCCTCTATTCTGCCTTGGTCAGACCACACCTGGAATCACACTGTGTCCAATTCTGGACATCGCAGTTTAAGGGAGATGTTGACTAGCTGGAATGTGCCCAGAGGAGGGTGACTAAAATGATCAAGGGTCTGGAGAACAATGTTGCACCGATTCACCTTGTTTCCATACACAAACTCCACCACAGCAGGCTTAAGTCTTTTCAGTTTATTGAAGAAATATATTAACAAACTCTTTTTAAAAAGCAGAGAAGTAGGTAAAAACCAATTGCAAATGCAATCCTTAAGCACAGTTCAATGGTTCCATAGAAATTAGTTCAAGAACTCAGAAATAACATAGTAAATCCAAGAAAACATTAATGCATGAGCTTCAAAAGTAATCTAAACACAGATTCTAGGCATGAGACAAGGCAAAAGCTGCTTCTCCAAAAGTGAGGTTGCTCTGACTGGAGACTTTCCCTAATTGCATCTCTTTTAACCCTCTTTACAAAACAAACACATTCTTGTGCACTCTCATCTCTCCACGCTTGCCGGCAATTCTCAAACTATGACGGAGGCCTGACCTCAACTTCAAACGAGCATCTCTGTCTATGGAGCAGTCATCCCCCCCACTCCCCTCCGAACCCTATTGACCATTTTCAGACTCCTGTAGAAGGTCAGCCTTATCTTTGCTCGACTGAGAACTTTCCATTCCCATGCCAACTTCAGCTTCTGAACCCACCTGGCTTTCTGAGTCAACAACATTCTTTGAGACAAACTGCAGCTCCACATTCCCAGGGAGAGACTGCTGTTCCCCAAATCCCCTTTCATCGTCAGACTGAACCACAACAAACAAACCCTGTGAGGAGTGGCTTAAAGAGCTGGGCATCTTTAGACTGTAGAATAGAAGGCTGAGAGGAGACATGATAGCCATGTATAAATATGTGAGGGGAAGTCATAGGGAGGAGGGTACAAGCTTGTTTTCTGCTGCCCTGGAGTCTAGGATGCAGAACAATGGCTTCAAACTACAGGAAAGGAGATTTCACCTGAACATGAGAAAGAACTTCCTAACTGTGATAGCTGTTCAGCAGTGGAACTCTCTGCCCTGGAGTGTGGTGGAGGCTCCTTCTTTGGAGGCCATCTGTCAGGGGTGATTTGAATGTAACTTTCCCGCTACTTGTCAGGGATTGGACTGGATGGCCCTCTTCTAACTCTATGATTCTATGATTCAATTTGGATAGTCTAGATTACTTTTTTTTAAAAAGTGTAAAAATAATTTTCTATATAAAATTCTTTACCATCTCATTTCTCCATTATCTCATTTATAATGAAATGTTTTCACTCTATTATGAAATAAGCAAATATGATTATTTTAACCCCTGTCCAATGTGTTGAGTCTTCTTTTGTCCTTGCCACAATATGAGTTTGTCCTCCTTTTGTTCTTACCATAAAAACTGTTCCCTTATGCTTCTTTGTCTTGCATAATTTGAAGTCAGTTAAAGCAGATGCTTATTTTATCACTGGTGGTATGTTAAACTGTATTTCATGCTCAGTCCTCCTCTATAGTGCTTTTCCCTTCTTCTCCTTTCCCATGGCTATCTATGTTTTGTGTTTCATGGGTTCAGTGCTACTCAAGAGCAGTGGAACAGACTGCATTAGAGGATGGTGCACTCTATTTAGAAGTATTTTTTAAAAGGTTGAATGGTTACATTTCTGTATGCATCTACACTGTAGAATTACTAAAGTTTGACACCACTAACTGCCATGGTTCCATAGGCTTTAATTTCTGCAATTATTCTGTAGGACATGCTGTAAGGATAGCTGGTCCTTGTGCTCATTTTAACTCTATGATTCTAACTATACTTGCTATACTTGCTGAAAGTGGTTGCTTTAATATCTGGCAAATAATAGCAAAATTTGTCAGCGGGGATGATGGGTAGCAGAGTGAAGTCCCAAAAATTCACCTCCTTCTCTCCAGACTGTCTCCCAGTGTGGAAAAACAGCACTGGACAAACACACTCCAGCAGTCGAGGTTTCGGTTGGAAATCCAACGGCAATATATCTTTATTTACATTTCTATATACAAACAGAGCAAATCAGTCCTTCTCTCCATGAGTGCTTGCTGAAGCGACTCATGCACACACAGCACACTGCTCAACTGCAGACACTCCTCTGCATTCCACAGGAACAAGAAAGTAAGTCCCGGTCAAAACAAACTTGACCCCATTGGTCCTGTGATAAGTCAATCATAGCAGACTCTCATTAACTCCATAACTGCTGAAATGCCTTGCCGAAAAACTAATACATAAGGCATTTATAACAACCCAGATTGATTTTAACATTTCACAATACACAATATCCTGACAAAATTTGTATCAGTCATCTTTGTGTACATTTAAATTAAAACCATTGTTAATGAATGGTGAATAAATCATTCCCAGGAAGGAAACAAGAAGGTGGAAGAGTCTGCAATCTCACATTGTAAGCATCACTTTTCATAGTGCTGTGGCATCTTCACAAGACATACTTTTACCATATGGATTATTTCTGTGGCTCCCTCCATAATGGTGATCCTAATTCACCATATGACTTCTAGTAACCTCCACCTGATATCCTCTACTGTGGTTACTTAAGAAAAAAATCCATCTATACTGCAAAATATCAGTTGCTTTTCTTTTTTCAGATCATTAAGTAACATCCTGAAAATTGATCTCTTAGACAATGTTAAATGGTGAGTCAAAAGCATGTATCATTAGGTGAAAAAACAATTCCCCAATCAAAACAATAGCCAAATTTAATTCAAATCGGACATCAGGCATCATACCTGGCCAGCCATGAAACTTTAGGTGATGTATAGGCTTTAAATGGTGATGGATATATACATACACATACATTGTTAAGACACTTGTATCAAATTCATATCTCATAGTCTAGACATCTCAGATTTATTTTTCAAATAGTTTAATGGCTTTATACTGCATTCTTAATGTTACCCTTTCTGAGCAGCCCTGAGATCTTATCTTTTGAGGTAGCTCAACAAATACAGCAACTAAATAAATAACAGGGAACAGAAACGAGAGAAATGGCTTTTGTTTCTTGAATTATCTCACATATGAGTTTTTGGAAATATACAAATAGACTGAAATGTAACTGACAAGCTGTCTGGTTTATTTACTGAGATCAACTGAAATTCTTTAAAAGGGTGGTGTTATTACAAGCTAAAATAACCAATGTCTTTCTCATTAACACATTCTACCTCTATGTAATGGAAAATGCCCCTGATTTACACCTGAGATTCTCTAACCCATAGCAAAACACTTGGCTTAATTAGCCTGTGACCTTCATGTTATTATCTTGGGCTGATCTTCTTCTGGTTATCTGAGGTTCGCCAGAGTGATAATGCTTTACGCTTCCCCAAGATGTCAGAAAGAGAGAGAGAAAAGTCAATTTAACCTTTAAAAAGTAGTTTTCATTATTTTTAATTAAGATCATCAAACTTAAGTACCATATCAGTCAGATAAGAAGCAGCTGCTTCTGAAGCTATCATGATGGGTTCTTATCTTCTTAACAACAGGTTTGCCCTCCTTGGTTGCTTATTGATTAAACAAAGTCACACACAATTTGTGAACCTTCAAGAAAGTTCATTCCTTCTCCTTCTGGGGAGCCTGGTATTTAATATGAGATTTTCCATGTGGATGCTTCACATGAAAATGTTATTTTCTTAAAAGGCACATCAAAACACAGCAGGTGCAAGAATGTTTCTTCCCGTACCATATTGTGCTGTGAAGTCTGGAGCCAAAATAATGCTCCACTGTTCTTCTCTCAAATGATACTTAGTGATGTTGGAAATAAAGATCCTAATGAAAGTGTATCTGTTTTAATCTCTTTTTAATGTATGCTTCAGCAACCTGATTTTCAAACAAAGGCTGTATTTCTGTCCAATGATCAATCACAACACAAAGTATGCTCAGTTAAATATTGGCAGTCAAGCTGTATGACAAACAGACATCTTTCATCACTTGAGGGATCATATACACCACCCTGAGTCCCCTTGGGTGAGAAGGGTGGGGTAGAAATGATAGAAATAAATAAATACTCCAAATATATGTTCTAGATTACTTTACTTTCTTTTTTCTTCCTTCCTTTCTCTTCCCTTTTGTGCTTCTATTTTTACTTTTTTGTGTGTTTTTGCTTCCTACATTATCATGGTGCACCAGTACCTATGAACAAGGAGTAAATCTAACCACAAGCCCTACCCAGAGCCGAGCAAAGCTTAAGGTGCTGGAGTGTGTGTGTGTTGAATGACCCAATGAAGGGGCCATATGTGATTGGGGCTGGCTGGTATGCCGGCCGATGAATGTGACAGGGCAGAGCAACAAGTTGGCGGAAGCTGCTCCGTTTTCCTCTTTCAGTTTGCCTCGTGCCATGTTCTCTCCTTTCCAGGCTTGTTGGTGGGCAGGAAGAGGGAAACGTGCCTGGCAATGGCTTGTTGGCTGCTTTTCGCCCCTCAGGTTACCTCCCCGCCAGGAGCACTTTTTGCACTCATGGGTCCTCTTAGCTCCTTGTGGGGCTTCTTTTGCTCATGGGGCCCTTGTGGGCCACTTTTCACCCCTCAAATGGCCTTGCTGGGAGCACTCCCTGTGCTTCTATATTCCAAGCATTATGCTTGGGCTTTTTGCCTCCTTGACGGGGACTCATTAGCTTCCCTAGCAGCACTCTTGGCCTTCGTCCTGTCGGAGGGGCCTTTCGGTGCCCCTCACCTTCCTGCCCTTTGGAGGGGCTCTTTGGTGCATATGTGCATCCTTCTTTGCCCCCACCCCTTGGAGGGGCCTTTCGGTGCTGTTCCTGCAGCGGTGTCAGTGTTAGCGACCTCCTAGGAGGAGCCTCTTTGGTGCTTGTGTGTCCCCTTTGCTCAACCCCCTCGGACGGGCCTTTCTGCACACTCTCCCTTTGTGCGGTAGCACTCCATACTCCCCCCCCCCCAGGGCCTCCTGCCACTTCTGCCTCATATTCTGCTGCACATTTGCCCCCATAGAGGGGCCTTTTCAGTGGTAGTGCCAACTTCTTCAGGGAGGAGGCCTGTTTTGGTGGGAGTGCTAACTGTCCAGGGAGTGGGTTCCGTTTGCTATTACATTTGCACGCTGTTGATGTCTTGCCTTCTCTTCTGGTCACATTTAGAGAGCTCCAGTGTTTTCTCTCATTGCTCCTCCCCTTTTTGGCCTCACTAACATTGCATAGGGGAGACATTTTGATTCTGGGCTGAACCATGTGGCCAGCAAGGAGCCTGCCTAGTAGTAGAGTGGCCATTTTAACACCTTCACTTGGCAGGGTGGCCATTTTATTTTGGGCCTAACCTCATGGCCAGCAGTAAGCCTGCTTGGTAGTAGGGTGGCCATTTTGTGGTAAATTTATTGAAGCCTGATCTCATTGCTCTGGTGACTATTTTATTCCACTAAACTTGTTGGGTCTGGAAGACAGTGCCTTTAGCGCATAGGTCACTTCTTGGGAATTTGGCTTCTAGGAAGTCAGGGAGGACTGAAGGGTAAAGGGCCTGCCAGGAGGGCCCTGGCAGAAAAGCCTCTTCCACAGGAGACCACAACTGAAGAAGGCACAGCTGGCAGTGAGAGGGCTCCTATATTGCTGCAAGTGAGGGAATCTGAAAAGAAACCTGGTTCCCCTTCTCAGGCTTTGAGCCAGGTGCCAGATTTTGTGGAGGCATCTCACAGCATGGTTTTGTCTTGCCTAGGGGCCCTAGTGGATTGATGGAGATGGCAGAAGTTACCATTGGCACCATTTGTGGTGGAAGACATGGTTGATTACATGTCAGGTGTCATGGTTCCATCAACATCAGGTGTTTGTACCCAGCCAGGGCAGGCAGCATCTTCATTGGCTGATGTGGGGGTTACTCCTCAGCCCGTGGAACAGGTGGTGTTATCAACAAGTAGAGAACAGCAGGGAATCCCAGAGCCACTGGAACTATCTGAACTACAGGGGGATCCTGCTTTCCAGCAAGAGGCCATCACGGGGGGGGGGGGGCTGGAGCAGTTCCTGAACAACAGGAGGTAATTTAGCAGTTAAGCACTATTTGGCACTTTCCAAAGAAAAGGGGGCCCTGCTGTTCGGCAGATGATCATTACTGTATCTGGAGCAGCTGCCGGGCAGCAGGGGGCTCCAGTGACTCTACAGGTAGGCGTGACAGGTCCTGGACTGGTAACCCAGCTGTCTGAATAGATGTTGCAGCTGGACTCTCAACATATGCCCTTACTAAATACTTGGACATTATATAGAAGGCTTATACAGACTATCAAGGCCCTGCATGGCTCTCCTATGATGAGACCTTCCCTATGAAGGCAGCCTTCTTTCCTACTTTGCCATGGGATAAGCCATTTTAGGAGATGTGGATGAGGATCATGAATCCTGCCTGTCCCATGTTTGGAGACAGAACACTGGCAACAGATAGCTTTTCACCTACCAACACCAGCTTTAAAGTTGGTGGAGGACAGGAGGAACAAAATAACTGCTGTTGGGAATTTGGGATTTAAGGAAATTGCAGTAGAAGGATGTGCCAGTTTAAGCATGGATGCTCACTCTGCAAAGGACCACATTCCTTTTGTTCAAAGGGGCGCAACAACTCCCAGATCTGGGATCACTCAGACAGAATGAATCAAGGTAATGCCTAATGGAATCAGGGAAACTCCCAATTACCTCTTAAAGGGCTCTAACCTGATTAAATTGGAAAATCCGAGTGGCTAGTTGGCTGAATACTCGGTTTGTATTACTATCAGCTATTTGTTATTGCGGTTTTCTGAGGATTTTCAAATTCCATTCCATGGGGATAGGACTTGGAGTTCCAGCCAGAGTAAGTGATCCTGTACATCCAATATTCCATAATGGATCAGAAAGGTAAGGGAACTAAGATGGAGTTACTTACCTGTGCAAAGTCCAAAAAGATTTTGATTTTATTAGGCAACATTGGCCTGTAGTTCTGTTTGTCTGGTCTGCACTTTTGCCAAGATTGTGGTGGCTAGGGGATTGAGATCCCAAGAAACTTGATTTAGCCAAAAAAAGACATCAATGTAAAATGAGAAATGCCATGAGGCAGAGTGGTGGCTGCACAGTCCTGCATTGAGAACTTGTGTTCAGATGGCCAGAGTTGTAAACAGCTGATGGAATTCACCTCTTGGAGGAGAGGAATGTTTTGTTTGTGAATTGAAAGAGTGAATAGAGAACATGTTGGCCAGACTAGTGGGGAAAAGGGACTAGGCATGATAAAGGTTAAATAATCATTGTAGGCACCATGACATCCCTGCCTTAGGAGATGAAGGATGGACTCCCAAAAAAGCCCCTATAAGTTTCATAAAATGGGAGCCGCCCTTAGGGCTGGATTGAGGGTTTTCACTCTTTAAAAACTCTGCGGTTTGGGAGAGAGCACCCTCAGGATGGCCTTCCAACTATGATCGGCCAATGGGTGGAGTGAAACAATTTTGGTTGGCCTTCAGGATCCTTGGTTCACGCATATCCTTGGAGGTGGTCATAGGGAGTGACATCTGGCCCAGGGACAAGGCTCACTAGGTGGCCATTAACCCATGAGTTACATTTTATGTGTTTATAGATTTTCCCTTTACAGGGTATTATGAGTTCTTTCTATAAATAGGTCAGAAAATGTCCCTTTAGATCCAATCTCTTGTCTGGTCTCTATTTCATGGTGGGAATTCAAAACAGAATCTTGCAGTGATTTAAGGAACACATCAAGTCTCTTTTCTGTCCTAGGGGTTAATTAATGTATATATGTACACATGAGCATTTACTTACAGAAAGGATTAATTATACAGTTATGTGAATACACTTCTCTTGTCTTCCCTAGAAAGAAATGTACCTGGCACAGCACACAAAAAGTGTAGATGTACTTCTGATCATAGTAGTCACCTAGTTTTCCAGAAGCAATGATTGGATGAAAAAACATCTTTAGACTGCAAACATTATTTTACCATTGTATTATCATTACATCTCAAGCAGAAAATTCATTTGTAGAAAAATGGGGGGTGGGGGTGTTTAGATAATTAATTTGTGTGTCTGACAAAAATATGTACTGGCTTACAAGCAGTGGTAACTTGTCACCCAAGCATGGGTATTAGAAGGCACCCAGCCAGTTCCACAACTAGGTCCTCAAGCCTAAGCTGTTTCTCACAGAAACCTTGATTTTAAAAATCAGTAATGAGTCTGATACCATAGAAAGAATACCCAGTCTCAATAATATAACACAGAGATTAAAAATGGCATCATTTAGTTTTTATAAAAATATATTATATTTGACAGCCCTTAAGAATACTAAGCTCCATTTCATTCTAGGAGGGATAGTCTCTATTCATTTTCACTTGTTTATGTTGACTAATGCTACCAAAAGTAAGGCTTAACCCAAAGCAGTGTTAATAAGATTTTGCTTTTACATAGTACATTTTACTGACAGGAATGTGTAATCTTTAAAAAGGCAGCACATTCAGGCACCCTTTAAATTTCTCCTTAGTGTGAAGTGACAAGAAGCTCTTGAAAGGATTAATTGAATGTATCTGCTTTTCATAGCGATTTCTTAAAAGCTACCATTAATAATAGGAAAATGGATTGGAAAAGTCAACATTAGCAGCTTTGGAAAAAAAGATTCCATTAAAGAATATGCTCTTCTGACAGGTAAATATATGGTGACAACATTTCTGAGGCTGCCATAGCATATGCATATGTGTTCTGTGGCGGGAAAGGATGCCTCCTTAACATTTGTATAAACCTTAACAAACTTGCTTTTAATGGTTCTTGTGTACTTCAAATGATAAATGATAAACCTTGGGGCACAAACACAATCTTTTAAAGTCTTTAACTTTAAACAAAAAAAAAAACTATTCTGATGATTTATTATTGGTATTGTAGCAGTCTGCAGTCAGAGCCGGCCCTAGGTATTTTTCAAGTGTAGACGAACAGAATTTTGGCGCCCCCCCAAACCAATCACTGAAAAATAAAAGCGTTGGATAAGCGAAAATGTTGGATAATAAGGAAGTATAAAGGAAAAGCCTATAAAACATCAAATTACATTATGATTTTAAAAATTAAGCACCAAAACATCATGTTTTACAACAAATCAATAGAAAAAGCAGTTCAATACATGGTAATGTTATGTAGGAATTACTATATTTGCAAATTTAGCACTAAACATTGAACAGGGATATAGGGCAGTGTGGACTTAGATAACCCAGATAGCCCTCAGTATTAAAAAAAAACCCTCTAAAATCAGGACAATAAATAAAGAACAACACTCTGAAAACAGAAGAAATCCAGACAGTAAACAATCAGGGACAGCTAACTCCTCCCAAAAAAAGATTCTCCCAGGCAAGAAGAAGCCAGGCCTTGAAGCCACAGGGCCATTAAATGCTAATCAAGGTGATTAATTACAACATTCACACCTGCTTCAAAGAAAAGTTCTTTCTCCCACCCTGGACCTTCTACAGATATATAAACCCCACATACCTAGCTTCCAAGTTCCTACAGACCTCACAATCTCTGAAGGCCCCAAAGGTGGGCTTGCGTGGTGCGAAGGTGGGTCTGCGCCGGCCGGAAGGCCCAGCGCGGTCGCTGGAAGGCCCGAAAGAGAAGGAGGTGGAGAGTGGTGCCCTCCTCCCAGGACGATGGTGCCCCCGGGACGATGGCGCCACAGGCAAATGCCTATTTCGCCTTATGGTTGGACCGCCTCTGTCTGCAGTTAAAGCATCCTTGATTAGGAAGGAAATAGGTTATGAAATCTTGCCCAACCAGCACTGAGTCTAAATGCAATCCATGTCCATGAAAATAGGCTCAAGCTTGCCTCTTCAAATACAATCACATAAAAACTGGAACGTGGTCGAAAAAGATATATGAAGCTGTCTTATACTAATCCACAACATTTGTTCATTTCTTCATGCATGAACGTTTGAAGTTCTCCAAGGTCTCTGGACAGCCAGGCTTCTTCTAATCTTTCATTTGGAGATGCCCAAGACTGAACTTTATGATATAGGAGATACGTTGGTGACATAAACATTTCTAAATGTGTAAGCGAAGTCATGGGAAAAAGGCTTTTTTTGGATATGGTATAGGGAGTCTCTGAAGGAGCCAGAGCAGCTGCTACACAGGACCGGGCTATGGCGCAGGCTGGTGAGCAGCCTGCTGCAATAAATCACTCTGACTATGAGGTTATGAGTTCGAGGCCAGCCCGTGGCGGGATGAGCACCCGTCAATTAAAAAATAAAAAAATAGCCCCTGCTCATTGCTGACCTAGCAACCCGAAAGATAGTTGCATCCATCAAGTAGGAAATAAGGTACCACTTATAAAGTGGGGAGGCAAATTTAACTAATTTACAACATTGGAATGAGGAAGTGCCATCACAGTGGATGATGAAGCAGCTGCTCCCCCCTGTGGCCAGAATTGAACATCCCCTCAGGAGAAGGTTAAATTGCCTCTGCGTCTGTCTCTGTATATGGGCATTGAATGTTTGCCCTATAGGTATATAATGTGATCTGCCCTGAGTCCCCTTCGGGGTGAGAAGGGCGGAATATAAATATTTATATTTATTTACTTATTGCTGGATAGGGGAGGCAATTCAGATGTGAAAGACATAGCTGGTCTCAGATTTAAGGGAAAACAACCCAACTCCCCCCCCCCAATACTTTTTCCTTCAAGTGCCAAGATCAGCCAGCTCTTCCTACAAATTGCCTTCCCTCTCCCTCTGCTCCCATTGGCAAGCAGTAGTCCCACGTGGGTCTTAATAGCTGCTGGAGTGGGGAGAGGACACTCTATGTTGTTGCAAGATCTTGGCCCAGGCCCCACTCATTTAAAATTGTTCATTCTCAGAAGCACTTGCACCTAGCATGCATCCAAACTTGAATGGTTCTAAAATGTGTATGTATGTATGCCTCACTTTGATGATATATTTATCATATTCAAGTAAATTGTAGGAGTGATGCAGATATTTGATCTGGATCAGAATCTTGATCCCTTTTTAACAGCTTGCTTATTTTAACTTTGATTGTAATGTAGGTTGTATGCTTTATGTGTAAGTGTCAAATGTATTTGTTAAATGTTTTGATACAGCCAATGGGCTAATCAATACAATGTATATATTCAAGTATTCAGAATCAACTTGAAATATCTGAATAAGGAGGAAGAAAAAAAAAGCTAACCACCCTTTTTGGTTTCTCTCATGATCAGAGAACAAAAGCTATATGGATACATATAAAAATATCAACACAACTTGATCCACAACCAACCTGATCCAGAATTCAATCTGGGATAATGATTTTTCAAGGTCATAGTCTGCATGAAGAGTCTTGTTAAGTATTTTGTAAGTAAAATTGTAAGCTCATGACATTCATACACATATACATATAAGTTTGTTTTTAATGCACAAATTGTACTCTAGAAAATTGTATTTTCTCCTAATGGAAATAAGTTAAACTCAAGCAGACCCTAAAAATTCTGAAGAGTTACTTCTATATATGGGGGGAAAGTAGAAATGGGTCTAGTACAGATACTACTAGCAGCAGTCTCCTAGGAAGAGTGGGAGTATGTTTAACACTGTGTGATGGAAAGGAATTCCACAGATGGAGCTTCAAGGGAGAATTGCCACAGTAGCTATTTGTAGGCAGAGGAGGAGAAGCATGGAAAAACATTTTGCAAAGTGGTCGGGGAAACAGAGAAGTGGATATGCCACATTTCTAAGCAGAATCAAAATTACTAAAATGTCCAGAGTGTACTAACATGTGAAAAAGCATTTCCATGCATTTGAGAATGTGACTTGTAACCCATATAAAGATAATGTCACAGTACATGGGAAAGCTTCTACAGAGGGCCTGAAGGCTTAAGTGTGTGTATGTGTAGTCCAATTTGCTGAAGATTTTTCTTTTAAATCCCTTATTTGCAGGGCGGGTGTGCTAAGAACACCCAAATGGAAGAAAGGTTAGGAAGGCAATGATGTGGACAGGAGGTGGATAATTGCAGTCTATTATTGAAGCCACTAGCTAAAGCTACAATCCCAGTGCATCTAGACTCCCCTTGCTCTGCTGAGGATTTCCCGCTGGGCAGAGTGAATTTCACTGAACAGCAGTGAATCCCTTCATAAAGGTTATGTCCTCAGGCACAAATCTCATGCCCATTAGCTTGCCAATCAGAAATCCAATTTATCCAAGTGTTTTTGATGTCCTGCTTACATTCTCTTTGGTGAAGAATGGTTGTTCTGTATTTCCGTTTAATGGACATTTAAAGACACACAAAAGATTTCATTGAGTATCCTTTCCTCCAGTTGCTGCCAATAGTATTTCTTTGCAAGTTCTGTAATCTCCTTTCTCACATGTTCATGTTGGTCTGCTGGGATTTCTGAGAAGCAGAGAAGCTTTGCTGGTGGATAATAAAATAGACAAGTGTTGATGGCTGCACCTATACTTTGTTCTCATGACTTATCACACCTCTTCTGAAATGCAATCATTTTCTACTGGCTTCGGGATAGGTGAAAAAAAATTCCAACTCTAAGGTTTTCTATTTTGAACATTAAATTCATAAAAAATATGTTCATTTTTGGACATTTAAAGAAGATAGGGTCTTCTAGAGCATCACATGTCTGCATGTACTGAAAAAAGCTCCTTAGAACTAAGGGAGTTATGTGCAGACTTCTAGAGCAGCTGCCTGAGTTAAAACCTTAGAATGATAACTGTATGTGTATATGTATGTATGTGCCTTAAGTTGCTCATCTGGTGGCCTAGGGGATAAAAGCCTCATGACTTGAAGGTTGGATTGCTGACCTGAAAGCTGCCAGGTTCGAATCCCACCCGGGGAGAGCGCGGATGATCTCCCTCTTTCAGCTCCAGCTCCATGCGGGGACATGAGAGAAGCCACCCACAAGGATGGTAAAAACATCAAAAACATCTGGGCATCCCCTGGGCAAAGTCCTTGCAGACAGCCAATTCTCTCTCTCCAGAAGCAACTCCGGTTGCTCCTGACACGAAAAAAAAAATCACTTATAGAGGTACCCTAAATCTCACAAGGTTTTCTTAGAAAAGAATACTCACAGGTGATTTTGCTAGCCACTTTTTAAAAAAAATAAAAAATAACCAATAGCACTGTACTTTTCCCACATCCCTCATTCACTATATGCAAATATAGCTATTCCAAAATATTTTTTTTAAATTCCAAACTCTGAAAAACTTTCATATACGACAAGCAACTGTAAAAACCTTCAGATAAGAAATGCTTCAGTTCCATGTCTTTTCCAACTGTTTCCTCAACCTTATACCTGCCCTTTACTCTTCCTCTAGTTTTTTAAACAAATAACATATTTAGTTTGTTTGGCAACCATTCATCACTGCCCGTCTCCTTACCATTTCTATATGGTATCTTTCATTTCATTAATGACCTCAAATCTAGCCTTGTCCATAGGGTCTTTGTGGGAATGTAACCTTAGGAAAACTGACAACTTTCGCTTCACAAAACCTTGTTGACAAATGTGATTATAATAAAATAATAATAATAATAATAATAATAATAATAATAATAATAATACTTTATTTATACCCCGCCACCATCTCCCCAACGGGGACTCGGGGCGGCTAACATGGGGCCATGCCCAGAGCAATACAATATAATAAAATATAAAAACAACATATCATAGCACCATTCAAAATACAATAAATAATAATAAACAGAACATCAAGAAATCAAAAAACAATAAAACAAGGGCAGGCCGCGTGAACACAAAGATAAAACCCGGAGTGAGAGGGACAGAGGGGTACTCCACTATGGGCAGGGACATTTGGAAGTGGGGTAATCTAGAGGATAGATGTTCGGAGGGGAGTAACACGGAGATATATAGCAGAAATTACTCACCGAAAGCACAGCGGAAGAGCCATGTTTTCAATTCTTTCCTAAAAGCTAACAGAGTGGGAGCTTGCCTAATTTCAGTAGGTAGTGAGTTCCACAGTCGGGGGGCCACAGCAGAAAAGGCCCTCTCCCTTGTACTTACAAGGTGGGCCTGGGATATAGACAATGGTGATAACAGGGCCTCCCCGGATGATCGCAAAGAACGGGCAGGTTTATGGAAGGAGATACGGTCACGGAGGTAGGTGGGTCCCAAACCGTTTAGGGCTTTATAGATGATGGTCTGCACCTTGAATTGGGACCGGAAGATGAACGGCAGCCAGTGGAGCTCCTTAAACAAGGGAGTGGATCTCTCCCTGTAACTTGCCCCTGTTATTAATCTGGCAGCCGAGCGTTGGACCAATTGTAATTTCCGGGCCGTCTTCAAGGGAAGCCCCACGTAGACCGCATTACAGTAGTCCAGTCTAGAGGTAACTAAGGCATGGGCCACCGTGCTGAGTATTATAGTTTAGTTCTCCTAGCACTTGAAATGTTGATTCAAATTCAGATATACCAAACCAGTCCTGTCAATTCTGGAGTCTGATGCAGCAATATTATATTCGGATTTAATGCTTCCTCAAAGCTGTTTCTACTTTCTATTTTATAGGAGAGGTAACTAGGTGGTAGTAGTTTTCAGAGAATGAGGCTTTTCTTTTTGTTTGCTAGGATTACTATTATTTATTTATTTATTTATTATTACTATTTTTATTATTTTGAAGTATTTTCTGAAGGAGAGGAGGCGAGGAGAAAAAGAAACTAAAAGGGTGACTCTCCAAGCCCCCAAACATGTGTGTGTAATCCACCCACCTGTTCCGCATGTTCCCAACTCCCAGACAGTCCTACTAAATAAAAAGAACCACAAACATAAAGAAAAATAAAGAAGATTCAAGAGAAGGGCCAAACCAGAAGCCAAGACAAAAAATACATTGAAGCCAGGACGCAACCGCGATGCTTAAAAGGGAAAGCGGCGCTGTGATCGGCTGCCAAGTGGTTCCATTAGCGATGGGAAAATGTGATGTCTGGGCCCTTGCCATTATGGCCATCCAGTAGAGCTGAAGAAGCCGATTTGACCAAAGTAAAATACCTAAAATGGACCCATGCACAAGCCTAATAATTATATAAAACAGCATTGAATAGTAGGAGAAAGTGAACATTTTACGCAATGCAATCATGTATTCGAATTTCTTAGACATTGTAGGAGAGAAAAAATCAGACACTGGACTGAAGTTTTCAGCAATGCCCATGGTATCATCTTATGGATACGCCTAATACAAAACTGTATAGTGAAGTTAATTGAATTTTTGAGAAAAGATTTGAATTAAATCATGAGCAAATTATAATTGAAAGGTTTACTCCTGAAAATGTAGTCTTTTCTGATACTCTTTCAGGATGAGATTGAAATGTAATGATACATCTGAAATGGATTTCCTGTCTTGGAATAGACATGAAAAGAATAGTATATTATTAGGGATAACAGAGACCTCCTGGTGATGCAGCAGGTTAAACCGCTGAGCTGCTGAACTTGCTGACTGAAAGGTCAGTAGTTCAAATCCCAGGAGCAGAGTGAGCTCCCGCTGTCAGCTCCCGCTTCTGCCTACCTAACAGTTTAAAAACTTGCAAATGTGAGTAGATCAATAGGTACTGCTCCTGCGGGAAGGTAATGGCGCTCCATGCAGTCATGCTGGCCACATGACCTTGGAGGTTTTTACGGACAACACCAGCTCTTTGGCTTAGAAATGGAGATGAGCACCAACCAGCAGAGTCGGACATGACTGCACCTAATGTCAGAGGAAACCTTTACCTTTATAACAGAAATAATACTACAATGCCTTACACATAATAGAAATGAGGGACAGTGAGTAGCATTCAGGGACATAAGTAACCAAATATTTTATGTTTCATTTCTCTGATTAAATGGGGTGGGATGGAGAATAAAAGGTGTCTTCTGTAAGAAAATCTAGTTTGTGAACGCAATGGCTGTTTTATCCATCACCCTGGACAATGGAAATCGTGCTGAAGGACAGGATGCAATTTTTGAAAATAAACATGTAGGCTTTTCAATTGTTTTTAATATATATATGAACAAAACTGACCAGAAGACCAATGAAAAGAATTGTGCATGTAGATCCAGTAAAATGATAGCTTTATTAGTTTGTTTGTTTTTTAATGCACAGATGAGGGATTTTACTGGTTCACTGTTAGTTCTTTAGATCTACTTCAGAAAAGTTCTGTAGCATTCCCATATCCTGGGATCATAAACAAATATAGCAAACTATATTATTAATTGATTAATGCAAATATACACCTGCTAGGAGTGAGTCATGATAGCTCAGCATGTATGCTAAAGGGAAATTCCAAAAACAGAAAGAAGTTTGAACAGTTTCTGTATTTTTAACCACATGATACCAAATTATTAAACAGAGTAACTGTTTTATTAACCTCACTATTTGTATAGGCAAGAACCTACAATAATGTTAGTGACACAAAAGGATTTGTAGCATGTTTTATCTGAGTACCAGAGACAAGATTCTTCAAAAGCCTGGCAAACTACAACCCTAGGCAATGTTTTGGTTTCGTGCCACAGCTGGGAGAAGAGAGAAGACACTACTCTCTACATAAGATATAATAGCATGCATGAATACTGTAAAGATGTCATGATCATTGTGTTTTATTCATGATTGCTATGTTTAGGTTGACTGTTCAAGGTTATATATTTCAGCTATTCTTATACAGAAGCTGGGAGCCTCTAAGACATGGCCAGGAAAAGGGGCGTGGCTTCACCTTGCTGGTGGAAGCCTTAGAATTCAAAATTTAGCAGTTGGAATTTGGCAGTTGGAGTTTGTCGGTTGAGCAGAGCAGTTGGTTCTGTTCAGTGAGAAAGGAGTGTGATCGAAAAAAAGAGATTGTGGGAGGGAGTTGAGCAGCTAGAGAGTTTTAGCGGAGAAGGGCTAAAATTAAAGTTGCTGAGCCTTTAGTAGAGATAACTAAAGAGCTGAGGCTATATCCCTAAGTCAAGGAGGACTAGGGTTAACCAGTTAAACTCCCCAATCCAAGTTTGATCAGGTACAGGTCAACTAAGTTCAAGAAGGACAATATTCCTAACTGAAAGAAACAAGTAATATAAAGCTGATACTATACTAAGCTCAGAGAAACTATTGAGAAATCTTGCAACACTTACTGTACAGAAGTAACATCGTTCAACTTAAGATATAACATTCTTGCAACCATCAAGCTTTGTGCTATAAATAAACAAGTTACTGTTTCTTCAATTGTTGCTTATTATTTGAGCAAAGCATCTTTCAAAGGTGGTGGCAGCGATAACATTCAAAAGTGGAATACGTAGAGGTAGAAGGTGAATCCTTCGCAGTTTGGTGGCAGCGGTGGGATCCAAAAAGATTCCATCCCTGTCATCACATCAAGTCTTTACAAATACCTTGTATATGTATGCATGCATAAGGTATGAATGAATTTAACCTCCCACATATTTTCCTTAAAAAGCAGGTATATAATCCTGGTGCAGAGATAGGCCAGAGCAGCAGCCCATTCACAAAGGGCCCCAGTCCCACACTGTTGCCACTACCAAGAAAACTTAGACCCCTTCTACACTGCCCTATATCCCAGGATTTGAGCCCAGCTTGCCTTCTTATCCCAGATTATATGTCATTGGAGGCTCATATAATCCAGTTCAAAACAGATAATCTAGGAACAGATCCTGAGATACAGGACAGTGATGAAGGGATCTTACTCTTTTCAATCCTCACAAAAACATCTCTCCTCACAAAAACAAAGCCAACTGCATTGCTTCCCATGGAACAAGGAATAGGGGAGAACAAGGAACAAGTACCCTTGCACAATAGGCAAACAGGAATGAAGGACTTCATCACCACCATTATATTGTCTTGATAATATAAAAGTTTGCCAATAAACACAGTAACTTTTCGCATCTTTACAGAAGTAAAACCAACATTTTCTTCCATAGCTAATAGCAGCAAACATGCTTGCACACTCTAGTCATGACCCTACATTGGGATTCCATAGCATAAATAATATCAACAGGTGAATTTTTGTTTTGAACTACATAACACTTGTGTTGAATGGTAAGGTTGCACAACTGAGTGCACACCCAAAAGTGCATAAGATTATGCACATTAATATGTCCATCCATGATGGCACTACATGCACAATTCCATTCCTGCAATCTTGAACTGAATTTGCCATTGAGCAAAAATGATCTACAGTACTACTTTTGGCACTAGCACATAGATAAGACACCAAGGATTCTGGTCCATGTTGTATTTTGCATGCACATGAAAGGCTTTTCGTGAAAATTTCTCAAGGAAGTTTCCATTGCTAAATAAGAACTTGAAAAAATATGCAACATCTCTGGTAATCACGTGAATTTTTCCTCTTGATAAGGTGTGAATACACAATAAACAAACATTTATAACCCTAGTGTCTTCAAAACACCAAACTAATTTAATATCTACAAAGACACTTGGAATCTCATGAAACATGATGTGGAACTGAGAGTTTCCAAAACACCTTAATATGTGGTGCTGGAGTACACTGCAGTACAGCAAATACACACACACAGTGTAAGCAGAGAGAATCAATGATCTCAAAGTTTTTGGCCAAGCCACTGGTTGCATCTTCGGGCTTCCCTTGACAACCCAGTTATTTTTAGCTCAAAATCATAATATAACCTCATTCCAACATGATAGAAAATATTTTACTTGTGTGCATCCTTTTGCTTGGGGAAGTTGTTAGCATAACTCTGAAGATTTATGTGAACTGCAGCATCATCAGCTTTTTCAAATAATATGACTTCATTTATCTTAGATATCTATAAGTCTCTATGTCCAGTTAACTAAGCTATTCAGCAAAATAGAGGGAGTAAAAACTGGCTATGAAATCATTTTTCTCCTTCTGCCAAGATTCACAGGTGTGTCTTGTAGAGAGATACTTTATTATGCTTCACTTCTACCCTTCAGGACACTAATCTCTATTCACAAGAGATTTCAAAGGAAGAGGAGGAGGAGGAGGAGGAGGGGGGGCTCCCTTCTGCAGGTGATGAATCTCTTTATGTGTATGTGTGTGTGTTTGAAAATCCTGCATGAATAGCAATAATAGTTTTTTTTTAAGTAAGCATGCCAAGATTTTGTCAATGCAGTATGCTTGGGTGGAATTGTTATTCCTTACCAAAAAGGTTTTCTATTATTCCATCTTTCCAGCCCTCCACCCTGAGATCCCCATATCCCCCAAAGCTAGTTTATTGTAACAATCAAAACCAAATATTTTCTTTAATTATGAACATATGTGCTCTCTGTTTTAATAAGGCTTGAATCCAACATTAGTCTTTCCTGGAGCAGTTCCAATGGAATCTAAATTAGTTATGACTGAGTCCAAGTCATTTCAGTGGGATTATTCTGAGCAGAGCTACCACTGAATTTAGCTCTAGATTTATAATTAATTTTATACAAACTGAGTTCCCCTTACCAGAAATGCTTGGAATGAGAAGTCCTTTGGATTTGGATTTTTCCCCCAGATTCTGGAATAATTGGAAATCTTGGAAATTGGACCCAAGTCTAAGTCATTTATGGTTAATATACACCTTATACCCATAGCATGGAGGTAATTTTAGATAGCACGTTAAAAATGTGCAAGAAACAAAGTTTGTGTACACTGAACTATATGAAATCAAAGTTGTCTATGTCAGTGATTCATGGAGACAACTTTTATATGAGAATATTTTGGATTCCAGAATTCTGGATAAAGGATGCTAAATTTTGTGTATGAAACCTAGTATGTGTGCACTGAACCATCAGAAAACAAATGTGTCAATACTGCAGTGATCCATATAACTTTGCATTTGGGTATTTAGGATTCTAGAATTCTGAATAAAGGATGTGAAACCTGTATCTGGAAATCTCTTTGCAACTTACAGTGGCACCACCATAATTTGTCATGGACCCAATCCAATTCTTAGACCCAGTTAGAGCAGAATCACCGAATCAGTGGAAATTACATGATTGTTGATTTCCCAAGTTTACATTGAATTCGTCTGTACAATGCCCAAAGCTGTTCCATTATAAGGTAAGCTACACACAATCAATTCCCATTGATTCAGTGGGTCTAATTTATCTGGATGTAGGCTTTTTTCCCCAAACTATGAGGACTGAACATGATAATTGGTATGGAATACTGATTGACTGCAGGGGAAGAAAGGGGGAGAGGAAGAGAGATAAACGAGGAATGAGAGATGAATGGTTGTGATGTGGTTGAAATCCTGAACAATATTCTCAGGAGCTGGGTGTGTTGATCGTGATGAAGAAGAGATTGAGAATGCATTCAAACAAGCCTTTAAACCGAGACTTGTCTCAGTATTAGGAGGAGTCCAAACAATGCCTCCCATAAAACCAAATTAATTAGATACTCCATTAGATCCAGGCCTTCCTGAAAGGCCCAGGTCTAATGGAGCATTGGCCCTGTGGGGACTCACCCATGGATAGTTCCAGGACCAACCAGAACTACTCGAGGGTGAGTCCCCATTTGCCATCTCACAATTTTGGGCTCCTGGAAACCCCTCCCCCTAAGCCCTCCAAAATAAACCTTAAAATAATAAAAAAAACTTACTGGGACACCATTAAGGTGGGCCTTTAACCCTCCTAGTGTGTAGAAATGACATGCCAGGAGATGGGGGGGGCAACTCCCACCCCCCACCCCCGGTCTCTTTGTGTATAATTTCTAGGAGGACTGCACCAGGAGGACTGAAGGATCACCTTAATGGCAGTCTGGTAAGTTTTCTTCAATTTATATGCTTGTTTTTTCTGGGGGAGCTTTGAGGAAATTGGGAAGGTAGTTGATACAAAACTCCCAAACAAACTGCAGTCATGTTGTTAGAACACTTACTTAAATACTGGTTTCCATAAGTTCATTAACCTTGATTCTATTAGCTAGTATTTTCAACCCTTCTCAGAACCAAAAAGTTACATGGGCTTCCAGGAAAGAGAATGATAGTTCAATGGCATAGCACATCTGCTCCATATTGTCCCCAAACCACAAACCTGCTTCTTGGTTTCGAACTACTCAAAGGAGTAGGTATTATCTTTTGTAATAAGGACCTAACAAAATCTGTTTCAAATGTAACATAAAGAGTGGAAATGAAGTTTCTATATTTGCATATAGTCATACTTGTATTACCTTTAAAAGATAATTCAAAATGCATTTTTAAAGGATCATCATTTCAAGTTTTATTTTATTTTATCAAAATAAATTGTTTTCCATTGAAACAAAAGCAGACTAGTAAAGGCCAGTTACTTTTGAAAAACTTAATGAGAAAGGCAATATTTAATGCAGCAAGTATTATTATCAAGTCCAGATTACTATGGACTTTAAATAGAGAGGGAAATTAACTCTCAAGCTTTGATTAAAAATAAAGCCTCATTGTGTTCAATGGAGCATATTCTCACTGACTACTTGAGTATTGAATCCCACCCATGTGCTTCTATCAATGCTCTAACAAATGTTTCTAGGAGGTGACTAAACAGTGTAGATTGGTTTCATTTCATTTTTTGTTTTCCTGGTGGGAGATACTTGCTTGCAGAGACGGTTCACCCGTAAGGCAATCTAGTCATTTGCCTGGAGCGTCAACACTTGGGGGGCGCACTTGAGGCGCCTCCAAGTGCCCTAAAGCCAACTTTTTGTTGGCGCGCGCTGCCGCTTCCGGCGGGAGGCTGTGGCTACTCCCTGTAGCCAAAAGCATAGCACCGGCTCTCTGCTCGCAGGGGAAAGAGGATTCTTCCTCCTCCTCTTCCCCTTTCTTGGGGAAAGTGCGGGCAATGGAAGGAGAAGCGGTGCGTTAGGGAAGCCAGGCAGGAAGAAGGGCAAGCGGCTGTTCCTCCCTCCCTCCCTCTCTCTCTCTTTGTAGGTCTCTCTCTCTCTATCCATGAGGGAAGAAGTGGTGCCGCCATTCCTTCCCCCTCCTGCCTTGTCTTCCTCCCCACCTCCATGCCCACCTTTCCTGCCATCAAAACGGAGAGTAAGGGGGATCGCATTCGTCTTCGAATGGCTGCTGTTCGCCGGGGGGGGGGGGGGGGCTTTCTCTTTATGCTGGTCTCCTTTCCTTCATCTAAAAAAACCCCTCTCTTCCTTCTCTTGTGCGCCTTGATATCTTGGGTTATATGGCACACAGTCATATAACCCAGAATATCAAGGCAGATAATCACATTATCTGCTTTGAACTGGATTATATAGAAGTGTGCACTCAGAAAACCCAGTTCAAAGCCATGAGGAAAGTCTCCTCCAAGGGAGGAGAGAGAAAAAGATATCCAACCTGCTGGGGAGAGGACTTTTCCGTCCCTTTCAAAGTTCATAGGCATTGTGATTCCTCAAGCTTGCCTTTCCTCCTTTCCTCCCCTGCAGTTCTGGCTCTTTCTCTTGTTTTCCTTGAAAGAAAAATGGAGGGTTCTATCTTCTTGCAAAAGGAGAAAGGGAGGAAAGGGTCCGTGAGTGCAGGATCTGGGGGGGGGGGGGCTGACGTGTTTCCAGGGCTCCAAACTACAGCTCCCATCATGCACAGCGCTCTCCTGGTGCTCTACTTCCTCTTCGTAGCTTTACACCCGCTGGAGAAGGAGAGGGTTGCATGGTGCCATTCACATGCAAAGGAGTGAGTCAGTCACATTTCAGATTTCCAGGGATGTAATACAAAACTATGGAGAGAAGTTCTAGTTCCTTCCTTCTTTCCTTTATCCCTCCCTCCCTCTCTCCCTTCCTTCTTTCTTGATTCCTTCGCCCTTTTTCCATTTCCCTCTTCATTCCAGCCTTTCTTTCCCCTTTTCATTTTCCAGTCAATTCCTTTCTTTCTCCCCGCTCTCTTCTTCCCTTCCTTTCCTCCTCTTCCCAACTCTTAACTCCTTTGTGTTGTTCAAGGCTTCCAGGGCCAGAATCACTGGCTCGCTGATACTTTTCCAGACTCTATGGCCATGTTCTAGAAGCATACTCTCCTGACATTTTGCTTGTACCTATACCTATAGCAGGCATCCTCAGAGGTTGTGAGGTATGTTGGAAACTAAACAAGTGGGGTTTATGTATCTGTGGAATTTCAACAGAAAGGAAGAAACCATGAAAATGAACAATATCTAAGTATTAAAAAAAATCTAAAATCGGGACAGTAAAAAAAGAACAACACTCAGAAGACAAGAAACAATCAGGGCCAGCTAATACCTCCCAAGAAAGGATTTCCCCAAGCAGGAAGCAGCCAGGCTTTGAAGCTGCAAGGCTGTTAAATGCTAATCAAGGAGGCCAATTGCAACATTCACACTTGCCTCCAACAGACAAGAGTTCTTTCTCCCACCCTGGACTTTCCACAGATATATAAACCCCACTTGCCTAGTTTCCAACAGACCTCACAACCTCTGAGATGTGGGCAAAACGTCAGGAGAGAATGCTTCTGGAACATGGCCATACAGCCCGGAAAACGCACAGCCACCCAGTGATTCCGGCCATGAAAACTTTCGAGCGATGTTTCCATAGCATTGATAAACATTGGTACATTTAAAAACAGAAAGCTGTGATATATTCATAACATGAATAGAATTATTAGGATATACAGTAGACTCTCGCTTATCCAACGTAAGCAGGCCGGCAGAACATTGGATAAGCAAATATGTTGGCTAATAAGGAGAAATTAAGGAAAAGCCTATTAAACATCAAATTAGGTTATGATTTTACAAATTAAGCACCAAAACATCATGTTATACAACAAATTTTACAGAAAAAGTAGTTCAATACACAGTAATGCTATTTAGTAATTACTGTATTTATTAATTTAGCACCAAAATATCATGATGTATTGAAAACATTGATTACAAAAATGCATTGGATAATCCAGAATGTTGGATAAGCTAGTGTTGGATAAGTGAGACTCTACTGTATTACCATTTGGATATTATTATTACTAAGATATTTTTATTTTCTGGATATTATTATTCTTATTTGGATACTATTATTATATTTTCAATATTAGTTTCTCTTCTTAAGAAGGAGGCTTAAAGGAGGTTCCTTCTTTGGGGGCTTTTAAACAGTGGCTAGATGGCCATCTGTCAGGGGTGCTTTGAATGCAATTTTCCTGCTTCTTGGCAGAAAGGGGTTGGACTGGATGGCCCACGATGTGTCTTCCAACACTGTGATTCTTGAAATGCTTCAAAGCAGACATTAAGCATTAAAATAGCAACCAATTTAGAAAATGCAGATAAAAACTGGAAGATGTGCTATATTGGTAATATTTATCATTATTTGGATATTATTTTATTTGGATGTTCTTATTTAATTATTATTGGGAAATTATTATCAGTAGAAAGTCATTAGTATTATTGTTAGGATATTATTATGATATTGTATTTTATTTTTGATATTATTATATTTATTTTGGAGCCAACAGTGGCACTGTGGGTTAAACCACTGAGCTGCCGAACTTGCTGACCAAAAGGTTGGTGGTTCGAATCCAGGGAGCAGGGTGAGCTCCCATTGTTAGACCCAGCTTCTGCCAACCTAGCAGTTTGAATACATGCAAATGCGAGTAGATCAATAGGTACCACTCTGGCAGGAAGGTAATGGTGATCCATGCAGTCATGCCTAGGGCCACATGACCTTGGAAGTGTCCATGGACAATGCCGGTTCTTAGAAATGGAGATGAGCACCAACCCCCAGACTAGACTTAATATCAGGGTAAAACCTTTATCTTTTACTTATTTTTATTTATACTGTATATCACCTTTTCTCCTCTTAAAAATGCTCCAAAGCAGACCATAAGCATTAAAATAGTGCTCTTCCACACAGCCATATAACCCAGAATATCAAGGCAGAATAAGCCACAATATCTGCTTTGAACTGGGTTATCTGAGTCCACACTGCCATATAATCCAGTTCAAAGCAGATAATGTGGATTATCTGCCTTAATATTCTGTGTTATATGGCTGTGTGGAAGGACCCTCAGGGCTCTTCCACACAGCCATATAACCCAGAATATCAAGGCAGAAAATCTCACAATATCTGTTTGTAACTGGGTTATCTGAGTCCACACTGCCCTTTATCCCAGTTCAATGTTTGGTGCTAAATTCGCAAATATAGTAATTCCTAAATAACATTACCATGTATTGAACTGCTTTTTCTATTGATTTGTTGTAAAACATGATGTTTTAGCGCTTAATTTGTAAAATCATAATGTAATTTGATGTTTAATAGGCTTTTCCTTAATTTCTCCTTATTATCCAACATTTTTGCTTATCTAACGCTTTTATTTTTCAGTGATTTGGTTGGGGGGGGGGCACCAAAATTCTGTTTGCCTACACTTGAAAAATACCTAGGGCCGGCTCTGCTTGCTTGGAAGAAAATACGCTGATGAAAGCAATCCAAACACAAACAGATGGCAGCCTTTCATCTTAAATTTAGAAAATCATCAGTTATTTCTTCACCACAACCACCACCACCCTCGGTGTGCAGACATGCAAAAGAAAACATAAATGTCAAATGTTGCCTTCCTTTCCTCAATGTTATTTGTGTTACAGTATGCTGTTAAATAGAAATTCAGACTAGTACTCTGAACATTCCTCCCCAATTTAGGGACAAAATAGAATAAGTTTTTTGGAGGAGTAGAAATGCTCATTTTTAGGATTACATTTCGTCAGCTATGACAATAAGAGCTGTAATTATTTAGTAGTGTATTAACTGATTTATTACATTACATTATGAATTTATTCTTTAAAAAATGATAACAAGAAAAACAACCATCCTCAATACAGCAATCTAGAACGTCCAGTAACTCTGTTATTAAAGAATACTAAATTAATTAATATTATATAAAGTAGGATAAACATCTGTTTCTCTACCCCAAATTCTGTTCCCACCTCCACTAACAATAGACATTTAGCTTTCCAGTTAGTCTAAGATGGCTCCCTCCTTATTCTCCTGCCACCGAGGTGTAATTTTGTATCTCAGCCGGCTTCTAAGAATATACTGATATATACTTTTAATGGCACAGTAAGACTTCCACATCTACGAAGAATATGTTTCTGCACTTACTATGAAAACATGACACTGCAGATAATAGTAACCAACATACATTTACCAGTACAGTAGAGTCTCACTTATCCAAGCTAAACGGGCCGGCAGAAGCTTGGATAAGCGAATATCTTGGATAATAAGGAGGGATTAAGGAAAAGCCTATCAAACATCAAATTAGGTTATGATTTTACAAATTAAGCACCAAAACATCATGTTATACAACAAATTTGACAGAAAAAGTAGTTCAATACGCAGTAATGTTATGTTGTAATTATTGTATTTACGAATTTAGCACCAAAATATCACGCTATATTGCAAACATTGACTACAAAAATGGCTTGGATTATCCAGAAGCTTGGATAAGCGGGGCTTGGATAAGTGAGACTCTACTGTATTTCAATGAGAAGTGTGAGCCTGCTTCTGGCTCATGAGATAATCAAGTTAATTAGGATTGTTGTTGTTGTGTACCTTTATGTTGTTTTAGACTTAGAGCAGCCCTAAGTCTAAAGTTGAGGGTATGGGTTGGGTAAATGACCTTGAGGGACCACATCCTAACTGTAGGACTTAATTTGAGGACCCCTGATCTAGAAAATGTCTCTAGAGAATATCTCCGTAACATTTCTAGATTTTTCAGTGCATATCTATGACCGACTTCCAGAAGAAGCATACCTTAGAATTATCCTGGAGGACTCCAGACTATAAATCTGAACAATTGAGGTCTGTGGCATCATGGAGTGGGGGAGGTAGTTATAGGATCACACAGTCAGTTCTTTCCTGTCCCACAGCCATGGGTCAACAAGGAAAAGCTTGGGACATGAGGGGACTGGCCACATCATTCTGAAGATCCCCAACTGACCACAGCACATACTTCCATTGCCTGTAGCAGCTGCCTGGAGATTACAGAGAGTTTTCTGGGTTTCCTTGGGTCATTCATAGTTATGCTTATGTAGCTATGAATAAGATCCAGGATCCTGGCCAATATCTTTGTCCCTGTACCATGAAGTAATGAAACATAATATTTGGAATGGCATCAGCACATTGAAAGTTTCTGTCCAAACTACCATGTGCAGGGATGAGGCAACGTCATATGCTAATTGGTGACTTAGCGAGAATTTTATTTCATTAAACATTATCAATTGTAAGAAAAAATGCCTATCTGCTGGGGTTTTTTCCCAACTTATTTATGCACCTCAGATAACATCTTATTCCATTATAAGACCTTTTTGTTTTGTGAATTTTAACACAGATTGTTGGCAGCCTGGAATTCACTTGAGTATTATTTGCTTGTTGAAATGATTAGGAACTTGGGAGGTTGACAGCTGGGTGATGGTTTGATTGACAGAAAGAAAGAAAATGTGGTTTGAAGAGCCAGGGTAAAAGTTCAGTACTACTTTTAATATAAAATCATGTCTATGCGGTTATACAGATCAGGCAACTACTGAGATCATGAAAGACAATGTCTTTGCAAAATCAGTCCAAGAGATATTTAGTGGAAATCGATGGATATAATAATGTGAAAAGATTTATTTGGGTTTGATATTAAGTGAGTATTACAATCCACACTTTCAGCTCTCTACATACTTTATAAAAATGTACTTATTAAAATGTCTAAATGAATCATACAATTTCTCAGGAGTATTATTCCTTTTTCGAGAAGAGTGGGAAAGTCTGAAGATAGCTATATATGTATCTCTCTCTCTCTCTCTCTCTATGTATATATGTTTGTGTGTATGTATGTATATGTATGTATGTATGTGTGTGTGTGTGTGTGTGTATGTATATGTGTGTGTGTGTGTGTGTGTGTGTGTGTGTATGTATATATATATATATATATATATATATATATATATATATAATTTTAAATAGTAAAGGTTTTCCCCTAACATTAAGTCTAGTCATGTCTGACTCTGGGGGGTGGTGCTCATCTCCATTTCTAAGCCGAAGAGATGGTGTTGTCCGTAGATGCCTCCAAGGCCATGTAGCCAGCATGATTGCATGGAGCACCTTCCCACCAGAGTGGTACCTATTGATCTACTCACATTTACATGTTTTCGAACTCCTAGGTTGGCAGAAGCAGGGGCTAACCGTGGGAGCTCACCCTGCTCTCCAGATTCAAACCACCGACCTTTTAGTCAGCAGATGTTCTGACTGATCACTATAGCATACTGCTATAGCATATTATATTGATCACTATAACATACTGTTAAGCAGCAGCAGCATTGGTAGCAAAAGTTTAATGAGGGGATGCTTGTGGAGATCATACCTTTTTGAATGTTTATTTGTTAGTACTGTTAGACTTCAGAAACACATCCATATAAGACTTTGCAGATAGACAGGATTTGCAAGATTTGACATCTTTGTTTATCTGCCAAAAGACATTCACATGGTCTCTGTATCCTGTAGAAAAGCTGTCTATGTTGAGATATGTTGGTTGTGTAGATAAGACCTAAAATGTATAGTTGAGCAAAATAAAGAAGCAGGTCTGATAGGGGGCTTGCATGCATATACTTATACATTTTTGAGATGGTCTGGATGAATATAGCCCTCATTCTACAGGCTCAGATTGATTTTTGGGTCATACAGAATAGATTGGCAGGTATAATCCTGGTATGGCTGGCTATTTTGCCATGTCAGGTTTAGCTGGGCAAGGAGATCCCTGTTGTCTTGATCTTGATGACAGAAGAGCAACAGTGAAGTTGGAATACTCTGAATAAGCGGTTGGGCCATTTTCTCCCACCGTACTTTTCCAACAGCCAGAACTCTATAGAGGTGATTGTGTTCATCTGTCAAAAGAGGGCAGCATGTTGTTCCTATGGGACTTGCAATGAAAGCCATGTTGACTGTGCCAATAAAGAAAAGAACTAGGTTGATATTTGTTCCTTGCCAGCAGGAGATAGTGGGGAAATTATATTTTGGTGTACATCTAAGCACTATTTTGGTGAAGAGTAGGACCCTGGAATCATTTCTCTATGTCCAATATTAATACAAATATTGAAACTACAGTTATCAGTTACAAGCCACACCATGGCTTGCATATGTATTTATTTATTTACTTAATTTTTACCCCACCCTTCTCACCCGGAGGGACTCGGGGCAGCTTACAACAGTTGGCAAATTACATTGCCCAAAATGCATTCAATAAAACAATGACATATTAATAAACAATAAAACAGTACCACATCAATTAAAACTCTAATTAGACTCTATTAAGCCATGAATTATAAAATTTAAATGCATGTATAGTTAAATTCTATGTTTCCAAATATGCAGTGTGGATGAAAAAATACACTTCCTATCTTATAAAACCTTCAAAGTGTAGACCTAAGACTAGTGTTTTAATGAGACATACCAGCTGCTTTTACTTTTTGCTGTTCCCTTATGATTTCATAGAAATACATCTGTTAATAATGATTATGAAATAATCAAAACAAAGCAGCCCATATCTGATTTGGTGTTGTATTCACATATACAGTGTTTCCTCATATATCGCAGGACCACCCACAAAAAGTGGGTATATGTTCCAGGACCACCCACAAAAAGTGAAAATCCATGAAGTAATGACGCTATATTTGTGTTGTTTACAATCTCACTGGCAAGTAGCATCTCTGTCCCCTCCTCTCCTCTCAAGCATGCGCATGCGCACTTTAGCCACTGCTGCTGGTGTCACTGCCTTGTGAGGCGAAAACAAAGCTGCTTCAGCCTCCTTTTCTCTCCCTTCGGCTTCTCCTTCCTTCCTTAGGCTTCTCCTTAGGAAGGAAAGAGAAAGAGGGAGGGAGGGAAGAAAGAGGGAGGGGAACATAGCACAGCTTCCTTCTCCCGCTGCCACTTGGGCTCCTTCTCTGCCCTGCCCCGCCGCCTGCACCCAACCAAGACCACCATAATTTTTTATGATTTGCAATATTATATTAGTGTTCATTGAAACAGCAAGTCCACAAAAAGCGAACTGTGAAGTAGTGAGGGAACATTGTACATACATGTTAAATATACAGTAGAGTCTCACTTATCCAACCTAAACGGGCTAGCAGAACGTTGGATAAGCAAATATGTTGGATAATAAGGAGGGATTAAGGAAAAGCATATTAAACATCAAATTAGGTTATGATTTTACAAATTAAGCACCAAAACATGTTATACAACAAATTTGACAGAAAAAGTAGTTCAATACGCAATAATGCTATGTAGTAATTACTGTATGTACGAATTAGCACCAAAATATCACAATGTATTGAAAACATTGACTACAAAAATGCGTTGGATAATCCAGAACGCTGGATAAGCGAGTGTTGGATAAGTGGGGCTCTACTGTATATGTATAAAGAATGCAGATACTTTCAATGTTAAAATGTTCCAGACAAAAAAATTATACAACCACAGCTTTATTTTCTCTGATCTAACTGTGGGCACTGTTAAACAAACCTAATCTTTTGTTTAATTAAAGTAATTTTTGTTTAATTTAAAGTATGACCTCAACGTACATCATCTGCATCATCACATCCTCATAACTTCTTCCATTATCATCACCACTATCACCTTTGATTATTCTGGATTAAAACTCCTTTTGATTTTAAAAGAACATGCACAATGGAGCTGACCTTCGCCTTATCTTTGATTCTTTCATCTTATCAACATTCATTTCAATTGGAATTGGCTTTCTGATGTACACCTGCTCTGTGAGATAGATGCTTTTGATTTACAGCAAGGTAGCTTCTTTGCATTTAAACCTGCAAATCCATGTTTAACTCCCACATGCAACAATGTAATGAAACAGATCAAAAAGTGTTCTCCTGCGAGATTCGAAGTGTTGGACATCTGAAGTGTATTTGGCTTTGTTCATTCCTGAGGCAATTTGTATTTTTCAACAAATATATGTTCAATGAAAGAGGAATACATCTACAATAAAATGTAGCCAACTTTTATTATGACAATGTCTAGCTTTGCATATTGCATACAGTGGCATTCAATGGAACTGCAGCATTTTCAGTTACAGAATCTCTGTTTGACCAGAATCTCTTGATATTTACCTTTTTAAAAAATGGGTTACATTGAATTCTTCACTAGGGCACCTATATTTCTGGCTTGCTCATGGCTATATACCATGAGTGTGTCATTATAGACAATGGTAAACATCCTGTATATCACCTGGAGTTTGGTCATGGCCCTCACACAAATAACCTCAAGTCTCCAAATCTCAAGATTCCTAACAGCCAGATATTTTGTATGAGACAGAGAAAACATTTTAAGAGGAAAAGTGCAATTGCATGACTACAATTCTGTAATGTACATTGTTCCCAACCCTAATATTTTGTTTGGAAAACTAATTCTGTAACACTCTCCTTTAAGCATACGAGTTTCCGCTTCTGTAAAGGGAAAGCGAAATGTTGAAAGAGGCTGTATCAGAACATACCTGATATTGTTTGATTGAATCAGAAAGCAACTATCTGATTATTTATTGTATAATGCCTGTGGATAATCAACACATATCTTTATTTTTAAAGGTACAAAGCCTAAGAGACTCATTGGGGGGTATTAGATTTTACAGAAAGATGGGATGTGCAGGCTGCTTCTACCTTTGAAGAAACCAATAGGATGTCTTGAAATATGCACACTATCATCAGCCAGAAACCTGTTAGCATCATACACATGTATGAATTCCCTTACACATATGGTTGTACTTTTTTGGTTCTGTAATGGATACATTCGTATAAGTGAAGTTCCACAAATGAGCTTCAATCCTATTGTTAGCCCCAAACTGTGAGGTGCCACTGACTGAATTAGATTTACCTATGTATTGACTCATTATTCAACCACTGATTTAGTAGCTCTACAGAGCTTGGGAGCTATGCAATTGCACAGAAACAGCCACTAGGGACTGTGACATTATACAATGGGATAATGAACAAATATAGTGGCACATACACAATGTTAATATTCAGCTGAAGGATGCTTTAGCATAACTTTATGACTGTAAAGAAGGCATGGGAAACTTCAACCCTCTAGGTGTTTTGAACTTCAGCTTCCACAATTCCTAACAGCCAATTTGTTAAAATTGTGAGAATTGAAGTCCAAAAGACCTGGCTGGCTGAAATTTGCCCATGCCTGATGTAGAGTGTCCAGTATACTATCATAGTGTAGGATCTCAATAACCATTTCTTATCCAGGGCTGAATCCAATTTACAGTAATGTTGACATCAGTAAATGTTCAGGGAAAAAGCACATTAGGGGCCTTCTACACTCACCATATTATGCAGTTTGTAACTGACTCAATGCTGAGATGGCCACAAAATCATAGAATCATAGAATCGTAGATTTGGAAGAGACCTCACGGGCCATCCAGTCCAACCCCCTGCAAGAAGCAGGAAAATCTCATTCAAAGCACCCCTGACAGATGGCCATCTAGCCTCTGTTTAAAAGCCTCCAAAGAAGGAGCCTCCACCACTGTCCGAGGGAGAGAGTTCCACTGCCGAACAGCTCTCACAGTGAGAAAGTTCTTCCTGATGTTCAGGTGGAATCTCCTTTCTTGTAGTTTGAAGCCATTGTTGTGCGCCCTAGTCTGCAGGGCAGCAGCAAACAAGCTTGCTCCCTCCTCCCTATGACTTCCCCTCACATATTTGTACATGGCTATCATGTCTCCTCCCAGCCTTCTCTTCTGCAGGCTAAACATGCCCAGCTCTCATAGGGCTTGTTCTCCAGACCCTTAATCATTTTAGTTGCCCTCCTCTGGATGCTTTCCAGCTTGTCAACATCTCCCTTCAACTGCGGTGCCCAGAATTGGACACAGTATTCCTGGTGTGGCCTGACCAAGGCAGAATAGAGGGGTAGCATGACTTCCCTGGATCTAGACACTATACCCCTTTTTATGCAAGCCAAAATCCCACTGGTTTTTTTCGCCGCCACATCACATTGTAGGCTCATGTTTAACTTGTTGTCCATAAGGACCCCAAGGTCTTTTTCACATGTACTGCTGTGAAAAAGTGTCCCCCATTCTGTATCTTTGCATTTCATTTTTTCTGCCTAAGTGAAGTATCTTGCATTTGTCCCTGTTGAACTTCATTTTGATAGTTTCGGCTCATCTCTCTAATCTCTCAAGATCGTTTTGAATTCTACTCCTGTCTTCTGGAGTAGAATTCAAAACTATCTTGAGAGATTAGAGAGATGTACGCTGACACTGTGTGTCACAGCATGGAATAATAAAACAGGAAGCAGCCCATTTAAAAAAGTAACAAAAAAGTTCAAGGTAAGCCATATAACACACTGCAGCTGATCCAAGTATATCCAAAATCCAAGGCAATCTCGATTCTGCAAAATGTGGAACACATTATAGACACATTGTCCCTTGTTGAAGTGTGCACTTAAGGGAATTCTGAAAGAGGACTGCCAAAAAAATGCCCCAAGGGCATGACTGGGCAGAAGATTGACCCCTGGGAAGGGTAACTGATTATTTTCACTTCTATCATTTGTATCTCCCCCCCCCCCCCCATCCACATACCTTTAATATGATGATGTGCATCTTTCAGGGAAATGAGAGGCAAAAATCTGCAAAATAGTTTGAGGCTAGGTTCAGTGGTAAATATAATTACCTTTCTGGCCTCAAACCAGATATTTCAAAGAAATTACTTCCCCACAGTAGAATCAGTTCCTCTCAAACTAGCTTCAAGTGGGATATTAGTGTCAGTGTGGAAGCAACCAAGAAAAACTATCCAAATGATCATGCGGCTTTTTCCTCCTTCCACGTATGAAATATAACCAGCCATTCACCCTATAACCAAGGATCATTTTGCAAGTGCTTCCATTAATACTGAGGCTGTGCATTTCCAAATAGATTCCTTTCCAGGGGAAAAAATGCTCTCAGAAATTAAAATACTGGCACTTTCTGAATGTTGCTTGTCTATGGATTTTGTTGATGAAACATTATCCGTTTTATTCTCATGTTTTGAAATTTATTCACTTGTTTTGTATTATTGGCAGATTTGCAATTGTTTGCCAAGATGGTCCCATTTTGCAAATGTGCCGAGAAAAATATCATTTGCTCCAACACTTTATTTTAATGTTTGCATTGTCTCTTTTTGAAAATAAAATTTGCTTGCCTTTATTTTATTCATCCACAAATTGTGATGCTTGGAGTTGGCATGAATTGATGCCTGTCATGGCGGACTATTTAAGCTGCATATTAATTAGTCTTCTGCAGATGCTTCCCAATGGTACTACATTGAAATGAGCAATGCACCAAACTCATGCTACTAACCAGATACATTCTGTCAGACTGAAATTATTGGTAGATAAAATGCACTAAACTGTTTTTTTTTAAAATAAAAATCTGTACAAATGCAAAGAAAAGGTTTGACGTTGGACCTGGGCTAAACACTACACTTAGGGACATTCCAGACAGGCAAAAAATCTAAGAGGAATTGGGATTTTAAATCCCACTTTCTCTTGGAATGGAGGCCACACAGCTGTGTGTTTCTCACGAAGAAGTGGGTTTAAAGGGATGCTTTAAAACATGTGTTTTCCAGCCTTTATCTTGATTCCTCCTGATTCCTTTCACATTTTGGCTAAATGTTGTTTGGCTCCCCCTCTTTTAACCCGTTTTTACCTGGGTTATAATGCATGTGTAGAAGGGCCTTTAGAGGTACACATATAGCTAGTAGGAAGCCATGTATTTTATTAGCTTATGCTGGTATGCAAGCTGTGAATCAGAATAACCTACTATGTCAGCCTATGCTTTAGTTTCATCTACATGACCATGCACCTTTACAAGGTGTCCAGAAATTGCATCTGCCTCAATATTTTATTGATTGTGATTTATAGAATAATTTCCAAAGAGTTTCAGAGCACATTGTTACATGCGAATTACTACCACAACCAGGCATGTAGCCGGGGGGGGGGGGGGGGGGGGCTTCAGCCCACCCCCAAATTCTCAGGTTGGTCTGTGAGAAAGCCTTACATTTATTATTTAAATTGTTATGTTTATTCATATCATGAATTGATCACCATGCTCAATATATCCCATAAGCATGGGGGTATTGGGATAATGATGCAAATGGTTTCCTAGGGTAGACCCTCTCCCACTCAGACTCAGCCCCCCCCCCAAACCAAAATCCCAGCCCCTCCCAAAGCAAAATCCTGGCTATGGGCCTGACCACAACTATATTATAATTCAAACCATACTAAATATAGTATAAAAGGCATAGAAGTATAGCTGTAAGAACCAGACTAAAATTATATAAATGGATAAGATTTAACAGACTTGAACTGACAGCAAGGTCTTTATGTGGCACAAGAAGAAATTCAATAAACATAGAGTGAAATCTGAAGAAGGCCCTGTACCTTTACATGTTGTGTAGAAAATTCCATCGGGCATCAACATAACATGAGCAGATAACAAACAGTACCTGCTGAAATTCCTCCATCTATACAACAATTATAGTACAGGAGCCCTCTCCAATTTTCATTCTGATAACCCTAAACCAGATACTCACAACTCCATTCTAGGTACCATGATACAAGCATTCCATTGTCTTATCACTAGAGAAGATTATATTATGGGTTGCAACTTGGCCATCCTCTGAAAGGGGAGGAAACCTCAAAAATCAGCTTCTGAGCAAAATCTTAGCAGTTTTCTGTGGAACAGGCAGTCTCAACTCATTTAGAGTTTTCGAACTCTAAAGTATCCTTAAAAGTATTCTCCAATTGAAGAAACTATGCATGATCCCTATGATAAAGAATTCTATCAAGCCACATCCAGTATTTAACAACAATTTTGTAAGAACTTCAGGGAATGCTAGTTTGTTATATAAAGTGATGGTTTTTCTTATAACGATGCTAAGTATTATAACCTCAGAATATTTTAAGAACTACCTGCTTTCAGACTTATCAAGATATTCCCAACTGCATTGTTTTATAACAGACCTCATAGCATGATATGTGCTGTGTTTGTAGTTTGTAGGAGACACTGAAAAATCTGACAAATATGAAAGTGAGATCTCTGGCCAGACCCAATTCACATCTCTGGCCAGACCCAATTCATAATTAGGAATATTTACCACTGGAGTCACACTTAATGCAAATAAGCTGTCTCAATGTAGTTAATATGCATTCTAAATTGAGAACCTGGATGACTCTGGTTAGGATTTTCTGTAGACATTGACTGGCTTTAGATAAGCAAGCTTAATCTTTGTTTTCCCACCCCCATTTATTGACTGACCTTATGGGACTGCTTATTGCGATCAAGTAAATACTTTTGAAATCACGGAAGCACAATGTAAATGCCAATTCAGGCTGTTTCTATTAATGTTAATGTCTCTGTAGTTGTGCTTAATATTTGCTTGTTTATGTGCAATCTATGTACCCCTCCAAAGTCTCCACTTCAACAAATGGCAGCTAGTATAGATGAAACACACTTTTATTAAAACTCCATAAAACTGAAAAATCACAAACTAACTTTAAACCATTTCCATTCTTGACTTACTATGCCATTGTGTTGTTAAACAGATTAAAACCCTTTCTGTCAATATGAATTCATGAGATGTGTGTGATAAGAGACCCGCAAGCCTTTGCAAATTTATGTTCTTCTTAGGGAAATATTTGCAGTTCCTTTCAAAGGGAATTAGCTAAGGCAAACCACAGATACATGGAAGCAAGAAATTACGAAGAATGCATTCAGCAAATGTTGCTCCCCTCCATAATGTAGATGTTACTTTGTTCAGCATTCTAATCATTCCATATGTATTAATGAAACTACCAGACATCTCTTAGATTTAGGGAAATTATTCACCCAATGTTTTGAATACACTTTGAGAAAGGGTGCTGATTTTGTTAAAACTAATGTCAGTAACCCTTTGCTACCAGTAAATCTCTGCTCTGATTTTTAGCATCAAGGTCCTGACATGCAAAGAGATCTTATGTGACACAACTTTAATTGTCATTGGTCTCTTATAGGGAATTCTGGAATTTAGAGTATATTGTAATGAGTAGTTCTTATACTTCTCACACAGAACTCTGGTATTCTCCTCCACTGACTGCAGTGCCCGGATTGGTTTATAGGAGGAGGTGCAATTAGTCAAATAGCCTGGACCCATGGCGTTTGCACAGAAGACTATTTTCTGTGTAGGAAGAACCTTTTTGTCAAAGAAAAAGAGAAATACTATTTTCTATTCAGAAAATTGTGCATTTAGAATTTATTCTACACAAAATTAATGTGTTTTCTGCACTGGAAACATTTTCTGCACAGAAAATGTATTTTCCAGTTTTATATATAACAATTGATGCCTTGGTTTTAATAACTGTCATGTTATGTTGTTTTATAACAATGTTATTATATTATGTTTTATGGACTGTTTTTCTTATGTAAGCCGCCCCGAATCTGGGGAGGAAATGCAAATTTTACACATATTTGTCTTTTACTGTAATGTTTCTCTTCAGCCCATGATTGCACTCATCAGGATTTTCATCCGCACTTCCTCAACCAAGCTATATATCTCAGAATGTCATAAAATGGTGCCATGATAATTAAAGTAATATCAATCTGATATAACTGATGGAACTAATAACCACCTTTGTATACATTTTTAGTCTTTCATATTTCTCATATCATTGTTAGTCCCGCATCAAGGAACTGCTGCTCATATGGATCAAGCAATTTTGTTATTTGTCCACCCTCTGTGTTCCTAACAGCCAATTTCTAATACAGTCAACTAATAAAAATATTAATCAAGACTTTGCTTATCTATTTCCTATCAATATATAAACTTCTCAATTTCTGGACATGTATTTCTCTTTTATCTTTCTTTCTCTCTTTTCCTTTATATGCCTAGGTCCATCTCTCTTCTAAGTTTTATTTCTTGAGGGCTGAAATAAGGTGAGGGCACCAGATATCATCTGATCTTGGAAGGCTAGTAAACTCATCTGTGGTTAGGACTTGGAAGAGAAATTACCAAGGGATGCCAAGGGATGTGTTGTGGCTGAAGTTCAGAAAAAATGCCAACACCCTTTGAGTGTTCCTTGCCTTTAAAAACCATAAATTTATTTATTTATTTAATTTATATACCGCTCTTCTCTCCCAGGGGGATCCAGAGTGGTCTTACACAATGGCAGAATTAAATGCCACATATAATACAACATGTAATAAAAACCAAACATAAAACACAAATAAAAGCCGGTATCCAAATCAAATTAAAACAATTTAAACCATGTGACTGACTATTACAACAGGGGATGTTTTGAGCCAAAGTCAGAGCCAATCTGTGTTCGACTTAATAATTCACAGAATTCATCAGGTCATATCAACTCATATCTTAGGATGGGCCAAAAGCTTGGTCCCACAGCCAGGTCTTCGGCTGCTTTCCTGATTGAAGGGGCTTTTCTAATCTCCCTTGGCAAGGAGTTCCACAGCTGCAGAGCCACCACCAAAAAAGCCCTGTCTCTTGTCCCTGCCAATGGCACCTGTGATGGGAGTGGGATCGGGGGCAGGGCCTCACTTGAAGATCTTAATCTGCGGGACAGCCCATAGGGGAAGATACTTTCTGAGAGGTAAGTTGGACCAGAGCCATTTAAGGTTTTGTAGGCCAAAGCCAGCACTTTGAATTGTGTCTGGAACCTAACAGGCAGCCAGTGGAGCTGCTTCAACAGAGGAGTTGCATGCTCCCTGAATGGCGCTCCAGTTAGTAACCTGGCTGCAGAACATCGGACTAGTTCCAGCTTCTGAACAGTCTTCAAAGGCAACCCCACATAAAGTGAGTTGCAATGGTCCAAACTAGATGTAACAATGTAAATTCAAAGGTTATTTGAAAACATGCACACCATTGATTCAACATAATAAAAATGATAATAATAATAATAATAATAATAATAATAATAATAGTAATAATAATAAACAATAGACATTGACAAAATTACGATCTGCCAACTGCAAAAGGCCACCCTACTGGGATCTGCACGCATCATCCGAAAATACATCACACAGTCCTAGACACTTGGGAAGTGTTCGACTTGTGATTTTGTGAAACGAAATCCAGCATATCTATCTTGTTTGCTGTGTCATACAACGTCGTTGTGTCAATAATAATAATGATAATTTATGTATACCCCATCTCCATCTCACATAGGGACTCGGGGCGGCTTACAAGAAAGCACACAATGGTGCCATTAAACATATAAGATGCAATACAAACAACCTATAAGATCAATACCACAGTATAAAATACCAACATATAAAATTAATAACAGCAACGTAGAAGACTTTGCAGTAATCCATCACTTTCCCTCTCTTTTTCTATCTTAAGATGTTCACTCCACCTTACTCAACAGTACTCTTTGTACTTTTATCCATTTCTGGGTGCATCTACATTGAAGAATTAATGTCGTTTGACACAATTTTAACTGTCATGGTTCAATGCAATGGCATAATGGGAGTTGCAGTTTGATGAGGCACCAATGATCCTTGACAGAGAGGACAATATATCTTGTAAAATGACAACTCTCATGATCACATAGCATTGACCATGACAGTTAATATGGTGTCAAGCTGCGTTAATTTTACAGTGGAGATGTATCCAGTGATATCTATATACTTCCATCAATCATTGCTGAAGTTTTCACTGTAATTACCATGATAACATCCTTATTCTTGTGAATTCTATCACACTTTTCTAGGAAATATTTGCTCGGAAGTGGAATGATCATTGCTTTGCCTTAATGCTGAGATTACTCAATAGGTTTCCATGTTTGGGAGTGGATTCAAATCCTGGTCTCCTAAAGTCCTAGTTCAACCTATTACACCATGCCGGATCCATTATTTAGTGCATTAAATATAAAGAAACAATATAGCATACTCAATAATGCCATGCTCATAACTAAGTTTTCAAGACGTATCTTGTGTCTATGACTTAAGACTATTTATTCTTACAACTCATCAAAACTCAGTATAAAATTTAGGCTTGCATGATGACTTGTCAGATATAAAACTGTGTTTGATTGCAAATCTTCCTCCAGATCCAGGAGCCCACAAATGTTTTCTAGCTTTTCATTTCCATTTTACTATGTAGAAGCCAGAGTAACGGCATGAAAATGAATTGTGTGGTGCTTGGCTGCTGCAAAGGTCTGTAAAACTTTCCAGTCAATTGAGGATGATTTTTCCCTTCTTCAATAGAAGCTGATTTCTGAAGTAAGAGAGTGATTATATCAAATCTCTATATGAGATAAAGACAAAGATAGCTAAGAATTTTGTTTGCACAGCACAAACATACAACTGTTGGATACAAGGATCAGACCCAAGCCACTGGAAACTGCAAAAAATCCATGATATTGAAAGGAAGTAATTTAGTGCAGAAAAATAAAATAAAAATAGTGCACTTCTAGCTAACGGCTGTATGATCCAGGTGTAAATTGTATGCACACGGAAGTTTGCACATCACATGGGAGACAATCTGTCATGCAGTGCAGGTGGCACAGGTAAAATTTGCTGGGTTTATCAAGACTAGTCCTGAGAACATTTACATAATTACTTTTTATGATGAAACCTTGTCAAACTTGGGATATTTTCTCCCCCCGCCCCAATCTCTCTCTATATTTATTCTGCAGACATGCTGGAGGCTGTCCTATGTGATGTTATTTGCACAGGTGCCCTTTAAAGTATATAAAGAATATTTTATTTAAATGTTTCTTCGCAAAGATATACAAATATTGTGTTCTTTCAGTTTGCTTCTTTTGAATCTCTTGAAACTGAAAGTAGTTACAAGTAATGCATCTAGTATTGTTTGGGAGGTGGTCATGGTGAAAATAAGTTATATTTTAAAAGCAATATAACATGTAAACGTACAGTTAGGAAATGACTTCAGTGGATTGCTTTAGCAGAAAAAAATCACAGGAGAATTGCAAAAGGACAAGTTTATGAAATTCTGGTTCCCATTCATTAATTATATGATGGATCATTGCTCTGCACAAGGTTCACCATCATCATACCAAAAATTGTGGAATAACAGACTATGGATTCTGACTGAAATGTCTTACATGTTCCAGTGTTTTTCTTTTAACTGAGAAAGGCTTTGATGTGCATTACAGTGACAATTTGTGCTAAGTAATCAAAAATAAATAATTATGTGGCAGAACATTTAAGAAAAAAGATGGTTTACAATTTAACAGCATAAGAGAACAAGCAAATGTGGTAAGATGCTAAACAAGTACCAATTGTATCATGCCATAGAAGCCATGGACATCAAGCCATAAATGTCATACTTGATCTGGATAGAAATTATTTGACCAATAGAATAAAAGTATGCAATAATAACAAAACAAAAAGTAAAACTGCATAAGGACAAAAGGCCCTAGACCAGAAGTCCTCAAACTTTTTTAGCAGACGGACGGTTCACAGTCCTTCAGACTCTTGGGGGGCCAGACTATAATTATATATATATATATATGTGTGTGTGTGTGTGTGTGTGTGAGGGCGGTGATGGCCGACAGGGAGCTCTAGCATGGACTGGTCCATGAGGTCACAAAGAGTCGGAAACGACTATGCGACTGAGCAGCAGCAGCAGGGATCGATGTGTTATAGGAATGGTCTTGTTTATGCTTGTGGATCATGTGATTAGTTATGACTGTAATTTTAAATGTTTTAATTATTTTACTTGAATTTTAATAGTTTTAAATGTCTTTTAATGTTGTATTGTTGTCAAGACATCGAATAGCTGCCATTTATGTAAAGCCGCCTTGAGTCCCCTTTGGGATAGAGAAAGGCGGAATAGAAATATAATAAATAAATAAAGTTAATGAAAAGAGAAGATAGCAGACATTTTCATCATGCCATTTCCTCATGACCATTTCCAGTTTTTGAGAGAGATTAATTTTGTGAACTCAGGACTTCATCATATTAGCCTTGGGTTGCGTTCTAGGAGGTTTCCAGGATGGAGACAGGATGGAGCCAACCACAGTCCATCACATGATTCAGGGCTACTTCCAGCAGGGTTCCATCCTGGAGGCATCCTAGGATGAAGCCAATAGAACACAGGTGACTTCCCACGTTCTCATGAGTTAGAATGAGGCCAGCCAAAGGGAACCAGCAATGCGGGTGACACAGGGTGTGGGGTGACAGTTTCCCCGATGGCTCCATGGATTCACCATGCTGCTTGGTGAATCCCCCTACTGTCGTCGGGCTTGAGGACCTCAATGTAATGAGGTTCTTGCAGTGTGTCTGTAAAGGAGTGGTGGGAGCAAAGAGGCACTGATGTTTGAATGAAGTGATTCATCTTTCTGCTCTTTTCTTTGATCTCTGTACTAGACTTTTTGCTTTCATCCTGTCTACAGAAGCCACTTTACTCTTCTTCCAGAAATTAATTATCCATATATACTGGAGTATAAGCTGACCCGAATATAAGCCGAGGCACCTAATTTTACCACCAAAAAAACTGGGAAACATTGACTCCAGTATAAGCCAAGAGTGGTAAATTTCAGAAATAAAAACAGATACCAATAAAATTACATTAATTGAGGCATCAGTAGGTTAAATGTTTCCGAATATTTACATAAAGCTCTAATTTAAGATAAAATTGTCCAACTCTGATTAAATCATTATTCCCATCTTCTTCAATGTAAATGTGCTTATGTATCCTTTTAATAATAATAGAGTAAAATAATACATGTAATAATAATAATAATGATGATAATAATAATTAAAATGCAGACTGTGCAAGGAAACCAACGAAACCATTGATCATATCCTCAGCTGCTGTAAGAAAATCGCACAGACTGACTACAAACAGAGGCACAACCATGTGGCCCAAATGATCCATTGGAACTTATGCCTCAAGTACCACCTCCCAGCAGTAAAGAATTGGTGGGATCACAAACCTGCAAAAGTATTGGAAAATGAGCACGCAAAGATACTGTGGGACTTCCGAATCCAGACTGACAAAGTTCTGGAACACAACACACCAGACATCACAGTTGTGGAGAAGAAAAAGATTTGGGTCATTGATGTTGCCATCCCAGATGACAGTTGCATTGACAAAAAACAACAGGAAAAACTCAGCGGCTATCAGGACCTCAAGATTGAACTTCAAAGACTCTGGCAGAAACCAGTGCAGGTGGTCCCGGTGGTGATCGGCACATTGGGTGCCATGCCAAAAGATCTCAGCCGGCATTTGGAAACAATAGACATTGACAAAATCACGATCTGCCAACTGCAAAAGGCCACCATACCATCTGCACGCATCATCCAAAAATACAACACACAGTCCTAGTCACTTGGGAAGTGTTCGACATGATTTTGTGATACGAAATCCAGCATATCTATCTTGTTTGCTGTGTCATAATAAAATAATAAATACAGTAGAGTCTCGCTTATCCAACGTAAACGGGCCAGCAGAATGTTAGATAAGCGAATATGTTGGATAATAAGGAGAGATTAAGGAAAAGCCTATTAAACATCAAATTAGCTTATGATTTTACAAATTAAGCACCAAAACATCATGTTATACAACAAATTTGACAGAAAAAGTAGTTCAATACACAGTAATGCTATGTAGTAATTACTGTATTTACGAATTTAGCACCAAAATATCACGATGTATTGAAAACATTGACTACAAAAATGCATTGGATAATCCAGAATGTTGGATAAGCGAGTGTTGGATAAGTGAGACTCTACTGTAACACAGGAAAATAATACATGTAGTAATAAATAGAGTAAAATAATAAATATAATAATAATATCAGAGTGAAATAATAAATGTATTAATAATAATAAAAATAGTGCAAAATAAATGTAATAGTAGCAACAATAACAGAGAAAAATAATAAATGTAATAATACCAATAATAATAGAGAAAAATAATAAATGTACCATATATTCTCGAATATAAGCTGACCCAAATATAAGCCAACCAGGACCCTCACCCGAGTATAAGCCGAGGGGGGCTTTTTCAGTCTTAAAAAAGGGCTGAAAAACTAGGCTTATACTCGAGTATATACAGTAGTCCTTTGCTGCCTTTTGTCCAGGAAGGGAGCTTCCATAAGCTCCTGTCTGAGGATAGCTTACTGTCATACATTAGAACCAGCCTTAGGGGCTTTTCTATTGAAAAATTAGATTATCTTCTTTTGTCTATCTCCTTTACTATCCCAGATGGGAATTCCTGAAACAATAAATGCAAGTTGTCCCTTGCAAAAGCATCTTGAGTATTTCTGTTCTGTGTTCTTGTGTAAGTTTGTAATTGCACTGGTCATTTTGCACTTTGCTTGCTATAGGTAAAGGTAAAGGTTTTCCCCTGACATTAAGTCTAGTTGTGTCTGACTTTGCGGGTTGGTGCTCATCTCCATTTCTAAGCCAAAGAGCCGGCGTTGTCCAAAGACACCTCCAAGGTCATGTGGTTGGCATAACTGCATGGAGCGCCGATATAGATACCAAATATTGCTACAAAGACCTCTCTCTCTCTCTGTCTCACACACACACACACACGCACACTCTTAATGAAAAATAGCAGTACCAGGACCAGTATAACTGATAATACTGATAACACAGTAAACGGTGCAACAAGTATTTTAACTGGGAAGGGGGGATTTGACTGTTGAACTTTGTCCCTGGGAGGCCTGAGTTCAAATCCCTGGAAAGTTACCATACGTTATCACATTCCTGGGGAAAGGTAATGGCAAACCTCCTCTGAATAAATCTTGACAATAACATCTTCCCTAAGAGAAAGTCCACATAGGTAACAAGAATTTTGGGTTACTTTGAAACACTGTGTAACCATGATGCATATATTTATATTCAGGAATAATTATACCACAAAGCTCACAATGTGTAGCTGCACAAAGAGAGATTTTCGAGTCTTGGCAACACAGAATCAAGCCTGCATGGGATTCATCACTTTCCAATTTGGCTTCTATTGTCCATGAATTGCTTGTCATCACAGTCACATACTAACTGCAATTATTTCATGAGTATGAAAACCCAGGTGCATCATTAACTAGAGCATGTAAAGAGATTGATGAAAAGAAAAGCAACAGTAGTCTACAGTTCAGTTCAATGTACACTCAGGTGCTTCCACACGGTTCCAAAACCTGTGATGGATTTTAGATTAACCTGAGGCATTCAAACAATTTGCCTCAGGTTAATCCAGATTATTCCAGCATAAACCAGGACTTCCCAATTTATTCCAGATTTTAAAAAAACCCTAAAAAGATCTTGACCTTACTGCACGGTCTGCAGGGATTGACACTCGGGACTGTCTTTCGGGAGCCAATCCCCATTGCCATCCTGGTTCTTTGTGCTCTAAAATATTCAGACTTTGGGCGTATCTCCACTGTAGAATTAATGCAGTTTGACACCACGTTAACTGTCATAGTTTAGCGCTATGGGATCCTGGAAGATTTAGTTTTGTAAGCTCATTAGCCTTCTAAAGTGCCGTGGCTTCACCAGACTACAATTCCCATGATGTTATAGGATTGAGACACATCAGTTAAAGTGGTGTCAAACTGCATTAATTCTACAGTGGAGATGCACCCTTGTTGGCTAATGACATTGAGTTGAGATGGATAAAGTAAGCATAACATACTCTCAGATACTCTCATAAAAGCTGCATGATTTATACTGGGCATTTGGCACTTTCCTGATTTTCTAAAAAAAATATCTGCTTGATTGGAATTTATGGTCACCATAAGACAGCAATCTGTCCCTCTAGTGAATCACTGTAGATGTAGTGAATCATATTTTGCCTTGGCATCATTTCAGTGACTGTTCTATTTACTATGACTTCCCTCAGCTTCAAGAGATGCTGGATAGAATCCTAATGCAGCATAGTTGTAAAAAGAAGAGTGGATTGGTTGTTGGCTGCTGCCACTGCTTTTATATATCTATACCTATATTGTTGGAAAATGACCAGCTGAATCTGGGAAATCTGCAGTAGAGATAATTTAGGTGAAATGTAGTATCAATGATTTATGGTCCTTCCATCAATGAGTAAAACGCTTTTGGATGAGAGAAGCTATCACTTCATCATAATGCATTTTTAAAGTCACCTGTCATAACTTAAAAGCCATCACAGTTCCTTGCCTTAGAGATATCATATAATTAGAGAAATATATCTGGAATGTCTTACACCCTGAAATTATAGCAAGTATGTCCGGGAAAGATTCTATCTTGTTCTCGGATAATTTTTTTCTACAGACATCAGCAGCAGCAGCACTTGGCAACCATCATTATCACCATCATTATCATCATCTCATCTAGGCTGGGCCCCTTCTATGCTACTATATGTATTGATTTGTTTATTTATTTATTGTATTTATATACTGCTTTTCTCATCCCTGGGGGACTCAAAGTGGTTCACAATATAATCCATGGCAAAATTCAATGCCTTACATATATAAAACATCACATATCAAATTAGCCATATATAACAATAGATTAAAACCATTACAACTATATACAATTATAAATGACAATCAAAAACACAACATAAAACATTTAAGTCTTGCATTGACCCTGAGGTTATCTTAACTATTTCCATATTTCAATACTCCTATCATATATAAAATCCTTTGAACTGGATTATATGGCAGTGTAGGCTCATATAAACCAGTTCAAAGCAGATAATTGCCTTCCTCTGATTATCTGATTTGATAATCTGAATTATATTTCTGTGTAGAAAGGGCCTAAATTCAGTCCTAGAAAGCCATTACCACAACAAAGTAGACCCTTCTAATTTTACTGCCATGTAAAATCTAGAGTATATGCTTTGAACTGGATTATATGACAGTGTGGACTAATATAATCCAGTTCAAAGCAGGTAATCTGTATTTAATATGGTAGTGTGGAAGGGGCCTGAGACAATTTGTAGCAAATATTCAAGATCCAGTTTATTTTTGACCTTGATGATAGACAGTCCTAGTTACTTCTTTTTCCTTAAAGTGTTTATTTGGAGAATCAGAGTAGTGTAGTGGTTTGAGCATTGGATTGTAACTCTGGAGGCCAGGGTTAGAATTCCCACTCAGTTATGGAAACCCACTGGGTGACCTTGAACATGTCACACTCTCTCAGCTACAGAGGAAGGCAAAGGCACCTGTTAAGAAAAACCTATGATAAGTTCACCTTGGGGTTTCCAGAAGTTGGAAAGGCTTTGAATATACTCACCAGCACCATCAACCTTTATTTATTTTATTTACCTTCTTACACTTTTGGTTTATTAAGCATTTCACTCTACTTGTGCCAAGCAAGTGTATATACTATCTCCCAGAGACAGGAATTGTTTAGCTATATGTTATGCTCTTTCCTGTTTTGCATTCTGTGTGATCTTGTGCCCTGAAAACAATATTCATTTGATTTTTCAGTGCTTACTTGCACAATTCTATGCTTTTAAAAATCATGTCTTTATAGTACTACACAACCAAAATAGGTAGTACGAGTAGCAGTATTGTAGATATAATTTGCACCCCATCTTCTTCCTACTCTGAAACTCAAGAGAGTTTGCAAAGGTTTAAAAGAATCAGCTAAAATATAAATATCTATTTCCACTATCAATACATTTAAAAGCAGTTAAAAGCATAATCGTTAAAAGGACAGAAAAAACAATACAGTACAGTACATTATGAAAGTACTTTTTTGACTGGGGTCCCATCTATACTGCCATATAATCCAGTTTCTGAATCCAGATTATCTGCTTTCAACTGGATTATATGGCTGGGTCTACATTGCCCTATCTCTCAGGAATTCATCCCAGATTCTCTGTTTACCCCAGATTATCTGGCAGTGTTGACTCACATAATCCAGTTCAAAGCAGACAATGTAGATTCAGAAACTGGATCATATGACAGTGTAGATTCACCCTGAGCAGAATCAAAGGCAATTGAAGAAAAAGGTCTTCAAGTGACTACAAAAGGACAGGAGGGAAGGAAGTAAATGTTTCTGAGTTTGAGTACAGCACCAATAAGGCCATATCCTGTGTTCTTACTAGATGTATGTCTTGGGCCCCTTCTACACTGTCATATAATCCAGATTATCAAAGTAGATAATCCATATTATGTACTTTGAACTGGAATATATGAATCTACTCTGCCATTTAATCCAGTTCAAAGCACATAATTTGGATTTCACATGACAATGCAGAAGGGGTCTGGTGGTGGTGATATGAAGAGGAGGGCCTCCCCAGAATATTTCAAAGCACAGGCAATTTCATATGTGGAAAAGATATAAGTTGTTTATTTAAAAGGGGAATTACTGTTCCCAAGTACTTCTAGGAGAGAGAATTCACATTTGTCTGGGAGAGCTGAGGAGAGCCCACAGTTACAAAAAAAGACCTTAAGAGTTGCATGTAAATCTTCACTTTCCGTTTTGTTCTTACATCTAAAAACATATCATTTCAAAAGTTACCTTGCTAGGAAAGATTGTAAGATTGTTTTTATATTTATGGATGATTTTTATATTTTCCATTTGTCTCCCATTTGAAGGCAGACAATTTTGTCTTTTTCCCACCATCCAGGGGCACATTTAGCTATCATTTTGAGTTCAGTGTCAACGGTCGAGCAAATGACAGAATTCTGCTTTAAACATTTCTTGTATGATATAGCAACATCTCATTTGGCTGGCAAGGACACAGCAATTTGTGTCGTAATGATGCTGCATTCTATGGTCATACAGCATAGCCAGCTCTTCATTGGCTGTTTCAGCCACATGTCATTCAGATGAGAGAATTACACTGGAAGACGTTGTCATGGTTTTAAAACAGAGCAATATAACCTTGACAATAATTCCCGGGTGTTTATAATACTCCAAAATAATTGTAGTGTAGAGATCAGTACTGACTTGCTATACCATGTTCTCTCGACACCCTCTTTCTAACATTTTCAAAATCTATCCTCTACTGCCACACAGTTGGTTGCAATTTTTCTTTGTTTCTTACCTTTGCCTTGGCAAGCTGACGAGTGGCTGTTTATGGCACCTCTTACTAAGGCTAAAGAGCTTATGAACAATTCTCTGTGCCTTAAGGAACAGTTGTTTCATGCTGGTTTCCAGTTGCTCATAGCGGTGCTGGAAATTTGAATCCATTGTCCACAAATGCATTATGGCAGATGTGTTGAGGAAATAGTTCATGGGCATCCTTTTCATAAAGAACTTGAATTCATCTGCAAAATGGCAAAAGTCAACACTCTTTTAAGTTATGTTTCTGTGATCCTTTGTGCAGCAAAACAACACTTAGCTCCAGTTTAAGCTCATTTTTATCGCTTTAATTTGTCAGCATAATGGATGGCAGTACATGTATTGGCAAATGGAATACTGTTAATTTTGTACGTGGCATAAATATTAATGTAACATGAACTTTCCAAAAGTATCCCGCCTGACTTTCACTGCGGCACATTTGATAAATTGAGCACTGCTTTAATGGAAAGATTCCTAAACTTATTTTAATTAAATATTCAATCTTACATATACACACTAGGGAGTACCCAGTGAAATCATAGGGAGGTGCAACCCAATAATATTGGCCACTGTCCTACAGTGTGTTTGGGGCATAAAGGTCTGCAAATGTAGCTCTGCTTGCTGTTTTGCAAGGCAGCTGTCATATGCTAAAGACATTTTCTGAAGCTAGAAGAAGAGAAATGAGGTTGAAATTAATTTGGGATCTGGGGGATTGACGTTGTTTCTGTTATTCCAACTTCAGAACTACAGTATGGATGGGTACCTCCTTGAAACCTTTCCCCAGCCTATAAGCAGCTGTGGCAGCATTCCTAGGGTTTGTCAGATGTTTTGGTGAGGAATGCCACTTATCAAACTAAACCTGGGATGTTATTGTCCTTATTAATCAAGAAATCCCAACACTCCAATTCTGATATCTTGGCTCTACAGATAGGGAGAGTTATGGGGGATTAGAGTTTGGATTTTTGGACTTCTGTGATCAAATAGGAGTGTGTTCAGATAACTAAAAACAAATGTGCCAAAGTGGTTTTAAAGAAGAAAGTTATGGTCATACCATTCATGATGAAATAACAAATGAAGCATTTAGCATATATCATCTCATCTCACATTATTGAAAAAAGCAATACCCCATAATCAACATTTGGAAATGCCCTTTTGCTCTTAGATAACCAATTTTGTATCTGAGCTTTAGGAAGGCTCCTTTGGTCATTTTGCTATCTCTGGGGATATTTAAATAGTCACTTTTTATTTTAGAAACATAAAGCTACCAGTCATCTCCAACGTGTGTGGGGAGGAAGAGGGGAAAGGTAAATACAGTCTTTAAAATACCCTGAGATTTCAAATACTTTGAATTCAGTGAAATGTCATTTGCAGCTTTTTCAAAAATCCACATTTTGATACAAAAATAGCCTTGGGTGAATACTTTCCCTATATAATAAAAGGTTGTCTTATCTTCTCTCAGTATATCACTCTCACTCTTCTTCCCTTGGAATACTAGATGTGATTGAAGACATAATTCCTATATTTTCACTGTTATTGTTCTAGTCTAGTGCTTGGAGGTATTTATAAATTTCTTTTAAAGAGTAGAATAGGGCTTTTGTGTTTTGGTTTTAGTTCATTCATGAATAAAGCTTGCTGATTTCAATAATGCTGATGTATGAGGGATCTATATTTTCATATATCCAAATCTTGCCCATGACCTATTGAAAAAACTTTTGCTATCTATAACTATTTGCTCTAGGCTAGTATGCTCCATACAAATCTGAGGTGCTGTTTATAAGTGATAAGAAAGATCTTGCATTATATTCACTTGCTGCAATGAAAGTGCACCTAAGATGAGAATATTCTTGTCAGAAAGAGAGCTTGTTAACTCTTAATGAAATCATGTTCTGTATTCTTTTAAAATAAATACCATGTTGTATTCACAATAATGAGAGATAAGGCTACCAAGAAGTCACAGTGCCTTGCAAAGGGGAAAAAAACAAACTGAAAGTCAAAGAATGGGAAGAAAAGTGGTATTTGTCTCATATCTTAACCTGACATATTTCATGAGCCATGAAAGTGCAACAAAAGCTCTTGCAGTTCAAGGATTTTTTACATTTATTGTACTCTAATCAGCAAAATGCACATGCATTATTGGAATATGATTATGGGAAGAATCTGGGCTAGAAAGGAAGCTACCCAAGCCATAACTACCTATCAAATAGAGTTACCTTGGAAATGTTACCAAATTTGCAATACCATATTTATTCGAATCTAATGCTCACCTTTTTTTTTGCTAAATTATTTATTTATTTATTTATTTACATCATTTATATTCCGCCCTTCTCACGCCGAAGGGGACTCAGGGCGGATCACATTACACATATTAGGCAAACATTCAATGCCTTTTTAACACAGGACAAAGACAAACAAACATAGCTCCGAGCAGGCTTCGAACTTATGTCCTCCTGGTCAGTGACTCATTGCTCTCCCGTCTGCGCCACAGCCCCTTGCCAAAATTAGAGTACATATTAGATTCATGTAATATGGTAATCAGTGCTCAGCCAAAGCAAAATGGGAAGCTTCTTCAAGGGCTGCACCTACAGCTCCTATTTGGAGGATGTCATCTGTAATTTTATTGTCATTGCTCAATGGCATCAGCATTCTTTGTCAGAGAAGGCACAAGGTCTTGTGAAACTACAGCCCTTTAACTCCACAGCATTGAGTCACTGTTGTGGCTGATAGGAGAGATAACACCAAGAGCGATCCTTTTGTTGAGACTGAAAAGTCCAGGGTTTTTTTTCAGCGGAAGACTCTAGCATGGACTTTCATCCAAAAGCAAACCAGAGTGAGGATAAAGGTGTTGACATTGCCTTTTTATACATTTTCAAACAAAGAAACATGCTTCTACATACATCTCATCATCAGTACGTCACTTCACATGTCTACATACATGGGTATAAATATGCACGAATCAGCATTTTCCTATCTAAGCACTCTAACCAGCCTGTAGCAAGTTACAGATACCAAGAGAGATCTGTCAAGAGGCCTACTCTTGACCTGTCAAGAGGGAGGGAGAGAAGCGCACTCTCCCTCCATTAGTCGTACCTTGAACCAACTCGTACTGGAATGTATATATAACAGGGTGCCCTTCTCCTCCCTGTCCTGCCAGCTTGTGCATCCCTAAAAATCTAACACGCAGAGAGTCTGATTTTTCTACATTTCAATGCTTCTAATGTGCATACAATATATGTCTGAAAATCTACATTTTCCAATACTCCCTCATCATCAGGGCAGTTCAAGTGGATTCATTCTATAGCATAGATGCACACCAAGATTTTATTTTCCATTGCTGAAAGCTTTGAAATTTTAAAACTTTTGTTTTTAAAGAAGGAAATCTAAGCAGGCATCAACTGTAATGGCCATATTACAACGAGTTCACCTTTTGCAGCTGTGTATTACATTAGTCAGAAAATCCTTTCTCTTTTTTTGGTTTCAGGGTTTTCTAAATTGAAGCGCACACTAGATTCTATGGCTCCTTAGACTCGAGTAAATACAGGTACTAAAGTTTCTCTCTCTGATGAGACATCTGAAAAATTTCAATGGAAAAAGTCAAGAGCCTGCTGACAATTCTGTTACATGACCTTATTTTAACACAAACCACAGTTTTTGTTTGAAGATGAAACAGGAGACTTTGGTTTGTTATAATCCATGAAAGGAAGCATCATATTTCTTCCCTTCATGGGCAGGGAAAGGAGCAGACACATGAATACATAGAAGTGCACTCCCCTAACAACAAGCAATAGTTTGCTGTTAGTCCTGAATGTAGCCATTTTTGTCTACTTGATTCTTCTCTATGAATTCTTATGTCCCTGACTGGAAATCACTTGGACTTCAGGGAGTACAAGCTCCCAACCAAACCACATGTGTGATCTCAACTCTAGCAAGAATAAGAAGGAAATGGAATTAACTGCTAGAAACTGGCATAATTCACTTCAGAGTAACCTAGGATATCAACACCATAGGTGCAAAAACCTTTCACTGACCACTCCCTGCCAGATAGGAAAGAAGACTTTAGAATCTGATGTGTAAACAGGTCTTATCCAGAGTGTAGATTAATTCCTTTAAAGTTTGACATACAGGAGAGAAAATTTAGGGATCTGATCTGCAGCAGACTATTACTATCCAGAGTCTAGATAAATGTTCTGACATCTAACTAGATGTCTGCAAAAAGATTGTGTTTACACAGGATTATTTACACCAGCAAGGATAATTAATGCAAACCTAGTGCTTATTACTACAATGGGCTGTGTAATTAACAATATTCAATAATTGATTAGAACTCCAGTCACAGAATAACACAGTTCTGCATTCCACAGATTCTTCTACTGAAAATAAACTATTTTTGCATTTAGCAATTGATGGTAAATATAGCTCTGTGTAAAATGTACTTTACATTTATCCCTGTCAAAATCAGAATTTTAAAGCGCCCGCCTAGGCAGCAATTTACATGGTCTTGTCTGTCACTTTTGACAATACTCAGAAGACACCAGTGACATTTTTTGCCTTATTATTGTAGCCAAAGGACACTTACAGAAACCAAGTTTGAATAAATGATGAATAAACAGTGACAGGAAAAAAGAGGGTAGAGTGGGAAAATATTCCATCACAAATTATATTGTTTTCAGGTCTGTCAGTCAAGACATTGCATGCTAGCCTAGATGTTAAGATTTATAAATACCATTAAAGTGGGACCTGAAACAAAACATCATCTACCAACAGATGTTGCCCTACTCATTCTCCAGATACCAGCCATCTTCTCTCCAAGAATACATCATGCCTACATTCCTCTACACAACTTAAGGATTCCTTAAACATTCAGATTCATCCCTCTTGTTTCTCACCAGCTACATTTGGGTTCAATTTTAGCACCTACTACCAGGGCCGGCTCTAGGTATTTTTCAAGTGTAAGCGAACAGAATTTTGGCGCCCTCCCCAAGCGCTGGATAAGCGAAAATGTTGGATAATAAGGAGGGATTAAGGAAAAGCCTATTAAACATCAAACTACATTATGATTTTACAAATTAAGCACCCAAACATCACATTTTGCAACAAATCAACAGAAAAAGCAGTTCAATACATGGTAATGTTATGTAGGAATTACTATACAGTAGAGTCTCACTTATCCAACACTCGCTTATCCAACGTTCTGGATTATCCAACGCTTTTTTGTAGTCAGTGTTTTCAGTACATCATGATATTTTGGTGCCAAGTTCGTAAACACAGTAATTTCTACATAGCATTACTGTGTGTTCAACTACTTTTTCTGTCAAATTTGTGGTATAACATGATGTTTTGGTGCTTAATTTGTAAAAGCACAACCTAATTGAAGTTTAATAGGCTTTTCCTTAATCCCTCTTTATTATCCAACATATTCGCTTATCCAACATTCTGCCGGCCCATTTATGTTGGATAAGTGAGACTCTACTGTATTTGCGAATTGAGCACCAAACACTGAACTGGGATATAGGGCAGTGTGGACTCAGATAATCCAGTTCAAAGCAGATATTGTGGGTTATTCTGCCTTGATGTTCTGGGTTATATGGCTGTGTGGAAGGACCCTCAGGGCTCTTCCACACAGCCATATAACCCAGAATATCAAGGCAGATAATCCACATTATCTGCTTTGAACTGGATTATATATAAATTGGAAGAGACCTAGTTTTTACATACCTGGACAACTCAACAGCACCCCCGGGACCATGGCGCCCAACGCGGAGGTGTAATCGGCTTCCGCGTTGGACCGGGCCTGCCTACTACCTAAATACTTATTCATGAAAGATAACTTATACTGAATGGCCTTTGAGTGACAGGACTATTTAAATTTGTATACAGGTAGAATTAAAATATTTTAGACCCATGTTTTGTAATTTGGGCTTTATATTGTGCTTCAACATTGATTGGTAGCTATCATGAGCTCTTAAGAGAAAGGGCAAGCAATGAGTAATAAATGATAACCAACTTTAAAAGTCATTCTGTCATGGAGATTCACACAAATCGATCCTTTTCCAAGATCTCATTGACAGCAAAAGGAGTCATTGGTCAACATGTTAAAACACGTTTTTTAAAAATAATCTTTATTGAAAGTTTCTGAACCAGATATTAAGAAGTAGAGGAGGTTGAAAAGGGGGGCATTAGTTTGGGAAAGGGAAGGTAGGAAAAAATTGAAAAGTTTTAAAAAAGGGTGAGAAAAGGGGAAGGTGTGATAATGGGGGGGGGGGGAAGGGGGGATTTTTTTTTGCCTTCCAGTCTTCTTCTTTGCATTATTTTATATTTTTAATTCTCTTTATAATTTTTAAAACACATTTCGAGGCACTTTTGAACTAGAGTTGAGCTTACACATACAAGAGTTAAACATTTGATGGCTTATCTGTGCATATTTCATGTTGAGAACAGAAGGGGTGGGGGTAATGACATTCAGCCAAACAAACAAACCCACTGATTTTTTTTCAGACACACTCATACCTCAGGTTGCTGGGCGGGGGGGAGAGATATTACATGCATAATTTCACTTCTACTGTGTACAGTTTTAATAGTCACAGAGCCATTTAGTTTCAGATGAAATAAAACAACAGATGTTCATATCAGTATAAAGCAGTTTGAGATATGTTGAACGTGGCGTGATGCTTGAAGGGGGAACAAATCTCACCCTTCTCCAGATGAAAGACTAGATGATACATGGGCCATGTGATGATTGCCTTTTTTTCTGGATCATTTCTGGGTTCCCCATCTAAGCAACCATGTTGGAAGATGTGCCTTCCAGGGGATTTTGCTGCTATTTGTGCATTAGAGAGATCTATCAAGATATTAGTTCAAAAACTATTGCTCATTAGGGTTGTGCATGAAACCAGTTTCCTTTGGTACCTGCAACATCTCAGTCACATCCTGGAGCACATAATGGGAAGCCCACATCCGGTACAAAGAAGCCCCCAGTTGCACAATGGGTTAAACCCTTGTGCCAGCAGAGCTGCTAACCAACAGATTGGAAGATTGAATCTGGGGAGAGCAGGTGAGCTTCCTCTGTCAGCTCCAGCTCCCTATGCAGGGACATGAGAGAAGCCTCCCACAGGATGCTAAAAAATCAAACATCCAGGAATAACCTCAGTAATGTCCATGCAGATGACCAATTCTCTCACACCAGAAGTGACTTGCAGTTTCTCAAGTCACTCCTGACACTAAAAAACTGTTGCAGCCATCAATTGGGGTTCTAAATTTGCAACCCCCTTTCTTCAGAAGCTTTGCCCTCTGGTTAAGGAGAATACCCAAAACAAACTGTCTCTTTAATAAAGAAAAGATTTATATAAAGATATTTACAAATACCACAGAGTCCTTGGATTTTTCAGCTGCTTCCACACAATGAATAGTAAACAATAAAGTCCTTTATCTTCAGATAAAATGGTTCTTCAGACGTTGCAGCAACAATACACCTGCGGCAACTCCAACTTGGACAAATCAGCTCCAGCAACTCCAGCTCAGCATTCAAAGTTCAAACAGCCTCCAACCTCAAGCTTCAACCCTCCAACCTCGAGTAACATAATATACTTAGTCTCTATTAGTAGTACTCCATCTCTAACAGGTTGCTTGATTGTTGCTGGCCATACAGTGATTGGTCATGATTCTTACAATCGCTTACCCATTTTTACTTAAGAAATGACATAAAACTCTGAGAAAACCCCGGTACGAAAATTAGCTCAATACGAAAGTAAGTAGAAGCTGATCCTAGCTCCTCACCTGTTTTTCATGAGCAGGCTCCAATTGCACACACCTGCCTGGAGTAAACTTGCCTCCTTGCCTTGGAAATTGCATGTGGCATGTAGGTCCAGAAAGCAAGCATGCCTGCCTGCAGCTAAATGCCTCTTCTGGAGTAAGAGAACTTGCCTCCTTGCCTTGGAAATTGCATGTGACATGCATGTTCAGAAAACACGCATGCCTATCTGCCTGAAGCTGAGCACCTCTTATAGAGTAAGAATAAGAACTTGCCTCCTTGCCTTGGAAAGAGAACGTGGGCATGTCTGGTGTGCAGGCCCAGAAAGTGCATGCACCTGCTTGCAGCCGAGCATCTCTCCTCTAGAGTAGAAATAGGTAAGAAGCCTCCTTAAAGCGTGCACCTGCCTGCAGCTGAATGCTTCTCCTCTAGAATAAAACAGCTTCAATGCCTAAAAAGATGGGAAGGGGAACCTGGGAATCCTCTCCACCTCAATTAGCCAATAGAAAATGGATCTTTTGGCACCCCAGAGCAATAACAGATATTTGCCCTCCCAATTTCAAGGGGTTCCCAAAAAATGGATTGGGGGGCCCATTGAAAGCCAAGACACAAAATGGGGTAAGGTTTACCCCGAAAGCATAACCTTACTGCTCATATACTTGCCCATTTGCCTAGTTTCTGTTTTCCCTGTTCTCTCCCTTTGCCTCATTTTTTCCTTGTGTTTGCCAGGATCTAAGGAGAACACTCACTCCTGGGCTCTCCATTTCAAAATATGTTTTTGAAACTGGAATTATTTGTAGTCTCAAACCTTTTGACCAAAAGTTAGGATAGGCACTGTTTGTATAAATCTTGTGATAAGTAGAACATGTATTCCCTATTATAAATATGTTCTGATTCTTATGAAGTGATTTTTTAAAAAGTACATGCCCACCAATCAGGCTTGCAAATTAAACCTGTATTCTCCTTCCAATGCCCAGCATCTTAGAAAGTTAGGGGCACATATATGCACATGTGAATAGCCACACAGATTTGAGTGAAGATACCAAAATCACTTCAACAACTGACTAAATCACCTGGCTAAGTTTCCACCTGAAGTCTGAAGGTAATCAATTTTAAATGGATGAACCTCGTGCTCAGTCTGAAGATAGCAATGTCTACCCTTAATGATCAGATTTAATGAGATAAATAATATCTTCCTTAATTTATATCTGGGGATGTTAAAGAAAAACGTATTATGTAGATGTCACAATATATTCAAATGAATATAAGTACAAAGTCAGCTATCTTCAGTAAATAAAATTGCAGAACATTTTGAGCTTCTCAGAATGACCTTTAGGTGATATATTTTTTTTAAATGCAACACATTATCACACTTCTAGTTCTTAATTGTTTATACTGAGATCTCAGTAATGCTTTCTTCATCATTAGTAATAGAAATGAAGATAAATCCATCTTCTGGGTTGCAGAGTTCATATTCTATGGAATCACACATTTGTATCATGAATTGGAAATCCTTAACTCTTACAAATCAAAATAAATGCATTGTAATTATTAGAAAATGTAGGCTCAAACTGCAATCTGTAGGATGAAAGATATAATTCAAAATGGTATAAAGAACTTGTCTTTCATAAGTTTTGTCATTCCATAAAATATGCATTTATAATAAAACTTTATCAGGACTTGTACTTTTATCTTGCTTTACTGCCTCAATAGGTAAATTTCATTTTAGGACTTCAGAACATGCAGTTTCTACACACTTCTAAAAAGTTCATACATGAAGCCCATCATATGATGCAGACAGACTTCCAGCTGTTATCCATCAATGAATTGTGTCAGAAGTGTGGAGAAATGGGGGGAAATGAAGCTGGGGAGAAATTGTCTTCTGAGCTCCTGATGTGCCTGGGAATGAGAGAAAACACTTAAAAACACGTGGGATGGGATCTGTCAGATTCACTCATGTTGAATTGTTTCAGTGACATAGAAGAATGGGCTTTCTTAGGAATTGTGCCTTGGGTCTCCTCTAGAATAACAGGATTGTGGGAGAAAGTCAAGGAGCCCAGGAGTAGTGTCTATCTTAAGAACAGTGTCTTGGGTCTCCTCCAAGCAGATAGTTGAGGCAGAAGAAGGTGATCCTGTGTGATGGGGGTAAGTGGATTATTGTCTTCTTTAAAGACAGAATCCTATGCAAAGATGACAATTCTACACATTAGATGACTTCCCCCACTTTTGCCCCATTTTCCCCAGTTCCATCTTATGAAGTCCTAAGTGAATATGAATCATTTAATGTTTGAAAAAAACAAAGTGATGATAGTTTGTTTATACATTCCAGTGAACTTTAGTTGTTCATGATACATTGTTTAATTCGTCTAAGGACACAGAAAGTTGCTCTTAGATATTTACATGTTTTTAAAAACAACAAAAGATGTTAACTTGAAATTGATTTTTTCTTTCATAAAAGTGCAGTGAAGCTGAACTTTATACTTGGTTTCATAAACCATTTAATGTTTTAACTCCAACAGTTTACTATCTGTGGATTATATACATGAAGCACAGCCATAGATTTGCCCTAGTTTCGACAAGAACAAAAATGTGTTTATTGCATCTACAGTATATCCTGTGAAATTCTGTACATAATATATGGATTCTGCACATAATAACTGACACAAAGCAACAACCATTTTATGCTTGTTGACTTGATCTCACTTTAAAAATGGGACTGTGAAAAAACAATTTTTATTCTTATTGAGTTTTCAGTCTCCAATCAACGTTTTTATTCAGTGCTTTCCTCCAACCCACTCAAAATATCATGCTTATTTTGTGCATATTTTCCTCCATTTTTATTTTAATTTGTAGCATTTTTTGTATCTTGTAATGTATCTTTGCCCAATAGGCTTTGGCTTTTTTACAGGTCCACCAACAGTGGAAAAAAGTTCCCTCTTTCCCCCCGCATTTCCAACATTAGACATCCCCCCTTTTCTTCTCATCAATCAAACGAATTTTTTAAATTCTAGGTTTTTTTCCCATCCAGGTAAATTTAGATATCTCCTTGTTCCAATTTTTAAATTATTTGAGCATTCCTAATTATTGGTAGGTTTTGAAAAAGGAATAGCATTTTTGGAAGGATATTTATGGTTGTTATTTATGATTATTATTTAGGCTTTCTCTGCATCTGAAAAAATAGTTCTGAGTACTTTTCAGTCACAGATACATCACAGGAGCACCCCAAAAACATTTTTGCAGTCCAGATGGTTGGCTGCACAGTCAGTGCATTAGCAACAGTACCCTGTCATCCTCAGGACTGTCATAGACCTTTCACTAGCCAGAAGCAGGTCCCTGGCAAAGCATTGCTGCTGACATTGCTCTTGGTGAGGTCACAACAGGGTGCCCAGCCTCTAATGGAAGCTGATTTGATGGCAAACAACATCAAAGGCAGCAACACTATGACTGAAAGATCGAAAGAAAGACATTTTAACACTTATTGGAAATCCAGCTTTTTGGGAGTGGTATAAGAAAGGCAGTACAAAATGCCCATCACCACGTCAAACATAAGAGTTTGTGATCAGGTTTACAGGATATTATACACCAAGAAGACCAGCATGGTTTTATTATCTCTTTATTTCCCTCCTTCCACCTCTCAGCGTTATCAAAATAACTTTAAATATCTTAGCATACACATTTTTTTTATAATCAGTGGATTTGCCAGGTGCAGCATTAGCAGGTGGCCCTAAATGCTTTTAGAGATGAAAATGAAGTGATTAGATTTCAGATCATCGATTGGTGTTGCCTTCTATTTTATTATAGGATGGGAAAAATTTAAATTTTGGCTCAGTAAAGATATTATTTGTGTGACACCTGTTCACTTTGGTAGAATAGAGACAACTCCACAGGGATGGCTGAGGTGGAATCAGTCACTGAAACACTGATGGTTTAGTAGATACTTTTCCTCTTAATTGATTAAACTGCTTGACGACCACATGGGAGGCACATCAACACCCCTTTTAAAATAGCAAAGGAACCAGTGATTATATTATGAACTCTGAAAGTTCATATTTATGTGATTTTCTTGTTTATTTTCCCTTCAAACCACCTCTCTCCCTTTCTCGGGCAAATGAAGTGAGCTCTATTGATTAATGTCTTTTGTTGCAATGATTAAAAAGTACTCCAACTTGCCAGTGCATCTTCTGTGGACTTTTTTCACAAGGAGCCTTTCAATTAAGACTGTGAGGTTATGCCTGATCTGCATATGAATGAGACATCACTCCTAACTTAGGCACTGGCTCCTGTTCTACATGGAACGGTTACAAAATGTACTCAAAAACTATAAAAGGTACTGAACAACCAGGACAGTTAGTTCTCCCTCTAAGCATCATTCAGCATTTCTGAAAAACGTTGGATTTTCCCTTAGTTCTAAACAAAAGCCCTTAACACTGCAAGCCTTCTTTGCTAGTCTCCCATACATTTGAATAATGTGGAAGACACCAAAATTAAAATTGGATAGAGTAACTGTTAGAACTAAGAAAAATATAAATGAACACCTTCCATAGATTTAGAGTTTACTGGCTATCCTTCTCGAGAAATCACTGCTACAAGGTTTGGTTTTTTACATGACTTATCCAGAAATAAATCCCACTGAGCGTAATGGAGTTGAAATCTGGGCAGAAAAATGATGAAATGTTTGTGAGAAATAACCCCCAAGGTCCAGTACAGAATATATCCTTTGATACTCAAAAATCCCATCCCATCTCCAGGAGCAGTGGAAGCAATATTTTCATGTCTTCAGGCAGGTTTAGCCTCATTAGAGACTATTTGGAATAGGGTGTAAACCAGAAACCAGTTTCATTGTTCTTTTTTAAAAAAAAAAAATGGTCCCCACCAAGCCTAAAACTGTGCATAGCAAAATTACCCCCTTTTCTCCTGAGACTGCAGGGACTACGTTGAATGGAGAAAAGGTATTTAGACATATTTTTTTCAGGGTGGCAACACAATTATACCTACATATGTAACCCAAAGAACTTTGGCAATAGTCCTAGGACCTCATCACATTGAGGTCCTGAAGCCAGGGAACAGAAGGGGCATTCATTGGGCAATGGAGTAAATCTGGCAGAATGGGAACCCATTGTCCCACACCACCCCCTTCCCCATCCCTTGGGGGGAAGTGTCACCACCCATCTTCCTCCTGCACTTTCTACATTCTACATTATGAGACCACAGGAAGTCTCCCACTCTCAGGGCTCCGTCAAGGATGCTATCAACATGCAGCTAGGATGGAGCCACACCAGAAGTAGGCCTGTGATGGGCTGTGTCTGGCTCTGTGTTGAAAGCACCCTACAATGGAACCCAGATCTTGTGTGGTGAGGTCAGCAGTCCATTTCCATTAGAAAATGGATCACTGACATGTCCAACATAACACTCCTTCTCCTATCTTGGAAAATATTATGGGCCCTCAGATAGGATGTTTAAAAGGGATGGTGGTAAAGGAGGTGTTGCCACATGCCAAAGATGTGTTGTGTGTATTTCCTTTATTATTTTTATATCTGCATAGTAAATATAAGCAATACTGTTTTGAAAAGAATACTACGATATATTCAAATAATTCTGCTGCCTATAACAGAGCATGCTATTGTCTTAATCTGATGGTAAATTGTTTATCCTTCTCTCACTAACATATATGAGACGATGGAAATTTCTTGAAGGGAGGGATGTTAGGCAACTCTTTCTGGTAAATAAAAAGGAAGATTGTCCTTTGCAATAGTATGTTGCCTGAGAAAGACTCGTTTCAGTTCAGGAATTCTTGAAGGTTGTGCTAAGGATAGAAATTATTTCTTGCAGTGACTTGAATTGTTCATGGCTATATTTGGATTGGTGGTGTTCCCTTATTCGGTTGCAACTCTAGGCTCAAATATGATATATGCGAATAAGGGAAAAAATAAATCTCCTGCATATTGGAGAAGTAAGCACTGCTAGCAAATAGGCATGCCAACCATAAATACTTTGTGGCTGTTAGATGCTTCCATATGCTTCCTTTTCACTTCAGCTTGGTAAAGGACCAATCTTGAACCCGTATTCTGAAATGAGTGACTGAAAATATCAGAACCATTCTCTTCCACTGAGTAATAGGGAGGTTTTAATGAAAAAAACTTTAATAACACCCAAACGGGCCATGAAAGGAAAGAGAAATGCAAGAAGTCTTCTACCTCTAAATCCTTTGATATAATATTCAGTCAATGGCTGTAGCAAATTGTCTTTCCTAGTAGAACTTCCTTGTGAATTTTCTTTATTGCTTTAAATCCCATCAGCTTAGTCAAGCAGTTTTCAGCAAGAGAATGTTAATAATTCAATCTCTGTGAAGAAGTGAAAAAATAAAGAATGCAACAGGAGGAAAAAAGGTAAGCCTATAGAAATACAGAAACCTAGCCGGGCACATTGATAAAGATTAACAAAATTCAATAGGGATTTATTCTTAAGATAGTGCTTGGTTTCAGGTAAACCTCATATAGTCTGAATGGATTGGACAAAGGCCCATACCCAAAATAAAAATGTGCCAGTGTTCAACAGCAGGAAATTCATTCATTACTAAAGAATGACATGCTGTGTCCAGGGAATACAAGCATTCTGAGATAACTAACATGTAAAGGCAATTTTTTAATATATAAAAGGGATGCATTTTAAAATGGAGTTGTCCTGGGAGTCTGTGGGTCTGTAGTACTCTGTAATGGTCTGCTGCAATTTGTCAGTCCCAGATTTAGTATGAATGGTAAAGTCATCACACTGAGGTCAATAAGCTGGGCAATAACAGGGGGAGGGGGTTGTCATGGATCGTGGCAAAACTGGTTGGGTGTGTGGGGAACCTGCCGCCCTGCATTACCACTCGGCTTCCCCCCATTCTTCCCAATGAGAACTCGGGAGGCCTCCTTCAATTTTGCTCCTCCCTCTTATGACAGTTTCACCTCAGTTCAGGGATGGAGCCCCACCAGAAGTAGATCTACATTATCTAATTGTTAGGCTTCATCCCTGAACTGAGGTGAACTGAACTGTCATAGGATGAGCAATTTTGCCCATCTGTTGAGGTTGTATGTTGAGGAAAGAACTCTTCCTACACGCTACACTGAACCCCCCCCCCCCCCACCACCACCACACACACACACATATGATCGCAAAATTATCATAGGATTATGAATTTCCCTCCTAAGGTGTGCTGGACTTCAGCTTTGTTTGCCTTTAGGCAAATAATGACAGAATTTCAATTTTGCCAGACTATTTGAACTGACTTTTACAAATTCTAATGTAAATTGTCAGCCTGTCAAATTCTCTCCCAAAACATGGCATTGATTTAGGTTGTTTATATATCTTTTTGAGACATAGAAATTCTCAGGGGATTTAAAAAAGGATAGTTCTCTATCAAGTTCTTGGTAGTATGCAAGACACTTCCCTGGAACTCAGCATTCATGTTACCTATAGTGATTCATAGAATATATTTGCACCAATATATTAATAGGCACTGATTCAACTGCAGAATTTGCAGAAGGGCTTGATAAAATGCTTAGCCACTACATATTATGACAATAGACTATGGGTAGGGAATGTGTGGCCTAGTGACCACATAAGGGCCCACATAAGGCTGCTTTGTGTCTCCCTGGGGCCACAAGGACCAATTTTTAATTGTTTAGGCAGACTACCCAGTACCTACCCACTAGCAACACGTGGATTTTATGCATGAAGAACAATTTTGCAATTTGGGCAAATATTTAATTTCCACCTGATACTTTTTTTTATTCTAGCAGGAAGTAAATTTGAAGTTGACTTTCAGGTAAAAACCCTTTTTGGGGAGAGCAGGGAAGGGTGTTTTTTTGTATAATCGATTGTTTATTTTTAAAGGGTCTCTCTTGAAGGTATAATAGCCCAGAAGTCAAAAATAAGGCAAAACCATCCATGTTCCCTAGACAGTATTTGGGATGAAAATATATTTTGTGGGGAGCATAGAGATGTGGTCTTGTCTTGACCACACTTGCCCCTTTCAGGATCTCAGACCCCTAACAGTTGCCCAAACCTGCTCCAGATGGTGATTTGAGTAGAGTACTCCATATCTGAATGAGGCCTCAATATCTACCTGGATAGACCTGTAGTATGACCACATTGATATATGATAAATTCACTTTCAAACCCACTACAGTAGTCATCCATTTCCTTCTACATGATAACAGTATACTAAAAAAGAAGGAAGAGGAAAAATGATGTTATGGAACTATCCATAATCGAGATACCAAGTACCCTATTCCTTTCTGCTATTCTCAGATTCCCCTTCTCCAAAACAGCTAAACAACATTTTATGCCCATAGAATCACAGAGTGGAATACACAATTAAAGGCAACCCGAAAGACGTCCATCCAACAACAAGCATGGTTCAATGCCACATTTAGTTCTAATTGGTCATTTTTGAGGGGAGGGGTTCCGGCAGTTTTCTCTAAACTTTTCTTAACATTTGTAAATGATAGTGCCTCCCCATGTCTGTTGATGCTTCCTATTTGCACGTGATTCTTACTGTTTTGTAGAGTTGATTCAATGTAGAGAACATATAGAACTGAGATAGCTGTTAGTGTATATGATATCTGCACAGCTTGAGAAAGGGAGTTAAACACATTTTTATAAGGCTGTTTTTCAACCACTATTTTGATGAATCAACTTTTTTTTCTAAAAGCACTGCTGTTCCTTAAAACATTTTCCAATATCTCATCAAGGGAAAAAATAAGTGTTTTAATTCCACTGGGGTCCTTGAGACACTAATGAAGCCTGCTAATTTAGGGTGAACAGAATCAGTATGGATTTTTGATCAAACAGCTGTTAATTTTGCAAAGGAAATAACTAAATTCGAAGGCTACAAGATATGGCTGTGTGAAGAAGATAACGATAAGAAGCAAGCAGATGGATCTGAGCAAACAGTCTAAAAGAGCTCCAATTTCAGTTCAGTGAGGTGAGAACAGAATAATTTACATTTTCCCAAAGACATGGCAGGGATTTAATTATGCTAGGAAATGTGCTGCTCAGTGAAAACCAGAGAAAGACAACCAAACTGATTTTGAAATGTATTATGGGACTTTTTTTCCAGATGTGGCTGTCAATTTCAGCTTTTGCTATGCAGGCATGAGAAGCAATGAAGGCTTGAATACACAGAAGAGCTTTCAAACACATACCAATCTTCCCTCATATTCAAAATGCATTCAAAACTTCATTACAGTTGCATTTTTCAATAAAGCAGGCCTGGGAAACTATAGCATTCAGTGTAATTTCAAAAGTAATCTAAAAGTAACCATTTCACACCTATGGCAATAACAAAGTTTACCTCCATCTTGGGGGAAGAAGGGAAGAAAAGGATCCTTGTGCCAAGACAGAAAGAACAGAGGGGCACTAAAAAAGGAGTGAGAGTTCTTCTATATTAACCTAAAACCCGAGAGCAAGCAAGTTAAAATAATCCTTCTCAGGTTTCAGTTCCCAACCCCAACCCAAACCCCAGGCTTTCCTGTGAAGGGTGTCTAGATGGCTTCCAGTCTGCCTCCAGCCCCCCATTTTCCCCAAATAACTTACCAGAGGTGCCTGCAGGCAGCACCGCCCCCTCTGTACAGGACTCCTGATGCAAGAAAATTGCCCACCAGGAGGTGGGGGGAGGAGTGATTTCCCGAAACCACCTGATGTCCTTTTCTTGGGTCAGGAACCCTGTACAGAGAGGCCTGTGCTGCCCACAAACCCTTCCAATAAGTTATATGGGGGAAAAGGGAGGCTAGAGAAGAAGAGGTCAGTGCCCTCCCATTCCTTCAGGCTCCAAGAGCCCAAAGAACTGGGATAGCTGTGGGGATTAACCCCAGGGACGGCAGAAGCAGTCTCTGAAGTCAATCCCTACATGGCCCACACTTGAAAAGATCCAGAACTTACCTAAAGGTCCAAATCTTTCCCGGTGTTTAATTAATGCATAGTAAACTTGGAAAACCAAGTTTACTCTGCATTAATTTGCTTTTACCTGAGGAGTCATTTGGACATGATTTGAGAAGATGGTCTTCCAATGAAACCATCTTTTCAAGTCAAAATGATACAGCAGCTCAAACATACTAAAAATACCAAAAAGTACAAGGTTGAATTCAGAAGACAACTGCTGAGCCAATCAGCCAATAAAGTATCACAGATAAAAACAACAGTTATTCCTTCTCTCATATCTGAACTACCAAAATAAAATAAAAGTAATGACATCTGGACACCAGTGCCTCTTCTTTTTTTTCTTTTTGAAAAGCTCTAACACCTTTCTCACATCACAGAACTCTCAGCAGTTCACTATAATGTGAGAGCAATAGACAATTACCCAATAAAAAGGGGCCATGAGTGGATTTTTATCTAAGGGCAAAATCTCTCTTTCAACCCTTTATCAAATACTTTATGTATCTTTGGTGAGGGTTTGACAAACAAAAAAGACTTGGAAAGTGAGCGCATGACAAGTTCCCTTAGAGGCAAATCACATAGCCATAAAGGTCATAATAGCCTAATGCAGTTAAGCTAGCATGGTATTTAAAGGTTGCTCCCCTCAAGATGTGAGTCTGGAAAGGGCAAAATGGAAACAGCAGGTGGAGAGACCTTCATTCAGCAGGGGATTGGTGTGGACTAACAACAATGACTTTGAGCGGTCAAATCCTGCTTGCCCTGACCTCTACTTATTTCATAGGATCATCTTGTGATATTTCTATGTACCTCAGTACGACTTTCTTTTAAGAAGTAGGTCTCAAGTTACAACAGGCATTGTAAAAGGTAAAAGAAGTTTTTTTGAAAAGACTTGTGAGTCCCAGAACAGTATGTGTATGTAAGCATCTGGAGACATCCAAGGCAAGAATAAGATGTATCTTGATGCCATGGGTATATTGAGCAATGCACAGGTGGGAAATAGTCCAAGTGTTTGCTATATACCATATTTTAAAATAAGAACTACACACTCAAACATGTATATTGGCAAGGTTTTATCTGATTCTCAAGTCTCCAATAACAAATAAAAATACAAAGGAATTAAAATGCACAGAGAAAATAAACATGGTTCCTAAATAAAATAATTAGTGGATTTTGTGGCTGGAATTCCATACATGGTATACACAAAAGAACTGTAGCTGAATGTTAAGTCAGCTGCCTAGACCTCATAGGGATACATGCTGGTAGAGAAGTGTGACCATCTCTTCAAGAAAGACTTAAAATGGAGTTTGCAAACACAGAAAGGATGAAGTCAAGATACATCACTATCTAACATGGCCACATATTTTTACAAGCAGATAATGCCAATCATGTGATGCAAAAGTTTCCATACATCTCTAGACAAAATGTGTGTATCCAGCTTTTAACTGGCCAATGTATTCCCCTCCCCTAAAAATACTTTGTGCCATGTAGGTGCAGTCATTGTAGCTGATGAGAAAACTTCCCTCACAAGCTATGGCTGTAAAAGTGTATGACGCTCCCTCCCCAATATCCCTTGCAAAAATACACCCATAAGCTTATGCAAAACTTCAGCATTTCTGAATAAAACAAGCACAAACCAACTAAAGTGACATTGCCTGTTTGTGTTTCCCTTAAAGCCTGTCTTCCTGGATGATTGGGAATTAACATCACTGTGATTGGGAATTAACATGCTGTGATTGTCTGTAGGAATGCAGCTAACTTGTGACGAGTCATTCCATCTCCTCCCCCAGCAATTAAATGGCCTTGGGAAAGAGTGTAGCCAAGTTGAAAACAGGCAGAATGAACCTTTAGGGAGATAGGAGGTTGTGTAGCTATAACTGACGGAGTTTAAGCTCTGTCTGAGTATTGCAGGATTTCAGCTTATGTGTAAAAGGAATTGTGAGCTTGTTTTTGATGCTGATAACAGATTCCTGGACCATGAAAATCAAGTGTCTAGTGAGTTAACCCAGAAGGGTATCATAATCAATGGCATTGAAAGCTACTGAGAGATCCTGAAGATTCAGTAGAAACACACTTCCCCTGTCCAGTTCCTGCAACCGAAGCTGTCGCCATTCCGTAATCAGGTCTGAAATTATCTGAAATGCATCTAGATAAAACACCTCATCCAGGAACCCATGAAGTTGTGAAGCCACCAACCACTCCATATTTTGGGATTTTGGAGACAGGCCTATAACAGGAACCAGTCAATTTCCCCTCCCAAGAGACATCTTACAACTGTCTCCTTCAGATGAGTTAAGAACCTTCTTTGTTGGAAAAATTAATAAATCAGTTCCCTTGCCTTATGAGCTAGTTCCCCTCTGGCCTGTTTAATAACACAGAAAGGGTAAGTGTCTAGTACATACATGGCAGCTCTCACTTCTCCAAGGATCCTGTCTATAACCTCAGGCTGCACAAATGGAACAGTGTCCATAAATACTGGACAAGAAGGGACCACCCTCATGATGGTTAGAACAGGAACAATTCAATTGGAGATTCAATTAAAGTGCCCGTAAGCTTGATATGTCTTTCTGATTTCTGTAATTCTCTGTAATCTTGGATAAATGCCATTCCCTCCTTAGCACTATAGCTCAGATAATGTTTTAAGCACTATCAAGACACATTTGGAAGGCATTCAACTGTTCCTTTCAGACTCTCAAATTCCACGTGGCAGCTGCTTTCTCTATGCATAATGCTCCTTGCAAGATAGACTTCCATCTCTACCCCAAGAACAAGGAATGTTTAGGGGCTGTAGACCACATTGGAATATGTTCATGCAGCACAATCTGTAAGTTACAAAGAGAATTGCTCCCTGGGATATTTTAGGCCACAAAAGACTTCTATTCCATGGGCCTAAAATGGACTGGGGAGCAATGTCCAGGAGAGGGTATAAATGTGGTTGTAGTAATCCCATGTTTCCCAAGAACATCAGACCATTTGTGTGTGTTTTTTTTTAAAAAAAAAAAATAATGAATGAATTTTTGGGGGACTGGGACCTAAAAATATCCAAAAGATGTTTTCTTAATGTTTTCTTTTATGCTTCCTTATCTTTCAACACTCTTCCACATCCCTAGTCTTTATTAAGGAAGCCGTTTCATGCAACCAATTTAGTTTTCCTATTTGTATTCAAAGCTAGCATTCAGCCGTCCCTTCCGATCTCATCTTTCCTTGCACACTATTCCCTAATTTCACTTCTTCTCACAGTTTCTGCATATTGTCCTATCCTTTTTCTTGTTATTCAGCAAGTCTGTTTAGTAGCCATCACTACTCTGTTGTTCAATGAAAATATCAAAACAACAAAGAAATTGTAAAAATTGTTCTCAAAAATGTGCTGCTAGTATAGTTCAAGAAATCCCAGTAAAAACTATTCACAAAACCCTCAACTACTTGTGGTATCACATAATTCACAAAGCATTTTTCCAGGATTTCACCAGGGAATCAGAAATACAGCTACAGGGACGAAGGTCAGATTCTGGATAGACTAGGATCTGCTTGAAGTGGGTCCAAGATGACATGACATGTAAGATTGTATGTCTAGCAAATACATGTGAGATTTTTTAAAATCACTATTTATAACCAATATGTTGTCCCCATGCATATCTCACTGGCATGTATGGGACTTTCCACTGGATCCAATCAAGAGAAGCATTATAAAGTGACAGAACAAATATTAACATAATGATGTATGATGAAAATATCTCACCTGAATCTTCAAACTCATTATTGTAAGTATTCCAGGTCTCACTTATGCGAAGTAGGCTCTCCTCCATAGCTTGAATATCCATATATGGACAGTTGCATTCTGGGAATTTGGAACCACACTGACACCAACAATCGTTGTCCTTGCAGATGAATTCCCCTTCTGAATTACAAGCAATGTAGCTCAGAGCTGCCTGCACAAACCGCTCTTGCAAATATTCAGGCAGGATAAGTTGAAGACCTTAATGAAGGGTGAAGAAAGTAGAAAAGAAATATTCTGTCTTACTAAGTACGATGATTACTTTAGAACAATTACTACAATCTTCACTGAAATCAATACATAAATAAGTTTGTCAATTATATTCACATATGTCACTAGCCCACAGATTTTTAATGGTTCACAACAACAGTTTCATAATTTGCAATATATAGATAGCAAGCCAAGAGAAAAGAAAAAATAGATATTTTTTAATTTTGTTGTGTTGCATGCTTATAATGATCAGAAAATAACTGTAATGCCAATTTTAAATGAACAGAAATATATATTAGCAACTGTTTAGAAACTATTATATTTAACATAATGGCTAAGATCCTGCACTATGGAGGCACTATAATTGTTTCTCATCACACTAAGGTCCTGAATCTGGGGGAATGTGGGGGCATGGAGCAGCAGGGCAAATCTGGCGGGCAGTGTGGGAACCATAGCATTGCACACCGCATCCCCACATAACCCCCTTCCTATCCCATGGGGGGGGAAGCACTGCCACCCGGCTTTCTCCTGTGCTTTCCCCATTCTATTGAGTGAGAACATGGGAAGCCTCCTGTGTTCCTACGGCTCTGTTTTAGGATGGTTCCAGCACAGTTCATGAATCGAGCCCCACCGGAAGTAGCTGTGTGTCATCTGATGGGGTCCGGCAAGCTCCATCCATGAATTATACTTGATGGGTAAGAAAGCCCATGTGATGAAGTCGTAAGCCTCTCCTATCACTTCTAAATGTCTTGGCAGATTGTGCTATTATACTATATCTAGCTATAGGAATATAGCCAGATGCTTCTATGATGCACTCTGCTCTCTAAATTGTAATGGTCAGGAACTTCTGTAGCTAAAATATGAAGTGCATGATTAATTGTGGTTATTGTGTGGGGTTAGAAAAGAATCCTAGTATCTGCAACAACCAAAAAAGTGATTTCAAATGTTGTATATTGAATTTAACATCACTGTATTAAACGAATACTGAATGTAATCTGATTTTGTCCTTTTTCTCTCTTTTTAAAGAGATGCTTTAACATTAACCTATTCTACCTATACTGAAAGGAAAATATGGAATACCTTATCTTTACTCATTCCTGGCAATAGTACAATTAAAACATACTGGATAACATTGACTTTCACACACTTTTATGTTGTTGATATCACAACCATGTCTTGAAAATACAGTCTCTTGTTACAAAAAGAACTTGAGTCGTGCAAAGACCTTTTCATTATCCAGGTGCTTTTGTTTCACAGTTAGATAAACACTCTACTTTTGATAGATGAAGACTTTCTTACAATTTATAACAGCATAGTAACTGATCCCCATGCTTTCAGGAGTAACACCATAATGTTGAAGACTAGCTATGAAATGATGAGAATCATAATAATGATCCACATAATTGTGGCATTGATACCCTCCATGGAAAATCCTGCTTTCCAGTGAGATATTAATACTTTAGGAGATATCCACATGACTAGTTAAACACATTTTTTAAATTTGCATGCGTCTTAGTAGCATAGAATCATATAACAAGGAAGATGTTTGCACGCTGTTGGTTGCCTCTGTGAATGGGAGTCCATGACAGAGAATAAAATGGAGTAAAACAGTTGACAACCTCAAGATCTTGTAGTTTGTGACTTATTCTATGCAAAATTCTTGTTTTATGTGCCAAAACAGCATTTTCTCCTCAAAGAACAATATTTTTGAGGAGCAAAAGATGTTTCCTGCTACTTTCTGTGCAAAAAAGTGAAAACACTCCTTAGAATGTATTTATTTACAGCACTACCTCACCTTTCTCAACCCTGAAGGGGACTCAAGGCGGCTTTACAACATAGGCAACAATTCAATGCCTTTAAAAAAAGCATACAATAAGATAACAGTGTACAATAAATAGAATCACTGTTTATATGCAAATATTATCACCAGTCTAGAAATCTTCTTGTCAGGGTTTCCTGACACTGAAGAATCACTTTTTATATTGTTTATTAGTTTAGAATAGGTTTTATGGTGTCTTAAATAATTGAACCTAGAATTCTGAGCTTTGCTAGGGTATTGGAAATTTTGAAGAAAAATAACAGTCATGATCCCAGTGATCGATAAACATCTTAGAAGTAACAATGCAGGAAGACCTACTGCAGAATCATACCCAAAAAATCAACAAGAGAAAATCAATCCAATCAACTACATAGTCTATATTAGCAGATGGCATTTTACAATAGCATGACATCAAGAATTTAAGAATAGTTGTCTTAAATAAACAACAGGTCAATTCATAAGGCCTGTCCTAGCACCTGATCTCACGCTCTCCCCCTCTCCTCCCCACCCACCCCCGACTGTTATACAAATGTTTCCTGCATGGAGAATGCTATTTTCTGTGCAAATCCATCATGCACAAATTTATGTAGAATATGCCCATATATACAGTATTTTCTGCAAAAGAAATCTCTTGTTCTGCTTCCTACACAAAAAAATGCTGTCTGTTGCACAAAACAATCACCTTTATTTTTTGCACTGAATAAGTCATCAGTTCACTTTTTTTTCCTGTTAGGTTTTTTTTCCCATCAAAATCATGCTATTTTTCATTCATGTTCCAAAGTTTTTAAGATATTTTCTATTCCAAATTCTGTGCTCCTTTGAGAACACATTTAGATTTTGAATATATACATTTATATTGATATCTCATGGGCACATATAAACTTAATGTCATAAATTTTAGAACACCTGGAAATATGAATGTTCTACATCCTTGGCACAGGGCGTGACACAGATATTTTCAAGTTCCAGTTGCCTATGGTTACCCCCAATGCACTCCCTTTGCTTCAATCCATATAGCAGAATGGAGAAATGGTTTATCTACATAGCAATGATTATTGATTTCAATATGAAAACTGAAGAAGGGAAAGCAATAATTTTTTGATCTAAAGGAGGAGGGGAGAGTGAGGAGAAGGAGTGTTTCATGTTTACCTTGGACTATGAAACAGCTACATTATGTGTATTAGGTAGACAGGTAACAAATCAGTACACAATTTGTAAGTATTGATATAGTAAGGGTTTGAATTATAATACTTTTAATTCTTGTATAATAGGGACATATATATTACTTCTTTGCTAAAGGACTCTTGTGTGGGTAGATGAGACATCTTTTTATCACGTCTTTTAATCAATTGACATGACTATGTGCAGAATAAGAAAATATTGCCCTGTATCATTTCCATTGATAGCAACTTGACTTGCCAAAGAGAACTACCCCATCGAACATTTCTCTTCATATTTCTTTAGGAAGAAAAGCAGTCTTCTACTTCTCCTCCATCTCACCTCACTAATATTTTTTCATGTTTTTATCCCGATCAGTTATTGTCTCTGTTCACAAGTATTTGAAGTTATATGGTAATGCTTTAATAATCTGGCACACCTGATTGATTACAGACAAGAGAAGAACAAAAGAAATGAATTCATGTAGCACTGGGGACCCTTTGGTCATGACGACAAGGCACTCCCACTGTTGTAATGAAACCACAACAAAAACAACAACAACAACACTTCTATCCCATCTTTTCCCACAGATTTTTCTAGCTTACAACAAATAAAAAAGACATTGTTAAAATCAGTAAGATACAAAAAATAAAATATAATGAAACAATTTAAACCATGTTAAAACATATTTCATTAATCCCCCTCCACACACACACACACACACACACACACACACACACACACACACACACAGCTTGTGCACAGATTCAGATTGGTTGGTTCCCTTCAACCAATCTGGCTTGTTTGGATAGCCATAACAATAAGAGTTCAGTCACCATGTTTTTTTCACCCGAAACAGCTCACGTGGCTGCCTGGCAGGGCTTCTTCCCTTCTATTAAAGAGCGTGTTTCCTTAATCCCATTCCTCAAACCCAGGCTCCCTCAAAAGGAATAAAGAAAAGGAGCTCAGGAAGAGTGCTTCCTTAACCCCATTTTTCAAACCCAGGCTTCCTTGAAAGGAAGATAGAAAATGTCCCAGGACGGGTGCTTCCTTAACCCCATTGTTGAAACCCAGGATCCCTTTAAAGGAAGGAAGGAAATGATCCCAGGAATGGAAAGGAGAGCCTTGTAAGTTCCCTATTGCTGCCTAGCTGAAAACAGATATTTCCATTAGCTGATTTTTGGGAGGCTCCTAAAAACGGATCTGGGTGCCCAACGAAATTCAGATACCAAAAAATGGATTGCCCATCAACCAAATCGCACAAGCCTAACACACACACACATACACACATACCAGCACAATTGGGAACATCCAGCATATTGAGTATTCTGAAAGATAACTCATGTGGCAGCAGCTTATGAAAAACATAGTTGAAAACAACTTCCTTTGTCCTTTTTTCCTTTGTAAGATACATAAAATTCATTGGCACCAAACAAATGCTCTTAAAGCTAATTTGGGGTAAAATGAAAAGAAATCTTTGGGCTATGTGGAGCCGTTTATTCATCAAAGCAACAGTGCCTATGAAATGGTTTTAAAACGGCAGCTCCATGTGTTATGTTTTTGACTTTAAGAATCCAAAGAACGTATCAAAACAGGTCTGTGATTGATGTAACAACCAATTTCCTGAACATTTTACTGACAAATATTATGTCGAGTGCGGGGAGAGCAGCTTTCGAATGGCAAATAATTTCCATAAACACAGTGGAGATATAAGCCCCAATGAAAATGACAGGATCATCTATCAAACTGTTATATGCCCAAAAATATCAGGCGTACAATGTGATATTCAAGATAGGCTGTCCTATTATGTGAGAAGCGAAGGGAAACTGTTGAGTTTATCCGTCAATTCAGAGGAAAGATAATTCTCCCTGTCTGTCCCAAGAGCTAGAAAAATTGGGTTTTTTTTTTTCAGGCAGCCCACATTCTAAACCTGTAAAGATTTCAACACCTGAACTATCTCCATTTGAAGGCATGCTGCTGCATTCAGTTGGGAGCATTGCAATGACTTACAGAAAGGCTCCAAGTGGAATTGAATATGACCCAGGCTGCCAGAAAATTGACTGATCTTGTGTCATTTTTCATTCTGTTTTGACTTATGCTGTATATTCGCTAAAACAGTTCAAAAACTGTACACAAACAAGGAATACATTAAACATAGAATACAGAAATGGAAGCCTTCTTCACGCCTGCTGAATTCAATAAGCCAAATCTCTCAGCATCTTCAGGTTACTGTCTCAATAGGGCCATATCTTGCTTCCACTACCATCTCAAGCATGGTTGGTGGGGACGAGGGAGAGGGCATTCTCGATGGTGCCCCCCCCCCCAACTCTAGAACTCCCTCCCCAGAGAGCCCCCACTCTGTTCGCCTTCCTCAGGGACCAGAAAATCTGGATTTTTCAGTGTGCATTTGATGATGGTTAGATCCCTGTCCATGAACATCCAGCCCTAATTGACTGATAGATTGTATTTAGCACTTTATCTCCAGCCCTGGCCCTATAGTCTGTTTTTTGCACAAGTTCATGCCTACCCCTCTCAGATTCTGATCATGCACATCATACTCCTGGCTACTGGTTTATTTACATTATTTATATTCTGCTGTTGAGGTTGCTTTTGAAATATTTTAATGATGTTTTATACCCTGCTGTTTTTAAATTGTTTAATTAAGATTGTTATATGTGATTTGTTTTTAACTGTATTTTAGTTCATAAACTCTGTTGGTTGCTTTGGGCTTGGTCCCATATGTAAGCCGCTCCGAGTCCCTTTGGGGAGATGGTGGTGGGGTATAAAAATAAAGTTGTTGTTATTATTATTATTATTATTATTATTATTATTATTATTATTGACACAAAGACATAGTATGATGCAGCAAATGAGATCTATATGCTGGATTTCGTATCACAAAATCACAAGTCGAACACTTCCCAAGTGTTTAGGACTGTGATGTATTTTTGGATGATGCGTGCAGATCCCAGTTAAGTGGCCTTTTGCAGTTGACAGATCATAATTTTGTCAATGTTTATTGTTTCCAAATGCCAGCTGAGATCTTTTGGCAATCATCACTGGGATGACCTGTACTAGTTTCTGCCAGAGCCTTTGCAGTTCGACTTTGAGGTCCTGATAACGGCTGGGTTTTTCCTGTTGTTTTTCGTCAATCAGACTGTCATCTGATATAGCGAAATCAAAATCCAAACTTTTTTCTTTTCCACAACCATGATGTCTGGTGTGTTGTGTTCCAAAACTTTATCAGTCTGGATTCGAAAGTCCCACAGTATCTTTGCATGCTCATTTTCCACTACCTTTGAAGGTTTGTGATCCCACCAGTTCTTTACTGCTGGCAGGTGGTACTTCTGACATAAGTTCCAATGAATCATTTGGGCTACATAGTTGTGCTTCTGTTTGTAGTCCCTCTGTGCAATTTTCTTGCAGTAGCTGAGGATATGATCAATAGCTTCATCAGCTTCCTTGTACAGTCTGCATTTTGGGTCACTAGCTGATTTTTCAATCTTGGCCTTAATTGCATTTGTTCTGATGGCTTGCTCCTGGGCTACAAGAATCAGGCCTTCTCTCTTTAGTTGTTGTTGTTGTTATGTTTTTTATTACTATGTATTATTATTATTATTATTATTATTATTATTATTATTATTATTATTGTATGACACAGCAAACAAGATAGATATGCTGGATTTCGTATCACAAAATCACAAGTTGATCACTTTCGGATGATGCGCGCAGATCCCACAAGTCGAACACATTTCGGATGATGCGCGCAGATCCCACTAGGGTGGCCTTTTATTATTATTATTATTATATCTACACTTACCACGTAGATCAGTTTGGAACCAGTTTGTAGAAAAATGTTTTGCTGTTCATATGGTTAGGTTGACATGACAGGAACAGATATGAGACCAAGAAAGTCTCAGACATTAATGTCCTCAAATATTAAGCATGGAAGCTGTCTTCAAACCATTTCCATAATCTACTTTTTCCCTGTTTCCTGGTGAGATAGCTACTAGCACGCCAGATGCATAAGAAAAACCATATCTCTTTCTATGAATCTATGAGACATGTACAATAATCTGGGGAGGGCCTTTGCTCATTCCCACCACCCTCTCAAGTGCGTTTGGTGGGAACATGGGAGTGGGTCTTTTTGGTGGCTGCTCCTAGAATGTGGAACTCTCTCCTAAGAGTGAGAGAGACCAGGATGGCCCCATCCCTGCTTGCCTTTCACAAGCAGGTAAGAACTTTTTCTGCCAGCAGGCATTTGGGGAAGGATAAGGGGCAAATGTTGGGGAGGTGTGGGTGGGACTTGGGGATGAGTTTTAAATGCAGTTTTAATTGTATTTATTATATTTAACTGCATTTTAACCTAAATCCACACAGTACTATTTAATTGGTTTTTTGAAATGTAATCACTTTTGTTTTAAACTCTCACCAAAGTGTGTGATTGTTAGGTGTCTTGAGTCCCCATGGTGAGGATGGCAAGGTATAAATACATACATACATACAAGGCAGGGGAATTGAGGGGAAGTGATAGTTAGCATGGAGGTAATCAATTATATGTCTCAAAGAGTCAATTAGCCTCCTGCTACCCAGCAGAGTCTTTTCTGCTAACCTCCATTCCTTGATCCATCATTTTGGACTTTACAAAGTGCTGTAGTGCAAGCAGGTGTCTATAAAGTATGTTGCATTCTGCAAAGCTGATTTTGCCATGAGATATGGTTAAGATTAAGGGTTTGCTAAAGTACATTAAGAGGGTTAACTTGAACTTTCCTCTGACAAGGCTTGATGTACTTTAATTTGTGTTGCAGCGTGTATTGATGGCATGCATTTTGTAGTCATCATGACAGTTTGAAGTGGACATCAAGATGTATTAAATGGACAGTGTAGATAAACCATAGGAGACTGTGTGAGCATTAATGATATAGTGGACAGGAAAGTGAATTTGGGAGCTGGACACAAACACACACAAATTTAGAATTCATCTGCACTCTAGATGTAATGCTGCTTGACAGCACTTTAATTGCCATAGCTCAATGCTATGAGATCCTGGGATTTGTAGTTTTGCGAATCATTACCACACTTTGTCAGAGAAGCTAAAGACTTCATAAAACTACAATCCTCATAATTCCATGGCATTGAGCCATGGGAGTTAAGGTGGTGTCAGATTGCATTAATTCTACAATGTAGATACACCCTTAGATATAACAGTTGCTGGGACTGATTAGTCTTTTCTCATCCTAACTCATCTTCTGCACACAAAATGAGTTATGGAAGTAATGTATTAAGCTTACTGAAGGATAAATGAGATGAATGTGTAATCATATAAATACAAAGAATTGTGATCTGTGAATGTTTAAGAAAGAATGCGCAAAACCCCACCAGTATTCAAATTTTGGCATATCAGGTATTTGTACCAAATTTGGTCCAGATCCATAGTCGTGAACTCCAGAGGTAGGTGAACTACATCTCCCCTAAATCACTGTCAATTTCCTCTGGTGATTTCTGTTGGTCGTGATAATTCTTTGTGGGAAGTTTGGCCCAACTCTATCATTGGTGGGGTTCAAAAGAATCTTTGATTGAAGGTGAACTATAAACAAAAATAATTTTATGGTTGGGGGTCACCACAACATGAGGAATTGTATTAAGGGGTTGTGGCATTAGGAAGGTTGAGGACCACTGCTCTATAGGATGCTACAGAAAATAATGTTCACCACACCAGATGTAAACATTGTTCTTCATAAAATAACTCCAATTGAATTCAATTGAGCAGATATCTTGGTGAGCATGTATAGGATTACAGACTTAAAAATTAAATTCACAGTGAAGATAACATTTGTGTGAAAAGTACCAATTGCCCTTCTGTAACCTAGTCATCACTGAGACTATAATTTCCATTGTAAAATTACAGCTCTTATTGTGTGGGTTGAGAAGATCCAATAGTGTGTCCAACAGGCATGAACTGAATTAAATAAATTGTCCAAGGAGAAGGACCCACACCAAGGGGATGCTAATTCCCATGGTAACTTTGATATCAGTACTTTCTCTAACTCATGGAACATAGGGACCCATTCCACAGGTTCCAAACATTTGACCTTTCTAACATGACATGGATTTCTAATCTCTGTCTGGAAAATATGACATTCAAACTGATCCTTGACATGATTTTTTCAGACAGAAGTTTAAAGAAAATGACAGGTAGCCCTGGAAATACCTTCTTGGAAGAAATTAACAAAAAGAAGTCCACCCACGTACCTTGCAACTGAATCTTATTTTCCGGACTCTGTACCAGAACAGAACTGACAGAATCTAGGTTGTCATAGTTACTGCAGCCAAGAGGACCAGTCCGGGTTTCTGTTACCTAGTAAGTAAAGGAATGGAAAACCACTTGCTGTATTATACAGAACAAACTAAGTTTCCTTTACAAAACACCAGGCACAGCAGACAGAGTTCATTTTTGCATATACAAACGGCATGGCATTTTTCTTGTAGCCTTTGAAAGAGGATGTCATACATAGCATAGTCTTGCTTGTCAGCTCATATATATTACACCTAAAGGGATAAGAATAAATAACCAAAATCTTTGAAATGGGGCTGAGTGAAAATCTCACCCTCCCTACTCATAATATAAGCTTTTTACAAAGTAAAAAAATGAGTAGTGGAACAGTTTTATTGGCACATTCTACTTTTATTTGGTCAAAAAGACGTACCACTACTTCAAATTTTAAGAAAGTTGTCTGTTGCAAAATGGCAGCTATATAAAACTATATTGCTACTTTCTGCTGTGTATAAACAAAGCAGAAAGCTAAGGGCACATCAGCATCTGATGGAACCCAGATCAGCTCCATGGCAGCCTAACAGCACACTGAGCTGGTCTAGGATAACATGGTGCAAGGTCACTTTAATGCATCATTACCTACATTAACCAAAGCCAGGGGATTATTTGAATTCTGAATTGGACCACAACCTGACTATTTGAAAGTTTGAGCAAGTTTGAGAACAGAACACGCTGCAAACGTTTCCACTGCTATCCCACATTTCTTGGGTTCAGGTGGTTCAGGGACATGGTATAGCAATTACTGTCTCCTCCCATTCTTTAATGTCAAAGTGGTTTGGAGATAGTATAATTTCATTGTATATTCTTAATGTAGAGTGGGTGAAATGCTTGGATAGTTCAAGTGAAACTTGAAACGAAAAATGCTGAGAAAGTTAACAAAATTAACAAAATCATTTTCTGTGAAATTTGTTCCCAGTTGTTGTTGGTTTTATTTATTTAAAGTGCTTCAACATTTTGAATTCTCTTTTACATTTTTATTTAGAAACCTTTTTTAAAAAGGAAAATCAAAATGAAATATTCAGAGTTTACTATTTTAAATCCCACAGCATTTCAGTCGGAGAACTGCATCTTCTTAATTCTACCCAAATTTACTTATTATTTATTTGCTATATTTTACCTTTAACCCGCTGTGCAACTATAGGCTCCATTAATAAATATTAATTTGCTGAATTCAGTTAATTGAATGCACATTAAATGATCTAGTCTGACATTCTAACCACTTGCAGAGGAGAGTCATATGTAGAGACCAGTAATTTACTTTTCCGTGCATTAAAATCCATGGGAACAGTGAATGAGGGTTCACTGTTTCTTGATATGGAGCATCAAGGAACAGTGAACTCTTCCTTGAAGCTCCACATCAAGCATATGCATTAAATTCAAAATGTTTGAATAGCACAATTCCATCAATGTCTGCTAAAATGCCTTTGACATGAATTAGATTTATCACAGATATATAAAATTCAACACATACTTGCAATTACTCCTGACTGTATTCAATATAACTCAAAATGAGCAATCACCACACTTACCATTATTTTCCAATGGGACATACATGCAAGTAATGCAGCCAAAATTCCCCACAAACCTTTCACCTCTATATTTCACCTGATTCTATTCATATGTGGAAATGTTGGGGGTATGAATCAAAGTAGAAAAACCACAAATATAAATAAAAATGGCAAACTTCTGCCCCCGAGAAAACACATGTACATCATCCAGCAACTTCCCATTGAACATAAAATTGTGTTGGATGATGCACAAATGCCTGGAGAGAATATTTTTTCCAGTCATGTTTAGAGCAGCAGTGGAGGTGGGAGTAAATACAGTAATCCATGAGTAATTAAATTTGTGAATGTCTAAGGACCACATCACATTGAGGCCAAGAAGCCTGGGGACAGCAAGACAAACTGTTGGGCAATGTAACACTGTATTCCCTTATTGCCATATGTCATGGTTCTGTTCCCATGATGTTTCTCCACTATCCCTGGCTTCCTCCCACTTTCTCCCCAGCTTCTTTTATGAGAATTCGAGTGTACACCTGAATCCTCAAGGCTTCATTTCTCTGCGCTGCTGGCACAGAGCTCAATGGAGCCCAGACAGATCTATCCCTGCAATGTGCTATCAGTACAGAGGAGAACAGAGAAGATACTTCTTGATCTCAATGTGATGAGATTGTAAGTTGCAAATGTGGAAAAGTGACAGTACAAACACAAAATCTGACTCCTAGTTACTTACAATAACAGGAATTAGTGTAAGCCAGAGCCAGGTGTTCTCATGTTTTCTAATTAATTTGAATTACAGTTTGCATTAGCCAATGGCCAAACACTATGGGTTATACAACATCTATAGGGCGCTGAGATACTGACATCTAGAAACCTGAGAAACAGAGCATTAATTGGCTATACCTCAATTTTGATACTTTATCAGTTATGGTTATAAGATACATCTTCTAGACTTCTTAGCTGACAGACCATACCATGGGACATCACAGAATTTCATTTTATGCCAATAGCACTTTCTATATTTTGATTGCTAGAATGAATGAAAATACTGAAAATTCTTAATTCCTAATGAAGCATAGATTTCTGCTCGTATTTGCTTTTGACTCAGATATTAAGGTCACCACCATCATCATCAGAGGCAGGTTCCATTGTTTAAAGGTATTTAGCCCACATATTTTTCTTAGAAAATGATGTTGTAAAAATCTGCCTTCAAAAACAGAATTTTGTTTTTTTTTCCCCTTTAACATTCTTGTTCAATCAAGGATAAACTATTGGAATCTATGCAAAGAGAACAAGAGGTGGTTTTTGTTTTGTTTTTTACTATAATAATATATTTTTTAAATCCCCTAGGGGAAAAAGAAACTTCATTCTACACTCATGGATTCAGAATCAGCAAGGACAATGAGCATCTGTTCTTCCTGATTCTCTTTCCTCTGCAAGTTTTTTCCTTCAATAGTACTGGAAATTTTTAACTGTAAAAAAAAACAACTTAGAAAAGAAGCAAACAACATTTACACTACAAACAAGTAATTTTGGGATGTTTTGCCTTTAGGGAACCATTTCAGCTTTCAAGAAAAAAACATAAAATTACCAAGACATTTTCCATGCTTTAAATAATTGCAGGCATTCTCACAGACTCTGAGGATGCCTGCCATAGATGTGGGTGAAACATCAAGAGAGAAAGCTTCCGGAATATGGCCATACAGCCCAGAAAACACACAACAACCCAATTGCATGTTTTACATTTATATTTAGATAACCGACAATTCATGTTTTAGACAATTCTTGATTAATATTCTACAGAGCACGCTTTAAAAAGACAATGGTCAGACATATGTAATGGTCTCCATGTTAAGAAAAATGCTATTTAACAGCACATCATCCTTTCACCAAAGTTGTGCAAAAATGTACGTGGGGCTGACAATTGGTTTTTTGCCATTCTCATTTTCTTATCATTTGTCACTAAAGAACCTTCTGTAGGTCTCCCTGGATGCATTATGAATGGCAGTGCACTAGCTGAATCAGCATTACAGTATACTGTTAGATATTTGTTGCAGCTTATTCATTTGGAAATAATGAGAACATATACCACAAAGGAGTTTAACTGGGGCTACTTTCTAGGGAGCTCTTCCAATAACACTGCTTGGCGTTGGTTATGGATGAAACTTCTGACCTTTTACCAAGTTATACAAGGGCAAACTAGTGTAATCCAAATCCAACTCATAGCAAATGGCTTTTTACTAACTGCGCACTAACCATTGTCTCCTTATCTGTCCTGCAAAAGCCCTGAAAGCATAGTGAGTTGCTAGTGCTATTTATTCTAATTTAAGTATAACAGTGAACTATGGCTAGCCATAATAAGAATAAATTTTTGATCACCCAAAAAGACAAGCTTATAAAGAAATATGGGAAAAATAACTGCATAAATTGTTATATTTTTAGCAATGGGTGAAAATGTTATTTTAAGTGTAATATTATTTTAAGGCAATGATTTTGTTTTGTGTAACGTGACTTGTCATTTTGAGATTTTTTTCTATGCCATGGAGGGTATTTCTGCCATTATCATCTATTTCCCTAATCTAAAAGTACAGTATGAGCCTGATATCCATAAGGGATATGTTTCTTAACTTGCAGTGGAAACAGGAAACCATGAAAAATAGTGAACCCTATTAAAATGAATGATTTTCACCAGAAGTTACTATAATGACATCTTCTCTAGGAATTTGCTAGGTCCTCCAGGTTTACTCTATGGCAACTTTTCTTGAAAATATATCATGAAATCACATGGAGGATCTAGAAAATGCCTAGAGAAGGCATATTTTGATGGACAAGAGTAGATAAAACTGCAGATGAAACTAACAATAAATGTGCCATCCTACATTGTCTACAGATAAAAGCTTTTTTCTCTCTTTGAAATAGGTAAAGGTAAAGGTTTCCCCGGACGTTAAGTCCAGTCATCTGACTCTGGGGGTTGGTGCTCATCTCCATTTCTAAGCCGAAGAGCTGGTGTTGTCCGTAGACAACTCCAAGGTCATGTGGCCGACATGACTGCATAGAGCGCCGTTACCTTCCCGCTGGAGCGGTACCTATTGATCTACTCACATTGGCATGCTTTCAAACTGCTAGGTTGGCAGGAGCTGGAGCTAACAGCGGCCACTCATGCCACTCCCGGGATTTGAACCTGGGACTTTCGGTCTGCAAGTTCAGCAGCTCAGCGCTTTAACGCACTTTGCCACCGGGGCTCCTTTGAAATAACGCTAATTAATTACCTTTAAAAGTAATATTGACAAATTTTAGTGTGGAAAAGGGATGCCCACAAGCCTAAACTTCATCAATGCTGTAAGAAAGTATAATTTAGTGCTAGGTCCCAATGGAACTATTTCTTCTAGCATCATTTCTACAACATTAAATTGGTTCATCTTAAAACCCACCCCTTACCTGCCATTGCTGCAATACAAATTTTTGGTGATTCTATTGCTGTCAAGAAAATCTCAATCACAGCTAATGAAGAGCCATTGAACTTGATCTATACTTTCTGCTTAAACAAGTCTAATTTCACTTGTAAGTATAATGGAAAAAACTCCTCTCAGTTCCTAACAAAAAAAAATGGCAAGCCAGTGACTTCTGAAAATAAGTGGCCATTACCGTTATGGCATGCCTTTCACCTTCACAGAGGTATTTCTCTGACCACTACTGGAATTGGAACATTGGATTATCTGGAACTTCATTCTGGACAATTATTATGATCCCACCTTCATTCCACACAAGAGTAATTTGCAAATGTAATGCAGATTTACACATAATGAACACATAATGTTGTTGTATAATGAGGATTTATGTTATTATTTTTGTACTACCCATTCATTTTCATTATAGCTTCTGAAGTAACCAAATAAAGGGAATGTGGTCATTAGCATAATCATTACCTGCACTGCTCTTGCATATTCATTTCCATCTTTCATTTAGATATCGTGTTCAGACAATTAAATAAAAGGGTTGACTGCCAATGACTTATTAGGTTCAGGTGTAGAGAGAAAGTTGGGTGTTAGGGTAGAAAAGTGGTAGAATAAAAAAAAGTACCAACAGCTTAGTAGTGCAATCAACAAGTAAGTTTTCCTGTGCTCAAGAGCCACTGAAACTCCAAAGACATTCAGCATATACTGCTGAAGTTAATTCTTCCTGTATGCTGTTACTTTATATTGGATATATTGTAATCAGAGTGGAAAGGAACACGGTGGGATCTCTACATAAGAGTGTCCCAATTTAAGAGTGTTTTGAGTTGAGAGCCATCACTAGATCCCGATTTGGCTTTGATGTAAGAGCAGTGTTTTGAGTTAATAGCTAGTGCCAGGGGGAGCACTAACATGAGAACACAGGGCTTTAGGGCCTCAAGGAAGCAGCCTCCATGCCCCGTGACTCTGCCTTGTGCCTCGTGCTCTTGTCTGCTTTGGGAGATTGATGTCCGCTTTGTTCTTGTCCACTTTGAGGATTTTGGATTAGTTGATGTTGTGTGGTTTTTATTCCTGGTATGTTTGGCTTCATGAAGAGAGAGAGGGAGAGAGAGCAAGAGGGGGAGGGAAGCTGGAATGAGTACAGTATGAAGAAAATCTTGCTTCTGCCTCTTTGTGCTTTTTTTGCCACAACTTTGTGCTTCTACCATTTTAAAGTTGATCTTTCTATTTCTATTGCTCCATATAAATTTAAATGAGAAAATTCACTTTGAGATAAGAGTATTCTAAGTTAAGAGCTCAGTCACAGAACAAATTAAACATTTAAATCAAGGTGTCACCATAGAGATGATCATATATATATATATATATATATATACACACACACACACACACACACACACACACACACTTTTTAAAAAATGCTCCAATGATCTATGGAATAAAAATGGTAATTTTATACTTAGTGAAAACTATGTCTGGAGACTTTTTGTGCAAGATTATTGGTCCTAGACCAGTGAAAGCCGACTTTCTTTAGAGAACGTAGGGCATCGATATGTGTTTATGACCATTTCACATGCACACTGAAGCCATGGTTTTAGGAGGTGACCTGTGTTGCTGACATAGTGGTATGAAGTAGCCTTCTCATGTGTTAAAACATTCTGAAAGAAGGTGTGTCTATCCTCAAAGTTATCATGTATTTGTCTTTGCAAAAATCATGTTAACCTTAGTGAGCAGTGCAGAGGAGAACATGTAGCCCATTGTGTCTTTGGAGTTTAGAAGAAATAATATGAAAAAATAAAATAAATTAAAACCATACATGCAAACGAAGGTTGGGTTAACTAGAACTTATATAATTATATGTCAACTAATACAAGGGAAACCCTAAGAAACTGGGAAAGTTTAACTTCTTCTTCTTCTTCTTCTTCCTACTACTACTACTACTACTACTATTATTATTATTATTTGTACCCCACTCTTTCTCTCTAAAAAGAAGGCTCAAAGTGGCTTAGAGTAAAACCAATACAATACAATTTAAAACCTAAAAATATACAAACATTGAAATAGAAAATTAACATTATTAAACATAGTTAAAACCAATTAAAAACCTATTCATTGCTAAAACCACAGGACCCCCTGCCTTGGTCTTAAAAATGTAATCCTCTTAAAAGGAGCAAAGGCAAGTGTCCTCTAACTAATTATTGGGCAGAGGTGCTTTGAGGTTGATTGGACTACTGATACTCTGAATTCATACACTAGAAATTGTCCGAGTATGTTTGTGATTAAAAAGGAGTCAGTATAGCTTGCCAAGAATCCCTGACAGTAAAATTGGAAAAGCTAAATAAAAAAGAATACACAGAGGAGGGGAGCTTTCCTTTTCTTGCCGAACCATCAAGAACAAACTTGCTTAATATCCTACATCCTGTATTGTGCCCCCTAAGTGCCAATAAGAAAAGATGAATAAAACAGCTTGATGTGAGGCAGGCAGTCTAGTCTCAAGCGGGTTGTTTCTAAAGATTATCGCAGCACAGGACATTTTGGGCAGCTGCGTTTTCAATTCCCAGAAACAAGTTTTTAATGTCTACCATTAACGAGAAAAAAATGCCTACAGTTGTTATTCAGTTAAGACTCATAACTACAATGATAATGGCTGATTATGCGCACAGGAAGTCCATGCCTCTCAGGCATGCTGCAGGACAGAATTTTTTTAGATATCAGCAGACGATTTTGCCCTTGGAACCAGTACTTTTGTTCCTGGTGTTTTTCTCTCACTCTTCAAGGTAATTAACTCTGCAGTGATGCATAAAAATAGAAAGGGGAGAAAACACATTTTTGCACAGTTACGGGAAATTTTACTAATATATTGAGGTTCATTGACTTTCTTCCTCTGTTGTCTTTGTGTGTATGTTATTCAATGCATATTCTGCTGCCCCATTTGTTTTATTTGTTCAAATTCTTATTTATGGTTGTATTCTGACATATTGGGACAGCGGTAGCGCAATGGGTTAAACTGCTGAGCTGCTGAACTTGCTGATTGGAAGGTTGGTGGTTCGAATCCCCAGGACAGGGTGAGCTCCCACTGTTAGCCCCAGCTTCTGCCAACCTAGCAGTTCAAAAACACGCAAATGTGAGTAGCTTAATAGGTACTGCCTTGGTGGGTAGGTAATGGCACTCAATGCAGTCATGCCAGCCACGTGACCATAGAGGTGTCTACGGACAACACAGGCACCTCAGCTTAGAAATTGAGATGATCAGCATTTCTCAGAGCTGGAGATGAGGACCACCCCTTTGAGCCAGAAGGGGAACTCTTTACCTTTGTCTGTGTTATGGTTGTTTCTAGGCACTGAATATTTGTCTTGGTGTTAGGGTATGTTGGAATTCGCCCTGAGTCTCCTTGGAGAGATAGGGCGGCATACAAGTAAAGCATTATTATTATTATTATTATTATTATTATTATTATTATTATTATTATTGACATAAAATGGGTAGTAATGTCCCCTAGAATGGGTCATGTATGCAGCATCATAAACACTTCTTAGGCAGGGAAGAAGGAAAATACTGAACAGCATAAAGAGAAACAGGAGAAGGTCGGATGGAGAGGGAGGAAATTAGATATACAGTAAATAAATAGACAAACAGTAACTTATTATACAAGAAAAACAAATTGGTGACAATAAAGTATAATATCTAATGGGCATCCAACCTATTGTTAAGAGTACAGGGAATAGTTTACCTCTGTTTTATGCCAGCTTTACCTACATTCATCCTTAATTTTTACCTTCCTGCTTACACTTTAATTTGGGATTAAAAAACAATAGGAATCAAATGCTAATGGTCATTACCACATCATTGATGGGGGGGATGCTTCATAATGGGGAGGTGGCTGATGGGCAGCAGGTATCACATGACATTATGTGATAGAAACATCCTGCTTCTGTGCTTGGTTCCACTTCCATGCAATAAAATCCAACATGTTAATAACTATTTTAAATGTTACTTTTTAATATAAGGACTTTATCTCAAAGCACACATTTCTAAATATATGCTACCTTTCCAAAATATTTTGAGCTGTGAAAGATATTAGAAAATGCAGAGAGATTTACAATCCAAAGAATAATTACATTCCAAATTGCTTATTTATCTGCAAAGTTTAGATAAAGTCAGTTCATACCAGAATTTGCAAAGATTGAAATCCTTCAGCATAGCCTGGTAGACTTGTTTCTCAGTAGCTCCTGTTTTTCTTTATAAAACCAAGGAAACAGGCTATAAATTAAGACATATTTGGAAGAGAAATAAAATCAGTCAGCACTTCAGTTGCTGGGAGGGCAAGAAGCAGGTTAGGTAATACCTTTTGTTTTCTAGAAATGTGCCTTTCATTTCATCCACATACAAGACTTAGCAACTAGGAGGCATAAATGGTTGTCCTAGGGAAAATGCCAAAGTGAGTGTGAAAGGTGATTTCCATTACTGAAAATAAGGGTACATAGAGGCAGGGCCGTAGGCAGAAAAAAATGGGGAAGGAGTGAAACCTTTTTTAGCGAATCATGAAGAGTAGTTCCATAACACACAGAAAAATTAAATAGTATGGTTCATTCTCTATTTTTATATAGGCAAAATTAAATCAATTTTCTATTTTAGTTATAAAGTTTCAAGTCTTAAAATAACTGAAAATGACTTTTAATTGATAATTTATAGTTACAAAAGAATACTACAACATCTGTTGGAAACACTTGAAAACTGTGTCAATACACATTGATAGAAATCAGACTACAATTATAAACTTCAGTGGACACTCAATAGTGCAAGTCTTGTCAGTCTTTCTTGTCACATTGTGCTTCTTATGCATGCTTTCAAAAGTTTAAGAGTTCAAAACAACGTCTCTCTCTCTACACACACACACACACACACTTTAAATTGGCATATCTAAAAATCAAGATCAATAACCCATACATATCATCAAATTTTTAAAAATTACATAAAAAGGTAAAGGTAAAGGTTTCCCCTGACTCTGGGGATGGTGCTCATCTCCATTTCATAACGTGGTTATGGGACCAGGCATTTGAGCATGAGTAGCAGCAAAAATGAGATAAGAATATATGACCTACTGACAGACCCCACATGAACATGGAAAGCGCCTTAAATGTATATTTAAATGTATAATTATGTATATTTTAATGGCTATTCTTAATTTTATTGTAATTTTTAATCTTGATGGATTTTTAAATTTGATGAAAACTGTTTTTAATGTGTATGGTTATACTGTAAGCCGCCCTGAGTCCCCTGATGGGTGAGAAGGGCGGGGTAGAAGTGATGTAATAAATAAATAAATAAATAAATAAATTTCTAGGCCGAAGAGCCGGCGTTGTCCGTAGACACCTCCAAGGTCATGTGGCCGGCATGACTGCATGGAGCACCGTTACCTTCCTGCCAGAGCGGTACCTATTGATCTACTCACATTTGCATGTTTTCAAACCACTAAGTTGGCAGGAGCTGGGGATAACAGCGGGCGCTCATTCTGCTCCCGGGATTTGAACCTGGGACCTTTTGGTCCGCAAATACAGAAGCTCAGCGCTTTAACACACTGTGCCACCAAGGGCCCCGAATATATAAATATGAAACCCTATATACCGTGTTTCCTCACTTATTGCGGGGGTTAGGTTCCAGGATCACCCGCAATAAGTGAAAATCCACAAAGTAAGGAAGCTATATATTTATACATTATTTTAGTAGTTATACACTATTTTAAGTCTTTATCAATAAATTGTGTGTTGAAAAATCACCTCCTTCTTCCATTGCTGCTTGGGCTCCTTTTCTCTCCCTTCGGCTTCTTCTTCCTCCCTTCCTTAGGCTGAATTGTATTTTTTATGATTTATGATATTCTTTTAGAGTTTATTGAAAAACTGCAAAACAGTGAATCAGCAAAAAGCGAACCGCGAAGTAGTGAGGGAACACTGTAAATATATATTTATAACTATGAAAATATGAAACATAGCATAAGGTAAAAACCCCACCCAAAACCAGAATGTTGGCCACATATTGAAGATTCATATTTCCAAAGGTGTGTCCGTACCTTGCTCTGAGGCTATGAAAGCATGACTGCACAGCTTCCAGAACAGATCATATCTGATGCCTTTTGGATTGTTAGGCCATGACCGTGACCAGGCAGAATCTGGAGGGCCTTTCGGATACAGGGGAAGATAATATGGCCCCTTCCATAATGGTCCCAGCCTTAGGCAACAAAAGCCCAAAGGCATGAAGCCCAACATGTCTGAACACAATTGAGAATGAATGCTTCCTAATATATTGGCAAAGGCTATAAAGCTGAACATGAGGCCTAGAACAAGAGGGACACCTTCCAATATAATGGCAAGATTTAAAACCTAACACGAGGCCTGAAAAAAATATAATTGCAAATATAATTGCAAAAGCTTAGAGCCTAACATATGGCCAAACTCCTACCATGAGGAATGCTGTAAAATGTAGGCCTCAGTATGCGATGACATAGTTAATGAATGGAATTGCCTGTGCCTTCCTGGGGCTGGGAGAGTGTGACTCCCTCAAGACAATTCATTAAGTGTTGTTTTAAAAGAAAGAGTTTATTTATTTTTATTTATTAGACTTGTATACAGCTACTCCTAGTTTGGCTCGGAGCGGTTTACAGAAATAGATTAAAGCAATACACTTAGCTTTAAAATAACAATAAAAACAACAATAAAAACAGACATAGCCCCGAGTTTTTTTCTGTAACCTTCCTCTGTAGCCTAGAAATCATGACTTAAGGCTTTAGGAAAGTGTGGCTCACGCAGGAAACAACTTATTCTAAAGGGGGAGGAAGGGCAAACTTCATTTGCTACAGAATGTGCCTTCCTTCTGCAGGGGAACTCTGCTTAGTGCAGCTACCCAAACTTCCAGCCCAGCCCTTGTGGTCTGCTGGGAAATCCTTGCCAATAAATGCCAATGGCAGAAACTGCCCAAATTGTAGGGTGTCTCCCTGGGACAGAAGCATAGCAATGGGAACCCTACTGTCTGGAAAAGGGGAGGTGTCCTGTTTTGTCTTTCAAGAACAGCCTTAAGACACTGTGTTAAGTAAATGAAAACTGCTTTACTTCAGCAAAACATAAAGTACAGTACACTCAGTGAAATAATGCAAAAGAAAGCCAGGAAGTCTTACCCTGTTTCCCCTAAAATAAGACATCCCCAGAAAATAAGACCTAGCAGAGGTTTTGCTGAATTGCTAAATATAAGGCCTCCCCCAAAAGTAAGACCTAGCAAAGTTTGTGTTAGGAAGCCTGCCCGCCAAACAGAACACCAGAGCATGTAGGATCGGTAAATGTACATACCATAGTGTTGTACATGGAAATATTGGTAGTAACAAGAAGTTCTTGATAGGATTCACAATTTGTCTGGTTATGCTGATTTGTGATGACAACTACTGTACAGTATATAGTAAATGTTCATTTTTTGTTCAGTAATAAATGTGAATTCTTCTTCATGGAAAAATAAGACATCCCCTGAAAATAAGACCTAGTGCATCTTTGGGAGCAAAAATTAATATAAGACACTGTCTTATTTTCGGGGAAACACGGTACTTCAGACAAAGAAACAGGCATAAATCCAGATGTAGACTTGGAGCAGGCATACAGAGAGTGAAGGCATTAGAGTCAGTTTGTTACCAGCAAGAACTGGCTGCACCTGCTTTGGCTTTTATAGCCCTGGGTCCCCACACAGCTGCTAGGGCAGTTCCTAATTACTCAGCTGCATTTCTGGCAGCTAATCTAGCTCTGCTCTGATTCCTTTCGCTTCTCCTGGAATGAGGTTACTAGCAAAGTCTCCTCCTTAGACTCCAACTCACCTTCAGATTCATGAACACTTTCCTGCTCCCCTTCCTCTTCTGAAGAAGGGAGGAATCCCTGACAGGAGGGGAGGGAGCAAGTAGGGAAAGGCCTAATCCCCCATTAGGAACCTGCCTCCTACCTTGCGCTAAAGCAAAGAGCATAGCAGGGGGATGGAGCAGTCTCAAATAGCCTGCAGCTCCGCCCCTGTCAACCATCCCTACCAAGTTTGGTCTCCTTCATGAGGGCCTTCAAATCCACCCCCCGCCCCCAATGCCTAAAGCTTTGCCTGTCAGTCATGGGTGGGCCAACTTGGCTGCTCCCATTATATCAGCTGTTGCTGCAAATAATGACATAGTGCTTGTAGTTCTGGAGAGACTATTCTTCTCATAGACTTAGCATGCGTATTTGGTTAACCAGTTAAAATTCATGAGTATACCAGGGTTTTTTTTTAACCTAAAAAAATTCAGGCAGGGGATTGAACCCCTAACCTCCCCCCTGGCTACAATGAAATACATTGCATTTCAGTCTTGAATTTCTCGAAAAATTATTTTAGGGAACCAGACATGTGATTCCTGATCTGAATATTCTTTCACTCTTTAAGGGAAAGAATAGGAAATGCTACTTTATCATCTGTCTGTCTGTCTGTCTGTCTGTCTATCTAGTTTTCTTTTCCTTGTCACAGAAATTAGAGAAACTATTATCTCAGGGAAACATTTGAAAACTAATCCTATGGAAAATATCATTCATGCAAAATTTTGCTTTTCAGAAGAGGGTAATACTCAGTTACTAAAACAGTTATTTATTTATTTTTAGTAGCTGATCTATTTACTATTATTCTGATTAACTGAATCAGCACAATTCTTTTGGTTTCTTACAGCAAGCCTATGCTACATTGTAGAACAACATATTTGAATTATTGGTTATTTCCAAAGGAGGATAAAGCACAAACTTTTGGGCGAACGGCCTTAATGTTTTATTTGATTGATATTGTACGCTTAGGTTTTTTTGTTTCTATTGCTCATTGTCTTGATTATTTATTTTGTATGGCTTAACCATCTTCAGAGAAAAATAAGTGAGCCCCACTGTTTCAAGTAAACATTATCCACAATCTGGATATATTTTCAGCAGAGTTTTTATTTGGCAAATTATATTGCCATTTGCTTTTCAAGGGGCTGTCAAAAGTGAATTGTTGACACTTATTTTGAATGCCTTTCTCTCCATCCATTCCTCATACTGTATATACCTGGACTGGAGTGATATGAGTGCTTTTCAAATACTGTCATTTCACACTGTCTTGCCCATTTTGTCAGTGAAGCACTACTCATTAACCCACTTCAAAGTGAACTCACTTTTAGATTGTTACATTAAAGGCTGAGCCATAATTTAATAATTTCTTCCCCCCTTCTCAATTGTTCAGTCAAGGGGGACCTATCTGACGGCTTTCATTTTAGAAACCACTCAACCTTTATCCTTAAATTTGTCCTTCTGTCTGTGACCTTTCATCATGTACCAAATTCTCCAGAGACCACTTATTCACTGGAAAAGCCAGAACTCACTATTAAAGAAGACTGATGCATATTTATTGGGTGGCATTTTAGACCAAATATTGTTTATCTTAATTTCCTTAATCTTCACTGCATTCCTTCAGTGGGAAAAGGAATATCCCTTGTTAAATATGGTTCAATAAATTTGACATGAATTGCACAATACAGGTTTCATAAGCAAAACAGCATATCTGATATGTCTTGAATCATTAGCAGGCTCATCCATTTTTTTCTTATATTGTGGTCTATACTATCTTTTATTATTATTATTATTATTATTATTATTATTATTATTATTATTATTATTATTATTATCATTTATTATCTTTTGCAAAGTGTTTTTCCTCTTCCAAAACTATACTTGTGTTTGAAGAGCTATGTGAATAGTTAGATTCAGAATACACATTCCTTTCTCTCTGTGTACACATGTACCTTTTTATTGTTTGTTTTATGATACTCACATATACTCAGTTATGCTAAACTAAGACTTTGTCATAGGAAATTGTTGTTCCATGGCATTTGTGATACCATAAATAGTGGACACATACCAGAATGTGCACCTTTGTTACCATTCCTCATTCCATTTGCACAATCACATTGATTTACCAAATCATGGTCCCTTGATCATACTTCCACATAACCTCACAGGTCTTCCTTCCCACACTTCTGCTGCTCCATGATTTTTTCACAACAGTTTTGCCATTTCAACAATTGTTATTTTTAAAATCTAAATATACCAAATAAATATTAAATAAACATAAACCATACAGGTTGTGAATGGTGAGTGAAAGTGGGAGAGGAAAAGAATCCCACCTACTGACATCACTTTATTGCCGGCACAAAAGCGGATGGACTGATCACACAATGTGGGTGATGAGGAAATTGTGGGATTGCAAGCTATTGATGCTGTTGCAGGGGGCAGGTTAATTGTGGGAAGGAAACATACATGTGCATGGAATCTTGCAATAAGGACTATCACCAAAGATGGCAATCCATTTCCAATGCCCGTTTGCTTGTCTTGTGTGATAAATGTCCCTTGAGAACTAAAAGTGGCCTTAAACTTTGCTACAGATGGCTGAATACTTTTTCATTTTCTGCATGTTCAAACTCTTTGAAACAAACAAAAAAGGTTTATTGTGTGACCTTTAATATGTGCATTTTGAAGAAAGTTTTCCTGTTATACAAATATTTTCTCTTTAACAGAAATATAAAAAGAGAAGTCTATAAAAACATGTACATAATAACAGAAATGCTTAGAAAATTCATATGCAATATTACCCAATGGGGAATGTGTTTCTGGACTTTGTGTGGGTTTGTAAAACTACCTGTAATCATGAACACAATTACTGTATTTTCAATAAGATGAATGTCAGGGATGAGAGATGGTATAGCTTGTGCAAGAGACCTTAATTGAATAAGTGAAACCATAGATAAGTAAAATTGAGTACATTGTTCCACAGATATGAGGGTTGTACTGTACTTTGATATGCATTTTTCTTAATGCAGGCTTGCACACATTGTGACCCTATAGATATTTGGGGCTCTAACTTCCAAAATCCCTAGCTAGCTTGTCCAATGGCTAGGAATTCTTGGAGTGGAAGTCTAAAATACCTGGAGGGCCACAGGTTGTGCAGCCCTGTTCTAAAGTAAGCACAACATTCAACAAAATGTAAATTGCAAATGGAAGTACAGTAGAGTCTCACTTATCCAAGCCTTGCTTATCCAAGCTTCTGGATTATCCAAGCCATTTTTGTAGTCAATGTTTTCAATATATCATGATATTTTGGTGCTAAATTCGTAAATACAGTAATTACTACATAGCATTAATGTGTAATGAACTACTTTTTCTGTCAAATTTGTTGTGTAACATGATGTTTTGGTGCTCAATTTGTAAAATCATAACCTATTTTGATGTTTAATAGGCTTTTTCTTAATCTCTCCTTATTATCCAACATATTCACTTATCCAACATTCTACCGGCCCATTTATGTTGGATAAGTGAGACTCTACTGTACCTTTAATTTCACATATTAGTTTGGAAATTGAAATTCTTTCACTACAAGGATCTAGCTATAGGGTGATGATCTTAAACTCTGAAATGGTTCATAGAGGGAGATACTTTCAGATGGGTAAGCTGGGACAGAACTGTTTAGAGCTTTATAGGCTAAAGCCAGCATTTTGAATTGTGATCAGTAGCAGATGGGCAGCCAGTGGACTGTATGCTTCCTGTACACTGCTCCAGTGAGCAGTCTGGTTGCCGCCCATTGGACCATTTGAAGTGTGTTGAAGTAATATATTTGGGATATAACCAGAGCGTGGACTACCGTGTCCAAGTCTGACTTCCCAAGGTATGGGCACAACTGGTACAAAAGTTTTAATTGTTCGAAAGCTCCCCTGGCCTCTGCCAAAACCTGGGGTTCCAGGCTCAGTGATGAGTCCAGGTGAACTCCCAAACTGCAATCCTGCATCTTAAGGGTGCATGTACTCCTGTCAAACACAGGCTATAACCCTATACCCTGTTCAGCCTTACAACTGACCAAGAGTACCTCTATCTTGCTGGATTGAATTTCAATTTGTTTGCCCTCATCCAGACTGTCACAGCTGCCAAGCACCAGTCCAGGACCTGAACAGCCTCCTTAGTAGCAGGTGGAAAGGAGTGATGGAGTTGAACATCATCTGCGTACAGGCGACATCAAACCCCAAAACTCCAGATGATATCTATGGCTTCATGATAAACAACATGGGAGACAGTGGTGAGCCCTGTGTGACCCTGTAGGACAAAGGCTGTGGGGCCAAGCAGGTGTCCTCAAACAACACCTTCTGAGAACAACCCTCCAGGAAGGACTGGAGCCACTATAGAACAGTACCTCCAAGACCCATTCCCTTGAGGTGTCCCAGAAGGATACTGTGGTCTACAGTATCAAAGGCTACTGAGAGGTCCAGCAAAACCAACAAGGACACATTCCCCCTGTTCAGTTCCCAGTGTCGATCATTCACTAAGGCGATCAAGGCTGTTTCAGTTCCGTGTCCTGGACTAAAGCCAGACTGTGCTGGATCCAGATAATCAGTGTCTACCAAGAATGCCTGGAATTGCGAGGCCACCACACGTTCCAGGACTTTGCCCAAAAAGGGGAGATTGGAAACAGGCCGAAAGTTGACCAATGGAGTGGGGTCCAGTGATGGTTTTTCAACAGCGTTTTTATAACAGCATGTTTTAAGCTGGCTAGAATGCTGCCTTCCATTAAGGAGTAAATAACCACCACCTTCATCCACTCTGCCAAACCCCCTCTGGCCTTCGTTACCAGCTACGATGAGCAGGGGTCTAGGATGCATCTCATCTCTCCAAGCATCTTGTCCACATCCTCGAGCTGCACCAATTGAAATGAATCCATCAAAACCAAACAAGCAGGTGCTCGTGTTACATCCTCAGAGACAGCTGTTAACATGGTGTCAAAGCTGCAGCTGATCAGAGTGACTTTGTCCACAAAGAACTGAACAAATGCTTCGCAGCGGACTGCCAAGTTGACAGGGATCCCATCTTAGAAGATGGTATTTAACAAGCCACTGACAACTTGAATCAGCTCCATCAGATGGTTCCTTGAAAATGCAATATTAGCCGCAAAAAATGATTTTTTTGCAGCGTCTATTCATCTGGCATTCAACAACACCACCCTTAATCTAAAGGGACCGCCATCCTGGGTACTCAGTTTTACCATTTCAGGAGACCGATTTGGAACTATGAGTATTCTCTCTTTTTCCCTAGGCTCAATTATTTTGGGTCTCCCTTTCCCCATATTTCCTCCCCAATATTACCTCTAAGGGGGCCCCTCGACCACTCAAACACCCGCCTCCCCCATTATGCCCTATGTCACTGTCTTCAGCCCATGATTTGCTAAGTGTTGTTGGCTGTTCTCCACTAAAATCTGGATACCACCAAGAGGACAGGAATAAACAAAATAATCCTTGACAGGAGCACCTTTACAAAAGGAATATTAATCATATCAAAGGGAAAGTCTACCTCGACACTAGAAGCGTTTTAATGGGAAAAAATCACTAATCAGTAGACCTGTGTGATCCATAAAAAATGGTTCTAAACTGTGTTCAAAAGTAGGGGGTGCTGGCGCTTCATTTCTAAAGTTCTTTTTGAATTTTTGGGGAAAAAGTTTCAGAACTCTAATGAAACTTACGAATCTTTGGACAGGACTTCCGGTGTGGGACATGGCAGCAGAATCATGGCTCTTCGGCAGATCGGTGGAGCTTCCCCCCCCCCCCCCGCTTCCTGGTGGATCGAGTTCAGGAAGGCAGCCAATCCCATAGGGGTTGAACCGACGGCCCCAAAAACGGTTTTCCCCTCAAGGGAGGTGGTCAAAGAGCCTGGGCAAGACCCCACAGGGCTAGTGGATTGCCGTGGGAAGTGCTTCAAGTCCAGCAAGATGCGAGGACAATTGCCAGCCACCCACATTTTAAACTAAAGAAATAGACACAAGACAGATGCAGAGGCACTGTCTCGAGGTCAACAGAGAAAAGTAAGCAAAGAAAATTCTTCAGAATAGTGGGGTTGAAGCCCCTCCCTTCAGAAGAAGAGAGCTGTAAAATGGTGAGAAGAATGAGAGAGAAGGAAGGCATCAAGCAAGAAAGTGGTTAGAGAGGATCACAGGAGCGAATACACACGTTTAGAGAAGAAGGGAAAGAGCAAACTTAGAGCAATATATGAAGATAATCTAATCAAGATTGCAAGATTGCATACAACTGATACTTTTGAGGATTTAGGGGAAAGGAGATAAAGGAATAAAGTTAGTACAAGAAGGCAGCAACTCAAACTCAATTTATAGACAGGGGAATATATAATTTAAAAGATATAAATAAACTTAAACTAAATCATCTACTCCAATCAAAATTATAGCATATAAGAAGGAAGAGTAAAAGGAAAACAGATCTGGAAACTGAAATCTGGGGAAGGATGACATAGAAGGAAAGAAAGTAAATAAATTGACTGACCTTGAGATTGTTTGGGTTAAGGGGAGGCAAAGACACAATAACCCTGCAGAGCAGAGAAAAAAATGAGGAAGTGAAAGGAGATCTGGAAGGCTCAGAGCTGGAGAAAGGGAGGATTAAAATCTTTGAGAGAGTCAGAGAGGAGGATGGAGTGAGCAAGCAGACCAATCAGGAAGGAAGAAAGATGCAAGAAGGATGCAGGTGATTGCCAGACATAGGATGTTAGATGTCAGATGTAAAGGACAGTAGAGATAAAAATATAGAACATCAATACTAATACTATAGTTAAGCAGTTGAGAAGACAGGAGTGTTGAAAAAGGAGCCAAAATGACTTAAAAGAACGACAGAGAGAGGTAAGGACGCAAGAGCACACAGACTATAAAGGGAATGACTATATAAAGAGCACACAGACTATAGGGATCTTAAACGCGGAAGTAACAGATACAAAACAGAAAGTAACAGAGATGGAGAGACCCCTCCAATAAGATCACAAGAATAGAGGGAGAATTAAAGCATAAAAAAGGACAAAGAAGATAAGACCCTAAGAGGATAAGGTAAGAAAATAGAGAAGGTAAGAAAAGAAAAAAAATGACTGAGTAAGGGAATAAACCAAACGGAAAGTAAGCAGACAAAACTGTGTAAAAGAGGAAATGCATTAAGACGGAACAAAAGAGGGAAAAGACAGTAATGGCCACCTCAAGATTAAAAGGGGACAGGGATCTTAAAGAAGATAAAAGATTAACCACATGTGCCATGGCAATTCCAATAAGGAGCTCATTGCAGGAGGAATTTATTGTATATACTTGAGCATAAGCCGACCCGAATATAAGCTGAGGCACCTAATTTTACCACAAAAACTGGGAAAACTTATTGACTCAAGAATAAGCCAAAGGTGGGAAATGCAACAGTTACTGCTAAATTTCAAAAATAAAAATAGATACCAATAAAATTACATAAATTGAAGCATCAGTAGGTTAAATGTTTTTGAATATTTAAATAAAACTGTAATTTAAGATAAGACTGTCCAACTCTGATTAAATCATTATTGTGGAAGCTGAAAGAATGTGGCTTTCTGAAGCTTGCAACTCTGGGGCAGAGGCTACCTCAAACAAATTGACCCTACAGAAATGCAGAATGGAACTAAAAGGATGCCAATGAGAATGATTAATTAATTATTGGCCATACTTTCTCCCGGTCTGGGACTCCAGGTTTACAGGAGATAAAATACTTGAGCTATTTTTTTACATCATGCAAAAGTTTAAATTATAACTAAAATAAAATAAAATACAAACCATTAGAAGGAAGGACAACAAATATAGAAAACACAGTACACGAAAGGTCTTTTTTCCTGTGCAATCAGCCCCCAAAGGCCTGATGAAACAAAAGGATCTTCATTTGTCTACAAAAAATTAGCAAGGAAGACTCCCAGCCTTTCTAGACATTGTGTAGATTGCTTTCATTCTCCACTTTCAATGAGGAATTAATAGACTAATGATATGAAGGGTGCTCTGAATTAGATTCATACTTGAAGGACTGGATATGGGTGAACAGACTGAGGCTTAATCCAAATGAGAAAGAAGTGTTGCTTCTCAGTAGGAAACCAACTTGGGATTGGGATCAGAGCCGGTTCTCAATGGCTTACTCTCCCTTTGAAAAATCAGAGTTTAAAAAGACTATTTTAATATGTTTTGAAATGTTTTATCTTTGTATTATTTTAATTGGTTTTTATTTGTTCATTGCCTCAGGAGGCTTTGTGGGCTCGTGCATAGTTAGAAGTCAAGTAACATTCAATATTATTGAAGATTTAAACAAGAGAACTTTGAATATAGCCAATCACACAATAGTTAGATAAAAGCATCCCCAGCACAGTCAACTGCAATATTGATAATTTGATATATAAAATTAGATGTAAAATAATATTGGCATTAATATTTAAAATAAATGATATAAATTATGAGTAAGAAATTAAAGCTAGAGATTGGGGCCAATGGCTTCCACAGGAAATGGGGAGTTGCAAAGGATTCTGGGTTTGGATGATGATGATGATGATGATGATTATTATTATTATTATTATTATTATTATTATTATGCCTTTTTCCTCACAGGGACAGCAGCTAACAGCCACACAACTTGATCACTTGAAAAGAAAGTCAATTCAAAAATAAACAATTAAATGGTACCGTGTGGATTTAGATTAAACACACAATTAACATACCTACAAATCTTTTAGAGGAATATGGACTGCAAGATGCTTGGAGGATACACCACCCAAAGGAATTAGATTTTACCATTTACTCAAACAGGCATAAAGGGTGGTCCAGAATTGATATGATTTGGACCACTTGTATATTGACTTCTAAAATCAATAAAATAAAAATATTGCCCAGGAAAGATTCAGACCATTGCCTGCTGAAGATGATCATAAATCAAAAGGCTAAAAGTAGAAATTGGCGATTTAATGATAACTTGCTTAAATCACTAGAAGATATAGAGCAGAATTAAAAAAAAATCTTAAAGAATATTTTATATTAAACAATACACTGGAAGTAATAACCAGTCAATATAGGATGCAAGTAAAGCCTTTATGAGAGGGATCTTTATACAGCAAAATATGATTAGGAACAAACATTTCGGAAAAGTACAGGTTGTGAAATTGAATTGCATCACAGTTCATAATCAATTTTTGGACACTGGACTGGAATTTGATCCATTCGCAGGGAAATGTGAGTTGAAAAGATTTCTTATCCATCTTTATGGTAAAACTCATAAGACTCAAACTTAAAAAATAGGTAATGCTCACCTTAAAAGAGGTATTAGAATTTAAAGCCTTTAAGCTGCATTATTCCTCCCTTGAAAAACTACCCAGAAAATTATCAGGTTAGACGTTACTATCCAATAAAAGGCATGCCTTTAACCTGTAGCACCCCCTGTGTGGAGATATTCCCCTGCCCAGAAGTCTAGGATTTTCTGGGTCAGCTTGTCAAGGCTGATAAAACAAGAGAAAATTGTCACCACCACTGAGGGGCTGCTTAGACAATCAACCCCTATAAACATGGATTTGAGAACAAAAATCCTGCCTTCCATTGGGAAAGAAATTGTATATGTTTAGATGTTTTTCAAAAAAGCAGCTCTTAAAAGCTATGGAAAAACCTGAAAAAAGATACATCTTCATAGTTACTGAACTCATCTCTCTCCTCCCTACCATGCCTTCAGTTGCCCCTATACGAAAACAGCATTTCCCCCTTTTCCTTATACACCTATTTTGAAATATTCTCCTTCAAACATATGGATATGTAAAATGCTTCAAAACTGACTTGGGTGCCTCATTTAACTGAGAGATATCTAATATGCTTAATCACAAACTGTAAATACTGGGAGGAGAGAAAAGCTTCCAAATGAATCTACAGCACTCTCTGAACTCCCACATTCATATTGGAATTTGAGCTGAGACATAGCTAACAATGTATTTTCAAATAATGTACTGTCACATGGGTGTTTTTGTTCCAGGATAGGTTCCCAATCCACAAGGAGTGATGATGAGTCCTCAAAGATCAATCCACGATGACCCTGGTCAGACAGAGTGCATGCTTCAGTATCCTTTCTATTGCTTTATTATTACATATCAGATGCTTAGTGCTCCCCCATCTGCAATGTGAAAGTGCACATTGTTCTCTGAAGGAAGATGACTTGCAAATTGATTCAAGTTGCTCAAGGAGCTAAAGGGATGCCTTGTGCACTTAATGGCAGCATGTGAGCATTTGCATGAGACAAATAGAACACAGCACACTTGATTAGTCTTATGGATCTGTTTACGTGATTTGTAATCATTTCACAGCAGAAGTCTTCCTAAGCTTAGTGAAGGACAGATTCTCACTCTATTGCAATGATAACATTTAACACTGGGAGATAAAATCAATATTGGATGATCTTCATCATGACATTATCCCTTAGCCTAATTTTAATGTAGAGATTAAACCTAAAATACTTTTAGGTATGCTGCTCTTGGCACTTTAGATGGTGTGGAATTTGTGTACCATCTAATAGAACAATAACTAGGGCATCTCTTCATGTTTAAAAGAATGCTTCCTGCCAGGGTTGTAGCCAGAAAAAAAATGGGGAGGTTGAAACTTTTTTAAGCGAATGATGAAGAGTAGTTCCATAACGCAAAATAATATACATAGTATACTTCATTCTATATTTTTATACAGACTTAAATCAATTTTCTATTTTAGTTACACAATGTCAAGTCTTAAAATAACTGAAAATGACTATTAATTGGTAATTTATAGTTCCAAAAGAATACCACAATGTCTGTTGGAAACACCTGAAAACTGTGTCAATACACTTTGACAGAAATCAAGCTCCATCAATAAACTTCAGTGGACACTCAAGAGTGAAAGTCCAGTCAGTCTTTCTTGCCCCATTGTGCTTCTTATATATGTTTTCAAATGTTTAAGAGTTGAAAATGGCATATGTATATATGTGTATGTATGTGTGTGTGTGTGTATGTTTGTGTGTGTGTGTGTGTGTATATATATATATACACACACACAGACACACACACACACACACACATACATACACACACACACACACAAACACTTTCAGTTGGCATATCTAAAAATCAAGATCAATGACCCATGAATATTATCCAATTTTTGGAAACTACAAAATCAGTATGTATCACCAATCATGAATTGGCTAAGAAGGAAGGAAGCTATTGGTATGGCTCTGTCTCTATCCCTCTCACACAATACCGCTTGAAATTATCAATATGTAACTATGTATAGCATTACTCATGAAACACACACTTAGACTAGAGGCAAATAACTCCATTGCTCTTAAACAATTTGATTCCGGAAAAAGAAATTTAAATTAACTAACAGAAAAAAACCAACAGCAAGGCATTGTTCAGAGAAAATGCGTTCTTCACTTTCTCTACCAGAGGGGGAAAAAGTTTTTAGAAAGCAGTATGAGTTCTTAAATATCCAGGCTGCTGGAGATGTTCAGCTTGAAGAACAAAGGTTACTGAGTAGATCAATGGCAATTGAATCACATTCACAGTTCAATTGACTTTGCCTAGAGAAAGAATGACTTACAGTTCAGGCATTTCTTAGGATTATGTAGCAAGCATTTTTTTCTTATTACAGAATTAATTGAAATGTCTCGGGTCTTATGAACAATTTTGTGAACTGTCTTTGCACAAGTATGACTGGTAGGAAATAGCAATGATAGTTGTCCAGGTTTATTTTTGTTATTATAGTATTTTCTCTGAAAGCAGTAATGCATATTTTCAGAGTGGAGAAATGTAACTCTTCATGTCTGTGCATCAGTCTCAAGCATTGCAGTCTGCAGATCAAGTTCTGTCTCTATTCTGATTCCAGGGGTGCTTTGGAATTTCTGCCTAGATTTTATTGTTTGGTCTGGTAGCAAGCCCATCAGCATGTTGAACAGGGAACAATTGCAACTTCTATCTAGACTGCACACTATTGAATAACAGCCACAAAATAACAAGACCAGACATATGAACAAGGGCCATTTTATTAACCTAAACCAGGGGTATCAAATTCATTTTTATCAGAGACCATATCAGCATAATGGTGGCCTTCAAAGGGCTGTTTGTAATTGTAAGGCTGTAGAAATGTAACTCTGCTGCCCTGCCCTTGCATTTGACATGTATGACATAAAGTTTTATTTTATTTTATTCTCAGAGTTATTCTATAAAGTGAGGAAGAAACCAGGTTTGGGTCTAGGATGAGGGACAGGTATCAACCTTGTGATTACCTACTCAGCCCATTGTTGGGCAAAAACACCTGAATCTGAGGCACAATCCACTATCACGGGCTGTCCATATCATAGAATCATAGAATCAGAGTTGGAAGAGACCTTGTGGGCTATCCAGCCTTCCAAGAAACAGGAAAATCATATGCAATCAACCTTCAATGGATGGCCATCCAGCCTCTGTTTAAAAGTCTTCAAAGAAGGAGCCTCCACCACACTCCAGGGCAGAGAGTTCCACTGCTGAACAGCTCTCACAGTTAGGAAGTTCTTCCTAATGTTCAGGTAGTTTGAAGCCACTGTTCCGCTTCCTAGTCTCCAGGGCAGCAACTCCTCATAGGGCTTGTTCTCCAGACCCTTGATCATTTTAGTTGCCCGCCTCTGGACACATTCCAGCTTGTAAACATCTCCTTTCAATTATGGTGCCTAGAATTGGACACAGTATTCCAGGTGTGGTCTGACCAAGGCAGTATAGAGGGATAGCATGACTTCCCTGGATCTAGAGACTAGACTCCTATTTATACAGGCCAAAATCCCATTGGCGTTTTTTTTTTTTTTTGCTGCCACATGGCATTGTGGGCTCAACCTGGCTCTTCCAAAAAGCCTTCGATGATTAATCGTTGTAGGTTCGATTTATCTGCCCATTCAACAATAGCTCCATCGGTGATGCTTTGCCAGTATTATATTATATTGCACTTTATTGACTATTTTAGCTGTGAAACTACATCTCCCCATTTTGAAATATTCTGCACTTTGGCCCAGATTTGTGTATTAGTCTCCTGTTTTTAACATTTTATTCTGTATGTTGATTTTTATGACTGTTTTATTGATGCTGATGTTTTATTTTTGGGATATTTGTTTTATTGTCTTGTTGTTGTTGTTACATTGTTGTGTTGGGCAAGGCCCCATGTAAGCCACCCCAAGTCCCTTCGGGGAGATGGGGCGGGGTATAAGAATAAAGTTGTTGTTGTTATTATTATTATTATTATTATTATTATTATTATTATTATTATTTAACTTGTTGTTCACGAGGACTCCAAGATCTTTTTCACACTTCTATCAAGCCAGGTGTCCCACATTCTGTATCTTTGCATTTCATTTTTTCTGCCTAAGTGGAGTATCTCGCACTTGTTCCTATTGAACTTCATTTTGTTAGTTTTGGCCCATCTCTCTAATCTGTTAAGATCATTTTGAATTCTGCTCCTGTCTTCTGGAGTATTAGCTATCCCTCCCAATTTGGTGTCATCTGCAAACTTGATGATCATGCCTTCTAGCCCTTTGTCTAAGTCATTAACAAAAATGTTGAACAGAACCAGGCCCAGAATGGAATCCTGCAGCACTCCACTTGTCACTTCTTTCCAGAATGAAGAAGACGCATTGGTGAGCACTCTTTGGGTTGTTTGCTTAACCAATTACAGATCCACCTAACTGTAGTTTTGCCTAGCCCACATTTGACTAATTTTTTACCAGAAGGTCATGTGGGACCTTGTCGAAGGCCTTACTGAAATCCAGATATGCTACATCCACAACGTTCCCTGCATCTACCCAGCAGGGATTCAATTTAAATTCCCATTCTTATGTGACTTGGCCACTGTGACCTGGGAGGGGAAATTTGTAGAACATATTCCTCTTGGAAAAACTATAAATGAATTGCTTGTAAGTAAGTGCTTCAAACATGTAATTTTCAGAATATTCCCATTTTCGAGCCAGGAGCCTATTTCTTCTTTTTCAAGATGTCAATATAATAATTAAAATAAATTGTGAGATATGATGATGGAAAAGAAAATACTACTTAGCAATCAATCATTTGTTAAAACAGCAGCAAAGACACACAAAAGTCATGCGCTGTCATTCCATAGCACCCACCACATTTTCCCCTTTGCCAGCACTTTATTAGGAAAAAGAGAAAATGAAACAAAACAAAAAAACACTCCCAGCTGCCAAATCCAGGATTAATTTAACCAGTATATCAATATAAAATTTCGAATTCTTTAAAAGCCGCAAAGACTCCAAATTATTAGAAGGGTGTTTAGTTTTCTTTGCAGATCTGTAGGACATACAATTACATGGTGACTGAGGATGTAAATTATGATGTTTGAATTAATACGCTTTATTTATTTCTCAGACCATGCATGGAGAGATCAATATAGCTCCCAATGTCATATTTCAGCTGGAGAATTTTGTCATGGATAAATTCCTCATAAATAAACAACACATAGAGAAGAGGAAAGGGAGGAAAAACCTAAAGGTGCAACTGTTTTGACTATTCCTCTGTCATCTCCAGTGTCAGAGTCACTGTTTCCTTACAGATTAAGAGCAGTGTGTGAGAGTGGGGAGGGGAGGGAGAGAGAGTGGTGATTTTTGCAGTTCTCCCATTGTGTCTGAAGGTAGGTGAAAATGAAATTATGCTCCTTCACAAATCTGCATGCAAAGTAGGAATTTCTGCAACCACATATTCTATGCTTCAAATCCCTTTGTAAAATACAAGGCATCAAAGAACCTATCCACCCTGTACTCTCATTTGCGGCCAACTATTAATAATAATTTATTCATTTATTTATTTATTTCCAATATTTCTACCCCACCCTTCTCCCCAAGGGGACTCAGCGCGGCTTACATGGGGCCAAGCCCAGGCAACAAGCAATATAAAACTCAGCAATAAAAACAAATCATAAACAAATAAAATCACATATACCAATGAACAATAAGCACACTTTCATAAAAACTTGGGTTGGCTCCTAAAAAGAATAGTGGGCCAGAAAAGTGCAAATAGTTTTATACAGTACAGAATAGGAAAGAGGTAGGTACCAGGGACTATTAGCACATTAAGGTGCTGGAGGAGGCATACACCTAAAGACTATATATGGCAAGGAGTAAAAATGCTATAAAAATAGAATGGACAAACAGGGCAATCTCAAACTAAGGAAATCAGTCGCCAAAAGCCTGTTGGAAGACCCAAGTTTTCAGGCTCTTCCGAAAAATAAGGAGGGTAGGGGCCTGCCTAATCTCCCTGGGGAGAGAGTTCCAGAGCCAGGGGGGCACTATGGAGAAGGACCTCTCCCTCGTCCCCACCAACTGCGATTGCGACGGTGGTGGGATCGAGAGGAGGGCCTCCCCTGTTGAACAGAGAGACCATGCAGGTTCATAGGGGGAAATACGGCATGAAGGTAGGTGGGTCCCGATCCATTAATGGCTTTATAGATGATAACCTGCACCTTGAATTGGGCTCGGAAAATAAACGGCAGCCAATGGAGTCTTTAAACAGGGGGGTAGACCATGCCCTGTAATTTGCTCCAGTTAGTAGCTGTTGCACCCCAAGGCAGCGTGAGCACTGGAAACCAAACAGAGACCAATAATCATATAATATCTTTATTAAAACAATAATAAATTCAGGAAAGAATAAGTAGAAAGGATGAGTGAGCAATAGTCCTTTAAGAAATGGTATGAATTAGTCCAAAGAGTTGAAGAGATATGTCCAATATTATTGTCCAAAGTCCAGAAACCGAAACACACTCAAAACTGTTGGGAAGTTCTTGAGCGGGGAAACAACAAGAAAGCAGGAGTGAATAACAAGGCCCAAAGCCACTAGGAAGTCTTGGATATCAAGGCAGGCAGAGGACAAAGCTAAGAGCAATCTGGATTCAGGAACAAGGCAAGGACGTGAATTTACTCCGGATTAAATCGGGAGTCGTGGCTCGGCTTGGCCACCAGGAACAGGAAACTTGGCTTGGTGGAATCAAGGAACTGGAAACGGTGAAGTGTTCTCAGAAGTCGCTACGTTGACACCACAAAGTGCAAGGCACTTTTATGGAACTTAGATCTAATCACAGCAAAGGGAAACCAACTCCCCAAAGGTTCCCAAGGAAATCTCCTATCCATTATCCCCTCTAGATGCCAAACGTTGACTCCTTCGAAACTCCTCTTTCTCTGATTTCTGGCAATGCAAAAACTCCCTTCTGTTAAAGGATACATTCCCTGGGGAACTCGGGACATCTGGTTCTACCACGGGAGTAATGTTTTCAGTATCTCTCCCAATTAAGGAAGCATCGGAGCTATCCACAGCTGGGGTCTGTAATTGGAAGGAGCTCGGAGAACTGGGCAAAAAGTCAGAATAAGCTTCATCCTGGTCAAAGTTCATTTCTGAACCAGCTTCAGAACCCAAAGGTGGCTGGGGTATAACAGTAGCCTGGCTGCCGAGCACTGGACTAGTTGAAGTTTCCGGGCCATTTTCAAGGGCAACCCCACGTAGAGTGCATTGCAATAATCCTGTCTAGAAGTAACTAAGGCATGGACCACCATGGCCAGATCTGACTTCTCAAGGCACGGTCGCATCTGGCGCACAAGTTTTAATTGTGCAAAGGCCCTCCCAGCCACCGCCGACACCTGAGCATCAAGTGTCAGCTCTGATTCCAGGAGGATCCCCAAGCTGTGGACCTGCACCTTCAGGGGGAGTGCGACCCCGTTAGCTTCCTTTTCCATAAATTCTACATTTTTGGCATTGGTAGAGCCAAGCATGATATTTTGAGGGAAAAAGTCAACAATGCTCTTGACAACTGAAAATAAAGGGGCATGCACTTTGCACATTCCTAGGAGTCCCCTTCTGTCTCGGGAGGGCAGTGTGGAAGGAACATACCACAAGTTGAATCTCTTCTGAAGATAGCTTTATTTGCCGGCCAAGCAAATGGCGGCAGTTGCACTCTAGGCATGAAAATACTGCCACGCCCCCAAAATGGGGCCACAATCTTTCATTGTTTTACATAAATCCAAAAAGCAAATTTTAGTTGGTGTTAACACATTGACCATTTAATTGGTCTATGCCTACCTAATACATTTTGATTGACTCTTTATTACTAAGCAAGCAAACAGGTGAAAAACAGCAGAAAATGGATTAAATTGGAATTACTGTAATTTCATATCTTCTTCAAGTGACCCTGACTCGTGGTGATATGCTAGGCAGGCACCGATTTATTCCTTTGTTACAAGTGAAAGCAACAAGTGAAAGCAAGAATGCTGTGTGAAAGAATAGGGAGGGTAGACGTAAGAATTCCTTCTCTAACTGCAGTGGTAGCTCTTTTTAAAAGCTATACCTTTGTCTACATACACTTTACAGATGGCACCTTCAATCACATATAGCATTTATAAAATCTTATAAAATTACATCACCTTCAAAAGAAACGTTTTCCCTCCTCTTTCCTTCATTATACCGTTCCTCACCACAGAGCATAAATTTTTGACCCGCATATACTTAAAGTAATGATGGAACAACTAACGTTTCGCCATACGCTGGTGATACTGATTTTTTTAACACACCTATACAATTCTAAGTTTTATAAAAGATGTGTGAACAGTCTTCCAATATTTTATTATTAAAAAATTCACATCTTGGTCAACTTCAGTGAAAATCAGTTGTAGGAAGCTATCAGTTTTAGTTGGCAGCAGCAAAACGCCTCTTCATAAACTACTGTGTATTTATTTGTTTAGCACGATTAATGTAGAAAACTATAACTGTACAGTAGCCAACCTTGCCCAAGCTATGCTACTAACTAAAAATAGTGCTATTTGCATAGCAGATTGCATACAAAAATGTATTCTTTTTGCAACGGAAAGTAGCTGGGAGAAAGTGAGTTTTAGTGGGCAAAAGACTGAAATTCACGCAGACATCTAGCTAAGCCTTTGCTTCTCCATCTCATGCTAAATTTCCACTAAGAATGTAGTATTAGGTTGCTTTAATTCTGAGGATCAGAGACCATTTTTGACTTTCCATGAACATCTATTTTTTGTCTTTTTAGCATTACTTAGATCCTCATCACACTTGAGCATTTAATCCGGTTTCTGCCTCCTGCAGAATTCTGGGGTTTGTAATTTGGTGAGGCCCAGGACCTGTCTGGCTGAGGTGTTTAAAGGCCCCTCCCTACAAAGGATTTAAAGTGGATCCAAATTCTAAAATGATGAGGCCTTTAGTTAATAATGTCTGCTAATGTCTGTTTTGTACAGTACAAAAATGTTATGTGTTAGTGTTTAATAAAAAATATTTTAAAAAATACAAGTTATTGTCTTTTAGTCCTACTTCATTTTTTTATCTCTTATAGAAGACGAGAAGAAAAGCAAATGCACTTGAAATACTTCAGATACATAGAACTACAAAGAAGATGATAAAATATTCCTAACATCATTTTTAGAAGTGTGACAGTAATGATTTGTAGGAAGTCTTGTGGTGACTAAAGCAGGCAAACTAACATAAAGTAATTCAAGATTCTGCTGTAATTTTTTTAAGTAATTTTCTATGTCTTCTGTGTATAACCACTCACCAAAGTCTGAATTACCATGACTTTACAAATATTTGTAGGCTAGGAAATTCAAAGGAAAATTGGGTAGACATGGGAAGAAACATATGGCCACAGTTTCCACTCTGTTGGTATGGGGTGATGCTTGGATTTGTTCCTAAACAACTCTGTCTCAAGCAAGTCTACTTTTGCCATTATCTCAGCATATAACTTGATATCTTGAGGTTAAGGTGCAAATGTATTTTCCTGGTTTTGAGCCAAGGAGGTTTTTTGTTTGTTTTATTTTACTACTGTTCAGATTAGTGAAAGGTGATGATTTTTATCATGTGCTCTGCAGTAGGGATTACAACAATCTTTTGAGCAATTATTTGTTCACAAGAGCATGGCAGTGAAAGAAAAAAGTAACACAAGTAGTAAAAGAAGTACTCAACCTAAGGTGCCTTTAAAATAATGGGGAATTCCTGATACTTGTCATTCAGGATTGAAAGAAAAAGTCATTTGGCAACAACCTGGCTCAGCTGGTTGCTACATATCCTTTGCATGAAAGTTAAATAAACTTACTTAGCCCAATGCTACATGCCACCTCTTATAGTCCTGGTCTGGCCACAATTATACACACAGACAAATGGAGAGACAACCACAAATGTTAGAAGCCTGCAGCCATTGCGATGACTAGTTTCCTCAAACCATTCTTTCAACATTCAGCAGCGGAGTCCTACAAATTCCCCACGGGATGATTTCCTGTCATGTAACAGAAGTTATAGGGTATCCTGGGACACACAGATCATCAAGTTCTTACAATCCTGTTCCATGCATCTCTATTTCTCAAAAATAATTTCAGAAAAACTGTAATTATTACTTGTCTATATCACAGCACGTGTATGTGTTTGGGGGACATATATTTCCAGGAGATAAAAGTTTCAACATATACTCTAAGCATGATGCTACACAGCAATGAATAAAAATTCCAAATGTAATTCTGCATTGGGATTTGTTACCATGGAAATGGGATATATATATATATATATATATATATATATATATATATATATATATATCTCAGTGTTTGTATGTATGTATGTGGGTATCTGGATATATGGCAGCTTTCTTATTGGCCGCCACTTTCGCAGGCCACTATGAACGCCAGGAATGACGCTCCTGGCCCAAACTTGACACACTTATCCCCTATGATGCACCTTATGGCCTGGTGCCGTTTGGGGTCAATGGACCATGGATTTGCAGTACTTTCAAACGCTTTGACTCTCACAGACCACTTCAATGCCACCAGTGAAGGAACTGCCCCAAACTTGGCAAACAGAACCCCTGTGACCCCCTTTATGTCCTCGGGCAGATTGGGGGATGATGGACCAAGGATGATGGGACTTACAATACCATCACTCACTTCTTCAGACCATAGCAACAGCCACGAATGACAGAACTAAACCAAACTTCCCACACATATCCCAAATGGCACACTTTACATGCTGCAGTAGTTTTTTTTTTTTTGGGGGGGGGGGGGAGGGACCAAGGATGATGGGATTTGCAGTACCTTCACCCGATTCACCTCCCACAGACCATTGCAACCCCCACGAATGACACAACTTGTTGTAGCTCAGCGGTCAGGATCTGGCCATCTGCAGGAGATGGAATTTGAGTCAGAGCCTGACTCGGATTTTGGGCCCCTCCACGACTTGGACCAAAGCCCAGTGGCTTAGCAGGTGCCTGAAGTTGTGCTTACAAGTAAGCAGTACCTTCTCTCACTTCCTGAGACCACTTCGAACCCCACCAATATCTCATCAAAATCAAACTTGGCACATAGAGCCCCCATCACCTACTCTACACCCTGGCGATGTTTGGAGGGGGGTGGACCAGGCATGACGGGACTTGCATACCTGCACCCACTGATCTCAGCTGACATTGGATTGAGACTACATTTGGAACACTGCCAAACAATGCCTTTCTCAAATGACCCGGGCACTGCCGGGTCCCCAAGCTAGTGTATGTATATATATAAGTGTGTGTGTGTGTGTGTGTGTGTGTGTATAAACACACACACACAACCTATACATGCACACACACTCCTAGTGTACGTTACTGCTATTAGTTCTGTATCTATGTACTGCCATACCTTGTTATTTTTTAAAGTCTCTCTTCATTCTCACACATTCACATATGATCTTAGAATCTTCCTGTCCTCAGTATCCTTATTCTGGATAGAGTTCCAGATGCAGGAACATAGCATCTTGTGGTTTTACATCTCATTAGAGCTGAAAAAATGTCTCCTGTTCAACTTTATTGGATCTTTGGTGATGATAAATGTTAGGGTGGAAAATGCAGGGGTATTGATAGAATGGGGAGAAACTTTTAACTTTTCTTTTGATGGAGAATACTTGCAAATATACTATGAAGTAGTCTGGGGAGTTAAAAGAACTGAAAAATGGTTTCTGTGGTTTGGCTGAGTGCCAAATGGCAAAACACCTTTCTTGTGGCTTTGGAAATGGGGTGGTAAATGTCCTTAGAAAGTACAATGGCATTCAGTGAGTGTCAGAATATGGAAATGAAGTGTGGAGGTGAGAGATGGGGCAGCATATGTTGCAGAAAGATTTGGGAGAAACCACGTAACATTATATATTCCTAAGGGACATACACTTCCTATTCCAAAGCAAGTAAGAGTCGTATGATGTTCAGTGAAACTATAGGGACATTTTTAAATGTTTTTGCTCTGCCATTTTTTTTTAAATGAAGCCCTCAGGTCACTTTGTAATGAATATGCTGTGGTTCCTGTGTGTGACATTGATATCTCACTATTCGAGCAATTTTCAACTCATATTGGCATGATTTATTCAAAGGAGGTCTGCCACTGAATGAATGTGATTTCCCTCAGGTCATCTAATGGGCTTCCTTGACTCAGTGGGAATCTGAGCCCTAGTCTGCTAAAGTCCTAGTCTGTTGTGCAAACCAAAACACCAAGAAAATTTGCAAGTACATCATCCTTCAGTCCCCAATCTCAATCTTTATAAAGTAACCCAATTTGTTAATGTTCAATTATCCATGCAGAGGCCACAGGGGGGCACTAGAGAGAGAAGGATAGCCCATTTTATGGGGATGGAGGGTGGGTTGAAGGAGGAAAACCATTTCCCCCTGTTTTCCTGTTCCCCCCACCCACCCATGTCCACATTGTTGAAACAACCCTCATTTATCAAATGGGAAGTGGGGAGGTGAAATAACCAGCAAAAATGTAGAAAATTGTTTTCCTCCTTCAACTCCCCCCTCCCCCATAAAATGGAATATTCCGATGAAAGCCCTACATCAGGATCTGAATGGACTTGCACTTTGATCTTGGTGGGATGTGCCAAACAGAGGCCAGTGGCCATGCCTGATATGTACAGGTTCTCCTATGTATAAATGTATTCTCATTTCAGATCACCAATGTAAACAGTAAACAGTAAAGTTTTATATAATGCCTCCATATGGGATATACATTTGCATTCATACATGTGCATTATTTTTTGTTATAGCTTTATGCGATGATTGTTGGACTGAATGTATTAGTTTCCATTGGAATCTTAAAAGTTACGACTTGATCTCCATCAATATTCAATGGGATTTAGGTGCAGTTAAACTGATTAGGGGTAGGAATAATGCAGATCTGGTACAAATATGACTGAATCACAACCTCCAGCAGCCCAAACAGAAAGGAATTATGGGCACTGCAATCCAATTACATTTGCGAGCTAAGTGATTCTCACCAAGCCATAGCCATGTAGAGCATCGTGCAATGTAACTTCAGATGGTATGTGCTTGCACAACATAATTAAAAATAGTTGAATTTTACATTAGATATATTTAGGTGTGTAAAGATATAATATTAATATGTGTTTAACATCTAAAATATACATAGAAATATCAGATCTAATGTTTACACATGCACACACATAATATGAGCGGATATTTCTATGTATTAAAATTATTAATAGATATTAAGCATATATTAATAGATATTAATTATTAATAGATATTAATAAATGTTAGACATAGATTAATATAATGACATTCAATGTTTCTTTTGTCTTTATTATATAAATAACCTATTTTGCAAGGACAAAGGTGATACATACATGCACACACATTCAAAATATGATTTCTTATTCATATTTCACTATTTTATTGTGGTATTGTTTGATGTATTGATGATGCAAATTATGTTTTCCTTTGATGTTGATGTATCTATATTTAATGCACCATATGCATTGTTCCATTATGAGTGATTTGTAAGCTACCCCGAGTCCCTTTTGGGAGATGGTGGCAGGGTAGAAATAAAGTTTTATTATATTATTTATTTATTATTATATTTGCACTTTGCGCTTTTGCACCTTTGCACTTATACCATTTGCCTTACCCATTGTTTTACAGCCTGGCCATGCTTACAGTACCTTACTGCCAGATGAGCACCGTTTTCTATTGAGTTTTAGTTGTTATTTTATATGCCTATTTATTTGATTTAATTGCACTTTATATTGTGTTTTATTTTATGCTCTGTTTTTTGGCACTTTTGGACCATGAGTAAGTCGTCCCGAGTCCCTTTGGGGAGATGGTGGTGGGATATAAGAGTAAATGTATTATTATTATTATTATTATTATTATTATTATTAAATGAATGGAAAAGAAGCCACCAAGACTATGTATAGAATAAAATACATATTAACCAATCTATTAACTAGTTAAGTCATTAATCAGCAGTCAGCATCCATCCAACCATTCATAAATTTGCAGGATTTTTTAAAAATGTCTACAGCTTTCTTTGAAGCAGGCACTGAAACCTAGCAATGTTAGCACTTTCATGTTTTAAACCTAACATATTGCCCCTTAATGTAAATATATGCATAAACTGAATACAGCCGAAAGGCTTCTGGTAAGTCTGCAGAAAAGCCCCTGAGGCACAACAAAACAAAAACAATTTATTTACAAACATGTACAGCCATTTCAAATAGAGCAATGCATACATTGAAAAGTCACCCAAATCACGATTTGAGTATACAATGCTTTCTGTCACATACATTTATTGAATGAACAAAAAACTTGCCAAGACCAAAGTTGCACTACATACAAAAACTGGATGAACATAATTAAAATTATAAGGACCCTTTCAGTTATAAGGCTATGTTTCCAGTTCAATTACCATAGCAACAATGCATGGAATCCAGGAATTTTTGTCCATACAGGCACATTCAAAATTCTCAGCCATAGATCTCTAGTGCCTAACTGGACTGTATGCCCAAGGGTTGCATATGATGTTGAAATAGCAGCTCTAATTGTATGGCCTAAAAGAACCCCAAATCAAGTTTTTGAAATAACCTACCAGTTTCAAAGAAGTCACAGATTATTAAGGTATATCATTAGTATAATGGAGTCAAGGTTGATAGATCAACCTTGATCAGCAGAAATCTCCTGCACCTCTCTCCATGAGTTTCCCTGTTTCCCCTGAACTAAGTTAAAGCTATTGCAGTACCTGAGAGAATGGTGAAATTTCTCAGTGACGATAAATGGTTATGAGATTATCCCTGTAATTACTGAAAGTATTGTGGAAATTAAGACCCATTTGCTTTCCCAAAAGCTTGCTCCAGGCTGCAATGAAAATTGCTGGAACTTATTTGTTAATATGGATCATCACTGGTGCTTGAATTTTGTGATGTCTTTCATAGTATGGCTATAGGGACTGGCATAATGCATGAGGCACTTCAAAGTTTCTCACTGCACCACTAGGAGGTACTAAAATGGTGTATCTTAGTAGAAGGAGGGTGGCTGTGTATTGATTGTGCTGGTAATTAGTGTGACTTTGCTGCTTTATTTTAATGTGCTTAAGGACACATTCCCTCTAGTAGGTGTTCACACAGAAATACACAGAATCTAGAGTTGAGCTGACATCTTTCTCATTGCAATATAGTCTTGGTAAGCTGAGATTTGAAATAAAGAATGTATGTCAAAGGAGCGTGGTTATACTTTCCTCTTATCATTTTTCTTTTTAACCATCCACTTTATCACCACCGCAGAAATCTATGCAGAGGAGGCAGGCCTCAACCCCACTGTTAAACTAGGCAAGACTCTGACCTGAACTGCCAATATTGGGTCATTAATACCACTATGCAATTGAGCCATAACAGTCATTATCTATAGAAGGGGTCCCAAACTAATGCCCATGGGATGGATGCATTGTTCCAAGGCCATTTACCGAACCCCACCCTAAATTTTAGATTTAGGATTGCCTTAAGTCTGAAACAGCAATAATCCTAATTAACTTGACCATCTCATCAGCCCAATGCAGGTCCACATTTCCCATTGAAAGACTTATCTCACCTATTATATTGTTACTCCCCCTCGAACAAACCCCCCCCCCAAATTCCCCTAGTCCTATCTGATTTACCTCCCCCTCTTGTTCCTTTTATCCAGTAGAATATTCCCACCCCGTTTTCCCATTTTTCTTTGAGTTTTTCCCTATAAACCTCTTTTGTTTGTCTGCTTATTTGTTGAAGTGTAGTAGAAAAGCATATATATATATATACTAATAAGTTTATACTGATTCAAATTGTTCTTCATTTTAAACATTGTATTGTTTTTCCATGTTTTTTACACAACAATGGAGACATGTGCAGTGTGCATAAGAATTTCTTCATTTATTTTTCAAACTGTAGTCTGCCTCCCCCCAACAGTCTGAGAGAGCATAAACTGGCCCACTGCTTAAAAAATTGAGGACCCGGATCTATAGAAATATTCTAAATGATCAAGCACTACAAAATAACTACTGTTATTGAGATTTCCCAAGCATAATAAAGGCAACCTGCAATCTATTTTAGCTGTTTAGGGATAAGATCCAGTTAGTTAACACATGGGGAACACCTCTATAGACACATTCTATTTATCCGAATTTTCATAGTTTATATTCAAATGAAAACGGATGGAAAAAGTAATTTGCCTCTCCCCTGAAAGTCTCTGTACATAAACAAAATCAAGAGCAACTTATGCACTATTATTGAGTTCCCTGTCATATTTTTAAAAAGGGTTATAGTCCTTGATCCCACCAGATATGTTGGGCTCTAATGTATCTCTAGCAGCAAAACAACTGCTGAAAATCTCACTATAAAAATAGATGATTGGTGCTTTTTGTGTAGTTTTTTTTGTTCATTAATTTTGTTGAAATTTCTAATCCAGGATAAACACAAACCACAAAAATCTCATCTGTGTTGAGCCCCTATAAGAATGATCATTTCATTCAATGAAATGGTTTGCTAAGCATTTGGAAATACCCATTCAATGAACATTTATGATTTTGAGCCCAGAATGACATTTAGATGAGATTTGTTTTTGCCTTGCATATCTATTGAGTATTACAACCCAACAAAACCAATTTAACATAAGGTACTTGTAAGCGTTGGCAGCATCTGTATTTAAGAGTTCAGTCTTGGAAAGGTTCCCAGGATTAGAACAACTGAGGAATAAACACATAGGTCATCTGTACAATCCATTCAAATCTAAGCTTCTGAAATGTACCTGGAATCTGAATAGCTATGTATCCAACACTCTTCTAAAAATGCTTTTAATATGTACAGGGACAGCATCCAGACTAGATCATGTTGTATTAAAGGTATTGAGTCTTTTATGTTGTAATCCTGTCAATTACATTTCTGCTTAGTTAATTAATGTTTCCTGGCTTTGTATAAATAAGCAGCACATACATTTCAGCATCTGACCTGTTTATGGTTTTGAAGTCAGTTTGTAGATTATTGCTTATCACTTGACTCCTAATGAGCACGAGGAGATATTTCAAAATTAAAAATTAACCACTTCTGGTGAAAATTATGTCACCTCATATCACTTTAAACATGATGAGAAACAGGGCCTTCTCAGTGGTAGCCCCTCAGCTGTGGAATTCCGTCCTCAGGGATATTAGATCTGCCCCTTCCCTCCTGACCTTCCAAAAGAGAATGAAAATATGGCTTTGGAATCAAGCCTTCTGAGAACAATTGTAGCGCAATACCCCATTTTCCCCAAAATAGGACAGTGTCTTATATTAATTTTTGCTCCCAAAAATGCGCTAGGTCTTTTTTAAAGGTATGTCTTATTTTTCCATGAAGAAGAATTCACATTTATTGTTGAACAAAAAAAAAGAACATTGCATTTAAGCAATCAGAAATTGCCTTTAGCTGATATCTACCCATCCTCAAAGGCGCTGGTTAACGGAGATTATTGTATTTTAAAAATATTTTTGTTTTTAATCTGAATTGTTTTTAATACTAATGATGTTTAATACTGTTTTAATATGTGTATATTTTAAATTGTATTGTAATGCTTTTAATGTTAATGGCTTTGTGTCTTCTTATGGAGGGAAAAAGCAGGATAGGACCCTTCCACACAGCCATATAACTCAGAATACAGCTTCTCGGTGGGTAAGCCAGCCTGGGGAGTGAGGCGAAAGGGAAAATAAGAGGAAGGGGTGCTGCTTCTGGAAGGGATGATGGAGGTGCTGTTAATAGCTCCGAGCAGAAACGTGGCCTCTCCCCACCTTTACAGTCACCCCCAGTTCCTGTACTCTTTTCCTACATCCCAACATGGGGGAAAAAGAGATATTGGATGGGGTTCTCTCCTTCTGGGAATCTCAAAAACTTTTCTAGGTCTTCCTTTTGGAGGACGTTTTATATTTAGCAATTCAACGAAACCTCTACTAGGTCTTATTTTCTGGGGATGTCTTCTTTTTGGGGAACACATGAGATAGATATGGAATTATGTGTAATGACTACTGGAATGGCCTGGATTACAATTGTGGATAGCGTGGTTAATAGTGAATGTAATGTTTTTTAAATGTTTTATGTATTTCAAATTCAATTTTAAAATGTTTATTTTAATTACACATTGTTTTAAGATATCGAATAGTTGCCTATGTGTAAAGCTGCCTTGAGTCCCTTTCGGGGTTGAGAAGGGCAGGCTATAAATATGGCAAATAAATAAACAAGTACTTCTCAGTTGAGACAGCTGTAGAGCACAAAACATGAGAAATGAAACATTTTAGATGTATATGTACACTGAAGTTGAAAAAACACATGGTATGGATGTACTGGTCCTTAGTTATGCAAATATGTAACTGAATTAAAGTATCAACAGAATGAAACTACTGTTGGGTAGCATGTTTTTTGCTGGCACTATTTTAATTAAATACATTAAAGATATTTTAAAAAATGGAAGTAACGTAATTTTAACTGTGAAAAGCTGCCCCCGCCCCAAAAAAAGGGGAGGGGGAGAAAAAATGCTTTCCTTACAAAGTAAATTCTGTTATCATAATCAAGCAATCAAAGCATCTATTTTCAATAAACATACTCTCCATTTTGAAAAGCATTGTTGTTAGATATAAATATGTAGCAAGGCAGGTAAGAAAAAAGCTAGGCACTGAAGCCATTTTTATTTTTCTCAAATATATATATATATATATATATATAGAGAGAGAGAGAGAGAGAGAGAGAGAGAGAAAGAGAGAGAGAGAGAGAAGGGGGGATGGGGGGAGAGAGAGAGGGAGAGAGGCAGAGGGGGAGCGAGCTTGGAGGGAAATATAGTGTGAGGAATCACAGTAATGGGACAAATCAGAATAAAAGCAGCAGCAGAGGGCTGCACATATGTCATTTTTCAGGTTTTATTTTAAGTATACAGTATACCTGATACTTTAAAGTACATAATACAGAAATACTGTTATGATCTATGAGTGACTACATTTGCCCTACTAAGTTTACACTGAATGGAAAACTAGGTGTGCTTCTATGTAATGTGCAATATGGCACAGTGGTGGCACCTTGGAAACACTGTTTTATACAAATATTTTCTATGAAAAAGTATGCAAGCTGGTTTTAAAGTTCTTCAGTAATAAAATCAATAAAACAATAAGTTTTCTAGTTCCAGGTTATTATACCTTAACCCACGATTTCAGTATTGGAGGATGTACAATTAATACACATAACAAACTGTGACTATAGCCTGAATAATCAGGAGATAAAATGCCTGATTTATCATCCAGCCAAACAAGTTATTCTTAGAATCATCGAACGAGGTGCAAAATATATAAAACAGGTCTAATTTAGGTCTGGAGTCAAGTGTTAAACCCATCTATAATACACCCATTAAATCAATGGTGACCTGGCATGTCACCATTTATGTTTTGTTTCAATGAGTCTGGTCTAATTTGGGCCAACATTTGGATTGAAGCCTAATCAATGAACTGCAGTTGTACCCCAATCCTACGTTACCCTTAAGAATCCACTTTTATGGAAGAGGTTACATGATTGTTATGTTTCACTCTGTACTTAAGGAAGAGTTGAAGGATATCTCGCACAAAAGCTATTATGTTTTACATTTAACATGGGCAACTTTGCTTTAGATCCAAGCTGAGGAATAAATAAACCAAAAAATAGATATATTCTTTATACCTAAGACAGGGGTCCCCAAACTACAGCCCATGAGCCACATACGGCCCACTGAAGCCATTTATCTGGCCCTTTCAGCAGCAGCTCCCTCCTCCCCGCCGAGGAAGGCGCGTATAGCGCGAAAAAGGAGGGAAAGGCCCATGCCTTTCCCTCCTCCCTCATCCTGCGTGCACCTTTCCTGTCACTGTTGCCGAAGGAATTCGGTGCTCCAACAGTCTGAGGGACAGTGAACTGGCCCCCTGTTGAAAAAGTTTGGGGACCCCTGTACTAAGACGGTACATTGATGTCTGGACTGCACTATTTCAAATAGTGCATCATTTTCATCTGAAGTGAATGCTTTGTCATATAAAACAAACAAAAACTCAATAGTAATGCATCTAACTGCCCCCCCCCCAAAAAAAAGTCAGGATAAAACATTTTGTTTTAGTCATTCACTGATGATATGATATGCTTGCTTGCTTGCTATGCACATAGAGGTGTTTTCTGTAGTGAAGAATTCAGTCTTGTGAATGCACTTTGGTGCTCTGAAGTAGTACAATTCAGAAACAAGATTATCATCACAGAAATTCTCTGCTGCCCTTGAGTATATTGCTGCCTCGTAGATCCAAAGAAATGTGGGAATAGCTTTCACATGTATTCTGGAACTTTTGGAGTTTCACATGCTCTCTGGACACCACAACAGAAATGTAAGGAACTTTTAAGTTGCCACTTTAAAGTTCCAAAACAGGAAGTCCTAACAAATTTAATGAGTATGGGGTGTGCATACTCAGTTCTTGGGGTCCTGGTCATTAAAATCTAGCTCCTCAAGCTGGATTTTTTTTTAAATGAACAAAACAAAAAGTTTAATTAGAAAGGTGATAAATAATACCAGTATTGTGGTGTGCTTATGCAGACAATTCCCATACCTTTATAGCAGTGGAAGCAATCTGAATATGATGCAGTCTTCTCAAGGTGCTGTCCCTGTCAATGAAGTATGAAGCCGCCAGTTGGTGCAACGTTTCCAGAGTCACCATTGTACTGTTAAGGCTGGGATCACTTGTTTCTGATCTCCTACTCAGCTTCCGCTTGTCCACAAAAATTGTGAGTGACTCCTCTCCTGTGCAAGGAATGAATCAGAGAATAGGTAAAAAGCCTACACAATCCCTTCCATTTGATATAACTGAAATGCATCCAGTTCAGCTCTCTCACAGGAGAGAGTGAAAAAGTGGCTGCTTTGTATTCTGAAGGTCTCTGGTTCAATTCATGACATTTCCACCTAAAATGATGCTAAGCAATAGGGATGAAAAAGAAAGCCCATTGAAGATCCGAGAGAGTAACAGCCAGCCAAAACAGCAGCACTGGTCTAGAATTACCAATCATTTAACTCAGTATATCAGTCTCAAGAGGTTTGTACTTGCATTCTCGTGGTTCCTCAGCCATGTTGTACTCAAAGGACAAATAAGAACAAACTGATTTGTATATAACAGTGCAGATGATAAAATGATGACCTTGTTAATTTAGAAAAATGGAAGAAATTGTGTTTGTTAACTGTGTATATGTGCAAGCGCAGGAATAGTTCTTGCAAACAGAGCTTAAATCTAAATCTACATTGGCCGACAGTTTCTTCTGTTACAGTTGGCACATCTGTAGTCCTCAGACATGAAATAGGCTTAGGAGATAATATAAACAGTAGCTAACAAATAGATTTGATTTGGAAAATTATTCAAGGTAATAAGTCTTAAGGACTAAAAAAGGATTAATCACAATTTCTGTCAAAAAAAGAAGGGGAGGAAGAAATCACTCAGCACTATAACTTATTAATGATACAACATCAATTCTATGAGCTATACGAAACAATGTTGCAAAGCAGTGCTGTTTCACTTGCTCTAAGCAAAAAATAAGAGTTTACAAGTGCATTTTCTCTGCTGTTCACAGGGAAAACATGCCCATATAATCCAATAATTGGTTCACAGGATTAGCAGGCTTTCTAGACTGATGTTTTCACTCCAGAAATGTCCTTGGCTCTGTTAGATATTCATAAATAGGCAGATTATAACATTCACCATAGAATTTATGCAATGCTTTTGACACAAAATAAATAAATCATAGAATGACATTTGAATAGTATTTTCTCATGTTCTAACTTATCTTAAAATATGCAGACTACTCCTTATTTCTAATTGTTCATTAAAACGCAAGTATACATCTATGGACACAAACACTCTGATTATAAAGGTACCGTAATTTGTTAGGTTGCATATTAAGAATCTGGACTAGTCGTGAAATTATAGAAAACAGAATCCAATCCTGGGGTGAATCCAACTTTTAAGGAAGCTGTTCAATATGATGAATCTATTTTGGAAATGTTTAGTAGTTCACAGATTCAAGTTTAGACTAAGTTCCAGAGCAAGTGTTTGATCCAAATAATATAAAAGCCAGCAGCAACCATTGATAGCAAATAAAAAAAAACGTATCATGATTTGATCTTGTTGCTCATCCTATTTCATTGTTTGATACTATATTAAATTGAGAAGTGAAAGTCAGAGAAACACATGAAATTATGTGCAAATAATAAATGAAATGAAATCTAAATGGGGGTTAGTGTTTTCGGCAGCATCAGCGTGGTGGTTTTCCAATGTCTTGTTTTAGCCTATATTATTCTTTTTTCACATATGATGATGATGATAGTGATGATGATTGTCATTAGCCGGAATCCTATATAAGGGATATGTATGTCCACACCCATTTACCAAAAAGCTGCCTCCACAAAGAGTGGAGACCTATTTCCCTGTCACTTGGGAAGCAGCAGACGGCTGTTTCCATCCTCTCCCATGAGAAGTCTTCTAGTGTGGCAGGATCCCTTTCTCAAATTTTTCATTCAGATGAGGAGAGTGGAAACATTATAAGGAACAGACTCCTATTGATCACAGTGACTGTTGGCCTGTAATTAGGGATTTGGGACTGTTATGGTCCCTATATAACTTCTAAAGTATGAATGCATAATTCTAGCTTGCACATTTATAACTGCCATAGAGGATTGCAGCCATTATTATTATTTTCAAGAACTAATATTTTCAATTAAGCTTTCATTCAGGTAAGGTTTCTAGCTTTCCTTCAAAGGTGCTTATAAAAGGAGGCAGTTATTCTTTTCAAACTGCAACAACAAGAACAAAAATGTATAGAATCTCATTTTGGCAACTCAAACAAGGAGGAAGGTGCAGAATATTTAGGAAATGACAGGCTTCAATAAATGATTAAATCCACATGGGTCTTAAGAGCAACCTGAGAAATTATTTAATAGAAATGCTAAAATTTTGTATTAAAGGCATTAAAATAACACTGTAACAGCTCTAGCTTAATATGCATAAATATGACTTGAGAATATATATTTTTATAATGTGTAATAATAGATATGATTAAAACACTTAGAGCTGTTTTCAGTCTTCTTGTAGGCTGATTTTAAAATAATGGCTTCCAATTTTCTCCTCTTATTAGTAATGAAAGGAATACAAATTTCAATATGTAACCTATGTGGTACTACTTTGAAATGACATATTTTATGAAAGTATTTAGGGGGATCTACTGGTCACAAGAATAATCCCATGTATGTTCAATAATGGAATATTTCTCCTTCCAAATCTTGTGCCAGTATTATCCCAGTACAATGAGCAGGAGGTTGTGCCACTGACTGGCCAGCTCTTGACCACAATTAGGAATAGGATCACATAGTCCATGAAGTGCATATGACCACAAGCCTGTATTTGCAGTCACCATTGCCTCCCCAATTTTTGCAAATTAAAAAAAAATCATACTTCCATTTGCAAAGTGAAGGTGGTACCATGCTTTCCTAATACAAAATAGAAGCTTATTTTATTAGATACACATTTTCAAAAACTATAATAGACATTGTAGTCCTTAGTGATTTCATATGTAGTATTTTAATGTTGTATTTCAAATTGTATTTAATAATCTGGCTTTTTTGTATTTATTTATTTGTTCTGTATGTGAAAGACCTATGGTCTAAGCATTAAATAAACTACAACTACTCCCAAGAGTTCATAGGACCTCTTCTAGGTCTAAGATTGTTGGAAAATGGTCTATGGGTGCTCCACAATTGCTCAATATTTTGATCTCTTAGCTCCATCAGCATCCAGCTCCACATGGGGCCCATCCAGACAGGCCCAATAAACATGACCTGTCTTGGTTTACCAAATAACAACGCTGGTAAAAACAAATTAATTCGGGACAAGCCAAGGTTTCCTTGGTTTGTTCTGAATTCATTAGATACCCCATTAGATCCAGGACTTCCTGAAATGTCCAGGTCAAATGGGGTATTGGACCTTTGGAGACTCACTTCCACGAAGTCCTGGGACTACTCAGGGGTGAGTCTCCATAGCCATCCCACACCTTTTGGGCTCCTGGAGCCCAAAGGTATGGAATGGCGCCCACCCCCTTCTCCCCAAGTTCCCACCACTAGTGGCTGGCACCTTCGATGTCACAGGGCAGTAAAACTGTTCTGAGTTTATTGCAAGTTTTACAAGAGCTATCCAAAGTGCTGAAATTATTTTGGTCATGAATTTCAGTGCCTTTAACATTTGAGATGCTCACTTCCGAGTCAGGAGATCCCATTTGTGCCTACCAGACAAAAAATATATATAGTAAGCAACCATTGTTCAGTCCCACAAACAAAGGTGGCTATTCTAGGATTCAAAGCTAGACATTTTATAGCTAAGAACTTGGTGACTCCCCTAATTTGGCCCCTAAAAGTGAATTAAAAGGTACCTGGCTACCATAACTTCCATCCTTGTTTCATCCTGGTGTGAGAAATTTATGCATAAGAAGGCAGGCATGGTATGAGAAGGGATTTTCCTCCTTGTCCCTCCCATCTCCTTAGGTGTAATTTCCTCACACCAGGAGGATGTGAGGAGGGAAGTTATGGTACCTTTTAATTCACTTTTAGGGGGAAATTGGGTGGCTTTGATGTGGTTTCATGTCATCCTTATTTTAATCTGGATGGCTTGTAGCCACCCTGCTGACTTCCAGGAAAGCCTGGGTTTTGGTGGGGAATGGGGACTGAAATCCACGCTGAATCAGGTTATTTAAATCTGCTTCGGTGTGCATTTTAGTCCTGTGTGGTCTTAATACGTACTGAAGTAGCTTAATATATTTTGTTGAAGGAGGCAATGGTTATTATTATTTCATGTCAAAAGCATTTCTTAATATATAAGTTTAAAACTAATAAAATAAAGGGATCATAAGCAGCTAAATAGTTTTAGACCAAAAGCGGGCAACTGAGACTGCATTTTTTGTAGCTTTAAACAATTCTTCCTCTGTACATGAGCAGGGCATTGTGGGCAAGCATACAGATATGGAGCTGTTTGTTCTGTTCCACAGTCACACAAGGTGGAGGATTCTTCTAGGTAGTGCCATTTTGCCAGGTTGTCTTTTGATCTGCCCATTCTGATTCTGAGTCTGTTCAGGGACTTCCAAGTTGCCCATTCTTGGTTTGACCCTGGAGGCAGACCCTTGTGGCGGGGCCATCAAGTTGGGATTTCCTGGTTTAGCTGCCCAGAAGGATACTACTGCTGTTGCTGGGAGAACATTAAGAGGAGTGGAGGTTCTCATGAAGCTTTTCCTTGATTTGAGTCTATTGGGAGGAGGCTGATAGCCATGCAGATGTTGGCTTCACAGTGTTCAGCCCTATTTCTCTCACAGTTAGCAGCAACTTCCCATCACATATCGGGGGGGGGGGGGAGGCAATGACAGCTAGCTTGTAGCATTTATCAACAGGTGTAGGTTTAAGGCATCCTGTGATTATTATTATGTTATTGCCTGCAGAAACTTTGTGCTTGGTATCCATACAATGTTTCCTAAATGTTACAGTTCAATTTAAGGTATTTAGGATGGAAACATTGTTTGAGCCCTTGGCCTTCCCAGGTAACTTTCAATTTCCTGTTGGCTTCATGGTTACGTAGGTGGGAAGCATCCACTTGTGTCTTGGCGGGGCTAGGCTTCAGGTGGTTATCTTTGTAGTATTTGGAGAGATCTTTCAGATGGTGTTACCTCCTATTCCATGTACACAGGATTGGTACATAGCTAAAGAACAGCTGAATTGATGTTTCTGTTTAACTGCTGATTGAGCTTACACACAATGATTCAAGAGTTACAGACAGTGTCGGTTGGAAATAATGTAATTAACTGCCTTTGGGTCCCATTGTTAGGAAGAAAGATGAATACTCCCCCATCAATGTTGCTAACTGTTTAAATTATATATGTACATTCGGTGCTTCCCATGTTATAGTCTATGCTTTAAAATAGTGTTATATCTCTACTTAAAAAATACAGTTTAGCTACCAGAAACTACTTTTACCCAGACAAAAAAAGTGACAAACACTATTTACCATGTTTTGTAAAGAAGCATTAAGAAAAAGTCTTTACCAAGTTCCTGTTTTGAAACAGCCAGAGGAACATATTTCAATAGAATCATAGAAACAGTTCAGAGAAAACTATGTGTAAGTGTTCTCTTTTTTGTTCAGCTTTGCCAGCGAATAGGTTGCTGAAGCAGATACAACTCTCGTTGCAAGGTCATCTGCTTGCCAAGTTTGCTTTCTTGCACATGAATACAAATGTTTAGCAAGCCTGCTAAAGAAAGCAAAGTGCATAATTGGCGTCCCCATTTTGTGCTACCATGTTAAAGATGAAAGGGAATTTCACAGGAAATGCAGATGCAATTAAGGGGAGAGAGTAGTTTCAAAGGTTTTGACACTGGAGCATAATAAATTAGGCAGCTGAAATATCCAAATGTAACTCCACTACAGGTAAATGAAGCAGCCCTATGCAAGTGTTCAGATACATGTGAGCTAAAGGATGGAGGACATGCAGGCAGGAAAATATTTCCCATTGTCCATAGGTCCCTTATATGTTAAGTGCAAAAGTCGAAAGGTTATTTGAAAGGCTTTTTGGCTTCACTTATGAGAATACCTGATTGCAGAGAAATCTTGCACACAATTCATGCAGGAAAAAAAATGAAGAGGTGTATGATATGTGAGAATTCAGGAGATGGGTCCCACATGAATCAATCTTCTTGCCGCCATTCTTTACCAGGCATGGGCAAATTCAGTCCTCCAGGACTCCCAGAAATCCCAGCCAGCTTACCAGGTGTTAGGAATTGTGGAAGTCCAAAACAGCTGCAGGGGCAATGTTTGCCCAGACCTACTTTAAACCCCCATGATTGGAGGCTGAAATCTTTCAGAGGCGCTAACAATTGATTTTCAGGAATGTGCTCCAGTTGAAAACAAGCAAGTTTCCTATTCCAATGGTGCAAAAAAAATAGAGAGCTTAATTGTATATTTCATGCAGTTCTCTGTAACTTTTATCCATTTCTTTTAATAGAAAAAATAGCCACAGAAGGATGCAGCCAAGAATTGAGTCAAATGGAGAAAGGCGTTACTTAACACATTCTTTCCAAGTCATTTTGTTCTTTCATAAGTGCACTTTTCCCCACCAGCTATTTTTTCCTGTGCAAGAGAAAAAAATACCAGGCTCTATTTTTTTTTTATCCCACATGGGGACAAAAGCAGTTTGGAGTGATTTTGGGGGAAAAGAAAATTGCTGTCAGATAAGGTTTGTTATTGTCTTTCTTTCCATTCCCTTGGTTTCAAGTCCCATTAGTTCCTCTTCACTTTAAAATGTTATGGAATCTCACATAACCCAGTCCTAAAACCAGCACTTCACTGATTTTTCCAGTTTCTCTGTTATTGTTTTTACACTGAAATATCTCTCAATGTATCCCCTGTATTGGTTTCAAAGAGATTTCTTTGTCAGAAGGAAGGAGGGGGAGAAAAAAACGAAATGTGGCTTTTAACTAGTTGTTATTTTGGCATGAGCCTTTGTGGATATAAACCCATTTCTTCAAGTGCAGTACTGATATTAAAAAACTCAGGTATAATGCATATGCAGTTTTGGGAATGGGATAGAATATAATAGGTTACAGAAATATGAACTTAAATGTTAAAAGGAGCCATATAGATCATTCAGATTTTTTACAGATGTCAGTGATCTAAAGAGGAGCATGATTTAAACATATAAACATGTAGAAAAACAATGGAACAAATATACAAAATATGAATATTAGGGGTAAAAACCATTTGAAAAATGTATATGTGTGTGTCACGTAACCAGTTACAAATAAATGATGAGATGGCAAAGCAGGTGATATAACAACAACAACAACAACAACTTTATTTGTATACTGCTCTATCTCCCCAAAGGGATTCAGGGTGGTTTCCAACTTCAGTTACCAACACATTCAGTTACCAACACAGAACATTCAGTTTCCAACTTCAGTTACCAACATATTCCGTTACCAACACAGAACATACAACATAACCATAATAACAAACACAAACATATTACTATTAAAGCAATCATATACATTTTAAATTCCTGTTCCAGTTCCAGTATTGAAAGAAAGGCTATAAAACTGGGACAGAGTTTCATATTTGTAAATAAATTCTAGTCTTCATAGAGTCTTCGTTACAACACAAATTAACACATATTCATTAAAACTCTTGAGAATTGTGATCTTTCCAGCTACAGACGGGAGCACAATGAACCAAGGAGAGATACCATTTCCTTTAGAGATTTCAGTATTTACCAACTCAAAATGGGCAGTTTCTGATAATAATTTGTTCTTCCCTAGTAGCTGACATCTGAATAATACATTTTGCCAGCATTTTACATGAACAAATTGTTAGGTTCTGTCAGTCATGGCATACTAGGGATGCAGAAGCATGTATATCTGTGGGAGCTAGCTTTCACATCATGATGTTTTAATCTATTTACTGTTTTGCAACTTACTTTAAAAAGAAAGGGAAAATAAGACATTATGATGGGGCTTAGCATTGTTATCTTAACTGACAAAAAACTGTTTAGGGGAAAAAATATTCTTTACAAAGCCGGTATTGAGATGAGATGCTATGGAATTCATGAACCTGCCAAAGGAGAAAGAAGGGGCTGTTATTTTCTTAATCTGCGGTTAAGCCTTCACTTGCAGAAAAAGAATTAAAGAAATCTATTCTTTTCATGATTCAAAGGTGTTTGACAAGATTGTCCTGCGGGAAGGCTGCACAATCACAGGAATTATCTCTAATATAATCACCCACCAAGGGATAAAACAGTTTTGCTCAATTGTCACTTCTTCGAGGTTGCCTAGGTGGGCAATTCTGAGCACTAATTAGCTTACCTGCTGCATAATTCCTACTCCTTCATCTCTAGATCTCTCTGCTGGATTGTTTCCTTTGCCCAGCCAGCCTATTAGCAAAAAGATGGTACGTTCAACCTCCTCCTCCAGTTCACTCCCAAATGTTGCACACAATGGCATCACTTTTCAGAACAGCATGTAAGAATTTAGGTATGCTATTTTCATTAATACTAATGGGAGCCATGTGGTTATAGGTATATCTGAACTCTCTTGAATATTTTTATCTCCCTGTTGCCAGAGTCTCAGGAGAAAATGCCAATTTCAGAGTAGACAAGATGGCTTATTTCCTGGACATTTTGCCCAGAATCATTTGTGGCTCCTCTGTATTGATGCTGGACAATCTATATATATAAAAGAGTGATGGCATCAGGGCAGCGGACAAAGCAACAAAACTACAGGCCCCCCAACCTCGAAATTTGACAACACAACCCATCACACATGCCTCAGGGTTGATACAACAAAAAGAAAAGAAAAATAAAGTCCTAATTAGAGGGAGAGCAATAATTGTTTTTATCCAATTGCTGCCAGTTTAGAGGGCTAATCTCTGCCCACTTCGTTGCCTAGCAACCAAGGGACAGCCAGGTTTCAGTTAGGGGACAGGCAAATTTAGGCCTCACTGAGGCTTCTTCCACAGATTATCTAATTTGCACTGGATTATATGGCAGTGTAGACTCAAGGCCCTTCCACACAGCTATATAACCCATTTATAATCTTATATTATCTGCTTTGCACTGGATTATCTTGACTCCACACTGCCATATAATCCACTTCAGTGTGCATTTTATACAGCTGTGAAGAAGGAGCCTCATATAATCCAATTCTAAGCAGATAATATAAGATTATCAATATACAGTAGACTCTCACTTATCCAACATAAACAGGCCAGCAGGATAAGTAAATATATTGGATAATAAGAAGGGATTCAGGAAAAGCTGATTAAACATCAAATTAGGTAATCATTATACAAATTAAGCACCAAAACATCATATTATACAACAAATTTGACAGAAAAGGTAGTTCCACGCGCAGTAATGCTATGTAGTAATTACAGTAGAGTCTCACTTATCCAACACTTGCTTATCCAACGTTCTGGATTATCCAACGCATTTTTGTAGTCAATGTTTTCAATATATCGTGATATTTTGGTGCTAAATTAATAAATACAGTAATTACTACATAGCATTACTGCGTATTGAACTACTTTTTCTGCCAAATTTGTTGTCTAACATGATGTTTTGGTGTTTCATTTGTAAAATCATAACCTAATTTGATATTTAATAGGCTTTTCCTTAACGTCTCCTTATTATCCAACATATTTGCTTATCCAACATTTTGCCTGCCCACTTATGTTGGATAAGTAAGACTTTACTGTACTGTATTTACAAATTTACCAGTAAAATATCACAATGAATTTAAAACACTGACTACAAAAACATTGATTATGAAAAGGCAGACTGCGTTGGATAATCCAGAACATTGTATAAGCGAATGTTGGATAAGTGAGATTCTACTTTGATATGAAATAATTTCTAGGATAGAATAATGCAGAACAATATAATCTCTAAAACCAGGACAGTAATAAAGAAATAAAGAAAGTAAATAAAGCAAGGAAATTGGAAAATCCACAAAGGAAACAATCAGGGCCAGCTAACACCTCCCAAGAAAGGATTCTTCCAGAAAGGAAGCTGAGAAGGCAGTGAAGCACTATGTATTACCAAAGTTATTATTATTACTATCATTACTATCATTACTATTATTATTATTATTATTATTATTATTATTATTATTATTATTATTATTGTGTTGCGGTCAACCGTGAAAATGAATACCATCTGGCTCCAAGTATTCAAAAACACTAAAATCAGAATATATAAAAATTAATGTGGTATAATAAAACAGAACAATACAATCTCTAAAATCAGAACACTAAATAAAGAACAACACTCTGAAAATAGGGGAATTCCACACAGAAAACAATCAGGGCCAGCTAACACCTCCCAACAAAGTATTCCCATCATCAAAGTCTGGCCAATCCTCTGTTTTCTCAGGGCCACAGACAGTAGAAGCACATAAAATATCGCAAACAACACCACTCTGAAAACAAGGCAATTCCAGACAGGAAAGAATCAGGGCCAGCTAACACCTCCCAACCAAAAAATCACTCAGGGAGGAAACAGCTAGGCTTTAAATCTGCAAGGCCATTACATCCTAATCATTTTTCCTAATTGCAGCATTCATACTTGCCTCCAACAGACAAAAAAAACAAAACAAAAAACAATCAGAAATATTGTATATTCACAACCTTTAGGAAATAATATCCCCTGATGGCACAGCATGTTAAAGCGCTGAGCTGCTGAACTTCTGGACCGAAAGGCCGCAGGTTTGAATTGGGGGAGCGAAGAGAGCCCCCACTGTTAGCCCCAGCTTCTGCCAACCCAGAAGTTCAAAAACATGTAAATGTGAGTGCATCAATAGGTACTGCTCCGGCGGGAAGGTAACGCCGCTCCATGCAGTCATCCCACATGACCTTGGAGGAGTCTACAGACAACGCCGGCTCTTCGGCTTAGAAATGGAGATGAGCACCAACCCTCAGAATCAGACATGACTGGACTTAACGTCAGGGGAAAACATTTACCCTTTACCTTAACTACCACCAATTCCTCAATACTTTATTTCCCATACCACCATTCTTCACCACAGCAACGCGTGGCCGGGCACAGCTAGTTTAACTATAAGAATGCTACAGGAAAGAAGAAGAAAAAAGAAAGATAAAGATAAGTCTTGGAGGCTCCATTTTTTGTTTGTTCGTTTGTTTGTTTGTTTGACTACAGGCTTGTGATTCATAAACCAATGTTTGATACAGAATTAAAGATTTTTGGCTGAGCCTGGGGATTTAAGCAGTAGCCCTGAATGGAGGTCACAGTCCTTCTTTGTAAAAATCCACTTCCAAATAAAGCAACAGTCTACAAATAAACAAAGAAAACTGTTTCTGTACAAAGCTGACATCAAAGGCATTACACATCAAACCCCCAAGGGGAGTGTTTCAGTTAAGATGCTACAACTAAAATGTGTTATCTGAAAATGTCCACTTCACTTTCAAAGGAAAGAATATCTCAAGAAGGAACCCTAAGAATAATCTTAAAGTTTTCTCAGGATCACATGGGCAACGTTGCTTAATTCCCAGTTAGTTCTCATTTTTAAAAGGATAAATCCAACACTTTCAGTATTTCTAAAATGGAACAAGACCTGATGTGGTGACCTTGAAATTATTTATTTGCATTTATTTAGGATAAATAAGATTTTTTTCCTCACATGAAAAGTGCTGCATTTTGAATGAACTGCAGTTTGCAAGCAATCTTTGGGGGCATTAAAACTGTACTGAATTAAACCAACTGGAATATGAGCAGGTATCAGTGATCATACCATCTCCGTCCAATTTTTGTTTTGCAGTTTGGTATACCAGAACCATATGGATAGAAGTGCTATGTTCCAGAAATGCTGTTTGGGTCTCAAATATGAGAAACAGATTTGATACCCTTAAGCTAATCACCCTCCTTCTGAATGCAGTTTCATTCAGTCAAGCAGTCCATTTTTTTGTGTTTTCGAAGACTTTCACAGTCAGAATCATTAGAGTGTTGTGTGGTTTCTGGGCTGTAGGGCCATGGTCTAGCAGCATTTTCTTCTGATGTTTCCCTGGATCTATGAATCCTCTTAAGATGACAGCTACAGATGCAGGTGAAACATCAGGAGAATATGCTACTAGAACATTGCCATATAGCCATGGAAACCACACAACACCCCAGTCCATTTTTTTTGTCTGTAGAGCTCCTGATATTTCTTAGCACCTGATCAGATTGTCAAAATTTCCTATCCTACACTGATTTCACCCCTCTTCCCATCACATGCCATCAATCTACTTCTGACAGGTCATAGTGCCTAAAGTGTGGTGAAATTGAGGTAGGCGGCAGCAGTGAGAACATGGGAAGCTTCCTGTGTTACATTGAAAACAATAGTGGGAGACTGGGCAGTGACACTCCTCCCCAGTGGGATAAGATGAGGGGGAAGGTGGGCAATGCAGGACATGGGGCGATAGGTTCCCTACGCTCGCTGCCAGGTGGCATCGGATTTGCCATGATCTGTGGCAAATCAGGGGCTTAATGTGATAAGGTCCCTAGTCCCCATTCCCATCACAGTGACATTTCATATCCCTCAAATGGCCAAGAAAAATATTCAGATAATGAGGAAGTGGAGGGGTCACCTATTTCTGCCTGGATCTGGGTTTGTTTTTGTTTTTTAAAAAAAGAAAGTGATTATTTAGTGATTTTTAGTTTGTATCCATGCCTAAAAGGCTATATCTGCATTGCCATATAATCCAATTTCAGAAAGCTGATTAACTGCTTTGAACTGGATTATATGAGTCTACCCTGCTGACCAACTGGCCCCCTGTTTCAGTACAGGAAATTGCAGACTTAATAGTTGATCTAAATGACTGGATCGGATTTAATTATCAATGAGATTTTGAATTCAGATAATGAGTGGTGGATACCTCTCTTGGCAGCAGTATTCACCATAATTAACAACATGGGCATCCTACCAAATAATTGCTGATTTGCCATTATAGTGCCAATCTACAAAAAGGATGACCCTACCGATCCATCCAAATACCAGCCAACTAGCCTTCTATTGGTAATTGGAAAGCTTTATAATTTACCCCAGCCTTTAGCATTGGTGAATGGTCATAGTCCATTCACCCATATTCCTTTACTCTTATATGCAGAGGATGCAGTGCTATTGTCTTTAGCTAAGATCGGCCTTAAACATTTAATGCATTGCTTTGCCAATTTCTGAAATAAATAGACTGGAAATTAGCTATGTTAAATCCAAAATTCTCATTTTTGCCAAAAGGTGGAAGCCCATGTCTTGGCACATCAAAGGCCACAAAATTGAATAGATCAAATGCTTTTTATACCTTGGTATTTGGTATAGATAAAACCTGTCATGGCTCTCACAGCAACAATCAGCCACAAGCAAATTTAACACACCACTACATTCCAAGTTTCTCCAGAAACTAATAGGGCTCCCTTGATGTGTGCTTTACACCATTCTATGCATTGAAATAAGTCAAACCTCTCTTGAAACTTTGGCATGGAAAAGAGCTATAAAATTCTGGCTTCATATACATTTTCAAGCAGACTCTGATAGCTAAATTCCCTCTCTGATATCAGATCATTTTATTTCAGAATGGTATTCTTTGATTCTCAGAAAGATTGAAGCAATTGTCCTGTCTTTGGCAGCACTCTTAATGCTCACAAATGTGGAAGCCTGCAAGTCAGTCAAGAGTAGACTTTTGGATCTTGCCTTTCATAATCTGACTCTTGCAGTAAAAACAACATTTTCCTTTACCATATCATTAATTCCATGTGAGTGGGAGTCATGGCAGCATATCTTTGCATTTTGATTAAACCCACCCAGAGGAGAGCTTTGGCAACTGCAATATGTAATGTTTTGCCATCAGCTCTTTTGGATGGAAGATATAAAAAAGTGGAACATTCCAAAAGGGTTTGTTCTTGTGACTTGGTATCTGTTGAAACATTTCATCATTCTTTGAAGTGTCATATTTGTTTGCCCCAAATATGACAATATACAGATGAAATGCAGGAATTCCATTTTTGCAGTGTTCTCAATGGCAAGTGTATTATAAAATTCTATATCTTCTGAACAACTCTGATGCATTCTTTTGTGAGATCCTTGCTTATTTTATCCTTGAGATCAGTAACTTTTAGGTATGTTTACTTTCTTTTTATCTGTGACTTCCTCTCATTCTATATACCTGTGTTGTGATTTTGTTGTTGTATGGCAATAAAAGCTGTGTGTGTGTGAGCCTACACTGCCATATAATCCAGTTCAATGCAGTTAATCTGCATTCAGAAACTGGATTATATGGCAGTGTAAATGGGGCCCAAATGTGATGAGTGTACAACATTTTTGGCATCCTTCAGAGTGATCAGAAATTTGAAGCCATTGTTTTAGGTTTTGAATACCACCACATCCTGAAAGACAAAATTGAGAGTGTGCTACTTTGGAGTTCCATTGCAATTGATACAGTTCTGCAATTCCTGGCAGTTGTCCTTCTATGCTTTAGACCAGTGGTTCTTAACTTGGGGTCCCCAGATGTTTTTGGCCTACAACTCCCAGAAATCCCAGCCAGTGTTCCAGCTGTTAGGATTTCTGGGAGTTCAAGGCCAAAAACATCTGGGGACTCCAGGCTGAGAACCACTGCTTTAGACTAAGCTAGCCACTTTGAGTTCCCATGGGGAGAAAGGCAGGGAATAAATAAAGTCAAAGAGGAGGAGGAGGAGGAGCAGCAGCAGCAACCACAGCAAAACCTCTACTCCCATGGATCACACAATGGTGTTATCATCCTATCTGAATTGAGTTTCACTTTATTGACCATATCCAGTCTATAAGTGATTTTAGATATTTATCAAGCACTTCTCAGCAGAGTTTGACAAAACAAAACACAACAAAAAATGAGTAGTGATGCTGGGTATCATAAGCATGCTGATGCCACCTAACTTCAAATAGTGGATGGCCTCATAGAAGTTTCATGCAAGGTGTTAAAATAAAAACAATCCTTTCAACACCATATTCCTGCAGTATTTCTTTCTGGAAGTGGCCATTCAAGCAGGAATGGAGCACTGAAGCACATTTTCTCCTGTCCCCACCCTGACGGATGTCACTAAAAGTCAATGAAAGGTCCAGGGGAATTACCGGAGCTGCATTCCCCTATACTTCTTCTGGCACAACAATCTATCAAGGCAACAAAAGACATTTAATGCCAGAGACTAGAAACTAGATTGAAATTGATCTAATTAATCAGTGTCATCCATGAGAAGGTGGCATTTCATGGCTATCATTCACTCAGACACTTTGCCCTCGCAACTATCTGTCAGTTGAACTAGAGCAGCCTTCTTTGGGAATGGCCTCATGACTTTCTTCTTAAAGACAGTTAGCACTTGTTCCAGGAATTATTTACTTTATAGTCACCGCCAATCAATTAACTCAGTTTTATGAAGCAAGAAGCGCAAAACTTGAACAAGTAGGTGCTTGGCCAAACTCTTCTATACACATTGCCCACTAGAGCCCAAACAGGTATAATACATTAAACACCATACAATTAGATAGTGTTCTGGCTACACTGGTGTGTTCACTGGCATTATTGCCAACGAAATAGCTTATATGTTACCATGAATCTGAAAAGAAACCCAATATCCAATATCCAAAATGAGATTATTGAGCTCCTTTTAATGCTATTTATAAGCATCTGAGGACATAACCATTTCTATGTATTGAGTATGAAAATAAAATCTGTTTTCTTTTCTTTTAAAGTATCACTTGTTAAATTAAAAGGTAAAGGTTTCCCCTGACGTTCAGTCATGTCTGACTCTGGGGGTTGGTGCTCATCTCCATTTCTAAGCTGAAGAGCTGGCGTTGTCCATAGACACCTCCAAGGTCATGTGGCCAGCATGACTGCATGGAGTGCCGTTACCTTCCCACCGGAGCGGTACCTATTGATCTACTCACATTGGCATGTTTTCAAACTGCTAGGTTGGCAGGAGCTGGAGCTAACAGCGGCTGCTCACGCCGCTCCTAGGGTTTGAACCTGGGACGTTTTGGTCTGTTAAATTACTAAATCTCAATATCATGAGGCTATTTCTTTTAACATGTTTTGTTTTGAAAACTGACACACATTGTTTAACAGAATTCAAAAACTTAAATGATCTCAGTCATTAAAGTTAATAAAACTTGTTAGTATAAGAAGTATTCAAATTCAAAACTATTGTTCCAATCAGATATTTAAGCCAAAATCTGATATTTTCCATCTTTAATGGGAAAAATTATCTCAGTAGATACTTGCACAACAATCTCGAGGAATTGAAAAGGAAATGTGCAGTCATTTTTTTAAAAAATAAGGTTTTAATATGTATGAAATAACATGAAATGTACACAACTTTGGATAATTTTTTTTCAGGACAAGACATTATATGCAACAGTCAAATAAATCAGGGCCAGAAAACACCTCCCAAAGTGGCAAATTGCAACATGCACACGTGCCTCAAGTAAACAAGAGTTCTTTCTTCCACCCTGGACATTTCAGAGATATATAAACCTCTACTTAGTTTCCAACAGACCCCTCCACCTCTGAGGATGCCTGCTATAGATGTGGATGAAATGTCAGGAGAGAATGCTTCTGGAACAAGGTCATACAGCCTGGAAAACTCACAGAAACCCAGTGATTCCAGCCATGAAAGCCTTCGACAACACAGATCCCTAGATCTATGTACTCTGCATATCATAATAGTTCGCTGAACCCTCCACACACCCCCCCCCCCAACATTACTTCTTCCCAATCTCTCTTATACAGAAGAGTAGGGAACTCTGATGAGCATATAAAATGGGTAAATTGACAATGACATATGCAATTTACACCACTAGGTTCGACATGACTTTTTCTCAAATAAGCAAGTACAGAATTGCAGTCTTTAAAAGTTATTCTGTCTTTCATTTGATTTGCTTTTGGTCTGAAAACATGTAAAAACTTTATTTTTCAAGTTTAAGAAGGGAAAATAGAGATAGCCACACAAATGCAGGAAGAGAAGAAAAGGTTCTCCCCTGTCACAAAGGCCGTTATCCCTCTCCCATGTAACACAAGTATTTTATTCCTCTTGTCAGGTTCTTACAGCTGGTCCAAAATACTTATTAAATGGCTTTGTATTAGTGACCTTACCTCCCAGGGTAGCTGACAGCAGGAAGTGTGTCCCATATTTCTTGATAAGGTTTTCTGTGATCTGTTGAAGAGTTGGCCTACGTCCTATTAGTCTTATGTTTCGGAAAAATTCAGGGGCGAGAGGCAGCGGGGAGCCAAGAAAGTTCTTTCTCTCAACAGCTAAATTGTTTACTTTCCAACGTCCAAATTCCCTGTAAAGCAAATAAAAAAGAAATAAAATAAACATTCATTTTAAAATGGAGCATTTATATATCACTCTTTTGTTCACTATTTGTGTGTGTATGTGTAGGAAGATTAACTATTACAAACAGCATTTCCAAAATGGTAATTTTGAAAATAATTATATCAGAAAAAATAATCACTGGTTGTGATGACATTTTTGTTTGTTTGTTTTGAACTCAATTTGAACTCAGGCTTGGTGAGCTGTTAAACTTGTGCTAAAATTTGGTTTCTCCTATTTTCAGCCATTTGAGATCTTTTTGTAGAAGCATTCACTTATTTCATTGCTCTTATTAAAATAAATAAGTATTTTTATTGAGTGTATAGTATTTTGATGCCATCTCAGTACATGACATAATTCCTCATTTGAAGAAAACAACTCTTATGATCAGGCAGGAAGAAAGTCAATAGGCAAGAGCCAAAAAGTTGTGACAGCTAACAGGTACAAGGTTTATGATACTACTAAAGCCTACAAATATTTTTTAAAATGTCTAAAAGCTACAAATATTACTTTATCACCAAATACTGCTACTGTGAATAAACACTATATAACTGTTCATTGGATATATCTGTCTTAACAACTGGGTGAAACATGTCATGCACATGATGGAATGGATTTTACTGCACATGCTTATGCCATAATAATTTTGCTGGTTACAGAGATTTTTTTGCTGCAACATCATAACATGATGAACATTTTGCAATGTTTTAACAAAAACATACAAACAATTTTTAAGAGTGTTTTCTTTCATAACATTTACTTTACTTTCCCTCATGCCTGTTATTAATTATACACATTTAAATGAGAGTTCAGATTGTCAGGGACTCTCCAAACAGTTATTGCCTACTTGTGTCTCTGAAAATGTATGATCTAGTAATTGAAGCATTGTGTGGTGCGCTTCAGTGCATGTGTTTGGAGGTCCGTTCTATTTCTGTGTTCCAATTAGGTTAATCATATGTGCTTAAATTGAAAAAAAAAATCAGAGTATAGATTGATTATTCTAAAACTTGACAGGTTTGCTGCCTTGCTCATGTTTTCTCACTATGCCACAATTTGAGGGGATACCTCTTGAAGTTTTTTAAAAATAATTTATTATTGGAAAAGCTTTTTAATTCCTAAAAATCAGCAGATGTAATAATAATAATAATAATAAAAACTTTATTTATACCCCGCCACCATCTCCCCAATGGGGACTCGGGGCGGCTAACATGGGGCCATGCCCAGAGCAATACAACATAATAAAATATAAGAACAACATATCATAACACCATTTAAAATACAATAAATAATAATAAACAGAACATCAAGAAATCAAGAAAAAAACAAAAACAAAAAAACTATAAATCAAGGGCAGGCCACTTGAACACAAAGATAAAACCCGGAGTGAGAGGGACAGAGAAGTACTCCACTATGGGCAGGGACATTTGGAAGGGGTAATCTGGAGGATAGAAGTTCGGAGGGGAGTAATACGGAGATATATGACAGACATTACTCACCGAAAGCACAATGGAAGAGCCATGTTTTTAATTCTCTCCTAAAAGCTAACAGAGTGGGAGCTTGCCTTATTTCAGTGGGAAGTGAGTTCCACAATCGGGGGGCCACAGCAGAGAAGGCCCTCTCCCTTGTACTTACAAGGCGAGCCTGGGATATAGGCAATGGTGATAACAGGGCCTCTCCGGATGATCGCAAGGAACGGGCAGGTTTATGGAAGGAGATACGATCACGGAGGTAGGTGGGTCCCAAACCGTTCAGGGCTTTATAGATGATGGTCTGCACCTTGAATTGGGACCGGAAGATGAACGGCAGCCAGTGGAGCTCCTTAAACAAGGGAGTGGATCTCTCCCTGTAATTTGCCCCCGTTATTAATCTGGCTGCCGAGCGTTGGACCAGTTGTAATTTCCGGGCCGTCTTCAAGGGAAGCCCCACGTAGAGTGCATTACAGTAGTCCAGTCTGGAGGTAACTAGGGCATGGACCACCGTGGTCAAATCAGACTTCACGAGGTATGGTCGCAGTTGGCGCACAAGTTTGAGTTGTGCGAAGGCCCTCCCGGCCACCGCCGACACCTGAGCCTCAAGCGTCAACGCTGAATCCAGGAGGACCCCCAAACTGCGGACCTGTGATTTCAGGGGGAGTGCAACCCCGTCCAGCACAGGTTGCCACCCAATACCCCGATCCGACGCACGATTGACCAGGAGGGCCTCTGTCTTGTCAGGATTGATCCTCAGCTTGTTCCTCCTCATCCAGTCCGCCACAGCGGCCAGGCACTGGTTCAGCATCCGAGGGGCTTCCTTGGAGTCAGGTGGAAAGGAATAGTGGATTTGCGTGTCATCTGCGTAGAGATGGCAACGCCCTCCAAAACTCCGGATGACCTCTCCCAGCGGTTTCATGTAGATGTTAAATAGCATGGGGGATAAAATAGACCCCTGCGGAACCCCACAGGTCAATGGCCAGGGGTCTGAGCAGGTGTCCCCCAGCTTCACCATCTGGGAACGACCCTCCAGGAAGGACTGGAGCCACAGCAGAACCGTGCCCCCGAGCCCCATCCCGGAGAGCCTCCCCAGAAGGATACCATGGTCGATGGTATCGAAAGCCGCTGAGATATCCAGGAGAACCAGCAGGGTCACACTCCCCCTGTCCAGCTCCCTGCGGAGGTCATCCACCAAGGCGACCAAAGCCGTCTCGGTACTGTGCCCAGGCCTGAAGCCCGACTGCGAGCGGTCCAGAAAATCAGTGTCATCGAGGAACTCCTGGAGCTGCGTGGCAACCACCCGCTCCAGAACCTTGCCCAAAAATGGAAGGTTGGAGATTGGTCTGTAATTGTCACAAACCAATGGGTCTAGCGAGGTCTTTTTTAGCAACGGTTTTACCACCGCTTGCTTAAAACAGGATGGAAATGACCCCTGACCCAAGGAGGCATTTATTATGGCCACAAACCACTCCAACAGCCCATCTTTGGCCAGTTTAACCAACCAAGATGTATGAATTTTTCTGGAACTTTGCAGGATTAATGCCTCCTCATGCTGTCTCATTGTGATGAAATTAAAGGGGATATCTCTTGTAGTTTTTAAATATATATATTTGTAAAAACGTTAAAAAATTATTTAAAACTAGTGGATGACTAAAACATTCTGTAATTTGGCAGGCTTGACGTTGTAAATGGTGCCTACAAGTGTACCAAGTTTCATCCTGATAGCCATAAAAATGACAGAAAAATGAGCCTCTACATTTTCCCCATTGCCGCAAAAGGAACAAATCTTAATGAAGCAATTACAGAGCTTTAGAGATTTGGATTACAAATCGGAATAGTAAAGGTAAAGGTTTTCCCCTGGCGTTAAGTCCAGTCATGACTGACTCTGGGGATTGGTGCTCATCTCAATTTCTAAGCCGAAGAGCCAGCGTTGTCTGTAGACACCTCCAAGGTCATGTGGCCGGCATGACTGCATGGAGCGCCGCTTCTTTCCCGCCAGAGCGGTACCTATTGATCTACTCACATTTTCATGTTTTCAAACTGCTAGCTTGGCAGGAGCTGGGGCTAACAGCGGGTGCTCATTCCGCTCCCGGGATTTGAACCTGGCACCTTTTGGTCCGCAAGTTCAGCAGCACAGCGCCTTAACACACTGTGCCACCAGGGCCCCCTACAAATCGGAATAGGATCCTCCAAATCTTTATGAAATGAAGCAGCAACCATCTGAATCTCCAAAATGAATTACTACAAGGGTTGAATGAAAAGTAATGCCTCCACCTTCATAACTCCTCAACTGATGGCAGTACTGGTATGTGGCAGGTACTGGCTTGTTCAGTAGACTCTCCTCTATAGTTCCATTTGATGGGAAGCCTTGGCATTGAATAGTTGTGTTTTTAAAGTGCAAAGTATGGAACTCTGCACAGACGGTCGGTCAGTGCGACTTAAGCAATGTGCAGTCATTCAATTCTTGACAGCAGAAGGTGTCACCCCAAAGGAAATTCATCAGACAATCCATCTGTTTCCGATAATGAAAGAAGATCTGCGGGGACATCATTATGCTTCTGATGAAGACGTTGAGAGAACTGTGATACACTGGTTGCGAAAACAGAGTGTCTACTTCTTCCATGACAGCTTCAGAAAACTTCTTCATCGTTGGCAGAAATGTATCCAATTGTCTGGTGATTATGTGGAAAAGTGAATGGTGGTAGTTAAAGAGCACATTCTAAGGATTATTTCTGTGTTTGATTTATTAAAATATTCCCATCCAAACCCAAGTAACGAAGGTGAAGGCATTACTTTTCATTTAACCCTCGTATTTCAGTCGTTTTGCACACATCTAGTCCTGGAACTCCCTCAGAAGACTGTTGTTGTTGTTGTTGTTGTTGTTGTTGTTGTTGTTGTTGTTGTTGTTGTTGTTGCCAAGTTATGGCTGACACAAGGTCACCCACTGAGTTTCCATGGCTGAATGGGGATGTGGACTTTAGTATCTAGAGTTGCTCAAATCAAGACATCATGTTTCCCAATAAAATTTTATAATACACACATATGCACATATACACAAACAACGCTTAAATATATATTATACTACTACTTCCATCAACATTTAGTTTTTCTTAAAAAGCGACAGAAAAGAAGTATGAATAAAGTAATAAAGAAACCAGTAAGTGACATATGGTAGTCTCTTCTACTGGCAGTCCTTTGCGTAGAAACATGTGAGTAAATAACCCCTCAAAGCAGGTTAGTAAAATCACTTCATTTTATTTTCCTTATTTTACATGACAGTAATGCTTCCAAAGTAAATTCTAAAAGGGAGGCAGCCTTTGATTACCACTGAAGATAAATTATTCCAGAGGGTGCATGAACCACAAAGAATGACAGTTCCTATTCGCTATTCCCAAATATATCAGTGGTTGCAGTGAAAGCAAACAAGTCAATTAAGCAGTAATAAGTGCATCTTTTATTCATTTACTCACCAATTAAGATGAGGCTAAGAGTTATTAAGAAAAGGACACATTGTCCTCAAAATCTAATGAAAGGAACATTCTTCTTGCAAAACATCTGTGGAATCCTGACATTGATGAGTCATGCCAATAGTTATAGCATTTGTTTCAAAGGAAATGTAGAGTATAGATGGTGCTTACTATGCTGAGATAACATAACAGCTTCTGTCTTTTCCTTAAGTCATAGAGGACATGGCATTTACCAAAGAAACTGATCAAATGGGACCTTCTTTTCATTTGAAACCACACAAAGGGATACTTCATATGCATCGAGGTGGGCCAATGCTGAAGAATGAAGCAATTCCATTCAGTTACTTATATGAATTTTTACGCTTAACCTTTCTTCTGAGATGGGATCAAAGTTGGCACATGACATAGATATTAAAAAAATCTTGCTGTTATAAATGTTTAAAAACAAGCTACTTTCTTGTTACACCAAAAATTTAAAGTATAACAGTAAGAGCAAAAGTACAGTCCCATGAAGAAATTTGTCTAGTTGTCTAGTTAATAGCAAAATACCTGTTCAAGTAAAATTGTTTGATATACATGAAACATACCCAACCAATAATTAAAGTCACAAGAAAAAGGAAAAAAATGTCTACATAATTTGTTTCATCACAGAATAGCAGGATCCATTTTGTGAATTCTTAGGCTAAGCCAAAAAACAAAAACAAACATAGATATTGCCTTCTCTCATAGATAAATCTCCCATAGGTCAAGGTTAGAAGATAGGGATTCTACTAAAATGAAACAAAAATCTATCCAGTGGAAGTAAGCTCCATGGATCATAGAGTTCTTTCAGTAGGAGCTCCACTTTGAAAAATTTCAGAAAAAATTCACTACAATGCATACTGTAAATATAAGGGCAGTTTTAAATACTTCTATTTCTCCAGGAAAGATGCAGTGTAAATTAATACATATTCTTAAGTGTTCCTGGAATATGATTGTAATTCTGCATTTACCAGGAGGAGGCAGTGTAGGAGAGCTATCATGGTATATGGCATTAAAGGGGTAGCATTATGCTATTTAACTCAAGTTTCTGGCTTCCTAGGGTTTGGCTTCTACTTTAGAGTAGGGATAAACAACTGTGTGGGAGGAAAGGGGACACATTCTGATTTTGGAAGTGCTAGGTGGCTACACTTCTTAAAAATAATTATGTTAAATGTGAATCATTACAAATACATAACACATATATTTATTTGTTATAATTCATTATTTTAACATTTCCTTTTTTTACTGGAAATATTCTTTTTTACTTTCAATTTCATCAACCATTTTTTTATTTAATTGCTGGATTTAATTTTAAAACAGCAGGCACTTTATGGTTCTTGAATCCTTGTGTATGATAGGCCACCCACCTGAACCCCCTCACACAATCTGTTTGTTCTCTGCCATTCTTATACTGTATTGCCTTTTCTCTTTCACTTCCTTTTACTTTCTATTTGCTTTCCTGTCTTGACCTCCATGTTTGCTTCTGCCTCTGTCTGAATTGTCTCATTCTTTCTTTCTTGCACTCACTTTGTAGTTGCCTGAATTGTAGCTACTGAATGTGTTGCTACAGGGAGGGGGGGAGGGGGGAGAAGATGTGAATGTGATTGTTTTTGGATAGTTTGAAATTTGTACTTATAGTTTAAAGCTAACTGTCAGTGTGTGTGTGTCTGTCTGTAATGCAGTATGTAATCCAGTAATCCAGTAATGCAAGAGTTAAATGCATAGAGATTTATGGCTAGAGGGAAACAGTTGAAGATTTCCGGATAACAGGACATTCGTCATACAGTGGAATGTGGGAGGTGACACAGTGCTTCCCATACGGTGTTCTGAAGAAGGTCGGATGCACTAATGCTACGCTCCAGCAAACTATGTAAATATTGTACAGAACTGCAATAAAGTATAAGCCGCTGGTTTACTGGTTTACGCTGGTTTCAGTTAACATCTGGTAAGTCTGAATTTATTTCCATGCATCTGAGCAGTTTTGCCAGAATGTCAGAGAGAGGAGAATTGAGACCAGGAGGTGATAGCATTTCCTAACAGAAGACTGGACTGGGTCCGAAATGAAGGAAAAGATAGGAAGAAGAGTAAAGAACTTGGAGGGACTAGAAATAGAGTGTGGAGAGATGATCCAGTAGATGGAAAAAACCTCAGAGCTACAGAGAAGAGTGATGTGGGAAAACAAAGAGAATTGGAAGACACATGGGGGTTTAGGAACGAGTCTGGGAGAGGATGTACATGGGTGTGGGAGAAGATAGAAGATTTTTCAGCCAGGAAGAGAATGCACAAAAAGGACAGACTGGAGGTGAAGGTCAAGAACATGTCAGTCATTGTGGCAAATTGTCTCTGGTTTCAGTAAATTGAATCAGGTGATGAGTATGCACCTTGGGTTCTGGAAGCTTTCAATCTCTGGAGGGCTTCTAGAAGTTGAGGCCTCACTAATGGGTTTCTAGGCCTCATTGTGTTTTCTGGGATGTATTTTATCCACCACTACTTTAGGAGCTGATAGAGATTTGAGTACAACAGGGATGTATACTCTCACCCTACCTATTGTATGCAGAATACATCATTCAACATGCGGGGCTTGAGGAATTCAAGGCTGGAATTAAAATTGCTGGAAGAAACATTAACAACCTCAGATATGTTGATGATACCACTTTGATTGCTGAAAGCAAGGAGAAACTGAGGAGCCTTCTAACTAAGGTGAAAGAAGAAAGTGCAAAAGCTGGGTTGCAGTTAAACATCAAGAAAACCAAGATTATGGCAACCAGACTGCTTGATAACTGGCAAATAGAGGGAGAAAACGTGGATGAAGTGACAGACTTTGTATTTTTAGGCACAAAGATTACTGCAGACGCAGATTGCAGACAGGAAATCAGAAGACATTTACTTCTTGGGAGGAGAGCAATGACCAATCTCAATAAAATAGTGAAGAGTAGAGACATCACACTGGCAACGAAGGTCCGTATAGTTAAAGCAATAGTATTCCCTGTAGTAACCTATGGATGTGAGAGTTGGACCATAAGGAAGGCTGAGCGAAGGAAGATAGACACTTTTGAACTGTGGTGTTGGAGGAAAATTCTGAGAGTGCCTTGGACTGCAAAAAGATCCAACCAGTCCATACTCCAGAAAATAATGCCCGGCTAATCACTGGAGGGAAGTATATTTGAGGGAAAGATGAAGTACTTTGTCCACATAATGAGAAGACAGGAAAGCTTGGAGAAGAGAATGATGCTGCGAAAAATGGAAGGAAAAAGGAAGAGGGGTCAGCCAAGGGCAAGACGGATGAATGGTATCCTTGATTGGCTTGACTTTGAAGGAGCTGGGGGTGGAGAAGGCCAACAGGGAACTCTGGCGTGGGCTGATTCATGAGGTCACAAAGAGTCGTAAGCGGCTGAACAAATAAATAACAAAGTGATTTGAACCTTGACTGGAATAAATTGTATCAGTTTGGGATCTTTTTTTTATCTAGATGGTAGCAACCTCAACTTGTAAAGAGAAATCAACTGATCCCTATGCATTTCTAGTACTACAACTTAAAGTTGCTACAGACCATGCTCTTTTTCATGCATCTCCTCCTCATTATTTCTAAAAGAGGTAATGATGGACATGTGCCAGGACTAAATAATGGTATTGTCCAATCCTGTATCCCGCTGGCAGCTTGGTTACTTGCAGAAGGCACATAATGCTGTGATTTGTGGCTGCTTGGAGAGATGAAGCTTTCTGGGCAATGGGTCAGGCTCTCACACCCAACAGTAAACAGACCTTTGAGTCTGCAATTATTGCACATTTAGGACCTTCTGATATAAAGCTGAACTGGAGGATTGGCTAATTCCTGTTCCCCACCTTATGCATCCTTTTGCCATGCTGAAGGAAAGAGGGCTTTGCCAAAGATCTAAAAGAAAGGTTGTTCTTTCTGGTCTAGTGAAAGGTATGAATTGAGTTGTTTAATGACTTTCTGACTGAATGCAGATTCTTATCTTGTTAAGAATACTGAAAGGAATGGATAGCATCTATTATCAACCAATCAGGGGGTGTTTTTGTTTTTTTTTGTTTTTTTTTGCATGTATTCCCCTAGCGGCTTTACTTATGAATTTCTGGTATAAGGATAGATGAAATAGCTTGCTAAGTTTTGGTGACATATATTTTGCAGCTTTGGTTTCCAGATAGGGCATCAGCAGTAACAATGGGGTATGGTACAACAGACCACATCATAATAGTCAGGTCATTTGTCCTGTTTCGCCTGGCATCCAGGAGGAAGAAGGAGCAGCGGGGCAAATCTGTCACCCCATGTGCAGCTCTCTCTTGGTGATGCTTTCCCCATCATATGTGAAAAATGTCATCCTCCTGGAGAAGCCCCATGCTGGCTCCATTGAACACAACACAGGAAACCAACCCTCATATGATGCTTTCCCTTCAGTTGGAGGAGGAACTTCTACAGGAAGCTCCTTTGCATCGTCTGATAGGGATCAAGCCCATCAATCTTCCAACTAGAGTGGAAGTGTCATAGGATGCTTCCCAGTGTAAATGTGATGAGGTACTAGGATTGCAAGGATTTCAAACAGCAGTAAGGAAGTGTCAAAATTCATTATAGATGAGGTTGACAGTTAAGACATTTCTATTAACAAGCATCTGCTCTACCTAAATACAAAATAAAAGTATTTATCTGTAAACTTAAAATATTCTCCATATTTTTCACACATACATGACATGATTATATGCACAAGCTCCTCCAATTAAGAAACCCCATGCTCGGATTCTCTGTTGTTGTGCATCAACAGTCTTTAACCATTTAAATCATATCAAAAATTGCCCGACAGCTATGATTGAAATGCAAAGTAACCCAATCTCAGAGTTGGTTAGATTTAAAAAACATCTGTTCCTCTCATCGCTCCATTGTTTTGCATTTTTTTAAAAAACTTCCAACAAACACACTTTTCATGAATTCATATGTCCCTTGAATGCACCACAAGAGACATAACACTCCAGCAATATTTATTCTCAAATTCACATTCAGAATAAACTAACTTGTCTTTAAAAGGCAAGTACAGAAATCTCAAAAACTGCATTGAATTGTATTATATGGATCTATACTGACCATATAATGCAATTCTAATTGCATTATATAGCAGTGTAGACCTAGCCCACATGGAACAAAAAATAAATCATATTGAATATGCAGGTTACGGCATTTCTTAGACCCTTCCAACTCTACAATTCTATTAATTCACATGATAGCATTATTAGGTCCAACTGCCAGCTTTCCCTAAAAGCTTATATGATCAACATGAACCAACTGCAGCCTCTCATATTAATTTATTTAAAAGAATTGTTGCTGAATAAAAGTAAGAATGGCAAAATAATGTATAATGCTTTCAGTTATAGTATTAATGTTGGTGTCTATTATCAATTTATATACAAAATGAATTGATTCTCCTGCAGTGTTCCTGGAGGTAGTTTTCTTTCACAATAGAAATTAAAGAAGACACAAAAGCTTAGACAATCCAGGAGATTTGGGCTGGAGTGAAAATAACAGTATGGGGAGTTGTGTATGTATCCCCAAGGCAGCATGTTGCCCAATACAATTCTATAGGAAGCAGCTGATGGGAGAAGCTGTAGAAAAAAAAGATGTTTTTCCTCAAGCAGTTGGGTATGTCATCTTATTTAATCCTGGAAAGGGAAGGGTAATGGCTTAAAATTTAGAAAGTGCTTCTGCTGTATAAGTGTGGGAAACTGATGATTTAAGATTGTCCTCTGTGAGACACTAGAAGTAAAAGGAGCTGGCATTTTGACAAACCAGTTTATTACTCTTTTGGAAAGTTTCATTACTGGGCTAATAGGAGATACTGGTTTTGTATAATAAGATTTTAATCTCTTCTCTTATCCAAGAAGTAGTTTTGGTTTGGCGGATATTTTAACATATTGTAATCACAGAGATGTACTTCTTTGCTTGTCTCATTCTCATAAATCACTATGAGAAAGCTAAAAATTGTTTTGCTTCTCAGTGAGATGGCCACATTTTCTTGTGCATTTCCAATAAGAATACAGTCTTTTATGAGTTTGGTTTGTTTGTTTCTTTGTTTTGAAGCCAATACCATGAAAGGCATGTCACAAAAACTATTTTTATTCTGGCCTTTCTGCATGGATTTTGAAAAGCAGAAACGCTGGATGGACTATTGGACTGTGTGTGTGCATGTGCATGCACATCCTGATTTTTGACATCCATTTGGCACTAATTGACTGGGGAAAATTCTAATTGTTTCTCTCTGACACAATAGACAAGATATCTCACGATTGGTTGATTTGATTCAATTAATATCCTGCCCTTCTCCCGTTATATATGGGCTAAGACAGCTCACATCAATGGTATAGTTTATCTAAAAGCAGTATAAAGTAACTATCCTAGTAATTTTAATCAAAATGAATACATACCTTGAAAAGACCCTTCAACACAACCAAATAATCACAGTTTAAATAAAAATTGAAATAAAAAAGTATTATTGATTTCTTTACAGAATCTCATGAAACATATCCTTGAGATATTTTGTAAATATACTTCACATCCTTAGATATGCATTTTGTGGAAGATTGGGGACGTGTTCACATGGGACTTTTTCCCCCTATTCTTCCATTTGTTGATGGGGCCTGTTGATTGTCATCAGATGACACTGGCTTGGCCCCACCCACATTTCTCCCAAAGTGAAGGGGAATGAAGAGGAAAGTTTTTTTCGGTAGCTCTGATGGATCTACCCATACTTTCCTCTCAATTTCCCCATGTGATGGGGAAAAGAGTGACGGAGCAATGTGTGTTGCTGTCCTTTCTCCCATATGTGGGGATAGGGTGCCAACCGTCTCCACCATATGATAGGACAAGGACGGAGGGTACACGGGGCACCACGAGCTGCCCTGCATGCCTTTCCTTTTGCCAGCAACTGTCGGTGAAACAGCATAGCTCTAGGGGCCTTGTGAAGACCCCCTAGACTAACTCAAATTTAAACTCAATAAAAGTAATAACTTAAAGCATTTCCATGGGTATTAAATTCAAGGAAATTAACCTGGGTCACTTTGGGGAAGACAACATACTTTAATATCTTAGCTAATCGAAAAATGCAATCAGTACTGAATATGCAAAAGTCAGCCATACCAAGCAATATAACAATATATACCTGACTAAAATGAACACTATATGTAAAGATGAGGAGAATGAGAACAGCTTGGATATGTATAGAAGAACATAGATATTCAAGACAGAATAAAAGGATAGCTGTAGAATGGAACAAGAACAGAACTATTTGTTTGAAGTACTTATAAGTCAGCTTTTGTCAGTGATTTCAGATGGAATATTTTTGGAATCAGAGAATGTGAGACAGAAATAAAATTACAACATAAGCCAAATACTGCAGCTCACTGTGAAGGGAGAAATATTCCCCACTTTAAGTGAAGGGGGAGGGAGACAGCACTTTCTCTGCCAATTGTTTTTCAGAACATTATAAAATATCTACTTCAATTATACAAAAGTTGAAGGTGTCACAGAGATAAAATTGTTTTGACAGCAAGATAATAGTGCAAGTATGTCATTAAAGTACCCTTGTATAGTATATTTTAAGACTTTTCAGAAATCTCTTTTTCGGCTGGAGACTTCTGTTTTTGCTCAAAAATCATTTTACACAAATTGTACACACAGCTTAAACATGGCTTTTACGCAAAATGATTCTGGTAAAAGCCATGCATGGAAAGGAAGCAGACATATTATGGACAGTTCCTGTCAGCATGCCATTTAAACTAAATGGAGCTGAATAGAACATTCCCTTATCAGGTGCATTGTTTAAAACAAAGCTTCTTAAATTGTAGGCCATGATCCCAAATGAGGTCCTGTTAGTTCAATTTTCGGGTTGTGAAATATTTGGCACCAGTAAAAGTTTTCCAATCGCCACCTAGTGGCTGTTTTAAACATTTACACAAATCTGTTAACAACAACATGCACCAAAGCTGACTTTAATTGATGGTTTTGTTTTCAGTTGCGGAAATATTTTTCTTTAAATTTTGATTCTAAAAAACTAAGTTGAGTTCATCAACCATACTGAATTGGAATCAAAAACATTAGTCATCTGCCATTAAATCTTCAAGAAACATTTACCTGCAACCTCTGCAGGGAGAGAAGGGTTAATATCATCTATTTGGAGAGTGAAGGTGCGTGGAAAGGATATGGATTTTCTGAATGCATGTGATCAGAATAGACATGGGAGCCATGTTTTAAATATGTCAAAGGATGACACACTGATGAGAGGGCAAGCTTGTTCTGCTACTCCATAACAATGGATTCACACTGCAGGAAAAGAGATTCTGTCTCAACATTAAGAAGAACCTCCTGATGTTAAGATCTGTCTCTGGGGTTTTTTAAGTAGAGACTGGATAGCAATCTGTTGTAAGTGTTTTGACTGGATGTGCCTGAATGAAATGCGGTTGGGCTGGATGGCCCTTGGGGTCTCTCCCTACTCTGTGATTCTGGGAAATCATAGGGAACAAGAGGGAGGTAGGTATGTGTCCATTTCAGAGACATGTCCCACTTGACAACCTCGGACCTGTTGGGCTAGAGATATAGACCATGAGAGCACCCATTGTGCTTTCCCATTTCAGGAGGAAAAAGGAGAGCAAACGAAGTACACAGGCAGTCTCCGGGTTACAAATATCCAACTTACAAATGACTCGTAGTTAAGAACAGGGGTGAGAAAATAGGAAGTGAGAGATATCTACTCCAAATAAGGGAAATTCACTTCTGAAAGTGTTATCATGGGGAAAAGGCATCTCCATTAAAGCATTATCACCAATCCTTATTTCTACAACAAGTCAGCTCAGGGGCAGAAAGTGAGGTGAAAACTTTTGAACAGGGGCACAGACAGAAAAACAACTACCACTTTCCCCTGTGGTATTCAAAGCATATATATATATATATATATATACACACACATATATATAATTGCTATTGAAAGCATATATATAAATTGTCACTTCACATATATATATATGGACTGCCTGTATTCTGTCACTTGAGGTTGCAAACCAAGCACGTCAGAGTGGTATGAAAATATGTTAAAGATGCTCTATATCCTGCAGTATCAAATATTCAGCCAATAATTAATTCTTTATGTAAAGATAAACAAATACAGGCAGTCCCCGAGTTACAAACATCTGACTTACAAACAACTCATAATTAAGAATGGGGGTGGGACAGCAAGAAATGAGAGAAATCTATCCCTAAGAAGGGAAATTCACTCCTGGAGGAGTGATTGTGGGGGAAAGGTGTCTCCACTCAAGCTTCATCACCAATCTTTGTTTCCATAAGCTGCATTTTCAAAATCCACTTATCACAGTGGTGAAATCTTCTGAACAGGGGCACAGACAGCAACGGAAATACCACAGTGATGTTAAACCTTCCCTATGTGAGCCAAAGCGCTCTCTCTCTCTCTCTCTCTCTGTATACACACACACACACAAGCACACACTTCACTGGAGTTTCTCTTAAAATATAGCTGTTCTGACTTACATACAAATTAAACTTCAGTACAAACCTACAGAATCTATCTTGTTCGTAACTTGGGGACTGCCCATACACCCATATCATTAGTATGCAAATTGGCTTTCGTCTTTAATGAATGGTAACACTAAATGCATGTCAAAGAATTGTTTATGGTTTATTATCAGTAAATGTTTGATTCATATGCCTATTTGATATACCTATATACCTGAGGTAGCATAAAAATTTCTCAGGCAAAAAGTGATCCTGAGTAGAAAAGCCCTGCTTTAGCATATACTATGAGAATTTCTGCATTTAGGTTTAACTGTATCTATAGTGGTTTACATTTAAATTGAACAATAATGCTTTGGATTACACTTTAAACTTCCCATGGCTTCCTAGGCACATCCTAAGGTAAACTTCAGTTTCTTGTATATCATGCATTGAATCCATGGATGATACGTGTATGTGTTATATGGACTACTTCCTTTAAAAAATAAAAGAGAAAAGTATCATATCTCCAGAAACCTGAAATCTGTATCACAATTTAGACTTCCTAGTTCTTGGCACTGAACTTTCACTTTTGATTTTTTTTTTCTATCATAGGCACAGCTTTCTAACAGAAAGGTCATGGAGATATGATGAACAAAATCCATTTAGAACATATACAATGTATGAGAAAGTACTTTGTGATAAACTCTAGGAAAAACTAGTAACTAAACGACAACATACTCTTTCTGCCTACCAATACATTTTAACAAAATCTTTAAAAGCGGCTATGTGTAGGTCACATTATTCATGGATATGGCTTACATTTCACAGGTCTAATCTCCCATTTTTGAAGTTGCATGTGGGAAACGTTTTGGGCAGGCATATGTATGATACCCAACATGAATACTGCTCTCTACTATAGGAACTTATTGAACTTGGGAAAGATTAACTCTGTTGAAGAGGTCAAGGTTGGGTAGAGTCCCTCCTTTAACATTAGACATAGGCAATGCAAGCCAAAGTCTTTAAATCCTGTAGCTATTTTGCCATCTATCCTTCATTTCATGGGCTCCTGGAAATAGCTGCAAAGCTTCTTTGCTAATGATAGTTGTCCATGCAAGGTTATTAATTCAGAGCAAGTTATCTTTCAATTGCACTTTCATTTTATTTTAGAAATATATTTTTGTTCTGACAGTTGTATAAAACATTTGGTATCAACACTGATTCCAAGCTCAAACAGAACAATTCAAAAACCTCAGGATATAACTCAAGAAAAGATCTGCACTTCTTTTTTTAAAAGTAACTGTACAGTCCCTGAACTAGTCCATGAAGATCAAGCACAAGAAAACCACTCAGTCTAGCTGAGCAAAAGGTCATGTGCAAGTTTAATATAGCTTGTGGCCAGTATGTCAGTGCCAGTTGCTTGCATTAATATGTGGAACAATCGAGCTAATGCCACATGTGACTGCATTTGCTATTAGAGAAAAGGTCTCAAAAATTACTATCCAAAAGTGGAACCTGCAAAAAAATATTTCAGCATGAAATGCTGTTGTTTGCTATTCAAGGCAGTCAATTACCTTCTCCTTCCTTGAGCAAACAATCAGGCAGCATGTCATACTGATTTCACATATTCAGTCCTCATCAAGCTGCTTGGGTTTCTTACTCTTAGTTTTTTTCCCTAGGAACATTTTCTTAGTAGAGGGTGCTAGATTCTGTACTCTTGCTAACATTGATTTTCCTAGCACATTTGCTTTTATCTTCATCTTGTATGTGGATATATGCACTCTTCCATTTTACTTCGATAATTAAGGATCAGGTATTTATTTATTTATGTATTTATTTAAGATATTTCTACCCTGCCTTTCTCTGAGGCTGGACCCAAAGCGGTTTACAGTGTATAAACACACATGCACAAGTTAAAACATAATAAAAACACATATATAATAAAAGCCAACTTCCATCTCTCCCATATCAGCCCCTTAATAAATAGTCATAAACCTTAAAACTCAACCTATTCCTATGACACATGTCTTAGTTAAATTCCTGAAGCTTAGGGGAGATGGGACTGATATTATTTTCTCTGGGAGGGAGTTCCACAGTGCTGGAACTGCCTCAGAGAAGGAGCCTTCTAGTGTTTTGCATAAATGCATTTTTGAACAGGACCGAGTGGCAATCAGGATCTCCTCACTGGACCTCAACTGCTGATCAGGATTGTAAAAAGAAACACAGTGTTTCAGATAGGCTTGACTGAAGCCGTATAGGGCTTTATAGGTGAGAACCAGCACCTTGAATTGGGCCTGGAAATGGAAAGGCAGCCAGCGGAGCTGTCTCAGGAGCGGTGTAGTGTGCTTCCTGATACCAGCTCCCATCACCAGCCTGGCTGCAGATATTTGTATGAATTGTAGTGTTGTAGCCCAGCCTGAGGCTGGGTCTATTCAATCTGTGATTGTTCCTACTCCTGACTCTGTGATTCCTTCTGCACCTGCCTTGTCAAGAGACTCTGCATTTGAGTCTGAGATTCCTATGCAGCCAAAAGTGGAGGAAACTCCTGTCCCAGGTCAGTCAGAGTTTGGGCTGGAGGATTCTGGAAACAGGCACTCAAAGGTTCCTAGCTAGCAGATTGAACAGCATTCCTTAAAGGAGTCAAGGTCAGGTTTGCATTTGCCAGATGGGCATTCTAGTGAGGATTTTCGTTGTGATAAGACTAATGAGCAATTTAATTGTTTTCTATCCTCCTTCTTTCAGATGAGGTAGGTGGTTTGTGTAGGACCCTTACCTGAGGAACCATTCCTGCCTTATATAAAATAAAGTCTCACTTATCCAACATAAACGGGCCGGCAGCGCATTGGATAAGCGAATATGTTGGTTAATAAGGAAGGATTAAGGAAAAGCCTATTAAACATCAAATTAGGTTATGATTTTACAAGTTAAGCACCAAAACATCATGTTATACAACAAATTTGACAGAAAAAGTTCAATACGCAGTAATGCTATGTAGTAATTACTGTATTTACGAATTTAGCACCAAAATATCACGATGTATTGAAAACATTGACTACAAAAATGTGTTGGATAATCCAGAACGTTGGATAATTTAGTGTTGGATAAATGAGACTCTACTGTATTTAGTTTATATCTATATGCACTTTGATTTCAATGCAATCACAGAAATAAGTCATAATCTGACAGGTGATTAATGTGGTAGACATTATTTAATTGTTGACAATAGCTAGTATTGTAAATTGTGTAAATATGGAACATTTTGAAATGATTTATTCAATAAAATAAAGTCTATCAGCAAAAGTTTCGTTTTGCTATATCCAGGAAATATTTCTTATAAGAGGGTTCTTTTCTGTGACTATCTCCCACATGTTCAAAGAGATATATGTTACAGCCCCAAAGAAGCTATTGGTTAATTTAATTACAATGCCATGAAGTTTGCTATTGATTGGGAGAAGTGCAAGACTTCAAGAGAATTAATTATACTTGATAATGGTTTCAGAATAAAATGAGTTTTGGAGGTAATCAACAACCGTAACATAGAGCAATATACAGTTCATGACAAGTATTTTTTATAGTGGGAGACACTCTAGCTAAAGAAGGGAAAATAATGATCCCTATTAAGTGAAGCAGAGCATTCTAAAAATGGTTCTTATTAAATGAGGGAGCCCATTATCATTCTTGAAAACATGTCAGTGCTTTAAGCATATGGTCCAATGCTGAACAATCTCTAACTTCTACATAACATATGGAGCAGAAGAAAACACTGCCACTCCACTTAATTTACTGTGGGAACAAGGCTCTGCAGAATTTCCTTGTTTACAAATTTCAGGATTTCACAGCATTGGTCCATAGCAAGATGATGGACCAAGCTGCATTAATTGTACAATATAGATGTATCCATAAATAAGTGATGTGGTTTTCCCACCAAGTTTATTTTGCTATTATCTGATACATTATAGCTGCACTCCTTTCTAGGACTGGAAGACCTAAAAGTGGTAGTGCATGTGCTGGTAACCTCAAGGCTGGACTTCTGAAATGTACCGTACCTCTCTACTAAGTTCAGAAATTCCAGTTATTTCAAAATTTGGCAGCCAGATTGATTAGGGGAACATCTAGGAGTGAACATTACACCTTTATTAAAATCACTGCAATGCTTGCCAGTTTTTGGGCAAAGTACAAAGTGTTGGTTATAATCTTTAAAGCTTTACATGGTTTGGGTCCAGGTTACCTACAGGGCCATCTTCTCTCATAAAATCTGCTCCATTCACAGAGGTCCTCTGGAGGGACATTTACTTCAGTCAGCCAGAACTCAACTGTCAACTATCACCCAGAGGAACTTTTAATGTACTGTCCCTCCGCTATGAAATGACATGCCAGAAGTGATCTGGGTTCCATAGTATCTTAGGTTATTTTATACCAGAATTCCTAGGATACAGTATACTCCAAGACCTAGAGTGCTTGAAATCTGTACTGCTCTTTCCTAAGAAGGAGAGAGATGCAGATTTCAAGCAGTCTATTTTGGCAAAATCCATGTGTCAAGTAGCTTCTCTCTTTCTTAAATGGGAAAATGAAGAAAACCACCTGCTGCTGCAAACAGAAGCTTGGATATTTACCACCACCACCTTCCCACTGTGTAGCTGCTGTTTGTAAGACATCCCAGATTCAATCACTTTTGGTTTTAGCTTTCATTGTAATTTAAATGTTCCTTGCAATTCAAGGATGATGTGCAATTTTGACAGCAGCTGAGAACTAACAAATGCTTCCTATGTGTGAGACACTGACATAAATGCTCCACTGGAGTCAAAAGGGAATAGAAGAAGTGTGAATATCTTGCTGAATAAAACAATTGTGCCAGCATCACTGCCATCGTGCTGCTTATGTTAATCTGCCACTTTTCAACTGTCTAGGTATGGTGTTGACAACAAATGATCCCTAATATAATTTCCAGGAAAACTGCTGCAGAATGTATTTGCAGAATGAGCTAGGGAATCATAATTAAGCAACATAATACAAGGCACATAATACATAATACAAGGGAGCCTCCGATGGCTCAGTGTGTTAAAGCGCTGAGCTGCTGAACTTGCAGACTGAAAGGTCCCAGGTTCACATCTGGGGAGTGGAGTGAGTGCCTGCTGTTAGCTCCAGCTTCTGCCAACCTAGCAGTTCGAAAACATGCCAATGTGAGCAGATCAATAGGTACCGCTCTGGCGGGAAGGTAACGGCATTCCATGCAGTCATGCTGGCCACATGACCTTGGAGGTGTCTATGGACAATGCCGGCTCTTCAGCTTAGAAATGGAGATGAGCACCAACCCCCAGAGTCGGACACGACTGGACTTAATGTCAGGGAAACCTTTACATTTACTAATACAAGGCACAATAGTTTAAAATAAAATTCTATGAAGTATTTTATACCACCCTGTGTCCCAAGATCAATAAATAAAATAGAATCAATAAAAGTGCTGAAATATAGACAGTTTCAAACAATTCAGTGTAATCAAAATGAAAAATAAAATCCAGTAGTCCAAAATGAAGCTATAATTACTCAGCACCAACAGTTCATGTCAGCAGTTTAATTTGTTGCTGAAATGAACATTAACAGGATTTGGATCTCCAAGGATTCCACAACCAGGTACTTAGCCAAGAATCATGTCCTTGAATGTTGCTCTAAAATCTGGATACAGAATAAAACTGCTTAGATACTAATGTAGGTATATACAGGAAAAAAAGTCTTCGAAGTACCCATACACTTGAAATGCAAATCATCTAGTACTAGATAGCAGTGCTCCCTCTAATACTTCAGGACAGCATCAACTTGAGATAAGATATTGGAGATGTAACTTCACTAAGGCCTCATATACACAAGCCTGAAAATATGGAAAGAAGTGGGATGGGTTCCATAAAACACCCCCCCCCCCCCCCCAATGTGCATTGGATTATATGTTTAGCCTGATACAGTACATTACAAAAACACATCGGAAACTGAAATTAGCGATAAAATGTGCTGTAGTTGACCAGTGCATGGTCACTTTTTTTGTGTCAGGAGTGAGAAACTGTAAGTTGCTTCTGGTGTGAGAGAATTGGCCATCTGCAAGGATGATGCCTAGGGGAAGCCCAAGTCTTTGAATTTTTACCATCCTTGTGGGAGACTTCTTTCTATTCTGCTTCGATCAGACCACATCTGGAATACTGTGTCCAATTCTGGAAACCACAATTTAAGGGAGATGTTGACAAGCTGGAATGTGTCCAGAGGAGGGTGATTAAAATGATCAAGGGTCTGGAGAACAAGCCCTATGAGGAACGGCTTAAAGAACTAGGCATGTTTAGCCTGCAGAAGAGAAGGCTGAGAGGAAACATGATAGTAAGGTAAATGATGGCCATGTATAATTTATACATGATGGCCATGTATAAATATGTGAGGGGAAGTCATAAGGAGGAGGGAGCTTGTTTTCTGCTGTTCTGGACACTAGGACGCAGAACAACACCTTCAAACTACAAGAAAGAAGATTCCACCTGAACATTAGGAAGAACTTCCTGACTGTGAGAGCTGTTCAGCAGGAACTCTCTGTCCCGAAATTTGGTGGAGGCTCCTTCTTTGGGGGCTTTAAAACAGAGACTGGATAGCCATCTGTCGGGGGTGCATTGAATGTAATTTTCCTGCTTCTTTGCAGGGGGTTGGACTGGATGGCCCATGAGGTCTCTTGCAACTCTCTGATTCTATGTCCATGCTGGAGCTGACAGAGGGAGCTCACCTGCTCTCCCCAGATTCAAACTGCCGTCCTGTTGGTCTGCAGTCCTTCCAACACAAGGGTTTAACCCATTGCACCGCTGGGGGATCCTGTATGGTCGCTGCAGAGCAGGAATTTGTGAGCAACATACACAGAGCTTGTGGAAACAGTGTCACCACTGGAATATCTGAATGCAGGAAACAGATATGGTGCTCTCAGGAAGGTAAACAAACACCAATCCCCAGAGAGGGAATTGCTTTTCCTTTTTTGGTTTTGTCCCTGCTGATTATCATCTAATTTATTTTATTTATTTATTTACAGCATTTATATTTACAGCATATAATGGGTTGCTTATGTTCAGGGCATTTCTCCCAATGGGGTAAGAGAAAAAAAAATCTTTATGTTGGATCGATTCTGCATGGGGAAAGCTTTGTGGATGCCGCAGGAGCTCCTTTGCCATTCCCAAATTGCCTGTGCAGACTCTCAGGAGTGGAACTGGATCTTTTAATCCGCATTCTCATCTGGATTAAGTGGCTGTGTAGAAACAGCCTAAGTTTCTTCTAGAAGCTATCACTGAGTAATTTCAAGAAATCCCCCTCCCAAAAAAAAAGCTGTCAATTTTCACATGCTATTTTCCATATCTATGTAGACTTGCTTTGTAATTTTTTTAAAACAGATTTTTTAAAAAGGCTGTACAGTGCCATTTTTGGAACTCTCCCACATTCAACATGAAACAGGTGCTCAGCACTAGTAAATATCATTATAAAGTTGAACAGGGATTTGTAAGCTTTGTTCATTTTCAGAAATCTGAAATCAAAACATTCTGGGAACACAGGCAGGGGAAGCATGGGGGGCATTATAAAGTTATCCAAGCCAATTGTCCAGATGGTGTCAACTATCTACAGCCTTTTCAAATTAGCTCTATAGGCTGTTGGCTTGCTATGATACATCACTCTTTAATTATTCCATTGATCTTTGTGGATTTCTGACAGATGGGGAAATTGCCAAATTCATACCCCTTTACAAGGAACATGACCTAATTTGGCTAATTAAGAGGTATTACAGTAACTGTTCATATCTAATCCAAAGTAGTTACAATATTGATTTCTCCCTCTCTCTATTTCTCTTAAGTGTAGTGTGGTGCAGCTCTGTTTCAGGAATGAGAGCACCTTTTATTCACTTCTGCATTACTCCCCCACACACAGCAGCTGCTGTTTTGTGTAGCCCAGTTGCACTGAACCATTTGACCCTCAGGCAATTCTTTCTGCAATTTGTCTGTCCAAGAACATCTCCATGTCACCACACACAGAAATGAATGAATCAAACCCTTTCTGAAACAGCCACATTTAAAACACACATACACACATTGTTTTGCACCAGTTGGAGATTTTGTTTTAATGTCTACATGGTCATTTGTATACCTTTCTGTTTACATTTTTCTCTACTGTACACATTTTGGCAAGCATTTGGGGGCCGGGCTGTGGGGCAGCTGGTTAAGTAGCCAGCTGCAATAAATCACTCTGACCAAGAGGTCGTGAGTTCGAGGCCAGTCCTTGAGGTGAGCACCCGACAATTAAAATAAAAATAGCCCCGCTTGTTGTTGACTTAAGCAACCGAAAGATAGTTGCATCTATCAAGTAGGAATTTAGGTACTGCTCTGCGGGGAGGCAAACTTAACTAATTTACGACACCATAAAACTCGTCCAGCTCACGTTTGGAATGAGGAAGTATCCATCAAGATGCCACAGTGGATCTTGTAGCTACTCCCCCCTGTGGCCGGAATCGAGCATCCCCTCAGGAAGCTGGAATCTGGAGAATGTTAAATCGCCTCTAAGTCTCTGTCTCTATGTTTATATGGCATTGAATGTTTGCCATTATATGTGCACATTGTGATCTGCCCTGAGTCCCCTTTGGGGTGAGAAGGGAGGAATATAAATACTGTAAATAAATAAATAAATAAATAAATAAATAAGCTCTTTCCCTTTGAGATTTTGTCGAAACCCCCAAGATTCAACAAATTGAGCTAGGAGGAGAAGACACTTGAGATGAAACAATTGGTTTAAGATCTGAATTTGTTTTGGGGAACAAAACTGAACAGAGCTCACAGAAATCATAATGCTGACATGAAGAAAGCTTAAAATAACTAAGAATACAATGCAATGTTGTATTATTGATTATTGTAAGTTTTCTTTCTTTCAGAGTTATCATTTTTTTGAAGAATTATTTTAGGGTTTTTTTACACTAATAAAAAAATGCATACTTGCCATCTTGCTATAAAAACCCAGAGAGAGCTACCAATTTTTCAGAGATCATAGAATCATACCACTGGAAGCTACCTTGAAGTTCATCTACTCCAACTCCTGCTGGTACAGGGGACCACAGTGAAATCATCCCTGACAGACAAACAGAAGTTTAAAAACTTCCAGTGAAGAAGAATCCATTATCCAGCATTATAATCTATTCCATGGCCAAACAGTTGTTATCATCAGATCTTTTTCTCCTAAACAGCCAGAATTGCCCTTCTTCTAATTTGGGTCCGATCATTCAGAGTTGCAGAAAACAAGTTTGTATTATCTTCAAATATTCAATGACTATCATATTACCTCTCAATTGCCATTTCTCCACAGTCAATGTATGTAATGATTAAATCCTAAACATATCTTGTCCTTCTCACAGAACTTGGTTTCCAGAGCCATCATCATGTTTGCTTCCATCCATTGGTTGCTTTCTTCTCCCTAACAATGGCCTAATATGTTTATTTTTTATTGTAAATTGTGTGTGCGCTTATTTTAAGATTTGGGTTTCAAATTCAATAACAATATCAAGAGGCTGTGCATCCAGATATATGCAGAGAAGCTTAGCTTGTGAATTGGTCCATAATGAGATCATAACTAATTTTGGCCCTCATCACTAGCTACCTATCTTATTCGAAGACATTTCAGTATATACTGTTACGTTGACTATTAAGCCAACCACTGATTAAGCCAACCACTCAGAACTCCCTACCCTTGTGACTGTACACTGCAGGATAAGTTTAGCACCCTGTGCTTTCAGAGGCACAAAATACAGAACAAACTCCAGATATACATCAAAATTGACAGTCACCTGAGGTAGAGAAACATGTGCTTGTCCACTGGAAGTAGAGACCTATTTGTCTTGCTTGATGTGAATGCTTATTTGCATAGGTTGATTTCCACCCTCTGGGTTAGCCTTTCAAGCTAATCTCAAATCACACTTGATCGGCTTGTACTATAAATGCTTCTGCCTGAGGTAAGCATTTTAAACAAAGCTTTAAATCTTGATTGATTTGTTGGCTGGAAAACATTAAATAAACACAACATTTTAACACTTAGAATCATAGAATCATAGAGTTGGAAGAGACCTTGTGGGCCATCTAGTCCAACTGCCTGCCAAGAAGAAGGAAAATTGCATTCAAAGCATTCTCTATTATCAAACATATGTGTGAGTTGTTAGCAAACAGAGGATTTTATTTTTATTTTTTATTTTATGTACAAAATCCTTTTTGTATGTGATTTTCCTCCTGGTGGTGACTCAGAGAGCAATAGAAAGAAGGATGTGTGGCATGACAATAAGTCAGCAATAAAGAGCTGCGTCAAAGAACCGGGGTATGTAACGTGGTCAATGAAATTGATGAGGCAAAAAGAAGATGGACAGGGCATATAGCACATGTTAACTAATGAACTGGATAATAATAATTTTTTTTTTTATTTTATTTGTATACCAAGAGACCACAAGTGGCTTTTGGGCAGACCTCGTGCTTGATGGGATGAACCAATGGTTAAACTATTTGGGCAGAAATGGAAAAGAAAAGCACAGAATAGTATATTTTGGCAAATGGTAGGTTTGCATAAAGCTCAAAGGAGTGGATCAACAACAAATCAGATAGGATAGGATATCAAAATACAATAGACTCACATTTGATATGCGGTGTCATTCTGGGACCCTTTGTATAATATGCCACTGAAAACTGACTATACAGTAAAAAAATCAAAATACCCCAACACCACCCCTAACTCATCTGTTACCCCATAGAAGGAAAAATAGCTGAAAGATCCACATTTTGCGATCTTTTTCTGAACTCCCAAAAAGTAGTTTACTTTTGTTGTCAAAAGTGCCAAATTCGATAGAAAGTCCAGAATATGTGCAATGCCATATAATCCTCTCTGCTGAGCAAGGAATCCATCTCTTTCTACTGCAGAGAGAAGTTTGGATGTCTGGTTGCACTTCTATATGCTGTGAAAGGAATCTGTGTCTCTCTGAGCTGATAAACACAGTCAAAATTTCCCTTCTTCTAATTTGGGATTTTTATCACTTCCCTCCACAGAGAAAAGAGATAGGGTTCTTTTTTGGCAGACAGAAACATAGTTGGACTTCTGTTGCTTTTCTCCACAGAGGAAAGAGATAGACTCCTTTTTAGCAGAGAGAGTTGTATGCCACACAGAGTTGAGCTTCCAGATTTTACCCTCACCATCATCCTCAACATCATTCATATATAGAGTCTCACTTATCCAAATCTTGCTTATCCAAGTTTCTGGATTATCCAAGCCATTTTTGTAGTCAATGTTTTCAATATATCATGATATTTTGGTGCTAAATTCGTAACTACAGTAATTACAACATAACACTACTGTGTATTGAACTGCTTTTTCTGTCAAATTTGTTGTATAACATGATGTTTTGGTGCTTAATTTGTAAAATCATAACCTAATTTGATGTTTAATAGGTTTTTCCTTAATCCCTCCTTATTATCCAAGATATTCGCTTATCCAAGCTTCTGCCAGCCCGTTTAGCTTGGATAAGTGAGACTCTACTGTAACTGAAACTGAGTAGCACAATTTGCAAAATACATGGGCTTAATGTATACACAAATTTCCATGCAAGATGAAGCAACAAATCTTACAGCCTGTTATGAAAACAGAACGGGAATAAAATTAGAAGTATGATTCAGACATAATTAGTCTTAAAACATGATTATAATGCTGAATTAAGATTACCACTACACCTTTATTTCTAATAGGTGCCTTATATTTTATGACAGTTAAACCTGTTCCATTGGTAGATACAAATTGACAATGTCTTGTGCTTTGACTCAAATCCACAAATTACATTATATCTGGGATAGAATGAACTGTCATTTAAACATATATAGAAAAAAAATTGACAAATGCCACAATCCATACACAATATCCATAATGTTCAAAAATGACAAATATTTTTAGAGTTTGAATGTTATAGCAACTCTCCCCTTTATTTGGGTACTGCAAGAGACTACTAGGATTAGAAATATTTATATAGCTTCGATACATATATATACACACACATACACACACACAAACATATACATACAACAAGTTGTTATATATAGTGCAGGCCCTTGATTAACAGTAAAGAAGGTTCAGTACGAAATAGTTTCCATTACTAGTTTAACATGGCAATCCTGGGCACATTTACCATGGCAGTTGGTGCTGGAAGCAACAGATCACTAAGTTACTGATTCAAAACTCATGTTCCCATGAACATATTTGGCAGCCTTGGGCAAGTGTTAACCCCACAGACCTGTTTTGCAGATTTGTTTTAAGGAATACAAGAAGGCTAATGCATTTCAGGCCCTTTGGACATCTGAAATGGCTGAGCAGAATGATTGTTGATTCTCTGAACAGAGTTACATACAGTCTCGGGAGCTAGATTCAGAAGTTCAGAACTCTGAAACTATAACCTGAAATTTCAGAATAGGGTTGGGAAACTGTGGGTGAAAATGTATGATTATTGCATCCTTGCATACAATTCCTGTATATCTCTCTATAGTATGGGAGAAATGAATGCTTCAATGCTATTTGTTCTCCATTGTTTAATACCCCATAGTGTTTCACAAGAAGTATTGTGTGAACAAAAAAGTGTTTTTTTCTCCCTTGTGGAAACATATTTTCTGTGCAGAAAATGTGTTTCCTGTATAGAAAAAACAATTTCAGCACAGGATATATGTTTCTTGCTTTTAAATAAATGGATTTCTACAGAAATTGATTTCTTTCACAACACTTTGGAACATTCATATATAAGGAGAAAGCCATCAAGAAATCTCACCGGTCTGTTTTTCTCTCTCTCTCTCTCTCTCTCTCAATGGGATATTCCTACTATCAGGAATCTGTTTTCAATCTGTAAATAAATAACTGTGAATTTTCATTCAATCCTTATGAAGTATGTCAGATCCTGAAATGAAATTCTGAAATTCTTGGGTGGTGCTTCTACTTTCTAGACTTCCTGAGATGGCAAAATACTTTCCCCATGATAACATTTTCTTACTGCCTTTATTCTAGGGTTAGCTTTCCCAAGGTTTCATTACTAGAAGAAAGAATCTCATGGTAAAACACAACAGCATTTTTGTTTCTATCTATTTTTTTTGCTGCATTCACTACTGAATACAGTTCCTTAAACCCTTTTAGAAATTGATTCTGGCATATAGTCTAAAAGAAGTTTCCCAGCCTCATCTCAGGTTAATCAACTGGGAACACTCTCAATGAATTGTCAAGGAATATGGATATTTATGTCTCAGAATCTGTTTCAGACATAAAAAGCAACAGAGAGTTACATATTGGTTGGCAGACAGCATCTACAAGACAGGCTGAGCAGTCCCCTTTGCTTTTTTTCAATTTCTCTTTCTTTTGCTCAAGTTATTTTCTTCAAATAACTCTTTACTGAATGGGAGCAATTGTCCCTCTCAATATAGAAATATAGATAAAATCTATTGAATTTTTCCCTTGTACTTCTCATTACATTAATAAAAAATTAAAAGAAATCCAAAAGAAAATTAGTCTGGGAAGCCCAGACTAGACTGGAGTGTGACCTACTTTTGGGATAAATCCAATTTGCTGGTAAAGATGACACCCCAATTTTCCTCTTGTATAATAAAAAAAGAAATCATAAATCTTACTTTTCTTATTTCTTATGTGAGGGAGAAAGACAAGAGAGGAGAAACCTTTTCTTCCTATCATAAGCACTCCCCCAACACACACACACACACACACACATTTTGTCCTTTAAAGAAATGACTTTGCATCCCACATTTTTGCTATCACTTTCATGATGATCCAACAGCACTTACAAACCACAAAAAGCTATTTATCAATGACACTTTGAAAGAGGAATTGTGCCAAAGAAACCAATGAATCTATCTCCAATGCATTCATTCTTATTATTCAGAAAGCAGAGTTTTTTGTTTCACAGCTTCCACAGTAGCCAGATGGCTGTCCCTATTGCTTCCATTCATTTTCTAGGGACCTCTGATTGGGAATAATAGTGATCTTGTTGCAGAAGAAATTAATATAATTCTGTTTTTATCATGAGCACAGATTAATATTGTGTGGGATGTAGACTAACTGGTGGTCAAGTCATCATTTCTACAGAGCAGGGCAGCAATTGAAACTAAAACATGGATATAAATGCCTTGCTTTGGAAGTTTTTTATTCATTTTCACAGGGAACGAATGCAACTATACTGTAGAATTAATGTAGTTTTACGCCACTTTAACTGCCATGCCTAAATGTTATGGAATTATGGAATTTAACAAGGTCTTTATTCTTCTCTGCCAAATAATGCTGGTGCTTCATCAGAGTACAGTTGTCACGGTTCCATAGTATTGAGCCATGGCAGTTAAAGTGATGTCAAACTGCATTACTTCTACAGTGTAGATGCACTTTTTCCCTGTAAAAAATGAATTAAAAAATCTGTTGGATATCATCCTGGACTACACAAGTCTCAATTAGCTATGTAGTGGATAGGATCAGACTGAGGGAACCCTCTCTCTATATTCCAAGTATGCCTAGATAGGCCTTTGCTGGTTTCTCTCTTCTTTCCTGTTTACATCTACTCCCCACCTTGTTGATATAGTAATGTGAACCCTTTAGGGATGAGGCAACTTCCTCTATCTAGATTGGAATGTTAATTGCCCCAAAGGCTTGGTCCATGCGGTCAGGCATATCTCTTCCTCCTTTGTCTTCTACTTATGAAGGACACATTTTGCCCACTCTCCTGGCAAAATGTAGCTGTTTAGATATTTGTTATTTTTACCTGCTTACCTTCCTTAGATACTAGCTTAGAGAGCTAGTTAGCTCCAAAACCTTTCTATCTACAATGGATTTCTTTTTACCTCAATAAATACTTTTTGAACTTTCAAGGAGACTTTGCAATCCTTTGCCATCCTGACTTGATGCCAATTAACAAGATAGATGGACAGAGTCTGACCTCCACATCCATAGATGCTGGATCCATGAATTTTGCATCCTTGGATTCAAATATGAATGCTTTGAAATTGTTTTTTTTTTAAACAACTTCAAAGCAAACGTTGATTTTGCCATTTCACTATGCCATTTTACATAATAGGACTTGAGCATCCTCATTTTTAATTTTTTCTGTATCCATAGGGGTTCCTGGAACCAAACCACAGTGGATTCCAAGGATTCACTATATATATAAACCACAGGATTAGGTCACAAGGCAAAAAAGTCATATATAATTAAAATGCAACTAGCATCAACATGATTGATTCAATCATCATCATCAAACTACAAAAAGATTAAAATAAATTCAAAAGCACATCAGCAAAAAGAGAAGGCTAATTTTAACACAAGGAAAGGAGAAAAATAAATTATTCTCCCATTACTTCCTGTTACAATTTGGTATATGTCGATATTCTGCTTAGAATACATTTTGTAGAGATGAGCTATATTCCCATTAAAAGGTGTTCACAGTGAAAAATGCTGACATCCTATAGCTGTAAAACCAATGCCAAATTATACAGGACTTAATAAGAACCAGAGGGAAGCATGAAATGAAACCCCAGATAATCAGGTGAGATATATTTTCTCAAGAAAATTATGTTTGTCTTGCTGTGACTCTCTCATTTTGTGCAGCAAGGGGCTGTTACATTTTCCTTATTTTTGATCAAAACTATTAGATTGAAAAACTATGGAGACAATTGCTGCCAAGGATATCACCTCAGCACATCATTTGATATTAGAAGCTGCTTCCAGAAGCTGTCCTGGTCAAAGCAGAAACTATACAAAAGAAATTTGATGTTCCACTTTTCAAATACAATATTACCCCCACATCCACTGGATTACTATCTGCAGTTTAATTTAATTTATTTCACAAAACACATAATCTCTTAGCATTTTCTAGATCCTCTAGTGTGATTGTTTGGTATTCTTGAGATAGAAATCCTTCGTTCCAATAGGGTTTACTTTTATCCATAGGTTTATATATCTACAGTCCAAGAAAGTATCTCCTGAGGATATGGGGATTGTACTGTAAAGATTGTACCTTTCTGCATTTGTTCAAGCAACATACAGTTTAGTGCTCTTTCCTCTGCATTTATCTTCATAAGCAAGTGAGGCACAAGAGTTTTAGGACCTCTTTCTCTGCTCCTTTTAAACTGTTACTTCAATGGATCTCTGTGAGTCCAGCTGGGATTGGTTCCCAAAGTCTGGTTCAGCCTGAGGACGTGGACAAGGTGCTTGGAGAGGTGAGGGCTACCACATGCATCCTAGACCCCTGCCCATCCTGGCTGTTGAGAGAAGCCAGAGGGGGGTTGGCCGAGTGGGTGAAGGTGGTGGTGAATGCCTCCCTTTGGGAAGGCATATTTCCAGTGAGCCTTAAATTGGCTGTGATCAAACCGCTGTTGAAGAAGCCATCACTGGACCCCACTCAATTGGAGAACTTTCGGCCTATTTCCAATCTCCCCTTTTTGGGCAAGGTCGTAGAACGTGTGGTGGCCGCACAACTCCAGGCATTCTTGGTAGATACCGATTATCTGGATCCGGCACAGACTGGCTTCAGGCCGGGGCATGGTACCGAGACAGCCTTGGTCGCCTTAGTCGATGATCTACGCCGCGAGCTGGACAGGGGGAGTGTGTCCCTGCTGGTTCTGCTGGACCTCTCAGCGGCCTTCGATACTGTCGATCACGGTATCCTTCTGGGGCGCCTTGCCGGGATGGGGCTCGGAGGTACTGTTTTGCAGTGGCTCCAGTCCTTCCTGGAAGGTCGGTCCCAGATGGTGTCCTTGGGGGACACCTGCTCGGCCCCACAACCATTGACTTGTGGGGTCCCGCAGGGTTCAGTACTGTCCCCCATGTTGTTTAACATCTACATGAAGCCGCTGGGAGAGATCATGGGTGAGGTGTCATCTGTACGCAGATGATGTCCAGCTCTGTCACTCCTTTCCACCTGTCACTAAGGAGGCTGTTCAGGTCCTGAACCGGTGTCTGGCCGCTGTATCGGACTGGATGAGGGCGAACAAATTGAAACTTAATCCAGACAAGACAGAAGTCCTCCTGGTCAGTCGCAGGGCTGAACAGGGAATAGGGTTACAGCCTGTGCTGGACGGGGTCGCACTCCCCCTGAAGACGCAGGTTCGCAGTCTGGGGGTTCTCCTGGACTCATCGCTGAGCCTGGAACCCCAGGTCTCGGCGGTGGCCAGGGGAGCCTTCGTACAACTAAGACTTGTGCGCCAGCTGCGCCCGTTCCTTGGGAGGTCTGACTTGGCCACGGTGGTCCACGCTCTGGTTACATCCCGTTTGGACTACTGCAATGCTCTCTACGTGGGGTTGCCTCTGAAGACGGCCCGGAAGCTCCAACTAGTACAACAGGCAGCAGCCAGACTAATAACTGGGGCGGCTTACAGGGAGCGTACCACCCCCTTGTTAAGCCAGCTCCACTGGCTGCCGATATGCTACCAAGCCCAATTCAAAGTGCTGGTTTTGACCTATAAAGCCCTAAACGGTTCTGGCCCAATCTACTTGTCCGAATGTATCTCCTCCTATGAGCCAGGAAGATCCCTGAGGTCATCTGGAGAGGCCCTGCTCTCAGTCCCGCCTGCCTCACAGGCGCGGCTGGTGGGAACGAGGGACAGGGCCTTCTCGGTGGTGGCTCCCCGGCTATGGAACACCCTCCCCAGAGATATACGACAAGCCCCAACCCTTTTGAGTTTTAGAAAAGCCTTAAAAACATGGCTTTGTGCCCAGGCTTTTAATGAATAAATGATAAAGACGACCCAGGTTGTTATATGGATAAAGTTGGAGGATATTGGACGAACGGATTTTAAACACGTTTTATGTTTTATATTTTATACTGTATTTAATTGGTTGTATTTTTTATATGTTGTTGTTTTTAATGATGTGTCGGCATCGAATTGTTGCAAATTGTACGCCGCCCTGAGTCCCTCCGGGTGAGAAGGGCGGGATAGAAATATTTGAAATAAATAAATAAATAAATAAAGTCCCATTTCTCTGATACACTGGAGCACTACCTAAAATAACAATAAACATAGGTGGTAGAGATGAAAGAGAAGGAAGGGTTTTTGTTTTGTTTTGTTTTGTTTTGTTTTGATATCATCTTGGATTTTAAAAGAAACCCACTTAAAGGCAGGAATAAAATGTTGCATCTGGTGGAAGAAATTGCCAGAAAATAATCCAGAATATATTTTTAAAAGAACATTTTGAGAACTACAGAAATAAATATTGCAAGAGAATGAAGTCAAGAGTATATGCTAATATCATATATCATCTAATTGCAGCCTTCAAATATGAAGATAATTCAAATGTTGGTAAATAATGACCTACAGTCATGATATTTGTGAGATTACTAAAAAAAATGAGAAGCGACTCTGCAGTCAAGAAATTGTGTGAGTCTCCTTTGGGGAGATAAAGCAGGGTATAAATAAATATTATAATAATAATACCCTTGTCACCATAGTTCCTTTCTGGTTCCCTTTGTGGTTGTTTAACTCCATCCTCATCAGAATTAAAAAAAATAAAATTAAATATCCATGGCTGATCAGCTGAAGGTCTTGCATACCAGGATAGTGAAAATTAAATTCCTGTGTTATGTAAGTAACATGCAATTATTCATAACTATGAAATGATCAATCTTTTCCAGCATTTACATAGAAAATAACCCTAATAAAATTGAATGCATTTTGCAGAGGGTTTTATTTAGTTTAGGGATTGACTGTAGGGCTAATATGCTTACATTCAGCTATTTTATTATTAACCAACTTGTTTAATATTAAACATGTTTTAATATTCACAAAATATTAATCATAAAATGCAATATTTACAATTTTAAAAATAAAAACAAAAACAAATTAAATCCAGTTATTTATTTATTTTTAATTTAGGGGAAATAAACATTGACTTTGAAATAGTGTCCCTTCAATGATATGTGTTACACACACACATGCATTTATCTTCTTCAAAATGTTCTTTATCTGTAATGGGTATCTAATGCTCACAGCCTCTATACTATTAAATCAGTAAGAAAAAGGAAATGTGGGGAAGGAAGCTTTAAAAAGATTTTAAAAATGAAACGACTATAGAAGAGCAGAAATTATTCACAGGACTTTTGAAAATGCAAACATTTTCTCTTCATCCTTCTTCTTTTATAAAAAGAATTGTAATGCTTTTGACAGCATCCAAAATTCCAAGCTAAGGGGACTGTCTGGTTTATGTAAAACAAACCAGAGAGGACTTAAATGGCATTCACTTGTCAAGGGAATCTTGCTGGTTGCTCAAAATAAATGTAACATTTGCTCTCTTGAAAGTGCTTTTTAAGAAAAGAAAATCCTTTATTTGTTATCATACTATTTTTTTAACAAAAAAAAAAACCCAGAAGTCCCAAAATGACTGAGCAATATCCATGTGATATAGATTCCCAAGGGATGGTTATGGGAGGCCTAGCTCAGGACTCCTTCAAGCCACTGGTCACCTTGAAAACATCTTTTATTTATTTACTACATTTATATCCCACCCTTCTCACCCCAAAGAGGACTCAAAGTGGCTTACAAATTATATTTACATACAATGTATTATATCACTAGAACAGCACAACACTAGCACTATATACCAGTATATTATACCACACCACTATACTGTAATATTACCAGTAATATTACATGTAATAAATAGTATATGAGTAATATTATTATATTGTATTATTAGCATTATATTGCATTACATTATAATATTATTACCAATATTACATGTATATACAATATATTAATTATTATCTATTATTGTAAATTATATTGTATATACATTATTATATATATATGTACACACCACACACACACACACACACACACACACACACACATATATATATTATTAGCATAGCCTGCTACTGGGGGGAGGGAACAGAAGACAAGATGGAAATGTCTTCCCAGCTTCCCCTCTTCGCTCTGGCCCCTCTACACTCCTATATAATCCAGTTTCCAAATCTAGACTATCTGCTTTGAACTAGATTATATAGCAGTAGAGACTCATATAATCCAGTTCAAATCAAATAATCTGGATTCAGAAACTGAACTATATGGCAGTGTAGCTCCAGCTACAGTTGAATGTGATTTTAAAAATGCACAAACCCAATGAAGACTTATCCATGTTGCCTGAAAGCCTCTCTATTTATTAAATGTTATAATTCACATTCCCACAAATATTTGTCTTACATTCATGCCATGTGCAGAGTTCATAGTATGACATGCAAAATGTTAAGGTTCAAATCCTTTCTGAAATCTTTGTGGGGTTTTTTTTTTTGAACAGTTACAAAATGGCAAACCCACTGTTTATTAAAGTCACGCCAGCTTGAGAAGCCATGTGTCCAATTTCATTCAACTATTTTATAAAAAATAAAACAAGAATCCTACTATCTGGTAGAAAAATCCCTGGACCTGACATCAGGTCCATACACAAACCTGTCAGTCCTGGGATATGGTCTCCCATTGTCCTCATATGTGATGGTTCATGGGCCATGTAGTCCTGTTCCTAGTGCTGTTGTGACAGATGAAGAGGAAAACTTGGGTTTTCCACCATTTCAGCCAGAAAAGGAACTATCTCAGCCAGAAATGGAGCCTTTGCACCTGCAGGAGGTTTGTATTCCAGAAGTCTGTCAAACAAGCCCTGAGCCAAAATCTCCCCCGTTTTCTCGCCATGATTTTTGTAAACAACAGAGGGGAGTCGAACAGGCGTCTCGCAGGAGTGCTAGGATAGCTGCTAAGCATTCAGCTGATTAAGCCTGCTTTCCATGGGAAACTTTAAGGAGTCATGCATCTGGACTCAGAGAATAGCTTTCGTTTCTGGTTCTCCAGAGAACTGCTCTTTGGCGGGAAAACGGGACCCTATTTAGGTGTTTTACCCACAAAGGGATCTTGCGGAGTCAATTCGTCAGCTACCGGAGTAGCGTGTGTGGACAGCTACTCCCGCTTCCAAGCCTTTGTTCCTGATTCCAAGCCTTCGTTTTCAGCCTTGTTTGCCCCACGGATCTTGCCTTGCTTTCCAGGACTCAGCCTTGCCTTGTTTCCCGGACCTTGCCAAGTAATTACCACGGATCTTGTTCTTGTTCCTCGTTTTCTTGTTGCCTTGAATCAAGCCTTGTTTTTCCAAGAATCAAGTTGCTTCCTAGCCTCGCTCTAGTTTCATGGACTAAAGGACCTTATCATCTCCCCTCACTTTGCTTGGCAAAGTGAGTGTTTCGGTTATTGGATTACAACTTTGGACCTTAATATTTCATATTGGACATTGCTTCTTTGGACTAATTTTGCCCTTTCCTGAAAGGTCTACTTCTGGACTATTTTCTACACTTGTTTTTATTAACTTTATATATTCCTTCAATAAAGATATTAGATAGATTCTGGCCTCTGTGTATGGTTATTGGTGCTCTGCAGCCTGGGTCCTGACATCATATCCTTTTTTTGGAAGCAGATCAAGATGGAAGGAGAATAGGGGACATCCAGCAGAAGTGTGTTTTTTTAAAAAATCACCCCATTATGTGCTGAACTGTATATTATTACATGCTGATATGTTAATATAAACACAACAAGATTTACATGTTTGCATATGAAGTCCAGTACATAATGAAGGAATTGCTCTTTCCCCCCAATTCTTAATTCAACCTCTATTTAAGATTATAAAGTGTAAAATAAAGAATTTCAGAGAGTTCTAATTGTTCTCCATTTGTGCTTCCTTTGAACCACATGTGTGTCCATTTAATAGCTATTTGATCTGCTGTTTTAGGCTTTTAAAAATGCACATGCACTGGAGAAGTCTACCCAGGGGGCAAGGAAGGAAAGCACATGTTTTGCAGGACTGCAGGGATATACCTTTTTCAGGCTGAATCAGGCTTTAAGCACACCTTTTTAACACATGCTTTTTTGCTCTTAACCCAATCCCTCCCACACTTTGGCTAAATGCTATTTAGCCACCCCCACCTCTTAACCCAGTTACAGCATGTGTAGAAGAGCCTTAATACTTTGTGTGTTTGGCATTGATGATATACTCCCAACATCTTGAATCATATGTGTGATTTTGAACACTGGATTCCAATTTACTTCTCAGCTCAGTTCAAGGAGCTCCTTTTAATCCATTGCATCATAAGCTACCAAAGGCAAGATGAGTCTGTACAGAATTTTTGATTTTCATGAATGGTCCTATTAATGAATGACCTTTTGAAGCTAGTCTGGTGGGAGCATGCCATTGCTTCAAAGGTAATTAGCAAAAACACACAGAGAAATGTATGACATCTTATACGGTTCTGACAGTTATTCAGACTCCCCACTTCCTACCCTAATTGGTTGAAAAGGAAGGTGACTATGATATTCACAGAGATTGGCGGGGGGTTCCCTGAAATCACAGCCAACAGGTGGGGTTTTCCATGGTGGGGAGAATGGCAGGCGGGAATTGGTCTGTTCAAGGAACCAATCAGAGAGGGCACAATTCATAAGGGAGCAATAGTGTAGGTATACCAATGAGTTTCTGATTAACCGAAATGTCTAATTCCATGTAAAACAAAGGTGCAAGGCTCAAAAGAGAAATGTGTTGTTTCCAGACAACCAAAGGTTTGGCTGATGGCATTGAGAAGTAAATGGATCTGCATCTACTAAGCCTCAAGCTGAGAACATCCCAAGCTTATTTTGTTGAAAAAAGAGGGTCATCTATTGACATATATACAAAAGTCCTGATAACAATCTGGCTTGGGAAATGGCTGGAGGGATCCTGGCAATGGTCCCCTTTCCCAGGTCATTGAGTGGTGGCTGCTTTCAAGTGACAATCCATAAATTTAGAAGACAGTTATACATCCTATACAAGGAATTGATACAGTATACAGTTTAGGAAAGATACAAATTACACAAAAATCATCAAATTGTTACATTTTTAAAGGGTTAGACACAATCAAGTTTGTATGCTATAGCTGCTACTAGATCCATTACGGAGCCTTTAATGCTTTAGAATTACGCAACTCTGGACCGCCAAAAAAAGTTTGTAATAAAAAGAAAAAAAAATCATATATTTACTTGTAGTCTCTTAATGAACTATACATCTTTTAAGTGGAGAGGTATTGTGGCTCGAGAACAGTAGGAACATTTGTATAAAAGAAAGTTTTAGCTAAAAGAATGGAATCCAATTTGTTCATTGAATGTGCCTAATGTTTGATATCTGTTTAGTGTTTACACAACATAAAACCCAGAGTTAAACAGTGGTAGCAAGTACTCCAAAAGTCATCTCCAGTGAGCTGAGCAATCTTCCAGAACCAATTTTGAGTCATCTTGATGGCATGGAAAGTGGGAAGGGAAGAAAGCTATTCCTGTACAATATGACAGTTTGAAATAAAAAGTTTAATCTGACTGTTTGCGTGGGGATGTGCGACACAGTTACTGCTTCTGAGACCACAAATAACACGAGTCCAGGGTTGGATGAAAAAACTGGCCACAACTTGTTTATTGATTACAGAAACAGCAAATGGGTTGGCTGCCATGCATGGGTTCTGGATCCAGAGGTTAGCCAGCCCAATGCTGACCAATACCGAAACAAAGCCAGGATGCAGCCGGGCCAATACCGGTACATAGTTAATCTTGCATCCCTGGCAACCACCATACACTCCTCCCGCCATCTGGTGGGGGGGGGGGAGGTGGAAACCAGATCCAAGGCCCATGCCAAATGCCCACCAAGTTGTGACAAAGAAGAAAATTAAACAAACTACTACCAAAAAAGACATGCAGGGAGGGAGCGGTGGGACAAAGAACGAAGGCCCAGTGCCTTCAAAGACCCCGGGAGCAGCCTTAAGAAGGCTGCCTTGGCCAATCAGCGGCGGGCCCCGGCCAACAGGCCCACAAGTAGGCCCCAGCCACTGATAGGCCAGCTGCCGTCCTTGGCGGAAAACCTTCCCGCCACGCCAAGGGGGTCCTGGGAAGGAGAAGTCCTCTGCCGGCGCCATTGGAAGCATGAAGCGCCTACCCCCGCAACGGCCACACCAGGTAAGTCTGTCCCTTCTTATCTCTGTACAAATCTCATGCCAAAGATCATCTCTGACAGTCAAAATCTTTTCTCTATACTCCAGGAATGCATCTGAATGGACAGTTATTGGAATTTAAGAGCCAAGTCCTTTGCACAATTTAAAAATATTACCTAGTACTCCTTATAGTGACACCTGCCTATCCACAAAGTAGGAGAATCAGAACCACAGAGTACAACCAAAAGCAAAGGTATTGCATTGATGCTTTCTCTTCTTTGGCACTATATTGTAAAACAAGACAGATAAATTAACAATCCAGAGGAAGGTTTTTTCTATCACCTTAATCAGCAGCCAATGATATGAAGGGGAAGCAGGAAAACAGGCAATATGACTATGATACATCATGCCTTGTTTTAATGAATGCTACAGAGAATAATCCCTCAAAATTCTTCACATTTATTGTCTGGCTGGTAAATGCCAACATTGTCATGAAATTCAAATTCTATCCCAGAATTTTTTTCTAGACTTCCTACAACTCAGTTTGTATCCATTTAAAATACCAGATACATTTCAACCATAGCAGAGCCCAACACATCAATGTTTTCTCTTTGCATTAATGCTAGTGACAACACCAATGTTTATATGCGCAGTGTGGTGGTTTCTACTTCATAAAAGGCCACATTTATTCAAGCTAAGCAGAGGGTTATGAAGGTGGAGAGAATTCTTGACACTACACAAAATTAAAACACCATGAAGCATCAATAATAGAATCTGGGGGTTCCCAAATGGATGAAAATTGCCTGGTTTGCAACAGTGCTGCTGATTTCACAGGCAATGCTTCCCCTTATCAAAACTCCTGTCACTGAAATTACACTCCAAAGGAGAATAAACCTGACAAGATAGACAGGGTTTGGAAGCAGCTGCATAATTACACGCATATGAAGCAGCCCCCAGCTACATTTATGATTCTCACATCCCAAGGAAATTGAAGAGGGACAACATATAACACGTCCATGTAAAAGGATGGACAAATAACATTTTGTGGCAGAACTATTTGCCCTCTGTCCACAGACTGACACGTTTATCAATAAAAAAATCTACAGCCTTGTTGAATGAATGTTTAGTTTAACCAAGTAAATGCTCTAATGATTGCTTGTATGTTCAAGGAATCATCCTTCACTGAGATATTTCCCAGTCAGCCAGCTCTTTATACGGCTGCTGCATGATTCCCTCAGTAGCAGCATCAACCTCATTACTAGTTAGGAATATTCAAGTCTCAGCCATGCAACTCGTCAATAATTGTGAGCTATCTGTCAAATATTTAGTACAAAAAAGTCACATTTTTTAAAATTGTCACACATGATTCCCACGTTCAGAAACATTTGCAGACTAGAGACACATATGGTGCATAATGTTTTCCTGCAACTTGTCTTGCTGATGTTCTCTGTTCTACTAGCTGGTTTTAAGGACTTTTAAAATGTATTATTATTAAACAGCTAGCCATAGCAAAGCATCCGTGCTTCTCTCCCTTGGGATATCTGACAAACCTGAGATCCATGTTCCAATTGTCCAGGGACATCTCTTTTAAAAAAAAAGAACAAAAAATCCTTGTGAATGCTACAGTTTTAAGATGTTCATCTGTTATTTGCATAATACACTGCCATGACTGAGAATTTAGACTCTAAGGAGTAGGAGGAGAATCCTTCAAATCAGTTGGTCAAATAGGAGTTTCAAAATGCTCCTGAGGTGGATCAAATTCCGATTGGTCCAGGACAGCTGGACCAATTGGATGAAAAGGTCTCACCCTCAAGCCCTCAGTCCGGGTGAGCAGAAAAGAGAACAGAGTAAAATTGCCAATGAGATTTCTCACCAAACAAAAAAAGTTATCTGAATCAGCTAGCTACAATAAATTTAAGAAACAACTCTAATTCATGTTTCCTCTTGGAAACAACTGACAACTCTTCAGCACTAAGATGTATTCCCATGGTTCTGCTTCTGATCCCTGAAACCAGAGTCACAGTGGCACAGTCTTTCTAGGTAGGGAATCTTCCAATATTGACCCTCGAGTACAGCTCATGGGATGGCATGACATCTTGCCAGAGTAAAACCCCTCCGATGGTTGGGTACCTCTAGATTAGTTAAGTATGTCACAGGGGAGGTAAGGTTTCTACTTACTTCATTAACAATAAAGGTTGGGGCACTGGCTAGATCCAATTGGTGCTCTGTGTCTAATATATGTTGTTTAGTGAGTGCTTTGGCTTGGATGTATCCCATACTTAGTAGCAGCCCTGGAGAGAAACCCAGAGATGAAGTTTTAGTTGCTACTGCCTTTTTCCATTTGGACTGAAAGTCATCCCACTTAGTTAGTGGGGCAAGACCAATGGAAGAAAGGGATAATCTGAGCCAGTATTTGAGTATTACCACCCATAGCCTAGCCTTCATTTTCATGAAGACTGTCTCTAGTCTCAGGATCAATCTTAGAAATTTCAATAGCACAAGCTCTAGTGGGGCAAAATGGAGAAGGGATCTAGCTGGGCTCCATACAGGAGTTATCCATACAGGTTTGGCTTCAAATAGTTTGAGTGTTGCAGGTGTAAAGTGGACACCTTTTGAGTTGAGATATTTTAAAATGGTAGTTGAGCTCCTTTGCTCAGTTTCAGTCATGTGGTCCCCATGGGCTTTTCTGCTACTGGTAGAATACTATATGAAACATGGGGCCTGCTCAATTTTATGTCAGTTTATGCTCCAGGAGTAACTCTTGGGTCTTTTGGAAAATGCCATGATTTTGGTTTTCTGGTAGTCTTGGGCTCTTTGAGTGACAGCGAGTCTGGATAGAATAGAACTTCTTTATCCAAAGAATCACTTAAACCCTGTGTAGGTTGTGGGATCCCAGACTGACTTCTTTTATTCAGAATCAAATTACAATTCAGCAGCAGTTCCAGTCTCTTAATAATTTCCAGTTGTTTTTGCTCAGGAAGAACTTTGAAAAGAGTTCTTGAGATTATTTTCCAAAATCAGGTTTTGTATTTCAGTAGAATACTCCCTTAAACTTCCTGAGCTCAGCTGAGGATTTCTTGCTCTTGAAACTAAACGAAGTATAACATTGTTGTAGAACACATGGTTTGGAAATATGCCTTTTGTTTGGCTCTCAAGCACAGAAGCATTAAAGATATACATTCTGAAAATAAACGTAATATGACTTATTTGGTAACTTCCAGAAGTCAGAATTCTGGCTGAGCTACAGCTTCCATGATGGTCAGATATTCTCAACCAACGGAACATTTGTAAGAATATTCCAGTCTCTTTTTCCAGGTTATGGCTTTCCAAACCAGGGTGAGATTTCATACCCTTTGAATGGTTGAATAAAATGAAAATGGCATAGAGGACCAAGGCATTGTCTGCAAAGTCTTTAGGCCATGAACACTAATGCCAATACCGATAACACCAACCAGTACTAGAATGTAACTTATTCCAACTAAGTTTGAAAACCCAAAAATTTTGTACAGAGGTGTGGCTATATGCACTTATAATAGCCTTCACAGCCATACAGTCGAGGAAAATCCAAAACGATGGGCCACTGTTTTGACACCTATATATACACTTGCTCGAAAAGCTGTTATTTTCATCAAAAGATTATACTGCCCATGGTAAACTATAATACAATACAGCAGGTACAATTAAGAACAATGCATGGTTACTGCCCCAACTTTCCACAACTCAATCCTATGGAGGCTGAACTGACCTTAAAGGGAATAATGAAGTTGGAGAGGGAGCGAAGATGGCATGTGGTGTCATCTTCCCTGCTAAGCAAAACACCTCAGTATTCCAGCACTGTGGATGTCTGCAATGCAGTCTATCCATAATTATTGTCAAAGGCAAAATTAAAGTATTCCAGCTGGGTAGTTTTGCATATGACAACACTTCTTATCACTGATCCAACTCTTCTCTTGATCACAGAGATTCCTATTGGCCAAATGGGCTGTTAAAATTTCTTCTTGATCCCTCTCCCTCCTTCTGTTCTAATGGCTAACAACCAAGAATATTGATAGAGTTTCACATTAAAGCATAATTTGATTCTTTCTGGCATTAAATGCCAAAGACACAAAGACTGGCATCCTGTAAGGCAAATATGATATTGTAAGCTAGACTTATGACCTTGTAACTTCTTTGTATTCACATTTGAAATTGCGGCATCATAGCCATGACCATAAATGTCCGCAAATGCCCCCTTAAAAGTCACAAAGGATCTCCAGCAATAGAGTTCAGTGATGCTGGAGCATGGAGCACAGTCAATCACTGCCAGGAAGGAGCTGGTCACATAATCCTATAGTGTCTTGCTCAACAGCACCGTAAAGCTCAGTCACTTGGAACTAGCTAATTGGTCTTAAGATGGATTCCAGGAAATGAGTAAGGAGATGAAGCATAGCTGTGATGTTGTAGATAAACCTCTAATGCACAACATTTATCAACATATCCCAATAAACAGGGATAGTTATCACAAGTATGTAATTATTCAGTAATTTTGTTCTTTAAGTAAGCAATGAATAACTCCAGCATTTTTCTCACTGGGATAAAGTTTTGAAACGTGTTCCATTTTCCTAGATTATTTGCCGATTGACACACATTCTGCAGATAATTTCCATGCATTATTTGTGCCCAGAAAAATTGGTATGAATAAATGCTATTTTCTGTGCAGAAAACACTAAAAACTATATATTGCACAACATTCATATGTAGCATTTTCTACACTACCTTTGTTTATGGCGTTTTGTTATAAAATAAAACCTGCTTTTAATATGCTGTCCAACCACCCCTATAATACCCATTCAACTATACAGTAGAGTCTCACTTATCCAACACTCGCTTATCCAACGTTCTGGATTATCCAACGCATTTTTGTAGTCAATGTTTTCAATACATCGTGATATTTTGGTGCTAAATTCGTAAATACAGTAATTACTACATAGCATTACTGCGTATTGAACTACTTTTTCTGTCAAATTTGTTGTATAACTTGATGTTTTGGTGCTTAATTTGTATAATCATTACCTAATTTGATGTTTAATAGGCTTTTTCTTAATCTCTCCTTCTTATCCAACATATTCGCTTATCCAACGTTCTGCCGGCCCGTTTATATTGGATAAGTGAGACTCTACTGTATATGTTTTTTGCTTTATATGATTATCTTTAACAGACTTGTTCTATTCTCATCTCACATTTGTTTAACCACCATATCCATATACCTTACCCATGTAATTGATTATTTTACTAATCATGAAGAGAGACAACTCAATGACCCCATTGCAAACATTGCAAACATTCCATGATTCTATGATTTTTTTATTCAATTTTTTAATTTTTAAGTTTCATATTCTTCACCATTTTGTTGTTTTTTAATGATGTAAAGATAAATTAGGAGCAATGGGAACATCAATCATGTTCAGAGGTGTTGTATGTGGATAAGAATATTCTCCTTAATATTTTCCTCAGTAGCCAAATTTATATATGTGAAGGGATTGAATAATATAACCTATTCAAAAGGAACAGGTGAAACAGAAAGAAATGAATTAATATCAAGTATGTATACATCTTTTAAAAATCTGTGTTATCATGCAAAGATGGTTAAGAGGATTTGGATAAAATAAAAAAAGAGGAAATAATAATGAAATCACTGTAGGAGTCTTCTACAGTTTGCCAACCAATACAGTAAACTTGGATGATGCCATCCTATATTGGATGATCAATATTAGAAGAGGATAAACACACTAAGGAGTCCATAACTATCCCAGTATCTGTAGGCAGTCAAAACTTTGCTTAGAATAAAAGGTAACATCTTACTAAGCAATCATCATCCAACAAATAAAACAATTATTCTAGACCTGTATCTATCCAGCAAGAGAGAACTGACTGATCAAGGGAGATTAATTGGCTACTTGAATATAAAGATATGCCATCTTGGAATTAATGATGTTAAAGAAAAACAAAGATGAGTATTATGAGATTTCACCCAGAATTTCAGAAAAGCTAGACTCATTGACTAAAATCCTACATTGCACTTGTGTAGTGTAAATCTAAATTTATATAATTACATTATGGTTGCACTTCACCATTGTTCCACTAAATACCAACATTATGCATCTTCCAATGTTTGCTTCACATCTTTTATTATATGTTGGTGAATTCATAGTGGCTGCTTGTGTAATCCCAGTGAATCAAGTGTACACAGAAGGCACTGACAAAAAGTTATAGACAATTCAAGAATACACAACTTCATAGATAGAGCACATTGGCCAGTTCAAACTTGAGTAGATTCATACTGTCAATTGGTGAGTTAGACGTAAGTCATTACACTGGAATATCCAGTTGATTAGTTGGCTCAGGTCTAGCTGGTACTAACATAGGATTTAGGCCCATTGGCATATGCAATAAAAACTCATTATCTCTATTGCACATTGATCAAATACTAAAATCAGACAACAGACATGAAAGGGAATTTAAACATGCATACAATAAAATCAGGATTCTATTTATAATGAGTTAAATAATGTTGGTAGGGGTTTTCATCTTTAATGCAGAAAAGATTGATCCAAATAAAAAGAAAAGACTATGTGTTGTGAAAAAGAATGAAAGAAGAGTTGTCAGCATTTTGTGAATAAATAATCTATGCTCTGAAAGATGTAATAAAGGTCATCACATAAATAACTATGGCTTTATCCAGAAGTTAAGTGCTGTGATTTATTTTGATACTGAAATTGCAAGTGCATTGATTTGAGCATCCTGAAATATTTTCTGATTGCTTCTGTGAGGCTTCATGAACTTTGTTTCTATGAAGATTTTCCCCTCATACTACTTTACACATGGACAATTAAATTACAGTACCATCTGATGGGTCTGGGATGGGGCAGAGATACAAGGGAACTCTGAGCATTCCATAAGTTTGTAGAAAACTTTGAAAGTATAAAGTTGTCCCTCTGTCACTTTGTATGAACCTAGTCATGACATTCTGGGAGCAGAATGGGATGGAAGGTGGCCTTGGAACTAGGGATATAAGGAATATTTATTAATATTCTCATCCTCCACTGAAAAAAATGTTAGGTTTACATTGGAATGATGAGAACAACTAAAAAAGTTCTATTCAGTTAAAAAAATCAGTTGCATCAGAGGCTAAAATATTCTTTCTTTAAGAAAACATTTTTGCAAAGGTGTATTTTGTATGAAATATATTTTCGGGAGCCCCTGGTAGTGCAGTGGGTTAAACCTCTGAGCTGTTGAACTTGCTAACCAAAAGGTTGGCAATTTGAATCTGAGAAGCGGGGTGACGCCCGCTGTTAGCTCCAGCTTCTGCCAAACTAGCAGTTTGAAAACATGCAAATGTGAGTAGATCAATAGGTACCACTCTGGTGGGAAGGTAACGGCTCTCCATGCAGTCATGCCGGCCACATGACCTTGGAGGTGTCTACAGACAACACCAGCTCTTAGGCTTAGAGATGGAGATGAGCACCAACCCCAGAGTCAGACACAACTAGACTTAACGCCAGGGAAAACTTTATCTTTACTATATTTTTGGGAGGGGGTCTGTGTGCAAAAAAACAGATAATGTGTTTCTTGCTCCCCCAAAACAGGACTATTTCCCATAGAAACCACTGTGCTTTCTGCACACATTTTCTGTGCAGAATAGTAATGTGTTTTGGTATAAAAAACTGCTTCTTCAAATCTATGCAGAACCCACATGTAAATCCATAATTTGGAACACTTTAAAAAACAAAACAAAAAAAACCAACAACAATATATTCTGCCTTTAACCTTGCTCAGCAAAAGGATGCTTTGCACAGGAGCAATTCAAGGGTAAAGTTTAAAAGATTTGTTCTGTTTAAGTGCACATATTTCTGCATGAAAAGGTATAAAGGAATCCTCTAGCAATTGAGAAAAAAAATGTCTAACATAAACTTTTGTTCTGTGGCTGTCTATTAAAGTTCACTATTTGCTAAATTCACATTTTCTTATGTTTATGAATTACAGACTACTTTCAAGAAAACACACTATGACAAAAGCTAGATAACCACAAGGTATGCAACGAATAAAAAAGCATGTGCATCAACTGCCAGAAGCAAACTAGACAATAGGTTGAAGTGTCAAATTCTAAGGGTCTTCAGCTCCCTTACTTTTTCTTCCTTATACTAAGAAAGTTATATAAGAGTGTTTCTGTTTTTTCTTTCCTTCTCTTTCTCTTCGTTCTTTCTTTTTTCCTACCCCTTAAATGTTACACAGTGAAATGTACTTCTTATGTTTGGATTTGAATGAACTCCTTGCCCTCTTGGGAAAAAATTAAGGAAAAAATCTTCAAATACATGCCTTGAAACAGATTTATTTATATATGTCAAATATTTTAACCCTTCTTTCATATCCAAATAACCTGGAGAACAAGGATGTGAATCATTTGCTTCATTCTTATGCTAGCAGTTTTCTTTCAATCTCGTTTTCTTTCCTTGCATGAAAAGATGTGTGGGGTTAATACACACTTTAAATGAATATGTTTCAAATGTATTTTGATGCATGTGTTTTGTACAGGTTGCCTAAAGCACAGTTCTGTGCATTTTCCCATACAGTGAACTATATGCATATTTTAACAAAGATTTTCTTTCTCAGATCGAATTACACTTAATTGTATTTATTCTTAACCACCATTTTTAGAGTGCTAGAATTCAAGGTGGCTTACAGTATGTGTGTGTGTGTGTGTGTGTGTGTGTGTGTGTGTGTGCGTGCAAGTGTGCATTCATGCAAGTAACCCAACACATAAGATCAAATGTCCAAAACTTTGTTTTTAAAATGCTATAAAGCTATCTAGTGTTTTAAAGCATGAAAAGCAAAAATAGCAGAGAACACAAATCAATTCTTTTCCTTTGGGAATACCCCATTTTCACAAGCTTCTTGTAAAAAAATCTTTTTTAAACTGAAGAATGGATATCAAGGAGGAAAGCTGGGAAGTTCCAGAGCCCCAAATCGCCACCAAATTCCCTGTGAGATTTCTCCAAATCTTTGATCTCGGGAAAGCTTCAGCTAGCCTTTTTCTGGCCCATACAGGGTTTTACAAGTCATAAGCAACAATTTCAATTGTGTCCACAGATGAATTTGGGCACAGCCAAGAAGTTTTAACAAGCTATTGCAATCCATCTTTGGGGGCAGTTAACTACTTGAGGCAAGGGGTGCTTCACTGGAAAAATAAATAAAGCACATTTAAATATACTTGTTTAAAGGGAAGCACAACTACTGTTGGTTAACCTCAAGTGAAGAACACAGTATGGATGTGAGATATCATGACAAAAATATCCTTTCCTTAGCTTCAAACAGGAGCTTCCAAAACAACTTGTGAATAGCATCTTCAAACAGAGGAAAATGGGTTTATGGAAATACATTCCTTGCATTCAATCTGTCAATTGATTCTTAGTGATATGTAAGTGCTTTAAAGGAAGCACCATCTTCTTGAACTGCACTAGAAGTATAAAGAGACAGTGTGTCAAAATCAGTATCATAGAAGGTGACTCTATGTTTTGTTTTGTCTTCCAAGAACAGCCTTAAGACACTGTAGTAAGTAAATGAAAACTGCTTTACTTTAGCAAAACATAAAGTACAGTACACTTAGTGAAATAATGCAAAAGAAAGCCAGGAAGTCTTACTTCAGACAAAGAAACAGGCATAAATCCAGATGTAGACTTGGAACAGGCACACAGAGTGAAGGTATCAGAGTCAGCTTGTTACCAGCAGGAGTTGGCTGCACCTGCTTCGGCTTTTATAGCCCTGGGTCCCCACACAGCTGCTAGGGCAGTTCCTAATTACTCAGCTGCATTTCTGACATCTAATCTAGCTGAACAACATCTCTGCTCTGTTTCCTTTTGCCTCTCCTGGAATGAGAGTACTAGCAAAGTCTCCTCCTTAGACTCCAACTCACCCTCAGATTCATGAACACTTTCCTGCTCCCCTTCCTCTTCTGAAGAAGAGGAATCCCTGAAACTCTAGCAGAGCAAGTTGGGAAAAAAATCTGCATTATCCACAGGTATCAAGTTGCAAATATCGCAGATTGTGGAATGGTTTCAGGCCACCTTCTGTGGTGTGTGTAATCACCATAGGAGCCTCAGACTGGATCCAATATCACCAATCTAATCACCTGCACACCAAAAGTGCTTTCTTCTTTGCCAGTTTGAAGCTGACCTAAGTGGACTCATGGGTCAGATGAGTCAAGGTGAAGATGAATGGACTCTGATGCCCACATGATGCATTAGGTTGATTGGTCCTAATAACCCCCAGGTTGCTTAACACAACCTTACCCCAACCTTAAAAATTGTGGAATGCTCTGGAGTTTTGTGGTTCTCTGTACAATTGAGCCAGTTCCTATTCAGAAGCAGTTGCAGCTGTTCATATGGCCATTGTACTTTCCCCAGGTTCAGCAGCTACGGGAAGGGGCTAGCACTTACTCTCTCCCTCTTGTACTCAGCTTAGCATGGACCAGTGGGGACAAAATTGCCCATGGGAATCCTAAGGCAAACCTATTATTATTATTATTATTTTATTATGACACAGCAAACAAGATAGATATGCTGGATTTCGTATCACAAAATCACAAGTCTAGGACTATGTGATGTATTTTCGGATGATGCGTGCAGATCCCAGTAGGGTGGCCTTTTGCAGTTGGCAGATCGTGATTTTGTCAATGTCTATTGTTTCCAAATGCCGGCTGAGATCTTTTGGCACGGCACCCAATGTGCTGATCACCACCGGGACCACCTGCACTGGTTTCTGCCAGAGTCTTTGAAGTTCAATCTTGAGGTCCTGATAGCGGCTGAGTTTTTCCTGTTGTTTTTCATCAATGCAACTATCACCTGGGATGGCGACATCAATGATCCAAACCTTTTTCTTTTCCACAACTGTGATGTCTGGTGTGTTGTGTTCCAGAACTTTGTCAGTCTGGATTCGGAAGCCCCACAGTATCTTTGTGTGTTCACTTTCCAATACTTTTGCAGGTTTGTGATCCCACCAGTTCTTTACTGCTGGGAGGTGGTACATTATTATTATTATTATTATTATTATTATTATTATTATTATTCCCCACTTCATCTCTCCCAAAGGGGACTCAACATAAAAGCATTAGTACATAACTTAAAATATATAAATATACAAACATTAAAACAGAATTAAATATAAACAGTTTTTAAAATCCATGGTTAAAAACCATTCAAACATACAATATTTAATGCACATTCGAGTTAAAACCACAGCACCTACTGACTTGATCTTTAAAACCTTCTTCTTTAAAAGCCTGCCTGAGTAAAAAGGTTTTAGCCTGCTACTGAAAGGACAACAAGAAGGGGCCCATTCAGGCTTCCCCGGGTAGGGAGTTCCAGAGTCATGAGGCAGCCACTGAGAAGGCCCACTCTCTCTTCCCACCAACCGAGCTTGAAATGGAGGTGGAACTGAGAGAAGGGGCTCTCCTGAAGATCTCAAGGCCCTGGCAGGTTCATACAAGGGGATGCAGTCAGCCAAATAGCATGGATTCAAACCATGTAGGATTTTAAAAGTCATAACCAGCACTTTGAATTTTGCCCAAAAACAGACTGGCAGGCAGTGGAGTTGCTGCAACGGGGGGGGGGGGGGGGGGTGTCCACTTTCTGTAGCCAGCCCCAGTAAGCAACCTGACTGAAACATTTTGAATCAGCTGAAGTTTCTGAGCACTCTTAAGAAGCAGCCCCACATAGAGCATGTTACAGTAATCCAGACAGGATGCAACTAAAGCGTGTACCACAGTGGCCAGATCTGGCTTCTCAAGGAACAGGCGTAGTTGGCACACAAATTTTAATTGTGCAAAAGCCCTCCTGGCCACCTCCGACACCTGGGCCTCAATTCACATTCAACAAATATCGACATTTTTTTTTTCTGTAACCCCTCTCAAAATTGTTCATCCCAATGAACAAAAATAGGTATTTGGGTTTGATACGGATGCTGATGGTATATTGGTCCCTGGGGTAAATTGGTTCCTGCAGTGCATAACCTCTCTTGATTCAGGCTACACACACTCTGACAACTTTACTCTATTGTTCCATATGGGTTTTAACATTACAAAAGGATGGGAGTATTTCTTTCAACACACTATAGCATAAACTTCCAGAAGCCAAAGCAGTAGCTCCTTATTTATTGGTTTGATTTGATTGATTTAATGTATGCCTTGTCTTTCTCCCAGCATGGAAGCCAAAGTGACTTTCAGCCATTTGAAACCACAATGCAGCTTAAAATAACTATGAATTTATTTTTGCTAAATAAGAATGCCAGGATCCCCCTATTATACATTATTTCCAATTTCTGCATATATTTGTGAAAGCTAGATAGTGAAAAAAGATAATGATAAAAGGACTTATTTGAAATGTGGTGCTGATAGGCTACTTAAAGACAAATAAATGAATCCTAGAGCAAATCAAACCTAAACTAAATGATTAAATAGAGGCTTTAGACATATCATTAAATGACATGACTCACTGGAAAAAATGAAGAGGCATTAGGATAAAAAAAGGAAGACCACATTCTCGGTCCATCTATGCTGCCATATAATACTGTTTGAAACTTAGTGTAGACTGATATAATGTAATTCAGTGCAGTTAAATTGCATTATATGAGTTTACGCTGACCATAAAATGCAATTTCAAACTGCATTATATGACAGTGTAGATGAGACCATAGATGGATTAACTGAGTAAAAGGAGTCACAGACTTGAATTTGCAAGACCTATATAAAACTGTTGACAATCAAAATTCTTGGAAACCGCTCATTCACAGTAGTACTGTACATTAAACCAAGGTCGATGTGTAGGCAAGTATCAACAATAAAAACCTAGAGTTGAGGCATGCTTGCTCATATTCTAAGCAGAAGTTAATTAGTTAAAGTTGTAGATTCTATTCAGATTCATAATTGTGACTTTTTATTTTTTAATTCCATCAGTTGGACTCAGGGCCCATCTACACTGCCATATAATGTAGTTTGAAACTGCATGATCGATCAGTTTAGACTCATATAATGCAGCTTGACTGCATTGAACTGCTTTATGTAAGTCTACACTGATCATATAATTCAGTTACAAACTGCATTATATGGCAATGTAGATGGGGCCTCAGACTGACCATTCCAAAAATATAGAAAGATCTTCTTTGTTCACAGAAGGCAACAGGATCCAGCACCAGAAATCAAGAACCCTTGGAAAAGGGAATTGTTGTAGCCCAGCCTGCACCTGAGCTGTCAGGTTGGCCTGAGGTTGTCCTGTTCAGCCTGTGATTGTGCCTGCACCGGACCTCTCATATGAATCTGGGTTGGAGCTTAGGATTCCCATGTAGCCAGAGATGGATGAAGCTGCTGTTCCTGGCCAGCCACAGTTTGTCTCTGAGGATTCTGGGAACAAGCATACACATTCCTTGGGAGAGTCAAGGTCAAACCATCCCTTGGCAGATGGGCATTTCAGTTGTGATGACACTAACAAGGTTGACAGAAAGAAAGCTATATTTCAACAGAGTCAAGAAAGAGAAGTTTCGAGACGAAGCAAAAGGCTGTTAATGAGAAAAGGTTTCAGAGGTGGTAACTTTGCTCATTGAGCATGATTCTTGTTCATGGACTCAGAAAATCCTGTTCCTTGTTCCTTTGGATTTTCATGCCAAGTTCATGTAGCCTTGTATCTTGAGTTTTGTTCCAGTCCTAGTTTTGCTCTTGGAGAATGTTGGATTATCTAGTCATTGTTCCTGAAAATTTTGCAGTTTGGATTCCTTGTTCCAATCAAAGGTCTTGTTATTGTTCCAGTTTTCTTACTGTTCCTTGGACTAATTTTGATACCTTGTTATTCTTGTGTTTGATTTTCATGGACCCTTGCTTCAAGACTCTCAAGTAACTTGTATCTGATGGACTAAAATCTTGTTTCATTGACTTTGAACTTGGATTTGCTATTACTTACATATATTCTTCAATAAACAACTTGATTTGCTTATAGTCTAGGGCTCCAGCATGGTTTTGAGGTGTCTTTGCAGTCTAGGGGTGCAACAGGAATGAGGAAATTAGCTTTGCCAGTTGCCTCCCCACTCCTACTTATTTTGTTGTCACATGCTGTTCCAGAAGATTTTGAAACTTTCCAGAGCACATTGTTACAGTGGAAAAATTGCCTTCCAGCTCCTTTTCTCCAGTGCAATGAAACTCTACTGAATAATGCTGCTCTGGTTCATCCCTTTGACTTGACTTTCACATCTTTATTCTGGGTAAAGATACAAAACAATTATGTAGCACTAGGCATTCCTCATGACAAGTAGAGTAAAATACCAGGGAAATTCAGAATAAATCTTTGATTGACTCCAAAGAAATAGGAGAGATACACCAGATGTTCAGATGAAATCATGAGGTTTGTTGTTTCCACTAGAGATAATTATGATGGTGATGCAGATCATAATAGTTATGATGATGACATACTACAACAACATCAGCATTTGTCACTGTGCTCATATAATTTCTCCTTCTCTCGTGGGGATTGAATTATCATAATATATCAGCTGTGTTTCACATCTGCCCATTGAAAGGAGAAATAAAATCAAATTTCCTCCTGAGTCGATTTTGCTGAGTAAAACATTTTACATCTCACATCTTTTGGCTTTTGAGGTGCTTGTCACATTTGAGCTTAGTTCTTATAGACAGTGAAGTATGGAAACTGCTTCTGTGAGGAATAAACCTGAATCTCTGGGATATGTGTGTGTGATAGTATATGTATGTGTGCGTGTGTGTACATGCAGGGGCGGCACAAGCTATATGCAAACTACGCATTTGCAGAAGGCGCAATCTGCTAGGGGGTGCAGTTGAGGCATGTCCGGTTCAGCAGAGAGAGAGGGAGAGAGAGCACCAGGCTACATTTTTTGTAAGTGACGCAGGCAAAGCAGCACACCCAGCCAGGGTTTTGCTTTCTCCCTTCTCTCAACCCTGGGTCCCCAGTCTGGAGGGCAGTGCGGGATGCTGCCCCCCCTCTCCCCGCCCTGGAGAAACAGCCTGCGTGGCAACCCCAGAGCAAGACATATTTGCCCCTTCTCCTCCTCCCTCCCCTTTGAAGCCTTTCCTCACCTTCCTTGGCTTTCTTCCTCCTGGACAGAGGAAGTGCCCAGAGTGGACAAGAGAAAGAGCAAAACCCTGGCTTCCCTCCTTTGCAGCCTCTGGTCCCTATTCCTGACAGAAGCAGAATTATTCAAAATGTTTGAGGCTGTTCTTGCTCTGTTTCCCTCCCTCCCACCTTCCTTCCTTCCCTCCCTCCCGCCTTCCTTCCTCTCTCCCTCCTTCTCTCTCTCTCTCTCAGTTGCTGCTGCCTCCCTTGCTGGCTGGAGGGGACTCCTAGGAGCCACGTTCGAGTTTGGAAAAGCCCTCAAGGTACTGATTTTTTCCCCCACCTCACTTTATTTCAAGTTTATTTCAGAACTTACAAGTCCCTACAGGTTGAAAATCCTTTATCTCAAGTGCTTGGGGTCAGGCGTTTCAGATTGTTCCAAATTTTGTAATGCTTGTTTTTACTTATATACACACCTTGGAAATGGGATCCAGGTCTAAACACTTAAGAATCTGAAGGTAATTTTAGACATTTTTAGTAATTTTGCCCATGAAACAAAGTTTGTGTACACTAAACCAGCAAAAGGCTAAGGTATCCTTATCTAAGCCACCCATCTGGACTATTTTGGAGTCTTTCAGAAATCCAGGGAAGGAATGTTTAGTCTGTATCTTACCACAGAGGGGTGGAACAGATCTGGAGTGGTTGCAGCACTTTTATGGAGTTTTACTGGGGAAACACACAACGGATTTCAATTTACAGCCCTAAACAGACAGAGTATTTAAAAAGAACTATAACATCAGGACAGTAAATAAAGAGCAACACTCAAAACACAGGGGAATGGGTTGCTGTGAGTTTTCAGGCTGTATGGCCATGTTCCAGAAGTATTCTCCCCTTACATTTCACCCGCATCTGTGGCAGGCATCCTCAGAGGTTGGAAACTAGTTAAGTGGGGTTTATATACCTGTGGAAGGTCCAGGGTGGGAGAAAGAAAGAACTCTTGTCTGTTGGAGGCAGGTGTGAATATTTCAATTGCCCAGCTTGATTAGCATTGAATAACCTTTCAGCTTCAAAGCTTGGCTGCTTCCTGCCTGGGGGAATCCTTTGTTGGGGTGATGTATTATTATTATTATTATTATTATTATTATTATTATTATTGACACAACGATGTTGTATGACACAGCAAAAAAGATAGATATGCTGGATTTCGTTTCACAAAATCACAATTATTATTATTATTATTATTATTATTATTATTAGGCCTTGCTCCTGGGAAGGTTCCTCTGCTGTTGCTCCCTATCTATCTATCTACCTACCTTGCCACATATTCTCCACATTGTGTGTATGTCTATGTATATATAAGATACACACACACACACACACACACATATTCTATTCACCTCATCCTTATACCTTTTATTTTTCAGTGATTGGTTGGGGGGGGGGGGGGCAAAAATACTGCTTGCTTATACTTGAAAATTACCTAGGGCCATTCCTGGTCACAGGGATAAGGGAAAATTGCACCAGACTTTTCTTTCCAGCTGTTATTTCAATGGGTGAAAATTTGTTGATTGGACTGTAAAACCTCAAATAATAGGAATTGGTGAATCTTTCACTATTGGAGCCATGACTTTTTCTTCTATTCACTTTTGGCTCATTAATTATAATTATTTTCTCCTCCCCTTCAACAATTAAACTGTAACTAGATTAGGATTATATTATAATAAGGGATCATATAATGATGCATTTCTCTTGTGTCGCCTATCCACTTAGCCTGAAGCAGGTCCTATTGAATTCTACAATATTACTTTGTGATGTTGCATTAAGTATTGCACTCCATAATATTTAACTGTAAATAGTCAATTTACAGTAAAGAAAGTAAACACATACTATAGGTGAAAGAGTTCTACACATATTAAAATACTGTAAGATTACATTTCCCTTTTAGAGTGGTTGGATGGCCCCCCTCGATGGATTGTCACCTTGCCGTGGTGAGGGGGCTTGCGTGTTCCGATGAACCTGTGGGCACTGGAGTGATGCACTCCCAGGAGTGGCCGCAGGGGAGGTTCCAGACCAAGCACAATCCGAAGACCCAAAGACCTCAACGGCGGAGCAGGCGGAGGATAACATGGTACATGTTACAACGGCTGTGAAGGCGGAAGAAGGCTGCAACAGACTGAGAAGCCACTGTCGTTGTGTTAACCACACCACTGCTGGAACCTCACTCTGTGAAGACTGTGTGTTGACCGGCCGTGCACCGACCTCCACACATTAAAAAAAAATCACGCACAGGCGTCTTCCAACAAAAATAAAAACAAACCTACAAAAGTCCCATGGCGATCAGCGAGTGGCGACGGGGGCAGGACTGTGAAATCTGGAAGCCCCTAGTCACAGACTGGCACATGGGCGGTGGATATGGACTCAGTCGTTCTACCTCAAGGACCGAGGCAGTTGAGTAGTCCGGCAGCTGTATCCATGACTGAGCAGCCCTTTTTAGGATCCGCTCTGCTCACCCCACACGGGGAAGGGGCTAGAAAAGGTGCCCTAAACATAGTCTGCCTCTCCTACCCTGACTGGACTGCCGCGTCCAGAGGGGTCACCACTCTGCGGCCAAAAAAGAAAAATGAACTTTGGAACATGGAACGTACGGACATTGTTAGATAACACTGACAGCGAGCGCCCCGAACGCAGGACTGCTCTCATTGCAAGAGAGCTGGGACGCTTCAAGATCGACATAGCAGCCCTTCAGGAGACCCGGAGAGCAGGAGAGGGGCAGCTGAAGGAAGAAAAGGGAGGCTACACCTTCTTCTGGAAGGGACTACCTGAAGAAGAGCGAAGAAGAATACACGGAGTTGGCTTTGCTATCAGAAACGACCTGGTGAAGCACCTGACTGAAGCACCCACTGGCATCAACGAACGACTTTCAACCCTCCGAATTAACCTTGCCAAAAACCAACAGGCAACCATCATATGCGCCTATGCACCAACTCTAGATGCTGACGAAGACATCAAGGAAAAATTTTACTGTCAGCTGGATACCATCCTATCGGAGATACCTAAGGAGGACAAAATCATCCTCCTGGGGGACTTTAACGCAAGAGTCGGAAGGGACTCTGACCTGTGGCCAGGGATCATAGGAAAAGACGGGGTCGGAAACAGCAACTCGAATGGCATCTTGCTTCTCACCAAATGCGGAGAGCACAACCTTGTCATCACCAACACGCTCTTCCGCCAGAAAAACAAGCTCAAGACATCATGGAAGCACCCTCGGTCAAAGCATTGGCACCTCCTGGACTATGTTATCACACGTGCCAGAGACCGCCGCGATGTGCTTCTCACAAGAGCCATGACAGGTACTGATGACTGCTGGACAGACCACAGGCTAATCCGATCCACGATGGCTATCAAGATCGTCCCCAAACGCAGACTCCAAGGAAGGAAAACAAGGCGAAAAATGAACACCCAAGCCCTTCAGGTGCCCTCCAAACGAGCCCTTCTCCAAACAACACTCAAAGATCATCTACCCACAGAACACCCCGAAAATGTTGAGGAACATTGGAACAAACTGAAGACCTCCATCATCACAGCCTGCGAAGAAAGCATTGGATACCTAACTAAGAAACATCAAGACTGGTTTGATGATAACGACAAAGAGATCCAACAGCTGATTGATAACAAAAGGAAAGCCTTCCAAACATGGCAGAGAGACACCAACTGTGCTGCCAAGAAAAAGATCTATGCCAGTGCAAAAGCCGAGGTCCAAAGAAGGACCAGAGAACTCAAGAACATCTGGTGGACAAAGAAGGCTGAAGAAATCCAACACCTTGCAGATACCCATGACGCTCAGGGATTTTTCAAAGCCACAAAGATCATTTATGGACCAAGAAACCATGGCATACAGCCCCTACGCTCATCAGATGGAACCAAAATTCTGAAGGACAAAACATCAATTGCACTACGTTGGAAAGAGCACTACCAGAACCTGCTGAATCGCAGCTCCAATGTGGCCGAAGAGACCCTCTCACAAATCCCGCAACAACAAACCAGGGATGAGCTTGCAGCACTGCCTAGTTTGGAAGAAGTCAGCAATGCCATCAGCCAACAAAAAAACAACAAAGCTAGCGGACCTGATGGGATTCCCGCTGAAATCTTCAAAGAGGGTGGACCTGAGCTGATGCAACAACTCCACCAGCTTATTGAAAAGGTGTGGATGACCGAGAAAATCCCAGCAGACTTCAAGGATGCCACCATCATCACCCTTTTCAAGAAAGGGGACAGAACAGACTGCGGGAACTATCGTGGTATCTCCCTTCTAACCTCCGCCGGGAAAATCCTCGCAAGAATCCTTGCAAACCGCCTTCTCCCTGTCTCAGAAGACACCCTCCCAGAATCCCAGAATGGCTTCCGCCCCTCCAGAGGAACAGTGGACATGATCTTCACTGCTCGACAGCTCCAAGAAAAATGCAGGGAACAAAACCAACCTCTGTACATGGCATTCATTGACCTTGCAAAGGCATTCGACACAGTGAATCGCAGCGCTCTCTGGACCATCCTCCAAAAAATCGGGTGCCCTGACAAATTTGTGAACATCCTGCGGCTCCTCCATGATGACATGATGGCAACAGTCTTGGACAGCAACGGCTCCCAAAGTGACCCATTTAAGGTTGAATCAGGTGTCAAGCAGGGATGTGTTATTGCCCCCACCTTATTTTCCATCTTCATCGCTATGATACTTCACCTTGTTGATGGGAAGCTTCCCACCGGAGTGGAAATCATCTATCGGACAGATGGCAAGCTATTTAACCTCAGCAGACTGAGAGCCAAAACCAAGGTCACCACAACATCTGTTATAGAACTCCAATATGCTGATGACAACGTAGTCTGTGCGCGTTCAGAAGAAGACCTACAAGCCACTCTAAACACCTTCGCAGAAGCATACGAGAAGCTCGGCCTCTCACTGAACATCGAGAAAACCAAAGTGCTCTTCCAACAGGCACCAGCTAATCCCTCTGCAAAGCCAGGAATACAGCTTAACGGTGCAACATTAGAAAATGTTGACCATTTCCGCTACCTTGGTAGCCACCTCTCCACAAAAGTCAACATCGACACTGAAATACAACACCGCCTGAGCTCTGCGAGTGCAGCATTTTTCCGTATGAAGCAGAGAGTGTTCGATGACCGGGACATCCGTAGAGAGACCAAGGTGCTTGTTTATAAAGCCATTGTCCTCCCAACCCTGCTCTATGCCTGCGAAACGTGGACTGTGTACAGACGTCACACCAAACTCCTGGAGCGTTTCCATCAGCGTTGTCTCAGGAAAATCCTGCAAATCTCTTGGGAAGACAGGCGGACAAATGTCAGCGTGCTTGAGGAAGCAAAGACCACCAGCATTGAAGCGATGCTCTTACGCCATCAACTCCGTTGGACTGGCCACGTTGTCCGAATGCCCGATCACCGTCTCCCAAAGCAGCTCCTCTACTCTGAACTCAAGAATGGGAAACGGAATGTTGGAGGGCAGGAAAAGAGATTTAAAGATGGGCTCAAAGCCAACCTTAAAAACTGTGGCATAGACACTGAGAACTGGGAAGCCCTGGCCCTTGAGCGCTCTAATTGGAGGTCAGCTGTGACCAGCAGTGCTGCGGAGTTTGAAGAGGCACGAACGGAGGGCTTAAGGGAGAAACGTGCCAAGAGGAAGGAGCGTCAAGCTAACCCCGACCGGGACCGCCTTCCACCTGGAAACCGATGTCCTCACTGCGGGAGAATATGCGGGTCAAGAATCGGTCTCTTCAGTCACCTAAGAACACACGCCCAAGATACCAAGGTTGGAAGACCATCGTCCTCGAACGTCGAGGGATCGCCTAAGTAAGTAAGGTTGGATGGCAGTCTTGTTTAAGGGTGAAATAAACCATACAGCCGATAGTTATCAGAGAAAGACAAAAATTAAAAAAGAGAGAGTGCGAGGTTGCAATATAATGTCCAATTGTCCAATATTGAGAGCAAGGAGTCAGACATTGCTTCCGTGGGAATCTTAAAGTACCTAAATTCTCCTCTTATCACCTCACAACATTCTACTTATTCTGTTGAGGGGTTTTTTTAAAGACAACATAGGCATACTGGCAAGTCTTAAAGTGGAATACCCACTGCAGACAGGAATATCTTAGTTGAACACCCCATATATGGTGGAATGTACAGGGATTTGGAGGCAAACCATTAAAACCAAGTATCTGGGTTGTAGTTACATACATTTATGTATATCTCAATCTTTCATGGATGAAATAGTTATACTAATTTTTCCCACTTGGATCAGGTTATAGATGAATGTATGTACATTTTCAAAAGGGTTTCTTTCATTTAAAGTCCTTTGTGATAATTTAATTTCGACAAGACAGATGTATAGGTGTTTTTCTTAAATGAATTTTAAATGAAAACTCTACTTGCATCAGTGTTCCAATTCTGCTGCTTCTCCTTATGTCTATGCAGATTTACATCCTTTTCAATGACATTCATGATGGCTCTCTTCTCCAATTTTTTAAAGAAACAGAGCAAAGAAGCATTTTGCTAGTGGCATTCCAACATTCAGTCTGGGAAATGAATGAATGCTACCAAGTTTTTTCCCATCAGACTGTTAATTGTTTTTAAATGTGTCTGCAATCGATAAAATAGACCTAAAGCCCTAAAGAGCAGCCAGCATTTATTACACAAGAAAGTCTGAAATAATGGATGCTGGTGAGGAGGAGGAGGAGGGGTTAGAAAATCAACAGAAATGTCCCAATTGCTTTGCAAACACATTTTGAGGATATTATACTGATTCTCAGGTTGCATCTTTTATCCATACAATGGGAAAAGCAAAAATGCAAGTGTTTTTATTTTAATTTGGAAAAATTACACCCTGACAGCCATTTCCTTATGAAACATTTTTAACTCATGACCCACTCAAATACAGATCAAACACTAGAGTTAATGTCAGAAAATAAATGAATGAATTTATCTACTGTTTTTCCAATGTCAGTTTTACTGCTACTGACATAGATAATTCCTTTTGAATAATCCACGGTCTGTTAAAGGCAGTTAAAATATTATAATCTTCCCCACAGCCAGAAATTTCACCACTGTTATAAAAACCTTTTTGGGTTTACTCAGACATCTTCCAATCTGTTGCATACATATGAATTTAGGCAAGGGTTGAACAATGTTTCAAGATCTTGTGACACTACATCCACCCACTAAACCTTGCACAACTGTAACAGACACTCTCTCTTTTATTCATTTTAACTAAAAGAAAGGGAAAAAAATTACTTAAAATGATTTCCTATAGTTTCCAAGTATGTATGTGTACTGGGAGAGGCAATCCCTCCCCCAGCATTTATGCCAGAAAAACTTTTTGCAAAAATAAAAAAATGATCAAAAGTGATTTTCAGATTTGAAAAAGCTCACCTGGGTCTAAAATGGCTGAGGAAATAAAACATGGTAAACACTCCCTATGTCTACTAGACAATTTAGGAACATTGTGAATTTTGAAAATTAAGGTGGTGGCCCATGAGATTAACAAAATTGCCTTAGGGTCTGAATCTTCCACTTATCCCTTTTGAACCCTTCTACACTGCCATATAATCCAGATTATCAAAGCAGATAAACCACATTATCTTTTTTGAATTGAACTAGATTATATGAGGACCCTTCTACACGTCACTAAATCTTGGGAGGAACTGGAATATGATATTTCATTTCCTTCCAGGATTTATTACCCATGCCCAACCCAAACCCAAACTTATTTTGATGTCTGAAACAGAAGAAGCATATGATATGACATGTTCAGCTAATTCAATATGCATATCATTCAAGGCCAGATAGGTTATCTTGGCATGAAAGAGAAAATCCTCAGGTTCCTTTCACAATCTCTTGAAGTACAATATTCCACACACACACACACATATAAACATCCTATAACTGCTGACAGTAGCTATTAGGCTTGATCGATCCATGAAAAATTTGATTCTAAACTCGTTTCAAAACTAGAGGGGGCAGTTTTTCGTTTTTGTTGCTATTTACGAATTTGGCCCCCAAAAATTTTCGAAATTAACGAAAATTCGTTATTTTCTAAATTAATTCGTTAATGGCGGACGCGCATGCGCAATTCCCAAAAACAGCACAGAGGGAGAGGACTTTACAGGACTCTCCCACCCTCATTTTTTGAGTGATCTTCTTCCAACTTGGTACAGTGGTAGAACACATTTAAAACTGATAGCTCACCAAAATTTGGAACGTTTCCCTTATCCTCTGATTTTTGGCGAATTTTCATAGCTTTTATAATAAACCATTTTTTAATAATTGCAGAAATCTGTTCCTGGTTTGAAAGTCTTATTTCCTGTTAAATTGGGTTGTCTTTACTGTGAAAGTCATTGTTCTACTTCAGAAACTTTGTTTTTGTGGCTGAAACTTTGTTAAATTGGTGTGTGTGTGATATATACTGTCTGTGTATATATATAATATATAGTCCCTGCATAATGTGTGTGTGTGTGTATAGGTAAAGGTAAAGGTATCCCTTGACGTTAAGTTCAGTCATGTCTGACTCTGGGGGTTGGTGCTCATCTCCATTTCTAAGCCCAAGAGCCAGTGTTGTCCATAGACACCTCCAAGGTCATGTGGCCGGCATGACTACATGGAGTGCCATTACCTTCCCAGAAACACCCAGAAAATGGGAATTCCAGACAGGAAACAATCAGGGCCAGCTAATACCTCCCAACAAAGGATTCCCCCAGGTAGGAAGCAGCCAGGCTTTGAAGCTGCAAGGCTATTCAATGCTAATCAAGGTGACCAATTGCAACATTCACACTTGCCTCCCACAGACAAGAGTTCTTTCTCCCACCCTGGACCTTCCACAGATATATAAACCCCACTTGCCTAGCTTCGCACAGACGTCAAAACCTCTGAGTATCAGGCCTGGCAGGCAGGGAAGGGCGAGCGAGCGAAGGGAGGACAGCCGCCGGAGGAGGACGAAGCAGAGGGGAAGGGGTCTCGATCCGCCGCCTCCGCCCGCCTGGATGCACCTTACGAGGAGGAGGAGGAGGAAGCGGAGGAGGGGGCGGCAGAGGGAGAAGCAGAGGCAGGCAGTGAGGGAGGCATGAGCAGCGCCGCCCGCGCCCCTCGCCCGCCTTCGCCTTCCGCCTCCTAAGCGACCCTCCCTCCCTCCCTCCCAGCCCCATCCTCCCCGCAAGGCTTCCGAGGAGGAGGAGGAGAGGACGCCGCCCGAAGGAAAGGAAAGGTCGGTGGGCTCTTCGGGGGAGACCTTGGGGAAGGTCGCGGGAAGGGCGGGAGGGGAAGGGGAAAAGCGCCCCATTTTCAAGAGCCACTTCGGGAGGGAAAGAGGGCAACCAAGGGGGGACCTCCCTCTCCCCCTCCTTCCCTCCTGGAAGAAGAAAGGAAAGACACATGTACGCGCCTCCTTTCCGACGTGCGGGCCTCGCCTTCCTGGGCGCTGACACGCGAGAGCCTCCCTCCCGAAGACAGAAACCTGGCCCAGTCCTTCCTCGGTAGGCTATTGGGAGATCACCCTTGGGAGGTAATAATAATAAATTATTATCAGCTGCTGAGGCGAGGCGGCGGTGGCCATTTCCCCCCTCCGTCTTCCTCCTCCTCCTCGGCCTCCTTCCCCCTCGCCCCCTCCCATTGGCTGAGCCCGTGACGCCCCTTTTGCTGAGGGGCAAAAGGGAAGGGCCTGAATGGTGGGAGTTTGGGTGCTTTGCAAAAGCTTTTTTTCCTAACGAAAAAAACGACGACATAACGAAAAACGGCCTCTCGCGATTCGAAACCGCGATATCCAGACGTGTGACAACCAATGCTTCAAAATTGCTTCAAAACAAACGAAAATAACGAATTAATAACGGTTAACGGGGAAAACGAATTATTTGAGCAAGCCTAGTAGCTATTCTTTGAAAGCTAAGTGAATACATTTATATTTATATTTATATTTTGACAAACTAGTCTGATGGAATATCTTGTCAATATGTCCTTTTCAATGCTGTTCTGCTTTTGAATTTTCCTACTCCTCCAGTGTATATCCCATTCATGTTATTAAAACAAGAGAAGAAACCTAGTAACAAAAATGGCACATGTTTGCAAGGTATTGTCACAACAGAACATATGGCATGTGGTGTCATTAATACCTTAGTTAACAAGCTTAGCTAATAGATGTAGCCTGTCAACTTTTAACTTCATTTATTTTCTGAGATCTCTAATTTTAGTGAATTGGCTTTTTAAAGAAAACCCTCACATTACCCACTCCTCACATGAAATATGGTATTATTGTTGTTGCTTGGCCCACAATAACTTGCAGCGGCACCTGTACTATTATTTTTAGATCAATTCCAAATTCCTATGGGTGAGTGCTGACATTGCTTTGTTCTTCTTTGACAGCATAGCCCAGTCTCCCTAGACTTGCAAAATGACATCATTTGGCCATAACAATTTATCATTCTGATGACAATTTAACAGCCTAGAGAGCTTGCATTACAATGTCAAGATGATAGAATGAGATAGAAAGTTACTCCTGTAAATGCTGAGAAGCTAATTTTCTAGAATCCACTTTATTTTTTCTTTCTGTAAAGAAAGGGGCCTACAAAGCAAATACATAGGCCAAGATTACAAGACCACAGAAAGATGGGCATGGTTTGCAATTAAGGGGGAAATCAGCTAAAATGTCATTTATAACAAATTTGGAGAATCCTACTCTGCCAGAGCAGCTGAAAGCATCTTTTCAAAATGCTTAGCATTATCCACCAAAGGGAAGAGGGGGCATGTATGCATCCCTCACAGTTCAGATGATAACTAAATTTAAGATGAATTTATCAATCCATTTAAATAAAGAACCAGTTAAAAGAAGTTCGAAATTAGCAATATTTTTCAATACATTAGAGATTTCACATATTTCTGTACAACTAAAATAAAGATCAACTATCCATCTCACAAGATGTTTATAATATTTGAGCCATTTTTATAGTCCCATATTTAGTCAAAGCAAAAGTTAATAATTGATAGTAGAGATGAAATCTGATTATTAAATTGTTCTGGAAATACTTTTTTTCCAAATCTTTTTCTAAGGATTTATAACACACACACACACACACATACCCTAACATAGAGAAGGAAAGTAGTAACCTATCCTAGTATGACCTTCCAAACCTGGCAGAAACACCATTCACTCATATTACAACCACACACAGAATGGACCGCCAGCAGAATGCAACTGGTGCCCTGTAAAAAAGGAATTACATTCAGAACAATAGTATTATAAACATGACAAAGCAGTGATTTTGAATATATACTCATTAGAGATTGTTTAAATTTGGGGAACAATTCTGTCTTCAAGATCACTAGTTAATCATGGTTTTAGCACTATTGTCATGATTGCAACACCTCCAAACCTACTCTATGAGACATCAGCTGCACATTCTGCTAGTGAAAAGAATATTGTTGAATTATTTTTGAGAGGTGATGACTGTTAAGTGTACTTGACTAAGGACTTCATCCCATGGTCTTCGGACTCCGTTTCCATGTGCTTGGAAAACAGAGCCCCACAGGCGTCCCCCAGAGAACATCAGACAACATAAGGGAACTTCCAATGAGAGTCTGTGGTGCTCCGTTTCCCAAGTGCATGGAAATGGAGCCTGAAGACCTCTATCAGGAATCAAGTGTCAATTGACTCCTAATAGAGGAAGACAGAGTGAAGTGCATAAAAGATGGGGAAGGTGTGGTAAGCACATGGGATGGATGACCACCCTTGAAGAAAGAAAAAGATGATATAATTCAAAATAATGTTGACTGCACATGAACTTGTACCTCAGAACAAACTCACCCAATAAATTAAAGATGGTTACATATTCACACAAACAAATTTCTGTGCAGGACATGATGATGTGACATTTTGTTTTTCCTTTTTAAATTTTTCATAGTGCACCATTGCCCAGCAACTCTACAGAAAACCCTTTGTGATTCCATTTGGGTGGGGAACCATTGCAATAGTTGCATACTGCAGAAAAGTACAGTAGGCACCTGTTATCTACTGGAATTTGGTTCAGGACCCCAGCAGATACCAAAATCCATAGATGCTCAAATCTCCTGTATGTGGAGGGCTAACTGTATCTATTTTATCTCACTAAAGGGAGAACACCACAATAGATAGTCAAGGATTTACAGCTCCAACTCACCAAATGATAAATTTCATTTCTCATAGGAAAAAATTATGGAAAGATAGAACGCTGTCTTATAATGATTCAAGCCATTGTTCATCCAGCCCAGCACTTAGAGTGGCAGTAGCTCCCCAGGGTTTCAAATGGAATTCTTTTTCCTAGCTTTAGTGTCAGACCCCTGGTATTCCCCAGTGTTCTTACTTAAATACTTAGCAAAGACCAGTAGTGGCAGTTACTGAAAAAAGATGAGATGACGAATGCACAAGGTAACATAAAGGTATATGAAACCATTTCTACGTATTTTTGAACTTTCCTCAAAATTCCTCAGATGTTTCAGCCAGAAAAAGAACCATTAAATTACCACTGCATTTTGCTTTAGTCATAACATACGGACAACCCTGCAATATGTAGAAGTTCCCTATAAATTTTACCAGCTTGAAAACAAATGTTTTAGTTTTCCTTTGATTGAAAAATAATTTTAGTAATTTAGGTAATGTGTATAACTGTAGTTGATATGAAGAAATATATCAGAAAGTTAAAGAGATTCGTTCATTTCCTCAGCTTTAGAATATTCAACTGTTATCCCAATTCCACTGCAGATTAAGTGAAATCCCAATGTAGTCTTTAAACATATGAATAAAACACACACAAGAAAATCCATGTTCTTCACACACAATTAGCAGCACAGATTAGCACTCTCAAATAGGGTGAGGTCACTTTTTTCTGGAAAACATTCAGTTCTAACTACAGTAAATAGAACACTATTATTAGTGTCTCAATAGCAACCAGTTAGGATGCACTATGAAATATAACATGCTTTATGCACATTTAATTCTCTGACAAATTGTGGGACTAGGGAAGATCTTGGCATAAAAAATTATAGTGAGGGAATGTCTTAACATAAATGGGAACATTCTAATTATCTGGAAAATTATTGTGTATCTGCAAAGATGGAGAAGGTAGATATGTTAAGAAATAGAGATAAAGACAAAAAAAAGGAAAGGCAAATGAGTTATTTTTGTCAGAATCTTTCATGGGAGCTTATAAGTTCAGAAACTACAGTTGGTTCAAAATACGTCACCGGATTAGATACAGGGATATCTAGAAATGAGCATATGGCACACATATTAAATTCACTCCACTGGTTGTGAATTTGTTTACAGGCAAAGTATAAAGTGTTGTTTTTTTATCTTTAAAGCTCTACATGGTTTGGGTCCAAGTTGCCTACAGGATCACCTTCTCCTGTACAATTCACCCTAGACATTTAGGTCTTCTGGGGGCCATCTACTTCAGTCAGCCAGAACCCAAGTGGCATCTATCACCCAAAGAACCTTTTCATCAACTGCCTCAAGACTTTGGATTGAGATCTGACAGCTAAATCAGCTGTCAGTATTTAAAACACAGCTTAAGACCTATCTCTATCATACAGAGATATCTGGTGGTGATATCAAGCCAACCCAGTCAGTTTTAAGTATGAATTTAAAATTCATGTCTTGTGTTTGCTATACTTTAATCTTTGTTCAGTGTATTTCAATATATGTAGAAATACATTTCAATATGTGTATTTTATATAATGTTTATAATTGTGTTTTGTTGTAACCCTCCTCAAGGTGAGGCAGGTAAAAAAAATACAATTACTCCTACTCCTACTCCTACTACTATTACTACTACTACTACTCCTAGAACGGCATGCAAGACTAGTACAGTATCCTGTTTTCACCATTGGGCAACCACATGTCCAAGTAGAAAGCCCACAGAGAATGATTCTAAGATATGAACACAAAAATATTCTCCAAATCAACAGTTGGGTTGAAGAGACATGCTATGATAATAAAGGAAGTTAGTCATAAAGAATATCCATAAATACACTTATCCTTAATAACTTTTTCTTTTATGGAAAATATCTTCTTTTCCCTTGCTTTCTTTTATTAAACGGTAGAGAGAGAGCAAATAAACTTCCAAAGGGAATGTGCTCTTGAAAAATAGGCTATAGAACATGCAGTGGCATTTTTCCAGAATGAGCATCTTCTACTTGTTGTTCTCCCTCTCACTTGATCCTAGTTATGGCCCTAAGAATTAAACCCATTGATTTAGGGGCTAGACTGAACAAATGAATTATTAAGCCACAATTTACTGACAAGTAAAATCCAACCTATGAATGGAAAGTTCTGCCAGGTATAACAATTTCTCCTAAATCCACTCATTAGTCCTGAGTAGAGAAGACAATTTAAGCAATGTGATTTACAATTCAATAGTAGCTAGAATGAGTAGAATGAGTAGTAACCAATAGGGCAATATTGCTTTGTCATATGTCATATTCACACAATTTGGTAAAAATGGGAGGAAAAGAAACAGGAAACAAATTATCCTATTTTTTGGACAGCCTACAATTTTTTACTGAAAAAAACTCTATGACTAACTATATTCCTTATGCCATCACCATATGAATTGTTATCCCCAAACCTTGAAAATATTTTTTGTAGAAACCTCCAAGTTGTAAACTTAGATCTTCTACAAAACTACCTGCTGCTATTTTTCTGAAACTTGCCAAGAAACCTCATCAAAAGAATCAGCTGTCCTTGCAAACTTTACTCAATTATACCAAAAAAAATCCCAGTTCTTGTATGTTTTACTTTTGAGGGGAAAATTGAAATGTCAAACTAAGCTTCTGATGAAGACGCAAAATAAGAGTTCCAAGTACAATACGTAAGAAAAAGGCAAATGTGAATTTCTGATTTAAGATCTGGATTGACACGCTGGTTGAATCAGGCAGTGTCTCCATTAGTTGGATCAAAATGTGGCTATTTTACAAAGCATTAAACCAATGGCTGTACTCATTGCACAACCCTACAATGTACAGGCAATCCCTGGGTTATAAACAAGGTATATTATGTAGGTTTGCTCTTAAGTTAAATATGTATGTACATTTTTAAGTGTAACTCCACTGGAAAGGGTTAATATCCTTGTGACATTTGTTTTGTTGGTTTTGCCCTACATGATCTGTAGTTTGCCTCTAAATTAATGTATCTATCTCTTTCTTCTGACTGGTTCGGGAATCACTGAACAATATTATCTGACTGATAAAAATTACTCATACAGAAAGAATCAGACATCCCTCTATCTGGATTTTATTCTGGAACTTTCATTGTAGGAAGCTACAATGTATTATGAAGACAGATACAGAGCATACAAAGTTGCAGTTCTTTTGTTCGGAAATAATGTCTGCAGTTTTAAGTCCTTTGGAAAATCAAGAGATAAGCCAGATGTTAGAAAAGAGTATTAGAAGTTCTTAGTATGTTCGGAGTTGGAAGTTTTGTTTGCTTTATCGCACTGTTTTTGGCTATGACAAAAGATTTTCAAAATGTTACTTCCTCAGACTGAACTTTCTCTGCAGATTAGTTAAAGTTCCAAACAGCACCCTTAATTGTTATTTCTTTAAAGTCATTTTCTCTGCCTTTGCAACAAAGCAGAATGTTGGAAAAAAGATTATTTCAGGCAGAGCTTTCTTCAGACAAGTACAAAATAATCTTGCTAATGGAAATGTAAGAGTATCTGACTGATGTATGGAAGAGCCTTAGAAATCTGGGGCACCAGGGTTGGGAAGTAACTTGCTTGCACCACATCAAAGCTTTGCTACTGGGAAAAAGCTTCTTACCAAGTTTTATACCAATTACAAAACTGGAAAGGTTATTTCAACACAGTACAGTATCATTTCTCTGCCAGAAAGGAATTAATAGACAGATATATCCTTTTTTAAGATTCAAAAACCACATAATTGTAATATGTCATTTTTATTTGCCTCACAAGCTGAACTTAAAGAAGACACACCTGTGAGAAATCAGTGAGCAGCAACTCGTGGAAAGGAATGAGAAAGTAATACCATCAAAGACTCGGTGTCACATGTGGATGGTGAAGAGGCTGCTCCCCCTGAGGCCAGAATTGAGCATACCCTCATGAAGCAAGAAGCTGGAAAATGTTAAATTGTCTCTGTGTGTGTCTGCATGTTGTATGTCTAATGGCATTAAGTGTTTGCCATGTATATGTGCATTGTAATCCACCCTGAATCCCCTTCAGGGTGAGAAGGGCGAAATATAAATACTGTAAATAAATAAATAATAAATGACCCTAAAAAAGAAACACAGAATCACAAAAAATGACCAATATCATTTCATGAAGCCCCCATTCTTTTCGGCAAGACTCAATGCAGGATAATTGAACAGTGGAGTGTGTACTCCAATCTGAATTTTCAAAACCAAAAAAAAACAAAACAAAAACTGTATGAATCCTATACCAGCATTCAAAGTCCAAACAGGGTGCTATTCAAAACTTCAAACTCTTTGAAAATTCAGTACACTTGGACAAATTAATGTGCATACAGTTCACTCTCATAGCAACCAGACACTCATTTCTGTTTTTATAACACAAGACACTAGTGCCTGAGTAATATTTGTAGAAACTTTTAAAGCATGTAGAGGTAAAGACGTAATGGAATATCATGGAAATGGGACCTAAGTTTAAACACAGAATTCACTTATATTTCAGCTTATACATACAGAGTGAAGGCAATTTTAAACAACATTTTCAATAATTTTGTACATGCATTGAAGGGCAGATCTACACTTGCCATGATTAAATATGATGTATAGTTTGAATGGAATTGTATGAGAGATGAATGAATGAGAGCTAATAATTTTGGGGACACTATTCTAAAAATATTGAGGCCTGAAAAACAACTACACTCATGGACTGTAATTAAAAGTTGCTGAACATTGATGAACGGTGAAAATGATTAGCTGTTGACATTGCTGACTTGGTTAACTTTTGGGGAGAAATGACATGTTTACATTATCAGAGACAGTGGCTCTTTAAGTTAAGGAAATGTTTACACAGAACTGCTTGCATTTACTAACACCAACTAAGAAGAGTCAACATTTAGCAGGAAACTGAGATGAAGCCAGGATGTTTCAGGCTGAAAAACATCTATCATTCATTCATTTGGAACAACATCAGCAAAAATATTGCTATATAAGAGACCTTATTACAATCCAAAAAGTGTGACATACAGTGATGCTGTTCACCCGTCACGCTCTATGGAAAGAGATGGTGTACATATGGGGAGTGTCAGATCTGCAATGGAAAGCAGGAGTCTGGACACTTGGCCTCCTTTTTTTTCAAGGAAAGAGAAAAAAGTGTGATTTTGGAGTCATGTTTGTAGGAAAAGAGGATGCATTTTGGCATTTTAGAAGTTTTGTTGCATTGGCAGATTTGCATGGAAGCAATTTGGCCTAAGAGATGTTCTTTTCCAGGCAACAACGGGAGAAATGGTGATGTATGAATGAGGATGAATGAATGTTTGTATGGATAATATGAATGCTGAGTAAAAATGTAACTCCGCTCTGTTAGCCAATGTAACTGTAAGTTGTTTGTGAATTCAGTGTATGAGAGATATCTGGAAAAATTCATTTCTAAAAATGCAGAGCACATTGTAGATACACAACCCTTGCTGAAGCACACTGTAGAATCCAGAACGGGGTCTGACAAAAATTACCCCGGGGCAACAACAGCCTATTTGATTCCCTGGAGGAGAAAAGGTTATCTCTATTCTTAACTGTCACTTTACTTTTTTTCTCCCAGTATGCCTTTTCAGTGCTGATGCACATCTCTGTAGAAAATTAAGGTGACAGAACACCTTACTAGCCACACACCAGTTCCAGGCATGGCAGTCAAATCAAAATGGTTTCTGCCAAACTGGTTTCATGCTGCATTATAGTGTCAGCATGTCATGAATACTTTTTAAACAAGGGTTATTTTATTGCAATTTTCAGTGTGAGAGGGTATATCAGAACTTTTACAGAACAACACAAAGATCGACATTAGAGACACAGACATACAGATTCTATGTAACTACAAGGGATATCTGGAAAGTAAGGTTACAAGACTCTTTTAAAATACAAAGAATGAATTTATTTCAACAAGACTTACATGGATCATACCATAGACACTACACCACTTTCTCACATAATCACCACTTTTCTCAACACATTTTGTCATCTGTGGGATGGGTTATCTATGCCTGTGTCATAGAAGTCTTCCACCGAAGGAAGCAGCAGCAACAGAGCCGGAGGCGGAGGCGGAGGTGAGGCCAAGGCTGCCTCCTGGCTGGAGGGGCTCCCCGAGCTGCTGAGTGCCCCAATGAGCTGTGCCATGGTGAGGAGGAGGAGAAGGAAGGCAACAGGGAGGAAGGAACCGCTGCCCCTCCTCTTCCTCGCTTCTGACGCCTGCTCCCAACTCTGGTTCTGTTGCTGCTGTTTCCTCCGATGGAAGACTTCTATGACACAGGCATAGGGAACTTGTCCCATGGATGACAGAGTTTTTTGAGCATTGTGGTGTTTATGTGGAAAAGTGGTGTAGTGCCTATGCTATGATCCATGTAAGATTTGTTGAAATATATGCATTCTTTGTATTTTAAAAGAGTCTTGTAACCTTACTTACCCTGGATCTGGAATATACTGGGCTCAGCTATAGCACATTAAAAAGCTTGTTTTGGACTTTAATTAAAAACTTTATTTATATCACTTTCTGGTGATGTTTTAATGCACTCCTTTAATGTGTGCTGCAGTGTACATTGACACAGTGCCTTTTGTGCCCCCTAGAATTTCAAACCAGCTTAGGACTGCATTAAATAGTTTTTTAAAAAATGATTTTTATTCAAGCTTTTGAGTTACATTGGTGGCCCTATAGGAAAATTGGGGAAGGGTTGTCCAAGGGAAAAGGTAATAAAAAGGCAAAATAAAGGGGGGGGGGGGGGTAAGAAGGTGTGATAATTCTATAACAAGTAATTTGAGGAAAGGAAATGGGGTTGGGGAAAGTAAAACTAATGGTTGGGGTGGGGGGGGGGTGGATGACTTCCAATCTTCTTTCTTCCAGTTTTCTGGTCTTCCTTTAAGCATAGTTTTCCTTTAGATATTATTCTAAATCTGTCCAGTCCATTTCTTTCATTTTGTTGTCCGTGGGTTTTTTTACTAGAAAAGTTAATCTATCCATATCTCTTATCTCATTAATTTTATCTATCCACAATTCTTTTGTAGGTGGTGTTTCTGATTTCCAATATTTGGCTATTATAATCCTCGCTGCAGTTATGAAATAAGTGAAAAGTTTGTCTTTATTTGCATCCAAATTTTCTTTTAGATCTGAGAGGTCTAATAAAAAGATTTCTGGTTTCAACTCAAGTTTTAATTTTAATATTTTGTTACATTCTGTTTGTACTACTTTCCAATAACTAAGTAACTTTTTACATTTCCACCACATATGGAAGTAGGACCCTACTTGTTCCTTGCACCTCCAACAGTGGTTATTCGCATTCTTCCACATTAGTCCTATTTTTTTTGGTGTCAAATACCATCTGTGAATTACTTTTAACCAATTTTCTTTAAGTTCTATCGCATATGTATACTTCATTTTTTTCGTCCAAATTGCTTCCCATTCATCTAATTTTATTGGTCTACCTATATTTATATTTATATATATATTTATATTTATATACCTATAATTTATCATTGAATTAGTAATCTCCACTTCTGCATTAAATAGTTAAATAGATGTCCCTAAAGTTTGTGTACCATGAACCAATAGAAAACAAAGCTAGTTCTGTGTCAGGCACTAATGGGGACTATTTCAAATTTTAGCATACTTTGGATTTGGATCTCTGGATGAAGAGTACTCAACTGATGTTGGTCTTTGTTGTTATATCTTTAATGTATACGCTTATTGTTTTTACATGTTGTTTATATGGCATTGAATTGTTGCCAATTTGTAAGCCACTCTGAGTCCCCTTTGGGGTGAGAAGGGTGGGGTATAAATACAATAAATAAATAAATAAATTGTTGTTATTCATATCGGTGATGATGATGACGAACCCAATTTCCTACCAAAATTGGGACTCAAGGTGACTTACAATTTAAAAGAACAATTAAAAGCATCAAAAAGCAAAGATTAAAACAAAATTAATAGCTCCAGTATTGAAACACTTCTCCCCTCAAGTTAAAAGAATACAATGCAATTAAAAAGATGAAAAGCTCTTTAAAATACTCGTTAAAACAATGCAGCAATTAAGTCTAGCTGACAAATGTTCCTGACTCATTTCCCACCATCTCCCCACCTTCTCAAATCTATCGTCCACACCTATTAAGAGAACCCATCCATGCCTCATTATCCTTGGGATACTGGGCCAGAGGACAAAATCAACATCAGGGAGAATGGAGTCTTTCTTTTCTCCATTACTTTAATCAGTGATGAAGCAGAAGCACTTGATGCAGAATAACTGTAAAGGGGGCGGGGGAGAATGCGGCAATGCAGCTTATTGTTTTTGAGGACTCAAAAAACAGATTTTCTTTTTAAGTCCCTGAAATCATAGCATGCTGACAGATTAGTTTATTTCCTTCTATCTTTGTAGTCAATAGTGCATTCAACATTTTTCCTCTCTCTGGGGAGTTTTCTGTCCCTGCTTGGTGCCTTATTGTGCTCAGGCTTAGTCAGCATTCCTGCGTATGGCAATTTACAACTATTTGCTGTCATCTCTTCTTCCAAATTACCAATTTTTCATTTGCAAATATCTAACTGTCAAAACATACACATGACTGGCTATTTAAATGAGAAATATTCCTAGCAAATAATGTTGCCAAAAAAAGAGAAAGGCTTTCAAACAGAGATCCTTATGTCACTTGCAAAATGTTGATAATTTCATAAATATACATAGACTGCTTATGTAAAGCTCTTCAAATGAACAGTCTGCAGGAGATGATCTGAGAGCCAAAAAAGTGTTTATTATGTTTTTGAATCCAACACTTAAGAACCATTTCTCCCTCTCAGTTTTTTTCATTTTACAGAAGTTATGCTCAGATTAAATGTTTGCTGAACTGGGAAGTAAATGATAGGAAAATGCTAAGTCACAGGCGGTTTGAAAGTTGCTTTTAACCAAATAATTCTCAGAACAAACTATCATGAAAGGTCTTTTTTCAGGTAAGGATGGGAAAGAGATGTTTTTACTTCAGAGTTGCATATGAACTTATATAATTAATATACCCTGAATAAATATGTGAATTAAAATACAGTACAGTTCTATTTTAAAATTCACCATTTCTGAATTGTGGTGCAGTTTTCTAATGGGAAAATGTGTACAATAATACTTTGGGGGAAATGCATATTACAAATAATATGTAGATGAATACATACAGAAAGCAGGGAAAACTGTTCAGTTTATACATGATGTAGAAAAAATATATGCAATAGGAGAAATTTGAAAATTTGCTCAAATACTTTTCAAAATTATTCTTTAAAAATAAAAAGTGATGCAGAAACAGGAGAAATATTTTTCGGTTACAAAAGAAGAGACTGGAACTAAAACAACAGGTTCATCCAGCTCTAGCCTCAGGAGAATAATTTACATACTGACATTATCCAACTCTAACACAAATACACATCAAAATATTTTACAAGGTGTGTTTTCTGCATGATGATTCAAGAGATAGTTTGCCACATGATGGTCCACTTCTGGAAAAAACAAGCACCTTAACGAGTATTTTACTAAGATCTACAAATTGGATTATGTTTATGCTGTTATTTTATGAAGCTTAAATACAGAATACAACAGTGTCCATAAGACTTTATATCTCCATAGGTTTCTGCAGTATTTTTAATTAAATTAACTCTATTAGTTTGAAGTTCTCGTATAACTCTGAATATGTTGTTGAAGATATGAGAACAATGAATACTAAAAATTAAAAGAGGTAACTGGACAGGATTAGCTATGAGTGACCTTGGGCAACTTTAAGATAGCCATAGGTCATGTCAAAGACAGAACGCCACAAGATAAAAGATAACAGAGTTTATTGGAGTTACAGAACCAAAAATGCCCGTAAAAGACAAGGGCTAGGCAACACTGGCCTTAAAAGTAAAAAGAGACAAGAAAAACGTTCAAAAGATAAACCGAATTAAACCGGAGTTTAATTCGGACTAAATCAAAACAGCTTGCTTCAGCCTGGAATTAAACAAACAGAAGCTGGTGAACAAAAGGTTCAAAAGAATGCAACTAATTGGCAGCAGATGCTTCTCTGCTGCCAAAAACAATGTTTGAGTAACTTAGAGGTTACTCCTCCACACAGCAGGCAAATTCCCAATACAAACACAGCAGACGAGGGTTGAAGCAGTCAGCGTAGTCCCAGTCCGTTCCGAAGGTCGTAAGGCAGATGCAGATGTTTGTAGTTCACCAGTTCCAACGACAGACACAGGTAGGAGAATCCGAGGCCGTAGTCAGTTCAGTCCGTAAATCCAGAGTAGCAGATGGCGTCCGTCAAGAAGACGACGGAAGGTCAAAGCTATTAAGATTAAGCAGAGGTTGCACAACAAAACCCCACACAATTCCTCCCGCCGTCTGAGCCCAATGTCCAGGATAACTTACGTAGTCAGCAAACGAATCACACCCGTCTTCAGGAAAACTTCCCACACAGATCCCAAGCGTTCGTCCAGATTACCTTGCCCAACGCAATTTGCTATTGCTCCCAAACCCCATTTTATGCCAGTTACAAGTCCTCATCGCTATCAGCTGTTCTCCTTAGCCCGGGCGTTTCCTCATCACTTTCCTCATCAGAACTGGAACACCTCTGACTACGCCCCACAGCATCCGCAGCTGTGGATCCCGTCCCATCCCTCCAGCTTGTCCACGGGTCTAATCCTGAAGGTCCCCAATCGTCTTCCATAGTATCATTGCCAGTGGCACCCAAATCCTCCCTTACCCGAGTCCATTCCATATCATCTTCTTCCGAGCTAACCACCTCTTCCTCCATTCTCTCAGTAAACCCCTCAAAAGAATCTTCGTCAGATGGTTCTGCAAAGATATCTCGCAGCCGCTTCCTTTCTCGCTCCTCGAGAGTATCTGACTCTCGAGGAGTCTTACGCCCACGTCTCCCAGTAGTAGAGCCATGAGGCTCAACCGTAACACTATCCCCTCTCACAAAGGCCTCCTCCTCCGAAGGCGGAGAGACGGCAGTGATGTCCTCCGCTACAGCACCATGACGACTGGAGGTATCTAACTTTAACAGAGAACGATGGAAAACTGGATGGATTTTAAAAGTCGAAGGTAAACGCAAACGAAAAGCTACGGAAGAAATCTTTTTAACAATAGGAAAGGGACCCAAATACCGAGGCGCAAACTTTCCCCCAGCCTGTTTAATGTACTTAGAAGCTAACCACACTAAATCCCCTTCTTCCAACTCTTCCCCTGCCTGCCTATGACGGTCGGCCTGAGTCTTTTGTGTTGCCTTGGGTTCCAATAGTAAACGACGGGCAACATCATGCAACGCAGCCATTTCAGAGGAACGGTACACCGGGTCAGAGGAAACTACATTGGTCGACGGCGCCACACCTCCCCGCGGATGAAAACCATACGTCAGTTCAAATGGGGTATGCTGACTAGACGTGTGCACAGCGTTGTTGTAGGCGAACTCAGCCACCGGTAGCCATTTTACCCAGGCAGTGGGTTGATCCAAACAAAAACAACGTAAATATTGTTCCAACAACCCATTAACCCTTTCCGATTGACCATCCGTTTGTGGATGAAACGCTGAGGAGACGTTCAATTTAGTACCTAAACACTCATGGAAGTGTCTCCAAAAGCGTGACACAAATTGCGGAGCCCTATCAGAAATAATCACCTCAGGAGCTCCGTGCAAACGATAAATGTGTTTAGTAAACAATAAGGCCAACGTAGGGGCCGCCGGAATGGTCGAACAAGGAATAAAATGAGCCAGTTTAGAAAATAAATCCACCACCACCCAAATACATGTGTAACCCCCAGACTTAGGCAAATCAGAAATGAAATCCATGGAAATAATTTGCCATGGTCTCTCAGGAACAGGCAGAGACGACAACAACCCTCTAGGGCGCCCAACAGGCGTCTTACTCTGCTGGCAAACAGCGCAGCTATCACAAAAGCGAAGAATGTCTTGCCGCATCTTTGGCCACCAGTAGTTCCTGGTGATGAGCTGCACGGTCTTATATCTGCCAAAGTGCCCAGCCATGGGTTCGTCATGGTGGGCTCTAATAACCTCCAACCTGAGTGCCCCCACCGGTACATAGACCTGTCCCCTGTGTACCAATACTCCATTCTGATCTTGCAAGTGAGGCAGTATTGTACGATTCCCTGCTGACAACAGCATGAGTTGTTCTTGAGTCCACACATCTTCTTTCTGAGCCTCTATGATTTGATCATGTAACCCGATCTCACCTTCCACAGCACATAAAGAGGTAGTAGGCAAAATGGTCTGGCATACTACCTGCTCGTTAGTCTTAAACTCAGGCTTGCGGGACAATGCGTCGGCCCGCAAGTTTGCCTTCCCTTCCACGAATTGAACTTTGAAATTAAACCTGGAGAAAAACAAAGCCCATCGGATTTGACGTTGGTTTAACTTCTTGGCCGTTTGCAAATGTTCTAGATTCTTGTGATCAGACCTGACCACGATTTGGTGCCGCGCCCCCTCTAGCCAGTGCCGCCACACCTCAAACGCCACCTTGATCGCCAATAATTCTTTCTCCCATATGGTATAGTTTTGCTCAAATGGTGTTAGTTGCCGAGAGTAAAATCCACAGGGACGCAAAGTCCCTGATGAATCTCTTTGAGACAATACAGCCCCCAACGCGTAGCTAGAAGCGTCTGCTTCTACTACGAACGGCTTGTCCACATCTGGATGTATTAGTATGTTGTCTGCCTGAAAGCTAGACTTTAATTGTAAAAACGCATCGTGAGCTTCCCGCCCCCACACAAATGGCTGTTTCTTACGCAGGAGCTGCGTCAAAGGCACCGTGAGCTTGGCAAAGTTTGGGATAAACTCCCGGTAGTAATTTGCAAAGCCTAAAAACCTCTGAACATCCTTTTTAGTCTTGAGCTCTTGCCATGAGTTGACTGCGTCAACTTTATGGGGATCCATTTTGAGTTCCCTTCCTGAAACTACATGACCTAGGAACTCAACTTCAGATACATGAAAGACGCATTTAGAAGCCTTAGCGAAGAGCCCATTAGCCCGCAGATGATGTAGTACCTGCTTAACATGCTGACGATGTTCTCTTTCATCCTTAGAAAAAATTAAGATATCATCCAAATAAATCACCACAAATTGGTCAATTAAGTCTCTAAATACATCGTTTATGAACCTCTGGAAGACCGCAGGTGCATTGCAAAGTCCGAAAGGCATGACACGGAACTCGTGGCATCCGAAACACGTGTTAAATGCCGTCTTCCATTCATCACCTTCCCGTATTCCAATTAAGTTATACGCCCCCCGCAGGTCAAGCTTGGTAAAGACCTTAGCCCCTTGCACCCTCGATAGTAACTCCGAGATTAAAGGTAGCGGGTACCTATCCCGAATGGTGTGTTTGTTAAGGACCCGGTAATCACAAACCAACCTGAGCTCTCCTGTCTTTTTGGCGACAAAGAACACAGGAGCAGCAGTTGGAGAACTAGATGGGCGAATAAACCCCTTAGCTAAGTTCTCATCGAGGAACTCTCTTAAAGCTTGCCTTTCTGGTACTGTCAAGGCGTACAACCTTCCTGCTGGCAATTTTGCACCCTCCGCTAGTCTAATGGCGCAATCGTATGGTCTATGCGGCGGTAGCTTATCCGCTTCTTTTTTACAGAATACGTCTGAGAATTCCCCATACTCCGCAGGCACTCCCTCCATATCAGACTGAGTAGGGTTTAGAGTAAAACATTCCTGCCTGCTAAAAGTTATCTTACGCGTCACCCAATCCACTTGTGGATTTACTAAAGCCAGCCAATCCATTCCAAGGATCACATCATATCTGGGTAAGCTCGTAATATCCCAAACAAACGTTCCCGTTACTCCCTGTACTTTCCACATTATTTCTGAGGTCTCATGGTTAACCACCCCAGTCTCCAATAGTCTCCCATCCGCTCCTTCCACCCATACGTCGCATGCTTTACGCACTACAGGAATGCCATGCTTCCTGGCAAATTCAATATCTACATATGAGACCGTAGCCCCTGAGTCCAGCAGTGCCAAAGTAGAAACAAGTTCTTTTCCCCCAACAGATAACGAAATGGGTACAAACACATGTTTCTTTCCCTCAGTAGACTGCTTTAAAAGCCCTAATGCGTTGGACTCACGTCGCACTAGGGCTGGCCTTTTCCCGAAAGCTGGGAAGGTTTTACATTACAACTTTTGGCAAAATGCCCAGCATTCCCGCAATACAAACACAACCCCAGTTGTCTCCTACGATTTTTTTCTGTTATAGACAATTTCTTAAACACCCCGAGTTCCATAGGCTCGTCCCCCTTTACCACAGGTGCCTTAGATTCAGACATAGGTGGCGCACACATTGCTCTAGATTGTTTACGGGACTCGAACCTGGCGTCCAAACGCAACACTTTAGATATTAAGGCATCCCAATTTTCTGCCGGCTCCGAGCGTGCCAATTCGTCCTGGAGGTAATCATTTAAACCAGCAGTAAACATAAGCATAAATGCATTTTCCCCCCAGTCTAACTGATGCCGGTACGAATTAAACTTATTTAAATAATCCAACACAGTCCCCTTTCCCTGTTTCAATCGGTACAGAGCCCAACTAGCATTCTCCGTACGGAGGGGATCCCCAAAAGTATCAGTTAGTAGTTTTTTAAATTCTCTCAAATTGTCCTTGACTGGGTCATTTCCCAAAATTAAATTAGTGGCCCATTGTCCTGAAGGACCAGTCAACAAACTCAAAATAAATGCCACCTTGCTAGTGTCAGTAGGAAAAGCTTGTGCACTAAGCTGGGAAAAATAAAGCTCAATTTGTGCCAAAAAAGTTGGCAGTTTGCTCCTAGACCCATCAAAGCGTTCGGGAGTCATAACATGTCCTTTAGCTGGCTGTGCCGCTTGCACAGCATAAAAAGCAGCTTGTAACTGATCAAAGCGAGCTTTTAACTCCTCCATCGTCTTCTTGACAGAAAAACTGTTTTATGGGCGTTGGGCAATCTGTCAAAGACAGAACGCCACAAGATAAAAGATAACAGAGTTTATTGGAGTTACAGAACCAAAAATGCCCGTAAAAGACAAGGGCTAGGCAACACTGGCCTTAAAAGTAAAAAGAGACAAGAAAAACGTTCAAAAGATAAACTGAATTAAACCGGAGTTTAATTCGGACTAAATCAAAACAGCTTGCTTCAGCCTGGAATTAAACAAACAGAAGCTGGTGAACAAAAGGTTCAAAAGAATGCAACTAATTGGCAGCAGATGCTTCTCTGCTGCCAAAAACAATGTTTGAGTAACTTAGAGGTTACTCCTCCACACAGCAGGCAAATTCCCAATACAAACACAGCAGACGAGGGTTGAAGCAGTCAGCGTAGTCCCAGTCCGTTCCGAAGGTCGTAAGGCAGATGCAGACGTTTGTAGTTCACCAGTTCCAACGACCGACACAGGTAGGAGAATCCGAGGCCGTAGTCAGTTCAGTCCGTAAATCCAGAGTAGCAGATGGCGTCCGTCAAGAAGACGACGGAAGGTCAAAGCTATTAAGATTAAGCAGAGGTTGCACAACAAAACCCCACACAATTCCTCCCTCCGTCTGAGCCCAATGTCCAGGATAACTTACGTAGTCAGCAAACGAATCACACCCGTCTTCAGGAAAGCTTCCCACACAGATCCCAAGCGTTCGTCCAGATTACCTTGCCCAACGCAATTTGCTATTGCTCCCAAACCCCATTTTATGCCAGTTACAAGTCCTCATCGCTATCAGCTGTTCTCCTTAGCCCGGGCGTTTCCTCATCACTTTCCTCATCAGAACTGGAACACCTCTGACTACGCCCCACAGCATCCCCAGCTGTGGATCCCGTCCCATCCCTCCAGCTTGTCCACGGGTCTAATCCTGAAGGTCCCCAATCGTCTTCCATAGTATCATTGCCAGTGGCACCCAAATCCTCCCTTACCCGAGTCCATTCCATATCATCTTCTTCCGAGCTAACCACCTCTTCCTCCATTCTCTCAGTAAACCCCTCAAAAGAATCTTCGTCAGATGGTTCTGCAAAGATATCTCGCAGCCGCTTCCTTTCTCGCTCCTCGAGAGTATCTGACTCTCGAGGAGTCTTACGCCCACGTCTCCCAGTAGTAGAGCCATGAGGCTCAACCATAACAGGTCAAGAATGACTTCAGTAGAAGGGGAGTTATTTTTTTTCTTTTTTCTTATTTTGTAACATTTAAACTGCCATGGGGTTTTCTTTGCCAGATTTTTAGTGTCTGTGTGGAGGGGGGTTGCCACTGACTTCCTTTGAGGCTTAGAGAGTGTGATATGTTGGTTTCTGTGGCTGAATGGTGATTCAAACCATGGCCTACCAGAATCCTATTGGGATGTAGAATATGATCCTGCCCATACTGGAAATAGTTGAACTTCTTAAACTGCACCAGTGCAAATATTCCAACATGTGATAAAAAACGTTTAAGTTTTAAAAATCACATGATTGGTGAAACCTCTGGCAGCTGAGAAAAATCCTCCTTCTTAGATTGCCATGTCCAGAGCTCAATAATGAATGTTTTATTGTAATGTCTTCTTTGTAATGCTTCATTTATTTGTCTTTTTTTCTCTTTGCTTTCTTTAAACTACTGCAGTAGGTTTGGCCACGAGGTGGACTCACCAGGTAAAATAGGGTCAGGGCTATTGTACTTCTTTAGGTTATGTAGGAGATGAGATTTCAGCAAATGCTTGTTTTTTAATGAATTTCCTTTCTATATCTGTAATAGCAACAAGAGCCCTCATTTCATCTGGCAACCTAAGGTAGAGACACCTTTAATTCTGTATTTCTCAATAATGTAGCACTTGTTGGTGCAGAGAATAAAGGGATAAATACACAATAGACAGAGATATTAATCTGAAGAACAGTTTGAGGGAAAATACAACTGATAAAAGAAATCAAGAAAGTGAAGCAAAAAATGGGAATAGACAGGAGTCTCTGAAGTACAATCGTCTTGATTAAAGTGCAGAAAGTTCTGTATTATGTGACAAGAAAACAGCAGTGGCCAAAATGGTAGTTAAGATTGCGGCTCAAAATATTTTTGAAAAGCAGAACATATTTTAAATAATGGGCAGTAAGATACATCAAGGAAGTAGCACATATATTTGATGACCAAGCATGAATAAACAAGATGAGATGCAAAGAACTGGGATAAATTGAAGACCACTTTATTTGATCTAGAACCAATTGACATACCTAGGGATGAGCGGGGGGGGGGGGGGGGCAACCAGAAGAAAGTTTTAGCTGAAGCCAGGTATCAACCCATGCAACCTTACCATGGCTAAAACATTTGACCCCAAGGACAATCCAAACCCATGGTTTGCTCCCTTACCTGGCATAAAGTTCAAAAAGGTGACCTCAGAGCATTTCCTCCAAAACTTTATGACTCTATAAGACAGAGGGAACCCACAGGTTAGTCCCAATAGTATGCTCTTTCATGATCCCCGAATCTCAGGACCTATAAAGGCCATTCCAGTGCCCCTCCCTTCACTAAAAAGGAGGTTAAGGTATGCACCAAGCTCTTATATTTTGCCCAAATATCTGCAAGCAAAAACTTATTAATCGATACCATCCATAGCCAATTGTCAAAATCCCAAAGACATAGTGTGGATTAGGCAAACAAAACAAAACAAAACAAAAACATAATGAAGAGAAAAATTCTACCAGAGCTCAGAATAACCAACAAAACCTACACTACACTGAGGACAGAAGAGTGGGTTTATGAGGGGAGAAGAGGGGGAGTGGGGTTGGAGTGGCCTTAAATACCCCTTAAATGTGTGCCTGTCATGCCAATCTACTTTACCTCTGTTATCTATCCATGAAGGTCACCAAATTGTCCTCTCACCTGCAGTGCAGGGACATGAAATCCCCCATATGGAGATGTTGTTCAAACAGCCAGAACCTTACAGGGCCGATAGAGTGCAAGTATCAGAGGAGGGGAAAATTTTATTTTTTGATGACTTCAAAGTGCATATTACCCAACCTAATGGGAAAGGAGTGACTAGGCAGATGCCTGCTTTCGGTGGCATAGTAAACATTAAATAGTCCTGATAGGCACAATGCACCCCTCTCTTCTGAAAGTGAAAAGTGGACTTCCATAACAATCTCTATAAGTTTCTGTGGATCAGTGGACTGTAAAAGGAGACATACCTTGGAGCTGGAATGAGGGTTTTCACTTTTAAAAGCTCTGAGGATTAGAGGGTGAAGAACCCTCAGGATGACCTTTCAGTTAAGATCAGCCGATGTGTACAGTCAAAGAATCTTGGGTGGCCCTTGAGATGGCGCTTCCTCAAGTATGTCTTTGGCGGTGGTCAGAGTGAGTGACACCTGGCCAGGGACAGTTCTCACTAGGTGGATTATAACTAAAAAGTTATTTCCTTAAAGGTTATTTCCCCTTAATGGTGTTTTCATTCACAGGTTCTCACAGAAATTCTAGAAAATAAATAAATCACGAAATAGCCATTTAGATCCATTTCCTTGTATCTAGTCTCTGTTTCATGGTTGGAATTCAATAAGCACAACATTATGTCCTGGGAACTAAAAAAGTTATGTCGAAATTACTAAAATTCACTTATTCATTCAGGTTATTCTATGGCTGAAAGCTTTTATTTTTGAGAGAATCGTGGAGGTTTGAGGTTGGACATTGTATTACGTGTGGAGCTTAAAAGATTTCAACAACCTATCTGCAATCCAGGTCATACTTGTAATTTCCACTTGATTACTTTCTTATTTATTCTTCCAGGACTTCTTGGTATCATCTGCATTATATGTTGACACCTCTTGATTTTATATGTCCATTCCACTATTAAATTAAAAATAAAATATTCTGATATAGAAGGAGAATTACATGAATAATAATGTATCATTATCCTAACTCTTCAAGATCCAGCATGGTGAAGGATTTTGAATGCTGAATTGGGACACTGGGAGATTTGGATTCAAATCCCCACTTGATCATGGAAACCTACTGGGTGGCTCAGGTTCAATGGATGGCAAAGGCAGCTCCCCGCTGAATAAATTCTATGAAGAAAATTCTGAACTAAGTTCACTTGGGGGGGGGGGGGTCATCATAAGTCAGAAATGACTTGAAAACACACAATAATAACAACAATAACAACTTAGAATCCTAATTCCTTACAATATCTATGAAAACACCCCACCCACCCCCCATCCCCCATTTTGGAGAGTCAACCCTCTTTCATAAAAAATGGGATTTAAAAAAAATGGAAGAATCTTTTCAGTTAAGAAAAGTATGTTTTTATTGTGTGGTAAAATGTCATAAGTTAGAAAATTGCCCATTGCATCTTTTTGAAAATCCCACCAAAACCTAAAATATCATCATTGCCAGGAATAAGACATTTTATTTGAGTTCTCTGCAAAAATCACAGGAGTTACGGGAAAGGCTGGAATCGATACAAATACATAAAATATCCCATAAACTAAACCCATTATAAGCTATAGATCCTGTTTTAATTTTTGGCCAGTCTCATGATGGCACTTTTGTAAAAATTTATTGCCATTATATTCATCAGTATTCTACTTCATTTCAGTTTTCTTGTCAAAGCATGAATTGATTTGACAAGCAGCTTAAATAAGCTTTTGTAAGAAACATTAAAAAACTGTATAAGGAAGGAACTAAAGTAGAATCTTAAAAATGAATTTCCCATATACCGCTACTTTTTCATGTGTTCTCTGTGCTCAGGACAATATATGGGAAAGGAGAAATATCTGGAAAATAACGGTGGTGATGGTAGTGATGACCATATACTTTATTTTTTTCCTGCAGGCCTGGGACTCAAAGTCCCAGACATACAAATTTTAGAACAGATACTGAAGAAGATTCACATCACTAAAACTTTAAAGAGTCAAAATAAAAAAATTAAAAACTAAGCCAGCAAGAGAGTTAAAATATAATTTTTAAAAACCTAGCAACGATACAACACATTATTGAAATTCCTTTCTCCATGAACAATAATTAACCAAAGACCAAAACACCACAAAAAGTCTTTCCTTGGTGCCAAAAAGCAGGCATTGATACTGCCAGTCTAGCTTCTCTAAGGGCAAGTTTACATAGGCCTGTAAATCCACAGCGAATCTGGAACAGTCATCATTACAGGGATCATTCGTGGCTGAGTATGATTTAGACTTCATGGTGGGTCCGTAAGTGAGTGTAAAGGCCTATTCTGGATCTATGTGGTCTATCACAATGAGGACATTGATTTCCAGATGGAAAACCTGACAATTTTTGATTGACGCAACTTCCTGTTAGTGGCTGGGAGCAACATTGTGGAAATACAACAGCTTGAATCTCTGTTAGTGAATTCTTTGATTGAATCTTGACTTTGGTGACTAGACTATGCTTGAGTTGGTAAGATTGCTTGGCTTTGACCCTGGGAAAGAACTTTGGACTATGTGTATGCTTTACCCTTGTTGGACTGATTGAGGTATGTGGCTTTGGACTGCCTTTGACTATGAGACTGTGAGCAGTTGCATGAACAGAAATTCCGTGGACAGGTCTTTGACAGATAATAGCTTTATAAATAAGCATCTTGGTATCTCTATGAATGTCTCGATCCTTGAACACTATCTACTTCATTTGAAAAAATGCTGTGCTCACAGAGCTAAGACACTGTTATATCTGGTACAGTGGTAGACTGGTGTCTACCTGGTTCAATTAGGCCAAGACTATATTGGGCCTGCTTGACCAACATATTACTTTCCATGTGGCCATCACCACTCTGATGTTGGTCACAGAGCTCCATGCAGAAAAGGCACCAGTGTATTTTGGAAAAAGGAGTGGGGAGATCTCCCCTCCATTTTCCTGGCCATACAATCACCTCTTTTAATGTCTGAATAGGGCACTTACAAGGGGGCTTGCACAAAATTCTGTGGTTGGCTGGAGCAGTGATGGTAGCAACACAAGCATGATCCATCACCTTACATTGAGCAACAATTAGACTTAGCCAATGCTCCTTTATTATTGATGGAGTCAGTAGGTTTTTTTTACCTCTCCTATGAAATATCTAACAATGCTAGAGTTTCCCAGCCATTGGAGGGCCTTCACGCTGGCACATTGCCAAGCCCTCCCATCTGTCATTTTGGAAGGTCATTACCCGAAGACCCCATATGCCGAGAGACTGTGCCCCTGTGACTCAGGACACATAGAGACAACACAACATGTGCTTCTCCAGTGCCTATTCTATAGAGATAATCGATCCCGCCTCATCATGCCATGGCTATAAAAACACCCAGGACACTCTGGACAATTTTGCATCTCCCTGTTGCTTTCAGATATGAACTCAGCTATAACTTATAATGTTGCCAAGTTCTGCACAGCCGCGATTAAAATATGGCAGTCGATGACTAATAGCACAAGCTAGTACTAGTCAATATTTCAACTAGCAGAAAATTGGGATTATAGTCTTTTAATTATAGTATGGATATTGCTCCCTGCTCTTTTTGACTGGACTTCCCTTCTCTATGCCCCATGAATACCCTAATTCCTTCCTTTCAGACTCCCTTTCTTTTAATTCCACTAATTGTGTTGGTTTTGATATAATCCTGTATATGGCTTTGGCTTATATTCTTGGCTTAATTGTCTTGATGTCCTGGCAATACACTTATTTTAAAGTTTTAAGGTTTTAGAAATTTAAAGATTTAAAGTTTTAAATTTCCTGACCCTTAGACCTGATGTGTTTGTGCGGGACTGTGTCGCTCTTCTTATGAGCTGGTCATTGACTGTAATAAAGTGAACTTGAACTTGATCCATCACCTTGTGCTGTATAGGAAAAGGATTATGGTGCCAGTGTCCCATGTGGACAGCAGCTACAGCTTTGAGGAAGTGTGGGCAACTGATCCAAAACAGACCCAATTGAGTTGTCCACATTGCCTCAAAGCTGCAGAAAACTCCAACGTTTCAAAAAAGATCTGGAGCATCCCCTGGACTTTTCCTGGAACTAAACAAATCCAGTTTAACCAAGGATAACCCACAATACTCACAGGAAGTACAGGAGCATCGTGTAGAAAGCCAAAAGGTGAGTCTGGATTATCTTTCTAGTGTAGAGCTGCCATAAATAACTGAATTTGGGAGTAATTCCTGAGAATGTCCTGTCCCATATTGCCTATAAACTTCAAAATCCCTATATGGTGCAGACTATCTGTAAGAACATATCTCCCCATTCAAAATATGTCCAGCCTGTAGAATTAATTCAGTTTGACATCATTTTATCTGCCTTGGGTCAATGATATTGACTCATAGGTGTAGTAGTTTTACAAGGTCTTTAAACTTATCTGCTGAGGACTAATGGTGCTTCTTCAAACAACAATTCTCATGATTTCATAGAATTGAGCCTTGAATTCCTTGAATTCTACAGTGTAGATGCATCCTGAATCTGTTTTATACATATAGGGATGTAAATCTTGTCTTATCTTGTTCTTTTCTGTGTTTATGCATAAATATAACATTTTTCATTTGAAAAGTGACATATTTTGCCAGTTTCAAGGCAACTTTTGAATTTCAAAGACATATTTTTGTCTAAATTGTGCAAATTACATAACTAAACTAATTGAATATCTAAACTGTTAATTTGTTGCTTTTCCTTATAGTATAACATTTGAAAGGTTAGGATAGGTTCCTTGCATTTTTTCAAATCAACCCATCTCTCACTCTCTTACTCTATGTATGTGTGTGCATGTATGCGAAGAAATACACAAAAATGTGAGCATTTTTCTTCACTGTAGGGAAAAAAATACATGTATACATTTCACATGTATAGATTTCAGAAACACGGAGGGAAAGCATCCATTTTCTCATTTCTCACTACCTTACCACATGAGCCAGGTGACACATCCTGCTTCGCCTGGCTTTCCCAAAGAAACAGAGGGGCAGCTAGGTGAATCCATCACCCTACATACCATTCCCTCACAGTGACATTTCCCACATCACATGTGGGAAGCATCACCCAAGCAGCAAGGATTCGTGCTGGCTCCATTCGAGCCGGCATGACACGGGCAGACTCCCATGTTGAGAATTTTTGGTGGGGCTTCCACTGGAAGTCCAGCAATGTTGTGAGATGGGCAGTGTGCTCATCCATCTCTGGACTGGTGGGGAAAAGTCCTAGGATGCTTCCCAAGTCCCATCTGATGATTCTGGTATGGCCTAACAAAAATTCTGGTACAGCCTAACAAATTCTGAACAGATGCCACCTTGCTAAGAAAACGTCATTTGGCAATATAACACATCCCTATATACATACTTAAATTTTGAAATAGGTTAACTATGGACCATATTGTAGGTTAATATATACAAATATCACTCTGGCGGTGATATTCTATTTGCATTCATTGCTATTTTACATATATTCAGTCAAGTGTTCCACCCCTTTTCTGCATTGAACTATGCATTAATAAATCATACAACACTCTGTAAATATTATATATTTTTATAAATACATTTCTAAAGTGAAATAGAAACACATTGGAATGTACAATTGAATGTGCATTCCTAAATATGCAGTCATAATGATGAGATTCCCAAAGTATAGCTAAGCAGAAGAATGTAGAATTATTGTTCATAAGGTAATTATCATTAACTTCACCAGAACTTTATCTTGGGGATGGAAACGGACACTTTCCCAAAATAACAATTCTACCTTCTTCTACCGCCTACATTTCTAAATGCTTAAATGAAGTTTGATGATAAACTTCAGATAAGAATTTAGAAATTTAGTTTAGGAATCCAAACAAAAGGGGCAGGCAAAGTTGCCAAGGACATGTGAACACAAAAAAATGAGAGGGTACCAAGTATGAGACCCTCATCAGTCCAGCCAATGAGGCTCAATGAGTTTTCCCCAAAATATAATTTCTAATAGCATCAAATAACCCAATCTTTTTTTTCTTTTCTCTCTCCCAATTTTTGTTTTCTTTTTCTATCATTATTTTCTTCACTTTCCTATAAAATATGTTCTCACTCTTTCCCTGTATAAGCAATATCAAAATCTTTAATAAAAATTACTAAAAAAATAATAACCCATTCAGGAGAGCAGAGTCCTGGGATGCATTTTTTTTGGATATATGCCTTTCCCTTTCTTCTTCTTACATGATAATGAGGCCAATTTAAATATGCCTCCACTTGCTGGAATGCAGATGGACCAAGGCCATTCTGTTAAACCTTGCGATATGATACAGTGTATTAAAGTAAAGAAATAGCACTAGTCTACAATACTGAATATAGTTTATCGAATACATACGTTCTGTTTTTGGACTGTGAAGAGTTACAAAACAGCCTCCTTCCTCCTCCACCCCCTTTTCTGCCTGCTTGCAACTACACTACAGATGGAGATGGAAGCATCTGTTATGACAGTTCAAAGAAGATTAAGAAGCAGAGCTCAGCTAAAGAGCACAAGCCAAGTTTTCCAACGGTTGCTGTTTCAGCATTCACAAGTTAAACACAGCAGCCCTTTTGGCACCTTTTATATCACACGGAAACCAAGTCAGCTTTACTATCAATTCAACAATTAGCATATATTTTCTCCATCCCCTTTCTGTTACAACATCACAGGTTCCCTAGATGTGCTCTGAAATGTTTGCTATACAGAAATATACAATGTAGAGAACCATTTATGGAAAGAGGGAGATATGTGTTACAGCTGCCCTGGGACTGTACCACTTCCAAATACAGATATTAAATTTGGAGTTCTACCTTATACACATACAAACAGTGGTACCAGAAAGTACTATTTTACTACTTCGCTGTGGTATGAAAAATACATTGCAACTAAAGAAGGTTGATGGTTGACAAGCCTTCATTCAAGGATCACAATAGTTAAATATGGAAAAGCTTCCCATCAGGACACTGGCCACCAGTTAAGAACTGGTGACGTAAACTAGGAATACAATTATGTGTGAAACAGTTATAGTCCTCATCGATGAAAGAAATACATCCGCTACTGCTGTGATCACAGAATGTGGTGACATTAAAAGTAAACTCAGTATAGAAAATTATTAACCTGATAGTAACCCATTTTCTGTAAGAACAGAACTATTTCACAGGGACAAAGTGAGCGAGAAGAGTCCAAGGGTTGGAGCTTCAGGGACCTCCTGTAGACAAGATCCATCACAATAGGCATTTATCTGGTGGCAGATGAGAAAAGGGAAAAGGGGATATACTAAAACTGTAGCAAAACGTACTTTTAGAATGTTCTGTAAAATATTCCAAAGATGAAATATGGGACAATGGTGAATTCCTCTTAAATGCAGTAGTGTTCTTCTCTGGGAACAACATCAGGAGTCTTTTTCACACTACCGAATTATAGCCCTTTAACTGCCAGTAATTAAAAACTTACCCAAATTTAACTTTTATTAGAACAGCCACTAATTAAATACATTCCCAATTTATTCTGTCAATTGCCATCATCACTATAAGATAGGCCAGACCTTCTGTATGTAGCCATCTTTAATATTATGAAGATTAAGTTCAACATGACAATTTTACCCAATTGTCACTATCAAGTTACTTGCTTAACAAGTGTTTAGTTAAACATTCAAAAATAACAATTTTACATCCTCTGAAAATGATCTATTTTGCATGAAGATCTTGCCTCAGAAATCCATTAATCTTTCAGTTCCTACTAATGATGGAAAAATATGCATAAGCCAGGCATAAATTTGAAAATGTTCAGAACTAAAATATGTTTTCTGAAAATATGGTAAGAGCACATTGCACACCATGTGAAAATGCCTAAAATGTAGATATGAGGGGAAGTGATATATTTATGAAAAATGTAACATTAAAAATGTAAAATGTATGTAAAACAAATACACAGCTTATTTAGAACAGGCTTATGTAAAATATATCCCAAAATATGCATGCATTTCTATGAAGGTAGAGGACAGAGGAAACCCTACTTTGAATATGAAAGAGAACTGAGACAAGATGAGAATTCTGGTGCAAATTTGAAAAGCAAAATTATATGGACTGATATGAGTAGCTTTGGCTTTACCTTTACTTGAAAAAAGGACATGAGCCAGCAATGTGATGGAGTGGCAAAAAAAAGCCAATGGGGTTTTGGCCTGCATAAATAGGAGTATAGTGTCTAGATTCAGGAAAGTCATGCTACCCCTCTATTATGTCTTGGTCAGACCACACGTGGAATACTGTGTCCAATTCTGGGCAATGCAATTTAAGGGAGACATTGACAAGCTGGAATGTGTCCAATGGAGGGTGACTAAAATGATCAAGGGCCTGGAGAACAAGCCCTATGAGGAATGGCTTAAAGAGCTGGGCATTTTTAGTCTGCAGAAGAGAAGGCTGAGAGGAGACATGATAGCCATGTATAAATATGTGAAGGGAAGTCACAGGGGTAGTGGGAGCAAGCTTGTTTTCTGCTGTCCTGGAGACTAGGATGCAGAACAATGGCTTCAAAGTACAGGAAAGGAGATTCCACCTGAACATCAGGAAGAACTTCCTCACTGTGAAAGCTGTCCAGCAGTGGAACTTTCTGCCCCCAACTGTGGTGGAGGCTCCTTCTTTAGAGGCTTTTAAGCAGAGGCTGGATGGCCATCTGTCGGGAATGCTTCTTGGTAGGGAGTTGGACAGGATGGCCCATGAGATCTCTTCCAACTCTGTATTAGTTATATGTCATAGAATCATAGAGTTGGAAGAGATCTCATGGGCCATCCTGTCCAACTCCCTACCAAGAAGCATTCCCGACAGATGGCCATCCAGCCTCTGCTTAAAAGCCTCTAAAGAAGGAGCCTCCACCACAGTTGGGGGCAGAAAGATGAAACATTTTGACTGTATGTTAGTCTATCTCTTCTCTATACCTGCCATCACTTACTATTTGCTTGTAAGTATTCCTTTAAAAAAATAGCACACTTTATGTTTATACTACAAGTCACATCTTTGTTATTTTTCTGATTCACTTCCCTGTTTTGTATGTCCTCTACAACAGCTGCTTCCTCTCTCAATTTTCACTTGGGATTGTTACATTAGTATATACTTTGTTCATATTATGGTTTTATCTGAATTCTTTAAGACTTCGTTTATTATGGATCCACTGTTCTACCTCTCATTTATATTTGACATTCGTTTAAATTGAGCAATCTTTTGAGTGCTTTCATTCTACTCCATCTCTGCTGTTAGAATGCTAATACTAATAGTTTCAACTTTATTATTAGCAACAAAAAAGTATGCACATATATTGCACATTATTTTGATCATATTGTTCTTATTAAAACTTACAATGGATTATTGTACAATGAGGCCACGGTAGCACAGTGGTTAAACCACTAGAGGCAAGAAATAGCTGCTGATCAGAGGGTTAGCAGTTGGAAGCTACAAGTCAGAGTGAGTTCCCGATTGTCAGCCCTAACTTTCTGCCAACCTAGCAGTTCGAAAGCATGTAATGCAAATAGATTAATAGGTATCACCTCGTCAGGAAGGTAAAAGGGCGCCCCATGCAGACATGTCAGCAAAAAAAGATCAGAGACGTTTATGACAGCAGGCTCTTTCAGCATAGAAAATGGAACAAGAGCACTTCTCCATGACCGGAATTGAGCATCACCTCCAGATGCCGGAAATGGAAATGGGGGAAGGCCTTTACCTTATCTGTGTATTATATGTCATTGTTCATTGTGTAAAAAGGCATTGAATGTTTGCCTCTGTCTGTACTGTAAACTGCTCTGGGTCCCACCGGGGAGATAAAGCAGAATATAAAGTGTATTATTTATTTACACTGGCTTATAATAAAATACATACTAATGCATGCATGGATACATTGTGTATATACTGATGTATAAAATGTTCTCATGTGTATATCAAGGACTGTTTTTGGGCCAAGCTCTTGTCTTTAGCCACTCAGGAAAGGGGATGGTTTTATATCTCTCCGTGAAGTCATCTATATGTGTATGTTAAGGTACAATACCCATATTAATGGATAAATCAACCCAAGTATTTTGGATTGATTTTTTTCCTAAAAATTTTAGACTTGTATATGAGTACAGCATATAGGGTACATACTGTATGCGAAGTACCCAAACCTGCATGGTTGAGCAAACATTAAGCCCCTAGACTAGGTCTCTTCGATCTGTAGCCCTCCAGGTGTTTTGGACTTCAGTTCCCAAAATTCCTGACCACTGAACAAATTCTCAAAGTCTTCTGGGAGTTGGAAGCACAAACATCTGGAGGGCTGCAGGTTGAAAAGGCCTGCCCTAGAGAATCAGTAAGACCAAACCAGAATATATATTGTTGGATTAAGATCCCCATCACTCATTGGCCATACTGGCTAGAGATTATTAGTTCTAAACATATCTTAATGACCACAAGTTGCACACTTCTGAACTAAACACAATTTTTTTTAAAAAAAAGAAAAATGAACAAAATGGAAATTGTGCAGTTGTTCTTCCACTCACTGGGCATGTTGAATACTTTTATACCTGAAGTGATGTACAAGCAATTAAAGGAGGTTTCATGTTTTTTTTATAGGTGAGGGGGCATACATAGATGCAGGGTGTCTCTTCCTCTTTCTGTGTTATAAGTGTTCTTTGGATTTAAATATTCTACTGCACCCACTCTATTTCCTGCCACATGAAATTCAATTTGCTCACCAGGTATATCTAAACAGCAGCAAAATACAGTTAAAAATTTTATACAGTTATTAAATTTAACTGGGTTTAATTATAGAATACTTACCATTTGGATAGCATTTCAAGAACACTCTACCGAGTTTGTCACAACATAAGAAATCTGCTATGTTTTAATGACTCTTCCCAAGGTGGCAATTTCTACCCCTAAACTGCTGGTGACGAAGTTACAAAGGATATTTTTACATCCAATGCTTAGCTCATCAGCTGGCCATTGCTTTAGCACCACTTTATTTGCTATTTGATTGAATGAAAATACTGGACAGTATAAAGAATTTCAGTTTTATCACGGTGCCGGTTGCTTTTCGACCCATTTGACAAACTGCTATAATAAAAGATGAACTGTGAAACCATTATGATGACATAAAACCACAAGAGAATGGAGAACTTTATGGAAGTTTATGGTGCATTAAAATCGAGCACAGAGCAGAGATATAAAATCCAGGTGTTAACTAAAACATTTGGGGCTGTCCCCCATCGGTGGTGCATTGCTTTGAAACTAAAATATAATCATTTAAAAAACTTAGATGTGCTGGATATACTCTACAAGGCCATTTTTCCTTTTTAAGGATGAACAAAACAGAAGGACTTAAGTAGAAACAGGATGATCAAAGAACCACAGGGTGAAGTCAAATGCACAATCATGTTCCTGAAACCCAGCAGCTATCTAGAAACAAACCCTGGTGAAAGTCTAATGGTGAAGAATAAGGAGACCCCAGTCCTGAGCCATATCACTAAGTAAAAGAGCTTAAGATCAAAATTCACAAGCCTGAAATCTAGAGTGCCTGGTTCCACTGAATAAATATTGGTGTGCCAGTGCTGACAGAACACCCGCATGACCTCTAGGAGAGAAGGTGGACTACTAATCTTCAAACAAGAAGGACAGTTATAATCAAGCTCAATTGAAACTGAATTTAATTTCTTACTGGAATAAGTTGTCAGCTGACACTGTCCATGGTCCTGAAAAATCTATCATTCTCTACCTATTCTGGGAATCAGTTATGAGACTGTTGATTCCTGCTTGTTCTCTCCTTCCGCCAGAGGCTGCCAAGGAGGAAATTTCCACCCCTAAACTGCTAGTGATGAAGTTACTGGTGGCATTTTTTTTTGTTAGGATGCCAATATAGAAAGGAGGGCAAGAATAAGCAGTGTTATTTTCACCACACCCTAGAATCCCTACGCTCAAGTTGCTGACACAGTTTCCACTGAGAAATTAGCACTAGTAAAGCAGATAACCAGTTCATAGTTCATAGTACCTTTGACTGTTTGAGGGGTTGGATTATAGTTTGGAAAAAAAAACATGAATTAATTCCTATACACACTGCACATATCTTATTTGTATTAAAAAAGAAAGAAAGAAAGAAAGAAAACAATATTTAAAATGAAGAACAATTGGAACCAACATAACCTTACCAGTATTTCAGTGGGAAGTATGGGCCTGTTTTTGGCTGATGAGATAGTCAAGTTAATTAGGATTGTTGTTGTTGGGTGCCTTCAAGTCATTTCAGACTGAGGGCAACCCTAAGTCCAAAGTCCAGGTAAATGACTTTGGAGAGGCACATTTGGCCCACGGACCTTAGTTTGGAGACCCCAGCATTAATGCATTGTATGGCTGCAAAGAAACCAAAGTAACTAGTTATCTTGCATTTATTCCTACTTTCACTTTAGCTATTAAATACTTTGGATTTTGGAGGTTATTCTGGAGTGGATGATAGTAAACAAATTGAAACTTTGCACATTTAAAACTTGTGCATCAACTGCATCCAATTCTGACAGGCTTTAAACGAAGTAGGCTTTAAAGAGCAAGCTGGGGGATGCTGTGGGGTATTTAATTATGTTAAATGTTTTAAAGTTTTTAAAATATTTTATATTGTTTTGATTTACTTATGTGTTTAATACTATTTTAATATTTGCATTTTATAGATTTTAAATTGTATTGTTTTTAATGTTGTGAGCCATTTTGTGTCTGAAATATGAGATAAAAGCAAGAAATGATCATAATAATGGTAATACTTTTGCAGAGGTTTGAAAAAAATGCTGGGTCAGTACATGAAACAGACAATGGGGAGAGGGGCTGATATACAGTTATGAAGGGAAGCTTAAAAATTGCTGCTTTTGTGATGGCCTTAAAAGTTGGGAAGGAAAACAAGATTATCTATATCTTTGGTGGATCACATGTAGCCTTTGAAATCCATTCCTGTATGACAGGTGTTTGGACTAGATGCCCTTGTCCCTTCCAATAAAATTATTTTATGAAATATTATTGCACTATAACCCCCATCACTCCTAGTTGACATAGCAAATGGTGACAAATACTGGGTGCAACAATCCTGCAACTACTGGAGTTCTGAATTTCGCCCAACCTGAATACAAGTAAAGCTAACAAGCATCTGGTAAGTAGAGTTCAAGACCTAAAAAAACAAAAGAATTGTGGCGAAAATTGTTACAGAGACCAACCATGATTCCAAAACAAAAGACTTAAATGCTTAGCGAGGACTTGACTGACCTATAGAAACAATCTAAATGAAGTTTACATTTGTGTGGTTCTTAATCTCATTGTATTTTCACAAAATAATTGCTGTGATGGTTTACTAAAATCCAATCTCTGCCTCCCTTCCATGCCATGTAATTCCAATGTTATTCTTAAAAAAAAAAAGTGAGTAAAATCATAAATGTGTTAGAAACTTAAATCATGACTTGATATTTTGATCTTTACCCCATACTTTGCTTCCATTCCAATTTATTGAACAGGTGACAAAGGAATGATAACTATTTTCAGAAAGAGGCAAAGAGGAATGCCTTTGGTGCTAATGTTAGCAAAGATCAACAGGACAAGGAAGGCAAAAAGGAGGTTAAAACAGTTGATTTGCTTGCTTCTCCTTGATCTCATTATAGTTTCAGAATTCATTGTGGAAATTGTGGACTCTTAGAGAAGAATGGGATGTGTGGTTTTCTCCACCAGAATTAAGTACCCCTTGTATTTTGTCTTAAAACAAGTCTGATATATAAAAGCCCCTACACTTGATGAGTTTAATGCTATTCCTATTCAGAAAACTAATTCAAGATTCTGGGATCCACTACAGTAAAGCCCTGCAGTATTCATTGAAATCAAAAGCACTTGGCTTGCATATAAATATTTAGAACCAAGATGCCGCACTTTTCTTATTTCTTTTCTTTTTCCTTTAATTGAGAAGGGGTTTTTGCAGGATGAAAGTATTACCAAGATGCTGGGAACCAAGAAAAATGCTTCAAATATGGGATAAACCATCTGCCTAGCTATAGGAGACATAAAAATGAAAAACACCATGCATGCCATAAAACCGAAGCTATTGTGTAGAGCTGTAAACATAAAAACTAAAGCTTATGAGGGTCTCAGCGTATTGAAAGGGACTTGAAGATTTCCATCTCCACAAAGCATGACAGTTTAAGAGTATTTATGGTGCTCAGAACGGAGGGGGAAGAAAGAGAGAAATTCAGCTTCTAAAATATATGTAATGACACACCTGTGTTGGCAGCTTCCATTTTGCTAAAAACAGTCAAATGCTTCATGTTTTCCATTTGAAATTGAATTGCACACAGATTCACACAGCAAGAGAAGCAAACAACATTTTATACAATGGCAAACCATATTCCATGGTTCTCTATGTGACAAGAGTCATCATTGTGTCATAAAATATCTAATGTTATGAAATATATATTATGTATGATTTGAGTGAGAAGGGTGTATGTATAACTGGGCTGAAGATACCATCCTAAGGAATAAGGCCTGGAAAACTACAATTCATGGACTTGCTGATGAGACCTGTGACAAATGATTAACTGTTGACATTGCTGGCTTGATTAACTCTTGGTGGAAAACCAACTTGTTTACATTGTGAAAGACAATGGTTATTTTAAGTAAGGAAGTCAATATGGTGGCTCCTTACGTTTGTCAACATTATTAAGGAAGCAAACAAGGTTCCTTGATAAGGAAAGCTAATTAAGTAATGTATATATCTGTCCAGAAACTGATGGAATCAATGGATTTTAGCTGTCTGTCAGTAATTTACAACTTTACAACCAAATCAACAGAAAATACTACATAAAGGACCCTTTGCTCTCAGGAAAGGTGTGTCAGACCAGCTGAACACCAATTTCTGAACGCCACTATGAACAGCCGTCTCCTCTCAAGAAACTGATCAACCTCAACAAGAAGGATGGTAAGAATGCTTGATGAATGAATGAATGATGAATGAATGTTAGATTACAGTATATGTGTAACTGTTGATGCAATATCCCCTTTTGCCTATGTAACCAATAGGCTTGCTCAAATAATTCGTTTTCCCCGTTAACCGTTATTAATTCGTTATTTTCGTTTGTTTTGAAGCAATATACGGCATTGGTTGTCCACACGTCTGGATATCGCGGTTTCGAATCGCGAGAGGCCGTTTTTCGTTATGTCGTCGTTTTTTTCGTTAGGAAAAAAAAGCTTTTGCAAATTACCCAAACTCCCACCATTCAGGCCCTTTCCTTTTGCCCCTCAGCAAAAGGGGCGTCACGGGCTCAGCCAATGGGAGGGGGCGAGGGGGAAGGAGGCCGAGGAGGAGGAGGAAGACGGAGGGGGAAAATGGCCGCCGCCGCCTCGCCTCAGCTCAGGCCTGATACTCAGAGGTTTTGACGTCTGTGTGAAGCTAGGCAAGTGGGGTTTATATATCTGTGGAAGGTCCAGGGTGGGAGAAAGAACTCTTGTCTGTGGGAGGCAAGTGTGAATGTTGCAATTGGTCACCTTGATTAGCATTGAATAGCCTTGCAGCTTCAAAGCCTGGCTGCTTCCTACCTGGGGGAATCCTTTGTTGGGAGGTATTAGCTGGCCCTGATTGTTTCCTGTCTGGAATTCCCATTTTCTGGGTGTTGTTCTTTTACTGTCCTGATTTTAGCTTTTCTGTAGCTAAAAATGCATATAAAATTGATTCTATAGGGAGGATAAATGATTGGATTTCAACTCCTACAGCTTAGCTTTCTCTGCCAATAATGGTACCATATCAAACTAAACCTCCCAAGATTCTGTAGCAGTGAGCCATCTTGGATATTGTAAGGGATTTATTATTATTATTATTATTATTATTATTATTATTATTATTATTATTATTATTAGACCTTGCTCCCAGGAAGGTGCCTTCGCTGTGGCTCCCAACTTATCTATCTACCTTTCCACATATTCTCCACATTGTGTGTATGTGTATGTATATTATATATACATGAGCCCCGATGGCGAAGTGTGTTAAAGCACTGAGCTGCTGAACTTGCAGACCGAAAGGTCCCAGGTTCAAATCCCGGGAGCAGAGTGAGTGCCCGTTGTTAGCTCCAGCTTCTGCCAACCTAGCAGCTTGAAAACATGCCAATGTGAGTAGATCAATAGGTACCGCTGTGGCGGGAAGGTAATGGCACTCCATGTAGTCATGCCGGCCACATGACCTTGGAGGTGTCTATGGACAACACTGGCTCTTGGGCTTAGAAATGGAGATGAGCACCAACCCCCAGAGTCAGACATGACTGAACTTAACGTCAAGGGATACCTTTACCTTTACCTATATACACACACACACACACACACACACACACACACACATTATGCAGGGACTATATATATATTATATATACACAGTATATATCACACACACACCAATTTAACAAAGTTTCAGCCACAAAAACAAAGTTTCTGAAGTAGAACAATGACTTTCACAGTAAAGACAACCCAATTTAACAGGAAATAAGACTTTCAAACCAGGAACAGATTTCTGCAATTATTAAAAAATGGTTTATTATAAAAGCTATGAAAATTCGCCAAAAATCAGAGGATAAGGGAAACGTTCCAAATTTTGGTGAGCTATCAGTGTTAAATGTGTTCTACCACTGTACCAAGTTGGAAGAAGATCACTCAAAAAATGAGGGTGGGAGAGTCCTGTAAAGTCCTCTCCCTCTGTGCTGTTTTTGGGAATTGCGCATGCGCGTCCGCCATTAACGAATTAATTTAGAAAATAACGAATTTTCGTTAATTTCGAATTTTTTGGGGGGCCAAATTCGGAAATACCATCAGAAACAAAAAGCTGCCCCCCTCTAGTTTTGAAACGAGTTTAGAATCAAATTTTTCGTGGATCGATCAAGCCTAGTAACCAATATAATTATTATAAAACCCAATACAGGAGTGTGTGTCTACTTCTTTCTCTGAAAGTACCTAATACAACCTGTCTCACTGAAAGTGGAATAAAAGAACCTTTAAAAGTACTTATGACAATTGAACATGAAGGTTTGCTTTCTGAATGTAAAAGATAACTAGATGTGTGAATTTATTTAGGGCCACCACCAAAAATAGCATCCTTTTTATTATGTTCACTCTATTGCATCCTCCTTTACACATAGTAAGTGAACTGTGTGCTCTCTCTCTCTCTCTCTCTCTCTCTCTCTCTCTATATATATATATATATATATATATATATATATATATAGTGCCCCTTTGAAGTGAAGACCTTGGGTACATGCATGTGTACATCCCTGCAGGCTCACCAAAAGCAGAACACACAGAAATACATAATTCGCTCCTCTACCTTGAAGTTGTACACAAAGCCACTGAAATCTTCACCGTAATCCAGTCTCCCAAATGGAAAATAATGCTATTGGTGAATTCCACAGACGGGTGCCTTTATGAAAGTCCTGTCAGAATCTATGATGACCCTGCAGGCAGCTACAGAAATGTAGCCTAGAATAATCATGAACGTTATGGATAAAAAGCAGATGATCAGAAAAATTACAAATAAATAAACCCTTTGTAACATTAAATGAACCATTTGAAACATTAAATCAATAAACCATTTGCAACATTGCAAAGTTATTCTATTCACATACAGTTTTCTGCTAAACAACAGCACATCAGGGGCCCCACAATGACAATTTGCAAAACAGATCCACTGGAACATATGGGGGCGATGGAACATTTAAATACAATAACCCAATCCAGATTCCTTCTAGACCTCATTGTGAGAACACAAAGAGGGGCTGACCCCATGATGTTGGGAAATTGTATTCACAGTGTAATTAGCCTAGATCATAAGGGGTTCCCAATTGTGTCCATCTGCATAGATGAATGAGATAGATGGATAGATAGATAGATAGATAGATAGATAGGAGAGGTAGAGAATAGATAAGAATTCCTACTGATACACATGTGGATAGACAGACAAATATATTTAGATTCCCTCCCAGACTTTATGACAAAAGTGTGCATGTTGAAATAGATTAAATCTCCTTCATCTAGAAATCTGAAATACTCTAAAAACTGAAGCTTTTGGCTGGCAGCTGCACACATCTTCCTTGGGTAAAGGGACGTATTCACAAGTTCATTGCCCATTGAGTTTTTCCTCAAGGAACCTTGATGAGGAGAAGAGAGGGAGTACAGTACTCCACTTATACAAGGAACTTCTTGAAAAAAGCAGGCATCCAGACACTAATGTATTTCCCTTCTCTTTTATCTTATCTTATCTTTGCATGTTTTGATATAAAGTGGTTAATGTGCAATTTAAAAAACTAATATGCAGGTCACAGGTTATCTTTTGAAGTTTCCAAATAATCAATCGATGATAATGATCTATATATGACTAGAGCAAGCCCGTTAGATTTAGAAATGTACTTTTAAAACTCTTTTAGGAAATAGTAATATTTTGATGTATCACTATTCAAACTCATAATGCAAGACTTGGTGTGTCTGAAACCATACAGTCAGGGGATTATAGTTTATCTCTGATTTGTTGACTTGCCATACTTTCTGCCTTTTAAGAAAAAAGCAATTGATCTTTATAAATTATGAGTTACTCAATTAGAAAATTACAATATTTTGACTGAATCAATCAGGGGAGGGGTTAATGGGGAATCAAATAATTATGCTGCACATTGCAGATTAGTAAAGTGGTTTCAAGAAATGGTTTGTTTCATACTGATACAGGTTTCTTTGATGGAAATCAAAAGATGTGATATAAAAAATCCTCTTCAAATACTTCCATTTCAGTTCATGCCTTTCCCTCATTATTATTCTATAATGGAAGAAGTTCATTCAATTGAAAAGAAGCTTGATATTTAAAGATAATAGAGCCTCCAAGCTCTTCTACTTTAGATTTTTCAATAAATCCATGTCATCTCAAGTCTTGGGATTTATGGATTTTTTTAAAAAAATTAACAAAGACAAATGAATTGAAAATAGATTTCAACTTAGAAAATGATTTTTAATTTGGACAGTGTCTCATTTTATTTGTCATCACACTTTCCCAAACACAACAAGCTATGTTTTCACTAATTCTCCAGATCAAATATGCTTTGTTTCATGTTCTTATTATGATAATACTTCCATAAATCGTTAAAGTGTGTGGGTGGAAGAGAGATCATTGTTTCAAAATATGTTTAGAAATAATGTGTGGGGGGTGGGAAAATGCACATTCTGATATTTTAAAAAAGAATTAGTATTGGATTTTCATTGTGAGATTGACTGTTGTATGTAAAATATTCATGAATAAGTAAACATCACCCATTTATTAGTAATTCAGAAGCTGGCATGAAAGAAGCTATTACATGGTTAATGAACAATGCTGACCAATGGATGGAAGAACATGACTATTCAAAGGCTATGGATTGGAATAAGAGAAACTTTATTAATGTTACATATTTGATTACAGTGTTCCCCTGCTACTTCGCAGTTCACTTTTCATGGAATCCCTGTTTTGTGGGTTTTCTATATGCTTCTCTGACATGGCCATACAGCCCTCCCTCCCACAAAAGGGCCATGGCTGAGGCACGCAGCCTGGCCTGGCCTGTCCTCCTCAGCCACCCATAGGCAGCACCAGTAGGCCTGGCCTGCACCTCATCGAACAATATCACCACGGCAAAGGAGCCACACCAGCCGAGCGGCGGGCCTCTTTCATCCCCCACCCCTGCTGGATCCCTGAGGGCCCCAGTTGGGATGGCGTCCCTGCGCATGGCACTATCCCCGCCGCTGCCCCAGGGATTTGGAGCAAGCCTTACTTGGATGAGGGAGCGCAACTGCCGCACCAAAGCCACCTCTGGCTGGCATCTGGCAAGTGGGTGCTCCCCTCAAGCCTAGGCCAAGCTTAGCTGGTGCCCTCCGTGGCTTGCACTGCCAACAAGTCCTTGATTACAGATTTTTCCTCCTGTTCTTTGATTGCTGGCATTTTTCTGATATTTCCTTTTTATGGTGCCGTAAAATACCTCCTCGCTAAAGCAGTGCCAAATTTCTCTACTCACAGCTACAGCTGTTTTCAAACTGCTTAGGTGGACAGTGAGCAGAGCTGAAGGTCGAGTGCTCACCCCGACCCAGACTCGAACTGCCAACCTTTTGGTTAGTAAAGATCTATTGCTGCTGGTGATTAGCCAGCTGTGCTAAAGCCCAGCGCTCTGCAAAAGCATTCAACACAGCAAATTGCAGTGCTCTCTGTTTCAATTCTCCAAAAAATCAGATGTCCTAACAAATTCATGAACATCCTGTGGCTCCTCCATGATGACATGATGGAAACAGTCTTGGACAGCAATGGCTCCCAAAGTGATCCATTTAAGGTAGAATCAGGTGTCAAACAGGAATGTGTTATTGTCCCAACCTTATTCTCCATCTTCTTCACTATGATACTGCACCTAGTTGATGGGAAGCTACCCACCAGCATGGAAATCATCTATCAGAGAGATGGCAAGCTATTTAACTCAGCAGACTGAAAGTCAAAACCAAGGTCACAACAACATCTGTTATAGAACTCAAATATGTTCATGATAATGTAGTCTGTGCCCATTCAGAATAAGACCTACAACCTACTCTAAACACCTTTGCAGATGCATACGAAAAGCTTGGCCTCTTACTGATCATCTAGAAATCTAAAGTGCTCTTTCAGCAGGCACCAGCTAATTCCTCTGCAATGCCAGAAATACAGCTTAATACTGTAACACTAGAAAAAGTTGATGACTTCCACTACCATGGCATTAACCTTGCCACAAAAGTCAACATTGCCACTGAAATACAATACTGTCTGTGCTCTGTGCGTGCAGCATATTCCTGAATGAAGCAGAGAGTGTTTGAAGATCAGGACATTTGTAGGGTTTCCAAGATGTCTGTTTATAAAGTTATTGTCCTCCAAAACCTGCAATATGCTTGTGAAATGTAGACTGTCTACACACATCACACTCAACTTCTGGAATAATTCCATCAGTGTTGCCTCCAAAAAAAATCCTACAAAACTCTTGAGATGATAGGCAGCCAAAGGTCAGCATTCTGGAAGAAGCAAAGACCTCCAGCACTGAAACAATGATTCTTCATCATCAACTTCACTAGACTAGCTACTGTGTCCAAATTCCCAATCCCTGTCTCCCACAGCAGTTTCTATATGCTCAACTCAAGAATGGAAAATGGAATGTTCGTGGACAGAAAAAAAGATTTAAAGATGGGCTTAAAGCTAAACTTAAAAACTTAAAAACAAGGGTAGCCCTGACCCTTGAGTGTTCTTACTGGAAGTCAGCTGTTAACAACAGTGCTATGGAATTTGAAGAAGCACGAATAGAGTGTGAAAGGGAGAAACATGTTAAGAGGACGGCGCATCAAGCCAACCCTTACCGGGACCACCTTCGATCTGGAAACCAAGGAACTCACTGCCAAAGAACATACAGATCAAGAATAGGATGATGCTTAGGGAAGCTCCAAATTTCAATTCTTCATCAAAGGGAAACCATAGGTGCTCAACCAACTTGATACTCACTCCAAAAACCTGTCAATGAAGACTTATTTAAGGCATCACCATTAGACAATTGTCCAAGACAGTGTAAAGTAGGCAAAAAAAGAAGGGAAAATCCCTACCTGGTCCCAAAGTAACCAACATATGTACACTGTAAAAAACAAAGGAAATGATAGCCTAACAAAGATCCAATATGGAGAGAATAGACTTCCTCCCTCCTCTTCCTTCTGTACATCTGATGTGTCAGTTTTACTAACCTCATCTGAGCCCAGCAAATGTGTGAAGAAATCCCACTGTAGAATACTGCAATTTTTCTGTGTAGTCTATGATATACATGAGGCAAGGGAAAGAAGAGTGACAACCTTTATTGACTCCCACACACATGGTTGAATACACAAGGATTCAAGTCTGAATTTTAGGAGCTAGCCTCTCAACAAACTTGGGAGGGGCAATCAATCCATTTTACCCTTAAATTTCAAAACTGTATGCAAAATTCCATTCATTTTGGAAAGTTCTTATCAAGAGAGTAAAGCAAAGAAAATGATCACACATTCCTACTACACACACACACACATTAAAGGTAAGGTAGGACTGACTTTTAAAGATATATATAATTCTATATTCAAAGAAGAAAATGGGTTACTTACCTATAATAACTATTGCAGTTACTTTAACAAAATGTTTTGAAAATTAAAAAACAAAATAAATTCTGAGTTGTTCACAACACTTCAGTGTGTGTCTGTGTCTGCCCCACAAGGGAAAAGGGGGGGATGAATGACAGGAAAGAGCTAGAGTAGACAGAGGTAGCTGAGGATCCATCTCAGCAACCCAAAGGAGTTAAATGTACATTAGATGACATCATCTCAACTTTATCTTTCAAACTATTTTAGAGGGTCTCTCTAAAATAGTTTATAGCTGCAAAAATCTTATAATGGATGATAAGAACCACAGAAAACACACCAACACTGTCATTGGTGATAGATTACAAAGGTTAGAAATGGCAGCTTTTATTGTAGTCAAGGAATATATTACATTTGGCAGCCCTTTTAGAAAGATTGCTAGTTTCTATTCCTTCCTAGAAAGGATATTCTCTATTCATTTCCACTTATGTGCACTAATATTACAGAAAAGAGCTTAACTGGTCCCCTAAAGTAGAGTTAATGAGATTTTGCTTTTACTTTATATGCTATATTGATGTAAATATGTAATCTTGTAACAAAAAATTACTACTCTACAGCAACCTTTAAATTCCTGTTTAATGAGAAGTAACAAAAATAGAGACTTCACTCATCAATATTGCAAAATTCAGCATCTGCCATTCTTTTTTTGAATCAGTGGAGGCTAAAGTATCCCTAGTCTAAGGATGATGGGATAAGCCATTAACATCTGTATGGTTCTAGGTTTATCAGGGCCAACCTACATTAAAAAGCTTAGGCTATAATCTATGAAAATCTAGGCAAATAATTGACCTATTCATGTCAGTCACTGGTTAATTTAAAAAATATTTCCTATTTAGCATATAGAAATTTTGAGTCACAATTTGGTTATAGCTAATTGATTGTGTACGACTAGGTGTTCATTTTTTTATACTTTTTTGCATGATTTTGTTGGCTCAGGGAAATCAATTTTGTAACATATTTACTGATTTGAGAGGGAAGGAGGGAGGGAGAGAAAACCTTTACCTAATTAGAAAGTCTTAAAGGAATTCCTTTTAAGTTAAGGAAGTTACTCTTAAGCTGCTTCCACTTATTTAGATATTTTCTCCAAAATAGTCATCTTTGTAAAGTATTACACTGTGAAAGTATACATAGACAAAAAAGGGCTGACTACATCACTACAGGATGTTTGTAGGAAAAGGTTTTTATTATCTCCATGCATCTAAAGAATTCTCATTTGCAAAAAAAGAGATCATTTTAGAAGCCAAGTTTTTGCATTATGTGCAGGAATCCTGGCCGCATCTGATCATTTAATGTAGCTTGAAAACAGCTTCAAAGTGTGGCAGCTATACAACATATGTTTTAAAAGCAGGCTCCAGCATGCTTTAAGCACTTTACACCAAAATAAGGGAAGTCAAAAGAAAATCCTTGATGCCTATTAGAAGGCCGTAGCCAGAAAAAAATTAAAAATTTGGGAGGGAGGTAAACTTTTTTAAGCGAATCATGAAGAGTAGTTCCATAACACAAAGTAATTTACATAACATGCTTCATTCTAAATTGTTATATAAACTTAATTAAATCAATTTTCTATTTTTGTTACAAAGTTTCAAGTCTTAAAGTAACTGAAAATGACTCTTAATTGGTAATGTATATTTACAAAAGAATACCACAACGTCTGTTGAAAACACTTTAAAACTGTGTCAGTACACTTTGACAGAAATCAGGCGCCATTGATAAACTTCGGTGGACACTCAAGAGTTTAAGTCCAGTCAGTTTTTCTTGCCCCATTGTGCTTCTTATGTATGTTTTCAAACATTTAGAAGTTGAAAATGATACACACACACACACACACTTTCAATTGGCATATCTAAAAATCGAGATCAATATACGTATTGATACATATTATCAATTTTTTAGAAACTACATAAAATACAGTAGAGTCTCACTTATCCAACATAAACGGGCCGGCAGAATGTTGGATAAGTGAATATGTTGGATAAAAAGGAGGCATTAAGAAAAAGCCTATTAAACATCAAATTAGGTTATGTTTTTACAAATTAAGCACCAAAACATCATGTTATACAACAAATTTGACAGAAAATGTAGTTCAATACGCAGTAATGCTATGTAGTAATTACTGTATTTACAAATTTAGCACCAAAATATCACAATGTATTGAAAACATTGACTATAAAAATGTGTTGGATAATCCAGAATGTTGGATAAGCGAGTGTTGGATAAGTGAGACTCTACTGTACCTTAAATCTGGTAGCTAATTATTCAAAATTTACTTGATAATTTAGGAGAAAATAAAGTATAAACTTTTAAAGCAAGCAGAAATTATCACAGCTGTTATATATTTGGAAACATCATAAAGTGTATTTAAACTTAGGTTTTTTCTTATGGAGTTTTTTTGAGATCACAGTCCCCCAAATGGATGGGGCTTGGCATGAAACAAAAGCACAGTGCCAGGATATTCACGATAATTAATATGAGTAATATAATGAAGATTCATATTTAATCTGAGTGTATCTTACCCTATGGCTGCGAGAGTATGACTGCTCAACTTCTGTGCTTTTCAAGAGGCCAGACTATGAGCCTGAGCAAGCAGGACCTGCCAAGTGGCCCATGTGGCAACAAAGCAGACAGCCTCTTCCAGGAAGGGCCCAACATGTGGCCTAAAATACAGGCCTCTGAAGTCTTGGCTCTTCCTTTCCTCTCCTTTGCTTTAGTTTCCTGTTTAGGCTTCCCTATAGTGTAGATTCCTCCATTTGTATTAGTTTTGGGGTGGAGCCTTAAAACCCCCCTAGAGGCCAGTCTCAGTTGGTTCAGTCCATTTGCCTCATTGAGCCCTTTTTGCAAAGCCTTCTCAGTCTTGCCTTTTAGAGCCACAGAACTGGAGGCCAGGATTTTTGTCTGGAAATCTGTCAGGGTATTGTGTATTGTGAAATGTTAAATCAATCTGGGTTATTAGAAATGCCTTATGTGTTAGTTTTCGGCAAGGCATTCCAGTAGTTATGGAGTTAATGAGAGCCTGCTATGATTGACGTATCACAGGACCAATGGGGTCAAGTTTGTTTTGACCGGGACTTTTTTCTTGGTCTGTGGAATGCAGAGGTGTGTCTTCAGTGTGTGTGTGAGTTGCTTCAGCGTGAGCACTCATGGAGAAAGGACTGATTTGTTCTACTTGTATATAGTTATGTAAATAAAGATTTATTGCCGTTGGATTTTCAACCGAACCCTCGTCTGCTGGAGTGTGTTTGACCAGTGCTGTTTATCCACATGGGAAGACAGTCTGGAAAAGGAGGTGAGACCGGGATGAATTTTTGGAATCCACTCTTCACCCCATCATCCCCTGGCAAAATCTATGGCCCTAGCAATTCTCAGGTATTCTCAACATGTACAACCTGTACAGCAAGTTAAGTACAACAGTATAGCACAGCAGCACAAGCCTGTTCTACTCAGTTCTGTACAGTACCCAACAGTCCCAGCAACCCCAGAAACTTGGAGCCAGCTCAAGTTTCTTAAAGAGGAAATCAAGTCCTTTCGCATCAGGAACCTCTAAAATCCCAGAAAGATGTCTGCATTCAACAAATTCTTCCTTCGTAATGTATTGTTTTAAGTTACCCTTTTAATTGCCCTGAGTGGAGTTAACCTTGTGATCCTTTGTTTTCCAGTAAACCTGTTTTGGTTAACTTTAATCCTGTCTAAAGTGCCTTTATGTTAAGGACCTGGTTTCACCAGAGGGTATTCTGACAGCCCCTGAGAAAGTCAGACATTATAGTTTTCCTTTTTGACTCGGGAGTGCCATCACAAGGCCTGAAGGCCACAGCCAGGATTCCCACCCCAGCCCAGGTAGTTGGCCATATAATGAAGTGTTTCCATATATTGCTCTGAGGCCAAGAGAGCATGACTGCACAGCTTACAGAATAGACCAGATATGATGCCCTAGTTTGTTAGGCCACGAGGAACCTGAAGGGCCTCTCAGATACAGGGGAAGACCACATGGCCCCTTCCAGAATAGTCCTAGCCTGAGGCAACAACAGCCCAAAGGCATGAAGCCTGACACGAGGTATGAACAAATGAAGGCTCCAAATGAAGGCTTCCTAATAGACAGTAGAGTCTCACTTATCCAACACTCACTTATCCAACTTTCTGGATTATCCAAGGCATTTTTGTAGTCCATGTTTTCAATAAATCGTGATATTTTGGTGCTACATTCGTAAATACAGTAATTACTACATAGCATTAATGTGTAATGAACTACTTTTTCTGTCAAATTTGTTGTATAACATGATGTTTTGGTGCTTAATTTGTAAAATCATAACCTAATTTGATGTTTAATAGGCTTTTCCTTAATCCCTCCTTATTATCCAACATATTTGCTTATCCAACGTTCTGCCGGCCCGTTTATGTTGGATAAGTGATACTCTACTGTATTGGCAAAGGCTATAAAGCTGAACATGAGGCCTAAAACAAGATTGATGCCCCCAATATAGTGGCAAAATGTATGTATGTATTTATTTATTTATTTACAGTATTTATATTCCGCCCTTCTCACCCCGAAGGGGACTCAGGGTGAATCGCATCACACATATAAGGCAAACATTCAATGCCTTAACATAGAACAAAGACAGAGACAAACGCAGCTCTGAGCTGGCCTCGAACTCATGACCTCTTGGTCAGAGTGATTTGTTGCAGCTGACTGCTTTATCAGCCTGCGCCACAGCCCGGGCTGTGTAACATGAGGCCTGAAACAAAAGAGAGCCCCCCTCCCCTAAAAATATAATTGTGAGAGCTTAAAGCCTAACATGAGGCCTGCAATAAAACCTAGGCCTCAGTATGTGATGACACAGTTGATGAGTGGAATTGCCTGTGCCTTCCTGAAGCTGAGAGAGTGTGACTCCCTCCAGAGAACAGTTATTTGAGTTATTTACAACCTTCCTCTGTGGCCTAGGAAAGAGTGTGACACACGCAGACAACAATTTATTAAGAATTTATTCTAAGGGAGGGGGGAACCTCCTCTGCTACAGAATGCGCCTTCCCTTTGGCAGCCCACCCAAACCTCCAGCCCCTGCCAATAAAGGGCAGAAACTGCCCAAATTGTAGGATGTCTCCTCAGGGTAAAGACATAGCAATGGGAACCCTACTATCTGGAAAAGGAATGAGGAGGGAGCAAGGAGGGAAAGGCCTAATCTCCCACGAGGAACCTGCCTCCGACCTCACGTTGAAGCAAAGAGCACATCAGGAAGGTGGAGCAGCTCTCACCGTCTGGTTTCCTTCATGCGGGTCTTTAAATCCTCCCCATGCCTTAGACTTTGCCTGCCAGTTATGGGTGGGCCAACTTGGTTGCTTCCACTATATTGGCTACAGCTGCAAGTAATAGTGTGAAAAAATGGTCAAAATTTGGTTGAGATAGTGCTTATAGTTCTGGTAAAAAAGGTAAAGGTTTCCCCTGACGTTAAGTCCAGTCATGTCTGACTCTGGGGGTTGGTGCTCATCTCCGTTTCTAAGCCAAAGAGCCGGCGTTGTCCGTAGACACCTCCAAGGTCATGTGGCCGGCATGGCTGCATGGAGCGCCGTTACCTTCCCGCCGGAGCGGTACCTATTGATCTACTCACATTGTTTTCAAACTGCTAGGTTGGCAGAAGCTGGAGCTAACAGCGGGCGCTCAAGCCGCTCCCGGGATTTGAACCTGGGACCTTTCGGTCTGCAAGTTCAGCAGCTCAGCGCTTTAACGCACTTCGCCACCGGGGCTAAGTTTTGGAGAGACTCATTTAATCTTTGCTTCTCATAAACTTAGCATGAAGATTTGGTTAATCGGTTAAAATTCATGAGTAAGCCAAGTTTTTTTAATCTGAAAAATAGGGGGGGGGGGTTGAACCCCTAATCACTCCTTGGCTACAACCCTGCATATTAGAATGCTCCAATCCAAACCATATTGCATAGTGAAATCAGATCCTCAGAATGCGATCACTATGCAACATCTGAAGCACTCCTCTGATAAACACATGTCAATTCTGATGCAAGGAGTTTTAAACACATACACACACACACACACACACATTTTCCATGGCTGCCAAGTTGCAGATAGAACAGAATCTGGAGCCGGTTCATGGACAGCCTCTGAAGTTGACACAATAATTATCTTGATCTTGAACTGGTTCCAGGATTACCAGTCTAACCATCTGTATGCCCAAACCATTTTCTTCTATGTCAGTTTAAAATTGATCCAAGTGGTTAGTGTAGATGTGCCTTCATCCTGACCCTTTCTAAGAACCTCTGTTGGGACTCATCCACATGGCAACTCACAAGTGCTTTTTAGTCTTAAAAGTTGTGCTAATTTAATGGCACTGCTGTTGAGTTCTTAATGAGCCCTCTTCACAGAAAATTTAATTTCTTTTGTTATGGTATAAAATGGGCTGATGAAGCAGAGTACAATTAAAACACCATTAATTTCAATAACAGTCTTTGCAGCTGGTAATGGGCCCCATTGATAGTTTTTCAAACTGCTAATTCTCCTTTACCCTGAAATGTGCACGTACGTACATGACAAAATGCAGAGAGCTTTCCATTCATACTGGAAGAAAACAAGAGTGTCTCTCTTATCAGAATTTCCCCAAGGACAACTTTAAAATCCACCCTAAGTTCATTACATTGTTTAATACATTTAGTGGCATAAAAAAGCAAGATCAAAACATGTGATCAGACAATTAGGAGATGATGATTGCTTGCTTCACACATGAATACACATCACTTGATTTCAGTAATCAAAATCACCTTGATTATTGTTCTCTTGAACGTTTCTCAGATATGAAAGCAGTTTATGCGGTGGGAGCAGCAAAATATGGATTGATTGATTTCATTTTTACCCATCTATTCCTCAAAATAGCTCAGGCTATCAAAAAATTGTATATGAAAACAAGTTATAACTAATACCTATGGAAAATCACAAATACAGTGTTCCTTCACTACTTCACAGTTCACTTTTCGTGGATTCGCTGTTTTGCGGTTTTTCAATAAACTCTAAAAGACTATTATAAATCATAAAAAATTACAATTTACAGCCTAAGGAAGGAAGGAAGGAGAGAGAAAGCCAAAGGGAGAGAAAAGGAGTCCAAGCGGCAATGGGAGGAGAAGGAGGCAAATTATCAACACATGATTGGTTGATAAAGATTTAAAATAGTGTATAACTACTAAAATAATGTATAAATATTAAAATAAATATAGCGTCCGTACTTTGAGAATTTTCACTTATTGCAAGTAGTTCTGGAACCTAACCCCCGCAATAACAGGGGAACCCCCCGGGATAACAGGGAACATTGTATAGATTTAGTATCTCTTATTCAAAATGCTTTAGACCAGAAGTGTTTTGGGCTTTGGAAAACATGGATTGGAATAATCAGATAACTTGGGACACAAGTCTAAGCACAACATTAACTGATACTTCATATACACCTTCTTTATGTAATTTCATAAAATATTTTAAATAATTTAATGCATGAAATAATGTTTGTGAATTTATAAAGTTTAAACTATGGACTGTTTCCCCATCTTAAATAATGCCTTAGTTACTGGAAGATGCACAATATGGTTGCAGGGATGTATACAAGACCATGCCACAAATCCAAATTTCAATTCTGCCAAACACACTTGCTTGGGAAATGTCATTACAGGACCTAATCATATTACCCACAATATTAGAAGTACTTTCACTTGCACATTCTCCAATGTGATATATGTCATCATCTGTCAACAATATCCCGTAGCACTCTACATTGGGCAAACAGATCAGTTTATGTGCCAGAGGATAAATGAACCTTATCAAACATCAAGAATAGGAACACACACACACAAAACCAGCTGCAAAACAGTCCCATTGCCCTGGGCATTCAATTTCTAACTCCAGAACAGCTGTCCTTGAACAAAAACAAACAAACAAAAAACCTACAAGGATGATTCAACAGAGAAACAGCAGACATGGAACATATTCAAATGGTCCAGCTTATCAATAGTGGATTGACAGTGGTTTCCTGGCAAACTATGGATATTATAACACTAATTACAACTTCAGCATTATGACGGCCTTATGGCCAGTTTATCACATCTTCTTTTTGGCTCCCAGTCAGCATTACTCTACTTTGCCATATAATTTTTCCATTATTCATATAGTTATCAACTCCTCTTGCCCTAAGGCAGTGATTCTCAACCTGGAGGTCCCCAGGTTTTTGGCCTACAACTCCCAGAAATCCCAGCCAGTTCACCAGCTTTTAGGATTGCTGGGAGTTGAAGGCCAAAACATCTGGGGATCCACAGGTTGAGAACCATTGCCCTAAAGTCTTTCCTCTTGTCCTTGTTCCCCAATCACCACTGTTATCATTGAACATGTCACCTCATCACTATACAATCATGGTTTGCACTTCTGTACCTATTCACACACTGCCTGCCTATAAATTTCTGTTCCTAGGCATTCTGCTCCATGCATCTGATGAAATAGACTAGGACTTCACCAGACTGGCAAAATTGCCCATCCAAGTATGCTTGGACTTCAGCTGAGGCATGGATCCCATTGGCTAACATCACATGATGTAGATCAACTTCCAGGGGACCTGCATGCCTCAAGGCTTCCCATGTTGCAAAAGAAACAATGGGGAAACCGGGGATGGTGTGATTGTCAAGGCAGGTGATGTGGGGCATGGAGCAATGGGTTCCCCACACCCCACAGCAGGCCCTGCTGGATTTGCCATGATCTGTGGAGAATCAGAGGGATGGGGTCGTTAGTCTACAAAAGCTTATGTTACCAATTTTGTTTTATTTTTATTGAGTTTCTAAGGTGCTATAAGATTCCTTTGCAAATTTGATATTCCAGATTAACATGGCTAAATCTTTGAACATGGCTATTTCTTTGAATGGGTCCAAAATATTGATACACTAGGGGTGTGCACAATATTGTTTTGGTGTCCCAAATTCCAGGGATTTGGGGATTCAGCTGCCGAATAGCATGAAAATGAGCCTGGCGGGGGCAGCTGAAGCCTTAGCTGATACGGATCACAGCATCTGGCTAATGGGGGCTAATGGGGCGGAGCAGCACTCTACCTGAGGCAGAGGCAGCATGTGGTAGCCTCACAAACCAAGCAAGCTATAGCTTTACATTCTTCCCTGGCAGCTTCCTCCATCCCTTTCAAAAGCTTCACCCCCCCCCCCCATGTCCGCTCAAGACAAATGAAAATTTGCTTTCCAGCAGCGTTTTGTGAAGGACCCTCTGCACTCCCTCCCAAGGCACGATGAGAGTTGAGGTTTTTCTATCTGTGTTGTTTCTCACTTTCTTTCTCAGCCAATCAGAGGTCTGGTTCACTGTGGCAGTTCTCCTCCCCTCTTGTAGCATGTGCTTGGGACTTCAATTCTCTTGTAGTTGTTTTTTTTAAAAACCATGGTAAAAACATTTTAAAATTCCCATGATTGGTGAAACATTCTGAATTGTGGTAGGCTTGAGTTGTAAAGGTGGCCTATAAGTGAGGCAGGTTTCATGCTGATAAGCCTAAAATGACAGAGAAATGAGCCTTTCAAGTTTTCCCAGTGGTGCCAATGAACTGAATCTTCCTGGCACAAAAACAGAAACCCTTCCTGAATTTGGGAAGTTCTTTAAATACAGAATAGGGGGGAAGTCGAAAATAGGGCACTGAAAATGGCATGTGGTTTCCCCAAATTACACACCCCTATATGACACAGATATGTGCAAAATACATTTGGCTGAGAGAGAAGGAAAAGAAAATGTTCAATTCAATAAAAACACACACAGAATAATGTAGCATTAAGACATGATGGATTTATAACCCAATATATGTGAAACTGGCAAATGGGATTTGTCTGTTCCTAGTCCATTAAAGTTCCATCATACGTTTAACATGAACTACCTAGAATAGTGTGAATACTGGCTATTGGGCCAAACTTTTGTTACAAAATAATCTATTATTTGTTGACCTCTGATAATTGACTCTACTTAGCTAGCTGTGTTAAAAAAAGTTGTTACTTTTCTCCCAGACCCACCTTAGCTGTACCATTTTTGATTATGAAACTTTGTTCTTCCTAGAAACCTAGAAAAATAAAGTCCAAATTACAGAGGATGATGAAAAGCCGTTCTCTCCCTGGCTGCCAGTCAGAAGGGTAGGCCTCACCCCTTTAGGCCTCATCCACTTCATGTCCTAGCAACCCCCTCAGCCATAATGGCTGAGGGTTCACTTAGGCCTCTTCCACTCTGCCTATAAAATGCAGATTATCTGATTTGAACTGGATTATATGGCAGTGTAGATTCAAGGCCCGTCCACTCAGCTACATAACCCAGAATGCCAAGGCAAATAATCCACAATATCTGCTTTGAATTGGATTATCTTGAGTCCACACTGCCATATAATCCAGTTCAGTATGAATTTTATACAGCTGTGTTGAAGGGGCCTCATATAATCCAGTTCAAAGCAGCTAATATAAGATTATAAATATAATATATAAAAATTACTGTGGTATAATAAACAGAACAATATAATCTCTAAAATCAGGACAGTAAATAAAGAGCAACACTCTGAAAACAGCCCGGGGCTGTGGCGCAGACGGGAGAGCAAACCAGCTGCAATTAACTGCAATCAATCACTCTGACCAGGAGGTCATGAGTTCGAGGCCCGCTCGGAGCTATGTTGTTTGTCTTTGTCCTATGTTGAAAAGGCATTGAATGTTTGCCTATATGTGTAATGTGATCCGCCCTGAGTCCCCTTCGGGGTGAGAAGGGCGGAATATAAATGCTGTAAATAAAATAAATAAAACAGGGGAATTCCAGACAGGAAACAATCAGGGCCAGTTAACACCTCCCAACAAAAGATTTCCCCAGGGAGGAAGCAACCAGGCTTTGAAGCTGAAAGGCCATTACATTCTAATTATTCTGGCTAATTGCAGCATTCATACTTGCCTCCAACAGACAAAAAAAGGAACAACCAAATATTTTATATTCACAAGCTTTAGGAAATAACGTATACTAACTATCAACAATTCCTCAATGCCTTATTTCCCATACCACCACACTTTGCCGCAGTTATGTGTGGCTGGGCACAGCTAGTGTCTTTATAAATTATGTACACACTTCCATGTTTTCCCTCTTATTTTAATCAGAGACTTTATAAACATCAACCAATTGCACAAGTAGCTGGTGTTAGAACAAGTCACTGATTTAACTGAAATTGACTGATGTAGATGATGGATCACATCAGAAAAATAGCTTGTGCCATTCCATCTATCATGGGACTCCCAGAATATAACTGAAGCGGCATCAAGGCATTTCCTTACCCTAGGAAAAAACCAAAACCAGCTGTGCAGGGCATGCTTTTAAGCATCTCTTCCTTGTGCCAAAATAAGTAAACAAAAGAAAGCTTTCAGACCTCATAGCTTGGAATTTTTAGGGAGGTAGACTAAGTTTACACATTTCTTGGAAATTTGTAACAGATAAGGGAATGATAAAGTTTTTCTTCCTGTGATTTCTTTTTCTGCAGAAACAGTAAAATTGCCAATCCTTGAGATTTTAATTGTGTTGATACAAAAAGTGGCTTGAAGATATGAGGCAGATTATCTTGCATTAGATGAAAGGGGAAATTCTACACACACACACACCTACACATGCCTTCTTGAAGAATATTGAAAATAAGTTTCCAGGACAAAGCAAAACTATACAGTAGTTGGTATTCCTAAAAAAAGATTAACCCTAATGATTTTATAGGATTAAATCACAAGTTGATTTGCCATTCAACAAATGGTTCAGTGGTCATACTTGAGTAGGCTCTGGCAACAGGATTCAGCTCTGTTTCTTCAGTTAAATTAAACTTGGATTATATTATCGGTATTAACTGAAACATAATGAGATAGCCACTTGATGTACAGAATAAGATAACAATTTCCTGGCAAACAGGAAGCCATATGACATCAAGTGGGAGACAAAGGGTATATGTATCATATAGTACACCCTGAACTATCTTGTGGTTCCCTTAGAAGCTATTGAAAATGTTGTTAATTTCAAGGTCAACTTAGATATAGATAAGGTGATGTGTGTACCTCAAGAAGTAAGGTTTTTTTTTAACCATTTCATAAGTCCTACCTGCTTGACAGAAATTTCAGCTTTTGCATGTTGAAATACAGATCCAAAAATACACAGCTTTAGGTCAGATTTATTATTTACTTATTTATTTACAGTATTTATATTCCGCCCTTCTCACCCCGAAGGGGGCTCAGAGCGGATCACATTACACATATAAGCCAAACATTCAATGCCATAACATAGAACAGAGACAGACGCAGCCACGGGTTGGCCTCGAACTCATGACCTCTTGGTTAGAGTGATTTGTTACAGCTGGCTGCTAACCAGCCTGTGCCACAGCCCGGCCTGAGGATAAGACCAAACAGGACTCCACTTGAATATACTGCCATTATATATAAAGACATACCACACATTGCTATACATGGTTACACCGGGGATACTTAACTTCATGCTATGCTGCATGAAGTAGCAATACCAGCAGTGAGATTCAAACATCCTGCCTAATCTGCAAAGAACACTCCCAACAATTTTTGCAGCTTTCTACATTTTCTTATAAAATTACTTTTTCAGCACAAATCTATCACCTTGCAGATCCATCTGTGCCATAAAATGATCCACTTTCGTCACAGCCATAACTCCTCAGACAACAGATATGATGTTCTATAATATACATGGTGATTTTATTGGACTTGTAAAGAGGAAGAAGATGTGCTTTCCACTTATTTTAATGTCGTTATCTAAATCAAAGCTGGCAGCAAAAGGGAAAAAGAGCTGTCATTCTGTATGATTCAACTTCAGAATGTTTAGCTGCAGTAATTTTCACTGTCCTCTTTCCAGTTCAGCAAGTAGAAAAAAGAATCGATTAAATGAAGTTGTGCATTTCACTGCAGAATTAAAAGTACTACAAGCTTGTAAGCATCTTCTGTCCTGATCCCCTATGGGCCAAATGCTACATTAAATCAAAGTGTGTGTTTTCATGGATCTGCTTTTTTTTTCTTAGTACACACTATAAGAAACTTGGAAAATTGTCTCAGGCCCCATCCACCCTGCTATATAAAATCCGGATTATCTGTGTTGAACTGGAATGGTAGTGTAATCATATAATCCAATTCAAAGTGGGTGATCTGGATTTGATATGGTACTGTAGATGGGACCGATGAGTGGTGTTTTATGACCTCATCACATGGGCAAAATTTCCCTTTGTAAGATGGTTTCACCTCAGTTCAGGAACGGAGCCTGCCATCAAACTACATAGATCTATTGCCGGTGGGGCTCCATTCCTGAACTGAGATTAAACTCTGTTGTCGAAGGCTTTCATGGCCAGGATCGCAGGGTTGCTGTACGTTTTCCAGGCGGTATGGCCATGTTCTAGAAGTATTCTCTCCTGACGTTTTGCCCACATTAAACTATTTTAAGAGGGAGGCTTCCCGTGTTCTTATTGAGAAGAAGTGGGGGGAAGTCGGGCAGTGATGCTTTCTCCTGTGGAATAAGGTAAGGGGCAACGTGGCTAATGTGGGGTAATTAGTTCCCCACACCGGAATAGCTATGATCCATGGTGAATCCACCCATTGCTGCCCACAATTTTGACCTCAAGGTGATAAAGAGATGGTTGACATTACAGACTGTCATGGGAGATATAGGAGTTTCGTGAGCACCTATAGCACCTCATTTGGTGAATTGCCTCTTTACATCCTGTAACTTGGGGAAGGAAGAGTCTTTTCTTGGGGATGGCCATAGAGTTTTGGAATCTGGGCCAGTTAAATCCCCAAATAACCCTCAGTTAGGGAAATTCCATCAAAACGTAACTGAGTGCTAGAAGTCCATAACCAGCAGAAATATGTTTTATGTCTCAGGATGGCTAAGGATTGCAGGTTTCAAAAATATTGATGTGAAAAGAAGTACAGTGTTCCCTCACTTATGTTCCAGGACTACCTGCAATAAGTGAAAATCCGTGAAGTAGGGACACTATATTTATTTTAATATTTATACATTATTTTAGTAGTTATACACTATTTTAAGTCTTTATCAACCAATTGTGTGTTGATAAATCGCCTCCTTTTCCTCCCGTTGCCACTTGGGCTCCTTTTCTCTCCCTTCAGCTTCTCCTTCCTCCCTTCCTTAGGCTGTAAATTGTAATTGTAATTTAAATTGTATTTTTTATGATTTTTTTTTTTTAGAGTTTATTGAAAAACCGAGAAACAGCGAATCCACAAAAAACAAACTGCGAAGCAACCAGGCATAGGTATCCTATATTTGAAATTGTTTTCCCCCATCTTTCCTTAGGTGACACATGGTTAATATAAACATTCATGACAGTGTACATATAATATAGGAGATTGCCTTAACTAATACCATGCCAGACTATTGGATCCATATACTCCTGTACTGTCAACTCTGGTTGGCAGTGCATTACAAGGTCTTAAACAATGATTTCTTCTCTATGTCTCTTTAACAAGGGAGGCAAGTTGAAATCCTGATATTTTGATCCTTAGAAATATTATTTTGCCACTTGCTGGTATATTTTGAAGCATTTTATTTAAAGCTCAAATATAAATTTCTGAGATTATCTCTGGATCTGTGAGACCAGTATCCACCATTTGATATACATCTAAGTATGTCCTCTGTAGGCATTTTCTTGGGGCCCCTGGTGGCACTGTGTGTTAAAGCGCTGAGCTGCTGAACTTGTGGACCAAAAGGTCCCAGGTTCAAATCCCAGGAGCGGAGTGAGCGCCCGCTGTTAGCCCCAGCTCCTGCCAACCTAGCAGTTCAAAAACATGCCAATGTGAGTAGATCAATAGGTACCACTCCAGCGGGAAGGTAACGGCGTTCCATGCAGTCATGCCAGCCACATGACCTTGGAGGTGTCTATGGACAATGCCAGCTCTTTGACTTAGAAATGGAGAGTTGGTCATGACTGGACTTAATGTCAGGGGAAACCTTTACCTTTAAGCATTTTCTAGGTCCTCCAGTGTAGCTATATTCTTGAGCCTGAGGTCCTTAATTTCAATAAAGTTTGCTATTATCCATGATTCTGCATATCCATGCAAAATCCAGCAATGTATTACCAATGGATAAGAGAATTGTACTTCATATATTATTGATTGTCCTCGTATATGGGTTGATTTTTCTCACGTAAGACTTGGTAACATCTAAAGAATATAAAGGAAAGCATTTACTTTCCTTCAGCAAAAAAACCCCATTAATTCCTTTTCTTCAAACTGATACTTTTTAACTTCTGTGAAATGCATTCACTTCATTCATTGAACTCAACCGTTGCACTATTTCAAGCAAACGTCAAATTTAACAAGTTTTTTCACTCCTTTTAAAGGTCAGCAATCCTCAAATACCAATTTGCTGAGGAAAATATAACTTGTGGCCAGCTTGAATTAAACCTCCTCAAAAATACACTTTGTTAAGCCGGGTTCTTTCATTATTATGTCCACCAAGGTAATCTATGAGTAGGATGAAGAATCTCTTGGAACTGTAGATGGATGTTTTAGCTTCACAAAGCCTTTGTTTAATAGACTCAGACGTCTGACTTTGCATGAATAGAGCATCCATGCTGAGTAAGTAAACAGCTTAGCTTTGATTAATAATAAATAATACTGCACATTTATACAGCTTTCTGCCCCTTTTATTTTACAGCCTCACAAAGCTCTTTTTACAAACTGAAATTTATGTGCAAGCTGCAGAGATGAATCACTTCACCCTCTACTGAAGTGGAACTACCTCTCATGTGAAATATGGCCCCTATTAGTGGCTGGGTACCAGTACTTTAGAAGAACAGGAAGTCATGGGGGGGATGCATTATCCTTTGGACAAAGTATTCAAGCTGCCAGAGAGTTTAAGCTCTAATGCTTAAGGGTGTTTGCATTGAAAACAAAACAAATCTTTAATTCTTCCCAACTACTTCTGAACTCTTCTCATCAGATAAAAGGACAAAGCAAGCATCAAACTGCCTGATTTCCCCAGATGGGATCAAACACAGATCATGGATGCTGCAGATGTACACCTCATGATCTCTGCAGTTAATAGGAAAGTGGGTTGCTATGACAGACAAGACCACACAATCCTATGCTTGTGTATTCATTCACTGTAAATCTAGCTGAGTCCAATGGGTCTTATTTCTAAGTGAATGTCTATGCAACAGCAATTTAAGAAACCTATAGCAAACATCCCATCATATTTCACAGCTGGGGAGAGAAGACAATCAAGACTACTTCATTTCTTCGGGAAATAAACCAACTCTCTTTGGCCCTATTGTTCCATCAGATTATCCAAACCATTTCTACCCCTACTTATCCTAATTGTAGCTTTAAGAACTGGTGTCTGATTTCTCTCCTTTCTTTTGATTCGACCCGCTTTTCCTTATGGGTCAGGCTTATTCGATTGTAAGACTAAGCACAAAGAATGTATTACTGTTGAGTCTGTAAGCTACTCTGGAAGGCTGGGGATTGTTGTTGTTTTGCTGAAACAAATGCTTTCAGTAGCCAAGCACACTTTCCTCTTAACCTTGTTTTTCTTCTTGTTCTTTTTATTTCAAAATGGCAAATCAAAAATTGAATTTATTCCCCTAACATTTGGAGAGCTTGAGACTTCATTCAATCTTTTGATCAATTTGATTTCAGCAGACACCAAATATGAAGTCTTATAAGTCTTATAATTTGTCAATAGCCCAAACCTAATGTTAAACAACATTACATGTAATCTGCCAAATTCTGTCAGATTCTAAATATTTTTAATGGTAGTTAACAAGTACAGATTGTGTATTACTTATTACTTTTGTTTGGGAACAGAAGTGTTTCGCATTTTAGATTTTGGGAAATTTTTGAATACCCATCTTTGCATATACAGTAGAGTCTCACTTATCCAACACTCGCTTATCCAACATTCTGGATTATCCAACGCATTTTTGTAGTCAATGTTTTCAATACATCATGATATTTTGGTGCTAAATTCATAAATACAGTAATTACTACATAGCATTACTGCATATTGAACTATTTTGTCAAATTTGTTGCATAGCATGATGTTTTGGTGCTTAATTTGTAAAATCATAACCTAATTTGATGTTCAATAGCCTTTTCCTTAATGCCTCCTTATTATCCAACATATTCACTTATCCAACATTCTGCCAGGCCGTTTATGTTGGATAAGTGAGACTCTACTGTATTTACATAATTGGATATCTTTGAGATGGAACCCCAGGTTAACAATTGAAATTCATTCATATTTCACATTGAAGGTAATTTTATACACAATATTTTCAATAGTCATGTGACTGAAACAAAGTCTGTGTACTCTGAACCAGCAGAATGCCATGGTGCCATTATCTCAGCTACTCAGGAGGACAATATTGGAATCGGAAGCGATTTTAGAATTCTGGATAAGGGATGCAAAACCTGTACTGTCAAAACCTCAGCGGTGAAACAGTGAACACTGAAACCAATATAATGAAACTATATTGCATGTGGGGTGCAGAAAATATTCCATGAATAAAGTCAATAGTGGAATATTCCGAGGTCAGCACATTTGGGGAAGCAAACATTCTATATTTATTTTAACTATTTTTACACACACACACACACACACACACACACACAAAGGTTTTGCTAAAGAGTCAGAAATTAAACTGGAGCTTGATTATTTTTTATTATTTTTATGTGTTGGGGAAAATATTGATACAAATGAATAACAGTGTGAGAACTCAAATAAAATAGACACCTGATAATCTCTTTAAGTGGAGTTTCAAGTTGGGCGGTCCCCTAGTCATAGACAGTTATGAAAGTCCTACTTTGTTCACTACTGTCAGGTTTACCCTGTCTTCATCTTTGAAGCAGTCAGCAAACACCAAAGCTGTCAGGACCCAGGCTGCAGAGCACCAATAACCAAACACAGAGGCCAGAATCTATCTAATATCTTTATTGTAGAAATATATAAAGTTAATAAAAGCAAGTGTAGTAAATAGTCCAGAAGTAGACCTTTCAGGAAAGGTCAAAATTAGTCCAAAGAAACAATGTCCAATATGAAATATTAAGGTCCAAAGTTGTAATCCAGTAACCGAAACACTCACTTTGCCAAGCAAAGTGAGGGGAGATGACAAGGTCCTTTAGTCCATGAAACTTAAGCAAGGCTAGGAAGCAGTACTTGATTCTTGGAACACTAGGCTTATTTCAAGGCAACAAGAACGAGGAGCAAGAACAGGATCCGTGGTAAATTCGTGGCGAGGTCCGGGAAGCAAGGCAAGGTCCGTGGAGCAAGACAAGGTCCTGGGAAGCAAGGCGAGGCTGGAAACGGGAACGAAGGCTTGGACGCGGGAGTAGCGTAGTCCACACACAACCTACTCCCGAAGCTGACGAATTGACTCCGCAAGATTCCTACGTGGGCAAAACACCTAAATAGGGTCTCGTTTTCCCGCCAAAGAACAATTCTCTGGGGAACCAGAACCGAAAGCCATTCTCTGTGTCCAGATGCATGACTCCCTAAAGTTTCCCATGGGAAGCAGGCTTAATCAGCGGAATGCCTGGCAGCAATCCTAGCACTCCTGCGAGAAGTCTCCTGAGCGCCTTTCTGTTGTTTATAATAATCGCGGCGAGAAAATGGGGGAGATTTCGGCTCAAGGCTTGTTTGGCAGACTTCTGGAAGGCAAGTCTCCTGCAGGTGCAAGGGCTCCAATTATGGCTGAAAAAGCTCCAATTCTGGCTGAAACGGTGGGAAACCGAAGTTTTCCTCTTCATCTGTCACAACAGTGTTAGGAACGGGACTACATGGCCCATGAGTCATCACAAAAGCAGCCCAGAGTCAGTCCAGAGTCAAATCGAAATCAACAAAGCCGAGGAATAAGCAGGAAAGCAAACCATGAGTTTATTCCAAAGTTCTGGAACCACGATATCCTAAACAAACACAGTCCAAGGTAGAATCTGAAATCCAGAACCAAAGTCCGTCACACAAAGCCCCAACTCCAACAAAGATGTTGCTGCCAGTAATTCACTATACCAAACCCCACCTATTTATATTGGTTGTCCAGCTGTTTCCAATTCCTGGCCCTCTTTTCTGCCAAATGGCTGGATCTACAAACTTGTATTCTTTCTCTCTGCAGCTCCAACAAGACTGGAATGCTTAACACCTTGTCTTACAGCTCAGAGGCCTGATCCTGCTCCTGATCTGTAGGCTAAGAAGTGGTGTGTTCTTCACTGTCTGGCTGAGGGTGTTGTTGCTTTGTGTTTGACTCCAGTTCAGATGCTGAAAGAGGCAGTTCCTAGAATCATAGAATAGTAGAGTTGGAAGAGACCTCATGGGCCATCTAGTCCAACCCCCCGCTAAGAAGCAGGAAATGAATTCCTCTTCCTCATCATGGCCAGCTGTCAAAGGTGGACATGACAAGTACCTTCTTCAATAGCAACTCTTTTCCTTTTCTGCCATCCGTGATATCTACTTCTCTTCCTTCTGTAGTCCAACAATTTATTTCCATTGTTAAATAAAAGGAGTTTGGTTAGCCGAACCCAGGATCCCCTTTGGGGATTTGATAGGAAGATTGTGATTTTTCCTACTGGATTTTCCTGTGTCATTCTCCCCAGACAATGCACCAGGGATCTATGACATCAATCACTGGCAACATTGTCTTTTCCAATCACCTTGGATCTATCACAAGGATAGAAGGATGGCAGAAACAAGTCCACTGTGATCACTTTCAAGATTTATGTAGTTGCTCAGTCTGGAAACTCACAAAACTCAGGATGTTTCTGCAAGTGCAATGACAGTCAAACTCTGTGCATTATTGTGAGCTTTTTCAAAGAAGGATTATTAAATCTGCACAGCTTATTCCAGGAGCACACAGGGACAAACACATTCCAGTTCCAAAGTAAGAGCAGCTGCACTGCCTTAGGTCCTAAAGTTTGGACCTACCTCGCATGCATTGATTATTCACTATGAATGTCCAGTCTTCCTTAAAGGTTACAGGCCAGCTAGCAACTTCAAGAACTCATAAGAATCTACTGCTTTATTATTGGCAATTTTCATATAACCTTGATTTTTGTGTAATTCACAGTAATTCACTGTGTAATTCACAAATTACTTCAAATGCATTTTAACAAATATAATGGAACTTAAAGTATATAAAACTTCTAATGATAAGAGCAGAAGTGCCTTTTTAGAATGGGAGAATCGTCATATTAAATGCATTTCCCACATGGTTTCAATCATATCTGAAAACTACTTAAATGTCACCAGGAGATCTCTTTGATAATTTCATTCTTGAAAAAAGAAACAAGTATTTAAAGTAATTGGTTTATCCCTGTGAGAAACTCTTTTGAACATTTTAAAAGATTATCCACAGAACTTCTTATGCTGAAAAATCACCCTTATTAGTATTGGAAACATCATTTTTTTGTGCAGAAAACACATTTTTTGGTGGGAAAAAAGGCTTTTTAATGCATTTTTATGCATTTTATTATGTGTTCTCCAAAGAAAATCCTAGGCTTGGAGATTTATTCTCCCCAAATCCACATTTTCCCCCATGTAACATAGTGGTTTTTAAAAAGAGAACAGCATTTTCTATACAGAAAACTATACTTTCACACAGATATTACTTTCCGTGAAGTGTTTTCTGTACAATGTTATTTCCTATGCAAAAGTATATGTGGAATTTTGGCTGCATTGACATCTGAACCAAAAATATAACCACTCCAAGATTGTTCCCATCACTCAAGAAACACATGTTCTTTCAGTTCCTAACACCAGGTGCTTTTAAAGACATGTTTCATTAATATAGAGGACAACCATTTTTATGAACTACTTACTCCATGATCTTGGTCATACATCTTTGAGAAATCCCTTACAAAAAAATTTGTTGCTAACAAATGTGTCCATTATTCAGAGAAGGCAGATGTGGGAGTTCTGGGAAACAATGTTCTTATTAACATGGGTTTATTTAGGTTGTATCCAAAATTAGACTAATTGACTAAATGCTAGAACATTAAAGGAACATCATTATAAGAGCAATTGTTCAATGGAACCGTTTACTTAGTGAGGCGATGGTCTCTGCTGGAGATCTATGCAGGGCAGCTATCTCCTTGGGCATTTTCCAGCACTGAATTTCTTGCATTAAGCAGGAGAGTCAACTTGATAGCTCAATGATTCTATGATCACAAAAAGCACTACAATGGGAAACTTCAAATGAATGCTTTCATTCACCACCATTACATTTATCCCAAACAATTACTTGGATTTCAACAAAACCTACTTCAAAGCAAATGAATTTGTGACTAGAACTGTTGTTTTGTCTCTCTATTTTAATTAAAGATTTTCTTTGATTCTGCATCTATAATGGATTAAAAAACTGAAATGGAAAAACGACAAGAATAAACAATTATGTACTTATATCTTATGAATAAACTGTGTGCATTTGTTATTGTATGTGGAAGTGGGGAGAAAGAAGTGGAACACTCAGGCAGTTCTCTTAGCTTCAAATGTCCTTGTTTATCAGTATATTTCTTTCCCCTTATGTGGCAGAACCCTGCCAATTACCCAACGGCTTATTTTTTGGTTCCTGGGATAACAAAAGCTGCTTTGCACACAGAAAATATGTATAAAGACAGGGCAAAGAGGTGTGAAATTATAACAAATTTAAGGGTGCTCATTTCCACTCACATTGTTATCCATTGTGTGCTTAAAAGTTATTTGCCATCCTGACCCTAGCAAATTTATTTGAAATTTAATCATGTGGCAAAAATTTTATTGACTTCAGCAGTGGTGATTATAGTGTGTGTTTTAGTGTGTGTGTTAAATTTACATACCTATTAATTGGTGGATGGAAGCCAGTGGCTTTGGAAAGGAAGTCCCTTTAGCGGTGTTTTGTTCTGCATCTTCTGAAGCATCCATCCAATACAGTTCCTTCTACAAAGTCCATGAATTGCTGGCCACTATTCAAGAGTCTCTGAATCAGGCTATTCAAACTGAACAGTTACAGTGGCATGATTTCCTGCCATCCCTTAAACATTCAAGCAAATTCTCCAAGGGAATTATTCATGGCACTCTGTCTGCAGAATGTAAAACAACCTCTACTGTAGAGAGAACTCTAGTCAGATCTTGGAGTGTTGCTAAATTAGAGCAACTCGATTGTATTACACATAACTACACCACCTTAGGCACCTACACCGTATCAGTAATAAAATAGGGGGAGGATAGGATAGGCTCTTGCTTGTAGGAAGACATTCAAGGACAATAAACAGCGGCAACCTGTCATTTCAGTCCAAAGCAGTAAGCAGAAGAAACAAAATGCATACAGAATAAAAGAAATTGCCAGGAGAAGAGCAAATCAAGGGGAGAGAATGTTTGAAGGAAAGAATGAGCCAGATAGAAATAGCATTATCTGTTCAACTGCAGATAGAAAGCAGCTGAGAGTGGCCCCAAACCTTGAGTATGGTTTCTGGCTAAGGGTGATGATGACTATTCACACTGTCCAAACATTCTCCCAATTCTATTTCTTTCTTTATACTCTGCCCATCGGCATTATTTGAGAAATAGGAAGGGTCAAAGATTTCTGTTTCTCATTGTTCCAGACAAACCTCTCAGCATTCATAGATTTTTTTAAAAAAATTGTGAGAATGTTATTCAGTTCATACTTTAATTTAAGCTTGGAAATGACTTTAGATTTTAAAAAAATAAAAATCGAATGTTAAAGAAAAGGAACCTGGTAGGTTTGCCCAGTAAGCAAATCAGTAAGTCTATCAGTAAGTCCACAGCCTGGTCCCATTAGTGCCCCATGAGCACAGTTCAGACACTGAAAATGCTATTGTGCAATGTTTCTGTCCAGTCTCTGAGTTTCATTGAAGTACTGCTCGCAAAAATGGAAGTTCTGTATTTGACAACGTCTGAACATGAGAAAACCTTCCAGATAGCTCAACCAATGTTAAGGTAAGGAAGGACACAACATGAGAGATGAAACAAGACAATCAAATGAAATAGGGTTTGCAACCTATTTAAAACTGTAAGATTCATGCATTGCAATGGGGGTAAATCTTACTGACAGGGGCAAAGCTTTGCAATTAGATGACTGCAAATTACTTAGACACTCACAAATAACATTTTTTCAAAAGGCTCTGACGTCTGTATCCTTACTTGTTTTCCTAAGTTATATATAACTCTGGAGGCATTTTCAGCTGTCAAATAGGTGTGAACACATCACTTTGTAAGATCATTTTCTTTTCACACTACTTCTCTTCACCACCCCTCACTCAATTCCAAATGCTCTTGCCATTATTGTTCAGAGATTTTAACGCTAGCTATATAACACATGCAAATAATTATACGGCATCCTGGGATTAATGCCACATGAAATTTGTCAGCAGCAGCAGCATGATAAATAATACTGCCCAGACAAAGCCGGTCCAACAATGAGGCGAATTAAGCGGTCGCTTTGGGCGCCAAACATACGGGGGCGCAGTCGAGACTGCTTTTTCTGTTGATTTGTTGTAGAACATGATGTTTTGGTGCTTAATTTGTAAAATCTTAATGTAATTTTATGTTTTTACTTAAATTGGTTTTCCTTTTCCACTCCTTATTTGGCTACACTTTCAATGGCTTTCCTTTTTTATTATTTTATTATTTCATTTATTTCATCTGTGTTTTTATTAGTAAGACCAATTGCCATCTTCAACAACATATGGAAAGGCTGGTCTTTTAGTCTTTAAGAAATAGTTCAATCCCACAGGACTCATGAAAGAGGATTTAGGAAAGCTCCTGGTATCTATGAACAAGACTGAAGTTTGCCAAAAGAATACCTAACATTAGCTAAACTTTATGTAGTATTGCTGAATTTTCCATATGGGACTTCTGTCTAGCTCCAATAAAAAACTGACATCCAGTTATATATTGTTCACAGTGTGTGTGTGTGTGGGGGGGGGGATTCTTAATACAGCCCTTTCCCCAGTGGTGCAGTGGACAAAGAGTTTTGAAGATTAAAGCAGAAATTGTCTTAGAATAAAAAACTTGATTTAATCAGAACATCATTTGCCAACTTCCCACCCCCAGGTTTCCCTGTTTTTTCTCAGCTTAACAGAATGGTATTGTTGTAAACTATCTCATAATAAGTATCCATAGTTGAGTTGTTTCTGAATAAGCAATTGAGATCCCAAAGCTCCTGCCATGATTTAAGAAAAAAACCCTTTAGAACCCATTTGCTGATTTGGATCAAGACCACTATCTGTCTTTGATATAGTCATGAAATTTGTTAGATATGGGTCAGAGAGATGAGGGTGCACATAATCTGGCTCTAACAACCTCATCAGATGGGCGAATTTACCTGTCATATGCCACATCTCCTTTTTCACCACAGAACCCTTCCCATGATGCACATCAATGCCATTATTGCAGCAACATGGAAGGCTTCCCATGTTGTCTTAGGAGCAATGGGGAAAGCCAGGTGGTGATGCTTCCCCCCATGGGATGGGGATCCAGGTAAGGCGGGCAATTCAGGACGTGGAGCAACGGATTCTCCACATACCCTGTCAGGATCCCCATGGATTTGACACAATGTGAGGCGAATCTTTAGTCTAATGTGATAAAGTTATTACTCCCCACTCCCAATAATCTTTCCTTAAAAGCCCTGAAGAAAACTATTCATTGACAACACCCTGATTGCATAAACCTCTGTATGACCTTAAGAATATGTGCAACTCAAGAAATATCTCCTAATCAATAGCCTCTAGAAACAAGCCGTGTTGATTTGTGGCTTTATCTGAGGTAAATGGCCAAAACTGAAATGGTGGCAATAAAACTTCTCTCAAACAGTGTCTGCTCTAGTGAGGAGCCCATAAATCTTGCTTTCTGGGCAGAGAAAGGATGAATAAATTTACTATGCCACCTGTTTTGTTTGCATTCTGCCAAGGCTCTATTTGTACTAGCATGGGTACAGTGTATTGTACCTGCTGTCTGTTCAGTCCAATGCAAGACATTACCTCAGGAGTACAGTTAAAAGTTTAAAAGCAATGCTTTTGGGGTTGGCGAGATTAGCCGTTTACAAGAAACATTGCCGGAGGGACGCCCGACTTGATTCACTCAGTCTTCAAGGACGCTCTTTCTATGTCTTGCAACAGCAAGAGTGTCCTTCTGGGCAGCTAAACCAGGCAATTCTAACTGGATGGCCCCCCATGAAAGTCTTCCTCCAGGGGCAAACCAAGAATGGGCAACTTGGAAGTCCCTGAACAGACTGAGAAGTGGAGTGGGCAGATCAAAAGACAACTTGGCAAGGTGGCACTACCTGGAGGAATCTTCCACTTTGTGTGACTGTGGAGCAGAACAAACAACTCCGCATATGTATGCTTGCCCACAATGTCCTGCCTCATGTATGGAGGAAGAGCTGTTTAACGCTACGGACAATGAGGTCGCTGTTGCCCGTTTTTGGTCTAAAACTATTTAGCTGCTTGTGATTTCCTTTATTTCATCACTTTTAAATTTATTTATTATGCAATGCTTTTGACACTAAATAAATAAGGAGTACAGTTTCGATACTACTTCGTGATAAGCTCATATAATGCAAAAAATTCAAGCAAACTATCTAGAGCTCACAAGAACATTTAAACTGATCTCTCAACTAATACATACTCCAAGATTTTTCATTGGGCATCACTAACATTTCCTGTCTTATTTGAATGACTGATTACAAGTTAACCACAAGAGATCAGTTTCTTCTATCCTAGTTTATTTCCCGGGGGAATACAAGATGAGGAAGACTGAGGGTTTTCTTCATAATGGCCCCACAACTATGGAACTCCTTTCCAACAAAACTACACATGGCTGCCCCAGTGCAGAGCTTCATAGCAGATCTTAAACAGCTATGTGTTCCAGGCTACCTGTGCAAGCAGTTTTATTATTGCTGCTTTGGGGGATTTTGAACTGTTGTAATTAATTTAGTTGTTAAAGTGATGGTTGCACACTTTAAAAAGGTAGGTATGTAAAGGTAAAGGTTTTCCCCTGACATTAAGTCCAGTCCTGTCCGACTCTGGGGGTTGGTGCTCATCTCCATTGTTAAGCTGAGGAGCTGGCGTTGTCTGTAGACACCTCCAAGGTCATGTGGCCGGCATGACTGCATGGAGCACCGTTACCTTCCCACCAGAATAGTACCTATTGATCTACTCACATCTGCATGTTTTCGAACTGCTAGGTTGGCAGAAGCTGGGGCTAACAGTGGGAGCTCAATCCACTCCCCGGATTCAAACCTGCAATCTTTCAGCCCGCAAGTTCAGCAGCTCAGCACTTTAACATGCTGCGCCACCAAGGAGCTCCTTTAAAAAAATATTTTGTGCTATACTTAAACAGTGATTCTGTGTTTCAAATCCTTCTCACTACATTACTGTTGTTACTCTGTGCCCCAACTTTGTGAGGGGTAGTCCCTAAAAATAGAGTATAAATATAGTCACCTCTCCACATCCACTGGAGTTAGGGATGCAGTGTAAAAGTGTAAAAAATGTGAATATTCCCTTCACTTTTTATTTTACCAGAGGGAACACCTTTCTAGAATGCTCTAGGTCCTTCACACAACTCTGCAGTGAACTTCTGATGAAGGTTGACCATATAATCACACTGGAGGACCTAGAGATTCCCAAAGAGAACATTTTAATCAATTGAGTAATCAAATCTTCAAAAAGGCAAATCCACAAAGGTGGAGAGCTGGCTATATTCTAAATAAAAAGAGTAGTAATCCTTTTGTCCAATGTTTCCTTTAAATGGCACAGGTGAATGAGATGTTTTTTATGAAAAGTTCTGAAAAATATGCATAGAAAAAAAGGAAAGTAGGCAGCATGAAAATAAGGAAGAGAGAGCTGGGAAGAAAACAGCTAGTGTAATACTTGTGGAATCAATAATTCAGCCTTAACACTAACTGTAATGGTCATTTCACCCACAACTATCTTTCGGTTATGAATGGGGGACAATATTGTGCTGTACTGAGAATTCAAGAAGGAAGAGAAGAGAAACTAATGGCTTTACTGGAAAGGAGCCAGCACAGAGAGGACTAACACGTCAAGTCTTACAAACACTGTCAGAGCATTTCTAATAGACCAGTGTGGTCAAGACCTCAATTTCAAAGCTTACGCAAATGCAGTTCTCTCTTTGGCAAACAACTACCTCAAAGGGATGGGATCATTGTTGTCATACTTTCAGGGACACTCTAACTTGATATTAAAGTGTGTGATTTTAGGTAAACACTATTTCATTTTCTGGCCTTTCCTAAGCAATATATCATTGCTATGTCTGCATGAACTTTCATCGGAGGTGGTAATCATGTGGTTTTCCAGATATTAACTCTCTTTTGTTGGAAATTTTAAAGCAAAAATTGGATGGCTATCTCTCAGGGAAACTGAAATCCTCTTGTGATTCCTTCCAGCTCTATCATAACATGACTCACACTTGAATCATCCCAAAACCCTTAAGTATTGAGACAAACTAGCACCAAAGCACAAGTAGAATTAAAACAAAAATTACAGTGAAAAAGTAATACACTTTGTGGATAATATTCACTCGAGGATTACTCTGAATCACAGCGCTGCTGTAATAGACCTTTATTTTTCCTTTCCCCTCCTGTAGAACACAACATTTTAAAAGTCTTCTGCCAACTTCCCAGCCTTGTTCTTCTAGTCTTGCAGTCTCTTTTCCTTGTCTGAAAAACTTATAGACAAAGGTATTTTTGAGAAAGGCTCCCTGCTCTGATTAGAAATTCTAGTCCATATCTCTGATTATGTCAGGGACTTTGCTGATGCAATGCAAGCCAACAGGAAACTGAAAGTTACCTGGGAAGGCCAAGAGTTCAAACACTGTTTCCATCCTAAATATCTTGGTGTCACCTTAGATCGAACACTAACATATAGGAAACACTGCATGAACACCAAGCACAAAGTAGCTGCACGCAATAACATCCTGCATAAACTTACTGGCAGTGCATGGGGTGCAGACCCACAATTAATAAGAACATCAGCCCTGGCCTTGTCTTTTTCAACTGCTGAGTACGCCTGTCCTGTTTGGCACAAGTCTGTCCATGCAAAGCAGGTGGACATAGCACTGAACGAAACATGTAGAATAATCACAGGATGCCTTAAACCTACACCTGTTGATAAACTCTATAAGCTAGCTGGCATTGCCCCCCCCCCCCCAAGTGTGACGGGAACTTGCTGCTAACGGTGAGAGAAATAAGGTCGAACATTGTGAAAGCCACCCACTGCATGACTATCAGCCTCCTCCCACCAGACTCAAATCAAGGAAGGGCTTCATGAGAACCACCACTCCTCTTGATGTTCCCCCAGCAATAGCAAGGGTGTCCCTCTGGAGCTAAACCAGGCAATCCCAACTGGATGGCCCCCCATGAGGGTCTGCCTCCAGGGGCAAACCAAGAATTGGCAACTTGGAAGTCCCTAAATAGATTGAGAAGTGGAGTGGGCAGATCAAAAGACAACCTGGCAAGATGGCACTACCTGGAGGAATCCTCCACCTTGTGTGACTCTGGGGCAGAACAAACAACTCCTCATATGTATGCTTGCCCACAATGCCCTGCCTCATGCATGGAGGAGGAGTTGTTCAAAGCTATGGACAATGCGATTGCTGTTGCCCAGTTTTGGTCTAAAACTATTTAGTTGTTTGTGATTCCTTTATTTTATTGCTTTTAGACTTATTTATTATGCAATGCTTTTGACACAAAATAAATTAAAAAAAGGGACTTTGCCTCTATGGGGAGATGACTTTAAGCTACATCTCCCTGCCCGTCTGAGTTTCATGACTATAAGCAGCAGTTCAAAAGCTTCAGTAGAACCACATAATTGGAGCTCAGCAATTGAAGATGCTAGCTCTGGTTTACGTGATAAAGACTCAAACAGTTGTAACAATCTGTTCCCTGCTTTGAAAATCTATATTACAATAGAAGTAAATATGAAAAAATCCATGTGAACCCCAGAAATTATAGCTGAAACAAAACCATCCTCTCTGTATGCAAGTGTGTTGTGTTTGTAGAGGAGACGACTTTCCATAAGGCTAGGAGTGTGAGTCACCAATTCAAATCTTGTTACAGCTATGGACCCACTAGATGACTTTAAGGAAACAATTATTTTGGCTCCCCCTTTCAATAAAAAGATTACAATACTAGCCTACTGTACAAACTTGTTGCAAGGATTACCAAATGACATTGTCTATCTTTATTATATCTGCAATACATTTTGACATGTGAAATTGTCATATCAAAACATATGAGCTCTTGATGTTTTCAAGAATAATCTGTAGATAGATAAACTGCTTTTGATAGAACTAGGTGGGAAAGACACTTTGAAGCAGTAAAGAAAGATGCAGCATAGCTTACACTGCAGATATGCTAAACAGTCCCTCCAGAACTCATCTTGAGATTTTGTTGTCTTTTTCTGCCACATCGGCAGTCCTGCTCATTCGCAGCAAATCAAAGCTTCACATTTTGATTATTTCCAGGCAGCAAAATTGCCTCTATCTTGCCAGTTCTATTTTTCCCATCTTTTTTTGCTGGATATGCTCTATCACCAAAGTCATTGGCAGTGAAAAAAAAATCAATGTCATTACTGTTGTTCTTCAATATTTTGAGGGTGCAAATGTTATGTAGTTATACTTGCCCTGAAATGGGCAACTGTGGTGAATCCAGGGGTCAATGTTTCTATCTGCAACTGGAAAAATGACCCAAAAAGGGGGAGGGACCACAAACAACCTACTGAATAAGTAGATCAAAGTCAAGGTTCTAAAAATGTGTAATAAAGCATGCAGGCCTAAATCCCCTAAAAGCACCCAATCCCATCTGATCTTTGAAGCTAAACAGGATCAAACCTGGTTATTACTTAGGTAGTGAACTGCCAAGGAATACCAGATGCCATTGGCTATATTCAGAGGAGAGAAACAGCAAAACCACCTCTAAAATATTCCTTGCCAAGGAAAACCCCATGAACCCATACACACATGCACATGCACACACATTTACTATATAAAACAAATGGATAAATATGGGTTTAGGGTCTAACACTGTTTTTATAAATTATACATTGAAACAGGTTGTTAAGACAGCCAAAGATCAGTGGAGCTTTAAAAGTTTACTCTTAATGGTTTATGAAAGGCTATTTCCAATACAGTATTTAAGAAACCTAGACAGAAAAAAGATGGAAGTCTGAATCCAAAGCAAAATAAAAATAGATAAATAAAAACAAGCTCTTTTCAATATGACTAAAAGTTAAACTCATGTAATGAATGCTATTTGCTACCTAAAAGCAATAATCATCTTTACTTGTCAATAGCACAAAGATATCAATGTACGGTGTTCAGGTTTTCCCCCATTTTTCTATCAATAAAAACATTATTTCTAAAAATGGAGGAATATTTTGGTGTTTTTTTCCCCCAAGCATGAGAAACTATTTTCAGAGTTCACGGGGAGCTTAAAACTAGCAGCAGCATATTTTGTTTCATTGTCAATGTCACAGACAATGACAAAATGTTGAGTTCCTTTTAGATTCCATTATTTTACACTGCCAAAATTGCTCCACACAAAAAAAGGATATTTTGGGAGTTTATTGTATGAGGACACTATTCTATGACATTAATGTGAACAAGGATAGCAGCAATTTACCAGGATTATCACCCACCACTATACCTCTCTATAGCCATGACACTGTAGCCATACTTCCACCCTCTCACAGTTCTGCTGCTCATTTAATTATTTTTTAAAAAATAATTCTTTGACAAAAGACTTCACAATTCCAGTGAAGGTTAAAACAAATCAAAAATAAATCTATCAAATATTTCAAGAGTGGGGGAAATTGAAAATCAGGACAATCCTGCCCCCTTGGGCTACTTCTGTACCAGTTTGCAAGCACAGAAGCAGATCCAAGCTCATCGCACCAGAAGTGATAGGACTATGGCATGAGCAGGGGCCATTGTCAGGTTTTCCCATTAGTATTGGGTTTATTGTGGTGAACTTGCAAACTGGCAACAGCTTGCATAAGTATTCATGTGACAGGAACAATGCTGGTTTGCTACTTTCATGTGATAAAATCCTTATAGAAGTTATTTGCCTATGGATATTCTGAAGGTGCAAAATTGTGACTTTTGGTTACCAAAAGGAGCTCCATTGCTATCTCTGAGGGTAGTTCCATATGGGTATTCAAATGCAGTTCGAGGCTGTTTCAAGGTCAGAGTGCCCACAAAACGTACACACGCAATGCATCCAGCTCAAAAAAGCTTATTACAATGCTGCTGCTGCTCAGTTGCATAGTCGTTTCCGACTCTTTGTGACCTCATGGACCAGTCCACGGCAGAGCTCCCTGTCGGCTGTCACCGCCCCCAGTTCCTTCAAGGTCAAGCCAGTCACTTCAAGGATACCATCCATCTATATTGCCCTTGGTCGGCCTCTCTTCCTTTTTCCTTCCATTTTCCCCAGCATCATGATCTTTTCCAAGCTTTCCTGTCTTCTCATGATGTAGCCAAAATACTTCAACTTTGCCTCTAATATCCTTCCCTCCAGTGAGTAGCCGGGCATTATTTCCTGGAGGATGGACTGGTTGGATCTTTTTTGCGGTCCAAGGCACTATCAGGATTATCCTCCAAGACCACAGTTCAAAAGCGTCTATCTTACTTCGCTCAGTCTTCCTTATGGTCCAGCTCTCACATCCATAGGTTACTATGGAGAATAACATTGCTTTGACTATGCGGACCTTCGTTGCCAGTGTGATGTCTCTGCTCTTCACTATTTTATCAAAGTTGGCCATTGCTCTCCTCCCAAGAAGTAAACGTATTCTGATTTCCTGGCTGAAGTCTGCATCTGCAATGATCTTTGCACCTAGAAATATGAGGTCTGTCACTGCCTCCATGTTTTCTCCTTATTACAATAACTCACTAGAAATTCCAGAATAAGATCCCTGTATATCTCATGCATAGCTGGACTCGAGACAGAAAAATACATAGTGCTCATTAGGAGAGGACTAAATGCTGAAACATTTTTTAAAAAACCCGAAACATGGCTCTCTGGAAGTTAAACAAACTCCTTCTCTCAGAGGAAATCACATGGGAATAGCCACTTTCCACCTTTTGTTGTTGTGCCCTGCCTTGCTCTAGTGTTGATCCTGACTTGAACAGTTGCTGTCCATAAGTGCTTGTCATGCTGATGTCCATCAATGCATCTTGCCAGATGAGGTAAGGAAAAAATATATATTCTTGGGTTCAGATCAATCCACAATCAGCGGGTCTTTGTGGTCACTGTCCCAGCCTCCAAGCAGTTCCTTGGGTGCATTCCGCAGTGAACCGGTTCTTTTCAATCCACATCCTGACTCAGTTTAAATCCATGCATAGAACCATCTATAGTTAGTAATGAAAATAAAGGGAAAGGAAATCCATATGCTGCAAATGATAAAGCCACTAGGAACCCTTCAGAATTGTTCTACACTCTCACCATGTGGTGATGCTGTCTTTTTCACCACACACCCAAATTTGAAACACACAGAATTTTTCAACCCTAAAAATCGTTAATCTGAATAACTCTTGGTCATTGCATCCGCAAAAGGATTATTTACACTTCATTGAAAGGAGCTCAGTGAATCACTTCAAGTCATTATGTAGACAGAATGGTAATATTTAAAGCAGCTCAAGACAGTTATTCACAATAACAACATGACTTTCTTCCCACAAGTAGAAAATTTGTACCTGTAGGCAATATGTCCTTTGTCACTATTTGAGGCAGACTACTGAACATCTCAAACAGTATTCAAATTCCTGTGTCCACCAGTAGCTCTCATTATCTCTCTTTCTAACACTCTAAACTTTAAAACAAGATGGCTGTTGAAATTCATACACAGGGGACAAGATGACTAAGAATGTCAGATTAGCACTTATGGCATACACAATTAATTAAACTTTAAGAGTTAGATGCCTCATTCTTTGTAAGCTTATAAATCATGCAGTATAGGCCCACAGGCAGAAGAAAAATGGAAGCAGCTTTAGAAGAGTAACCATCTAGTTAATCTTCTTGCATTCTTCCTACATTAGCACTTTGGGCATCACACAAAATACTTTTTTTATTTTTCAAGATTAATTGTCCTTAACTGATTTTATTCTTGTGTATTTGTGGCCTTTAGGAGTATAGTCTGCTCTGACCATCTATAGGTACTTCCTTGTGTCTCAAAAAAACATGCAGACGCTGTAGCTCCAATATGACTTTTCTCTACCTCACCTCATCTGAATACATTTAACCATATTTGCCTAATTATGTAGTACGTGTGCTATGCAAAGTTGCACAATTTTTGCACATTTTAGGTCGTCCTGATAAAGCTATAGCCACAATTTGGACTTTGAATTATCTCTTATGTTCATCACGGATATCCTTGCATTTATGCTACAAAATACAGGAGGTCACAGCTTTGAGAGAAACCTAGCTCTGTGCTCCACAATTTTCACTGAATTCTTAGCTAAGAACCTTTCTATGTGGCCACAGTTTCTATGAGCCATATAGCCCAAAGTCATTCCTAGATGTCCACCTAATACACAGGCCCTTGCCCACTTGGGATAACCCAGTTCACACAATTTTGCCTTGTGTTTAATAAAGTCTCTGCATTTTGGGTGAACAGTTTGGTTGGTTCTGATTCAGATGTGGCTCCAATGTTCACATGGGCCAGTGTCACCATCCTACTTTCCCCCTACTGCATGGTGCTGGAAAAAGCAAGATGGCATTTACCTGTGTCATTTTAAATATGTACACCTGATTCCAGCAAGGAATTCCAGTTTCAAGACCCCTGTTAAATGTCACAACCCAAGCCATAACTTCATTCAGTGAGCTACCACAAATGCATTTACTATCTCCACTGTTCATTTTGCTAGTAATAAACATTAGAATTGCCATTTCAAGAGAAGAAAGAAGTCGGTGTCTTGAAACCCAGGCTTTCCCCCCTGGGTTTCTTGTATTTCAAGATATCAACTGGGAAACATGAAGCAAAAGAGAATCAAAGTACTGGGGCGGAACTCTCTGCAGCAAAAAAAAACCCTTTCCATCGGATTACACATTGGTATTACCATTTGGCAATTTTGACGTATACCACATCTAAAGGTTTTTTTTTTCAAATGTAACAGTACAGACTCCTTGAGAATATTATTGTTCTCTGCCTAAGAAAGGAGCAGTTGGTGTTGCACAGGACAAGTCAGCTGGATCTCAAGAGAAATCACTTTCAACTAAAGGAGCTGAAATGTCATTATCTGTCTTTTATTGCTCTTTGTCTCTAGTCCTCACATGGCCAATAAAGAGAGTGACTCATGCCTAAATTGAAACCTTGCACTACCATCTTAATTGATGACAGCCAAAAAAAAAAAAGTTCCCTCATCACCTCCCATGTTGTGGCAGTCTCTGGATGTGACACAGAATCTACCTGTTCCCCATCATTTGCTCTGACATCAGAGTGATGGGATGTGGTGAGAGAGGAAAGGAGCATCCCCCTCTTCTCCCACTTCCTTCCCAGCACTCCTCATCCACCCCAGCTAATATCAGGGCAACATATTGTGCTGTATTGTTGCCAGAGACCATAGTGACATGGGGGGGGGGTGTTGAAAGGACTGCCATTCTATGTCCATCGGATGCTCCGAACATAGGATGACAGAGAGGACAATTGTGGCTGGTTCCATTTAGGAATGGGCTCGAATGTACCCACTGCCCCACTTGTCAGAGAAAAGTGAGAATTCTGAGCCAGAATTTGGTCTTTCCCCCAAACTTGGATAATGTGGGAGCATTAAGGTGGCCCTGCCTCACATTTGGCAGATCAGCCCTATGTGGCATGTAGCCATTGTGAGGCTGATCCTAATCTACTTAGGTCAGTGTAAATGAAACCTATGATACACATGGGTCTGCTATATTCCAATTTGTTCATAAAGCATATTTTAAACTCATGAATAGTCAATAAGTAGATTTGCTAGATTTCAACATGAGCTCAAGTTCTGCTTTCTGCTGCTGTTTGATTAGTAGACATTAACAAGCAATCATATTGATCTCCATGCCAAGATAATTTGCACTATCTGATTTCAGTTCATCAATATTGATACCAAGGACAAGATCCTGGAATTAATTATTTAGATCTACAACCCAATATATCTGCAAATGTTACCTCAACAAGGCCCCTTTTTTAAAAAGACCCATCAAAGTGATGTTTGGCTTAAGTATTCTTGGCTATTTGAAAGCAGTTTTTGATGACTGCTGCCTTTCTGAAATTTCTTTCTGCATTCATTTCACTATAATTATGCACATGTTAGTGGCAAACAATTGCAGTTGTTTCTCCTAGTCACCATTTAATAGCAATAGTGTAGCTATGTCAGGTACATTTCATCAGGAAATTTTAATTGGATACTTATGAAGAAGATTAGAGACGTATTTCAGTTCTTTAGGCTCTAGTGTCATAAATGACAAGATTAAAGGGAATCTAGAACATGTATTGGTTGTTACAGATCTATGTTTGAAAGTTCAGCAGTCCTTATTCAGAATTACATCAAAGTTGTACTTTGAGTGAATTGTTGATCATACTAAAAGTGGTAGTAGCAACAGTAGCATTGCTCCCACAATCTTAAGATGCTTTGCTTTGCCCTTCCCACCAGATATTCTATTTTCCTGTCAGTGTACAAGGAACTATGGCTTATAGTTCACATAGATGATTCTTGATGAATATAAGAAAACTTATTTTCACATGGTTTTCATTTAATTATACCAGTGCACAAACATTATTTTAGAGATGGCACTTAAGATATGGCTAGCTGCTTCTGATTAACTACAGAAAATCTTACAATTGGATCAATACACACACATTTCTAGAAGTATCTTAAGGCATGATCTAGAATTTGTCTTCAGTTTTCCCCTCATTCTTAGAATTTTCCTACTGATATCTAAAAGCACCAGTCCTATCCCTAAGGAAATTTCAAAAATAAATTTCAACCAAAAAATAAACTGCCCAGAGAGTAAGAGTTCTTTTTACCATTTTGCATTTTGTTAGTTTAAATAGGCTTGTCCCCACCTAGACTACATAAATAGTCTTGGTGAGGTTATTTGGGAATGGGGGATTCCTCTTTTAGCTACCTTCTCCAAATAGGTATGTATGTTGTCTGATAACTTGGTGATTTTACCAAGTCTAGTGATATCTCCCTTTTGTGTACAATTATTGCTATTTTGGTTCCAGAAGTGCAGACAATCTCCCCTTAAATCAGGGAATATGATATCTGGAATTCTGGAATCTGGAATATTCCAAAATCCAATATTGTCCATGTGGATGGCTCAGATGGTCATATGTTTGCTTTCTAATGGTTCAATATACACAAACTTTGTTTTATATACAAAATGTTTAAAATATTCTTATAAAATTATTTTCTGGCTATAGGTATGACATAACACAAATATATTCCATATTTAGATTTGGGGCACTGAGACATATTATGTATGTATGGAAATATTCCAAAAACTTTTTAAAATTCATAATATGGAACAGTTCTGGTCCCAAGGATTTCAACCCATTTTACGTGATGGGAGCTGAGAGTGAAAAGATCTTTCCCACACTCACCCTGTGAATTTAGAAGAGTGTCAACAGCCCTATATACTATTCTGTCTTCATGAGAAGCCCAGAGGTTTATCTGTTTGAGTAAATAAGAACTGGTAGTGAACTGCTCTGTGAATATCTTAACTCCTGCTGTTGTTTTGAGACCACTATTACTGTTGGTAACAAGCGTGTTAAGAATCTGAGAACCCAAAAATTAGTGAGGAGCTTTGGTGGTGTTATTGTTTTATTTTGTTTTACTTTTCCAAGGTTTTCTCGGGAAAGGAGTTGGCTTGTCTGTTAATACTGTTACTAATGCATTACAAGCTAGACACTAACAGATCGTGACCAGCATACAATATTGGTCCCCCACAAGAAATCAATCAGTTCCAAGGCAGATAACAAAGATCTGGATTCTAAAGCAATAGCCTTTGTCTTAAAACCAAATTCAATACAAAAAGGACAAAGACTTAAAGGGAAAAGGAAATGCAGAATGCTTCAACAGCTGAACTTTTCCACATATAGGAACGATGAAAATGTGTGTGTATTAAAACAAACTAACAAACAAACAAGAATAGCAAAAAAGACTTATCACACTGTCATCAGAAGCTGACCATAATGTAGCTTTCTCCCTTACAAAATTTCTGCCATATGAAAAATAACAGATAAGTGCAAAGAATCAGCATCTACAGTAGTCTCATTTATCCAACCTTCGCTTATCCAATGTTCTGTATTATCCAATGCAGTCTGCCTTTTAGTAAATGTTTTTGTAGTCAATGTTTTCAATATATTGCGATGTTTTGGTGCTAAATTCGTAAATACAGTAATTACTACATAATGTTACCATGTATTGAACTGGTTTTTTTCTGTCAATTTGTTGTAAAATATGATGTTTTGGTACTTAATTTATAAAATCATAAAGTAATTTGACATTTAATGGGCTTTTCCTTAATCCCTCTTTATTATCCAACATTTTCACTTATCCAACGTTCTGCCGGCCCGTTTATATTGGATAAGTGAGACTCTGCTGTATTACAGAAAGATATTACAACATAATTCCATAGCACAAGTTTTAGTAAATGGGAAACCCCATGTTCAAGTAAATCTACAGACTATTTTAATCATTTTGTGGCCTTTTTAGCAAAGGTTCCCCACATTCTGGAACCATTTCCTGACTGCTTTCCACTGAATATGCACTTGAATTTAAATCTCTAGCTGAAAAAATACCTGAGTGGTCAGATGCCACTAAGCCCGTATATTTTAAGCGAGGATTGAGACTTAAACTCTTAGACTAGTTCTACCATAGAGATAATCGAGAGGAACTGGAAGAGTGGATATTACTGGCAGGAAAGGTGGAAAGCATGAAAGAGCAAGTGAAAAGATGACTGAGGGCCAGGCTTTAGCACAGCAGGTCAATCACCAAGCTGCAATAAATCTTGCCAACTGGAAGGTTAAGAGTTCAAAGTCTGGGTCAGGGTGAGCTCCTGACCTTTAGCCCAGCTTCTGCCTACCTAGCAGTTCGAAAACAAATGTGAGTAAATAAATAGGAACCGCATTAAAACAGGGAGGTATTTAGGCTCGGCGTTTGATCAGAAAAAGGAGGAAGCTCACCAACAAAGAAAGGGAGTTGGAGTTGGAGCAACGGTATCCCCGGTGGCCGGAACTGAGCACAGCCTCTAAAGATGCCGAAAGATGGGAAAGCCTATATATCTCTATCTGTTGTCTGTTTTGTCATTGTTACAATCAGTATTGAATGTTTGCTGTATATGTATTCTGTGATCCACCCTGAGTCCCCTTCAAGGTGAGAAGGGTGGAATATAAATACTGTAAATAAATAAATAAACAAACAAATGAGGGGGAGAAACACAAGTCAGTTGAACGCAAGCAGCAAGGAAAGGAAAGGAAAACTGACTGGATGCTTCATGTGTGAAAAACCAGACCATAGAGCAGCAGAGTGCTGGAGCAGAGTGCTGCCCAACCAACCAGAGAAGGAAAGGAAGAAAATCTGAAACCAGTGCCCTAGAAACCAGGGAAAGATATGGTCAACTTGATGGAGGAGGACTCCTGGATGGAAGATAGAAACCACATCATGGAACTGAGGAGGAGCAAGGAGAAGGAGAATCCCTGTCAGAAAACTCCAACCATCTGCAGTAAATTGCACCCAGTAACAGATAAATCCCACCCAGAGCATGGATCCTTTGTTGAGTAGTGGTTGTGAAATGATTTTACTATATATTGGGTTAAAAATGGGAGAGAGGGAAAAGCTTTACTGGATTGTGGGTGCACATGATGCTGTTTCAAAAATGTCCAGAGAAGCAGCTATTGTTGTGTGCCTTTTTGTCCAAAAGTTATCAGATACTGTGTAAGTCGCCAGTTTGGTAAAAGGAGGCATTTGTGGTAAAAGGGGCTCTGCTAATATGACAACATTTTTTAGAAGGGGCCTAACACCCTTTTGAGGTGTGGACTGATCACAAAAACATGAAGGCACCCCAAACCCCCCAAAAATTGAATGCAAAACAAATAAGATCGGCTCAGTTCTTTAGCAGGTTTAATTTCACTTTGAATTACTTCCCAGGAAAGAAAAACTGAATGTCAGACACTTTGTCCAGGATGCCACAACATGACAGCAAGTCTCCAGAGGTGACTGTGTCTATGTTCACTTCTTACCAGTTGATACTTGTAGCACAGACAAAATCACAAAGGAAATCACAGAACACAGGGGTGACATAAGGCAAGAATCTGAGTAATGGGTGGATTAATGAATTCCAGGCTGAGTATACTACTGATCCCTGATTGCAAAGCCATAAAGGAGAATTAGAAGAGGAAAAGTGGCTTATTGTATTACTATGAGAAACTATATGTCTCCTTGCAACTCTGAAAGAGAGTTTGGGAGAGATTTCCTTCCTTTTGCCAAGGTGGCCTATAATAATACCAGGCACTCCTCTACGGGAAGTACACCTTTTTGTGTGATATAGGGACAGGACCTTGTGCCAATTCCAGAACTTAAAACGGAGCCAGACAAGGTTGGTACATTAGATTGGGGAAAGAGGCTAACTGACAAATGGCCCACAATTAAGCAGCTTCTGGAAAAAGCCAGGGATGATTACAAAAGTTTTGCTGACAGAAAATGGTCCTGGCAGTGGGATTTTAAGTTTGGGAAGCAGGTGTATCTGTCTACTAAGTTCCTTAAGGCTGTGCAAGCCTCTAAGAAACTTTGGCCTACGTTACTCTATTGCTCAAGTAATAAATCCAGTGACTGTAAGACTATCTTTGTCCCACAATCTGAAGAGATTACACCCTGTATTTCATTCCAGATTACTCAAGCCTGTTTGTGTGTAACTAAAGTGGCACCCCTCAGTTACCTCACGTCTATCTTATTTGTAACTTGCAGTACCTTGCCTACAAAGTAAACAATTGTGTGCAGAGAACAAGTTTACTGCATTCAAAAGAAAATCATCTTCTGTACAGAAAATAACATTTCCAAACAAATCACGTTTTCTGTTCAAGGAAGATGCTTAATGTTAAGAAATGTATTTCTGTATAGCAAAAAGTAGAAATAATCTTTAAAAATCTTGCAAAAGAAAATGTTTTCATGACTTTTCACTCTAAGTGGACAAATAACATTATCAATTCTTGTCTGCAAGAATTAAATTTACATCCTTAGCTGCTCGGCACCATTTTTCATCCTATTTTCTTGTGTCAGTGTCTCCACTACATCATAGAAGGCAAGAGCACTTAAAAATAAAATCCACAGTTAATGGCACAAATGAATTGATCATATGTACCCTATTATGCACCTTTTCTCAATCTATCTTTATGCAAAGTGGTTATTAGGTTCAACCTCAGCTGTAATAGTAAGAGATTGTCACAGCATATTTGATGTTCTGCTTAGAATGTTGACCATTAACAATTCATTTACACAGTCACCGACATTTTATGTTCTTCTCTGTTACAAAGTAGAATCAGGCAATTTTAGGGGACAAAGAAAAGGTGACTAAAGAATCAGATGGATAGTGGCGACATCAATATGTCTGGGCCAATAATTTTTGTTTAGATTTTGCAGTCACTCAAAGCGTTTGTGATGAAGAGGCTTAAAACAATTGTATTAACTGGGATATTACCTTCTACAATTAAGGGTTACATTGGAAAGATAGACTCTGGAGGTAAGAGTTTTGTATTTTATATTTAGTTTGAGAAGTTTATTTTTTAGTCAGCAGGCAACAAAACAATATTGAAAAGCTGGATGTTGTCTTGCTGCTTTTACAAACTGTTACTAATCACTTGGGTGTTTTTCCTATATCTCCCTTATGAATGCATCTCAATGTGCATTCATAAATTAACTATTGAAATAACAAAGCCACAAGTATCAGGGATCCTCTCTGCAGAATCAAAATGCTAGCCCAAACTTATTTTAGTCCCATTCTGCATTAATTTGGATCTAATCCCAATTATGCAAATAGTTTGCAAACCACAGCTTTTGGAAAGGTTACTCTTTTCAAAGGGTAGTGAAGAGTCTATTGGGATCAGACTTAGAGAGCTCAGGATTACAACCCTTGATTGTCCACTGTGATGAATTTGATAAACTCTTTGAACAGAAAGTCATTTGTATTAATTCAGAGCTTGATATCACAGCTACTGCAGAGTCTAAGGAGGTGTCTAGTGACCATCTGGGCAATTCTCTTGGGATCAAGTTCAGTTATTTCCATCTAATGATGTGAATAAGATGCTTGAATCAGTCAATTCCACTACATTTAGTTTACCCCTTTCCCATCTTGGATCTTACAGTCTAATGGACTACATTGATTGGATGGATCCAAGCTTTGAGGGAGGCTGTAGTGTTCCCTCTCCTGAAGAGGATCTCCTTGGGCAAGAAGACATGTGTAAGCTACTACCCTATCTGATCTATATATATAAAAGGGTAATGAAATTTCGGCCTAAGACAAAACAACAAAACTATGCATCCCAGAAACACTAAACTTACCAGCACAACCCCTCATCCATGACTCTATGTTCATATAACAAAAAGAAAAGAAAAATAAAGTCCTAATTAGAGGGAGAGGAATAATTGTTTTTATCCAATTGCTGCCAGTTAGAAAGCTAAGCTCTGCCCACTTGGTCTCCTAGCAACCCACTCAGCAGAGGGGACAGGCAGAGTTAGGCTTCACTTAGGCCTCTTCCACACTGCCTATAAAATACAGATTATCTGATTTTAACTGGATTATATGGCAGTGTAGACTCAAGGCCGTTCCACACAGCTATATAACCCATTTATAATGGACTTAATGTCAGGGGAAAACCTTTACTCTTTACCTTAACTACCACCAATTCCTCAATACTTTATTTCCCATACCACCATACTTCGCCACAGCAACGTGTGGCCGGGCACAGCTAGTATTCTATATTTGGGCAAAGTGTTTGAACATCTGTTGGTTGGAAAGCTTCAGATGTTCTTGGAGGTGACAGACTGTCAGGAGGCATTTCAATCTGGTTTCAGGCAAGGAAAAGGTACTGAGAAAGTCTTAACAGCTATGATGTCCAACTTTGAGGGAAAGGCAGGGGGAGCACTATTTGTTTATTCTCCTGGATTTTCAGAAATTTTTGATACTATTTATCATGGTAACTCACTGGACATGCTCTGGCAAATCAGAGCTAAAGGCACAATTTTGCTCCTATCTTCAAGGATCGTTCCAAAGAGGGACAATGGCCCACTGTGGTGTGGGTGCCACAAGGTTCAAATGCATCTGCCTTGTATCTATGATATTGCTAGGAGAGATCATCAGAAATTTGAAGGTTAGATGCCCCCAGTATGCTGATCACATCAGCCCAACTTGTTAACTTTGGAGTCACCTGGGGCTGTGAAGATTCTAGAGACGCATCTGGATTCTAGAATGGGATTGACGAGGGTGGATGCACTGAAATTGAATGCTAATAAGGTGGAGGCTTTTGATTTGATTTCACTCCACCTGAAAGAGTACGTGCTTATTTTTTGGACTATTCCTAGATCCAGCGTTGTCACCAAAATTCCATATAGACTCGGTGGCTTGAAGTGCTTGGAGTCAGCATTGTCTGGTTCACTAGCTAAGGTCATTTACTGGACAGTAATAACTTAGCCACAGTAGTCTATGCACTGGCAACTTGCCCATTAGGCTACCGCAATGCAACCTACATGGGCAGTTTTGAAGACAACTCAGGAACTGCAGATAGTACAAGTTGCAGCACCTATTCTGCTCACTGAGATTCTATTCTGATATCCTATAATACCAGTTCAGAGGGAATTGTATTGGTTGTCAGTGTGTATTTGTTTGAATTCAAGGTATTGCCAATCATACTTGAAGACCTAATTGAAAGAACTCTATATATGCCTGCTTGAGAAAAGAGATCTATTCGATGGACCCTCTGTATCATCAGTAGAGTAAATATATTGTGGCAGGACATGAGATAAGATGTATTCTGCAATGGCACTCTGGTTGTAGAATTCCCTCACCTGGAGGCCCAATTGGCACCAATATCAGAAGCCATTTGGTTCCAAGTCAAAACCTAGCTTTTTATTAAAGCCTCAAGCCAAAAAGATTTTATTTAGGTTAAATGTGTTATATGGTTATATTATGCAATATTGTTTTAACCATAGTTTATTTTTTAATGTTTTAAAACTATTGGAATTATTGCTTTAATATAATTTTATTGTAAGGTGCCTTGAAATATTTGAAAAACGGTAAAGTATAAATATTTTAATAAATAAACACTCCAACATTTTCTTCTCACTCAAAAATTAGAAGCACATTACCATTCTGTAGCAATGTTATTTGTAAAATTACTGCTATTATTTTAGTAAAGACCTAACAGCATCTGTTAAGATTAATCCCAAAATTAGTTTTCCCTGATTTAAAATAGAGGAAAATTATATTGCAGAGACAAAAGATAAAAAGCTCCAAAGATTGTTTCTTGTGCAGAGAGTGACTGGCCTTATTAACTCTTGTTGAATTTTAAATGATAGAACAGACAGGGCATTGAAAAGCAAATGAAAGGGAATAGCAAATAAGAGAGCAAAGTCACACATCTATAATCCTCAACTGAGCAGCTATAATGGCTTCATTTCACATCTTGCATCTTTGCAATTCTGACTCCTGACAGTGGGCAAAAATCAACCTTATTTTAAAAAGAAAAGAAATCACTACAGCGGATACAAGGGTATGGCTATAGAGTATGGAAGGGGAACATATTTTCATTCTTCAGAGAAGAGTGCTTTGAATTAGAATGAAATTATAGTCTTCTCAGACTTTTTGTCATGACAGTAATCAAGAGCATCAATGGTATCTGTTTAGCCTTTCAAAGAAAACAGAGAGGCAAAGTTACCAAAAGAACATTAATGAAGAAAAATATAAGATTTCTAGGTTTTAACAATGTTCAATGACTCATTCTTTGCAATGATAAAGATTTGGAGGTGGAAGAAGGGGACAAACACTTGGAAGACAAAATTCTTATGGCGGGGAAAGATAATGTCCTCATTTTGCCTCCTTGTCAGCTTCACAGTTTTATCCCTGAACAGATACATCCTGCATAGCTCTTTCATTTGTAATTTGGTTGATAGAAACCAAGTAATGGAGGGTGACCAAAGTAGTAAAAGATCTCAAAGGCATATCCTGTAAAGAGTGTTTTAGGGAGCTGGGCATGATTTTTCTGGAGAAGAAAAGGTTAAGTGGTGACATGATAACCACTTCCTTAAATATTTGAAAAGATGCCATGTTGAAGTTGGAACCAGATTGTATTCTGCTACATCTAAACTGTAGAATTAAGACAGTTTGACACCAGTTTAACAGCCATGGTACAATGCTACAGAATCATGGTAATTGTAGTTTGCAAGGTCTTTGACCTTCTCCACCAGAAAGTGGTGGTGTTTCATCAAATTCTCATAGTATTGTATTATCAGTTAAAGTGGTGTCAAACTACATTAATTCTATAGTGTAGATGCAACCAATGCAAAGCAACTAGTATATATTATCCCACATTTGAAAGCAACAATATTGTCCTGATTTCTAGAAAGGCTACCAATAGCATGAGAAAAACTGGAATATGATCCCTATGTAAACCAGTTGTTCCTGAAATGTTTTTCCACCCCAGGAAGTAAACACTGCACTGGGTCCAAAAAGGCCATGCCAGAATAGACTCCTGGGGTTAAATCTGGGAATAATAATAATTTCAGGAGGCCTATTATCATCAATAAGGAGCCCCGGTGGCCAGGTGTGTTAAAGCACTGAGCTGCTGGACTTGCAGACCAAAAGGTCCCAGCTTCAAACCCCAGGAGCGGAGTAAGCGGCCGCTGTTAGCCCCAGCTTCTGCCAACCTAGCAGTTCGAAAACATGCCAATGTGAGTAGATCAATAGGTTCTACTCCGGCGGGAAGGTAACAGCGCTCCATGCAGTTACTCCGGCCAAATGACCTTGGAGGTGTCTACAGACAACGCCGGCTCTTCGGCTTAGAAATGGAGATGAGCACCAACCCCCAGAGTCAGACATGACTGGACTCAACATCAGGGAAAACCTTTACCTCTTTTTTATTATCATCAATAGGATTCACATTAGCCATGGCCAAATTGAGGGTCTTCCCAGACAGGCCCTATATCCCAGGATCTGATCCCAGGTTTTCTGCTTTAAACTGAATTATATGAGTCACCACTGCCAGATAATCTGAGATAAACAGAAAATCTGGGATCAGATTCTAGGATATAGGGCAGGGGTCCCCAAACTTTTTAAACAGGGGGCCAGTTCACAATCCTTCGGACTGTTGGTGGGCCGGACTATAGTTGGCCACTGAGCAATAATAATAATAATAATAACAATAACAATAGCAACAACAACAATAATAAAGAGGGTTGGAAGAGACCCTTTGGGCCATTGAGTCCAATCCCCTTCTGCCTTTGTGTACTGAAAGCACAAGCAAAGCATCCCTGACAGATGGCCACCCAGCCTCAATGTTAATAATAATAATAATAACAATAATAATAATAATAATAATAATAATAATAATAATAATAATAATAAATGTGCCATGCCAAAAGATCTCAGCTGGCATTTGGAAACAATAGACACTGACAAAATTACGATCTGCCAATTGCAAAAGGCCACCCTACTGGGATCTGCGCGCATCATCCGAAAATACATCACACAATCCTAGACACTTGGGAAGTGTTCGACTTGTGATTTTGTGATACGAAATCCAGCATATCTTGTTTGCTGTGTCATACAATAATAGTAATAATTGTTGTGCCAGCTGTCAGCTCTAGTTTGTAGTGCAGTTTTCTTGTATTGATTCTTTGATTGCTGTTCTTTGAGGATTTTCACACAGTCCTAAACGCTTGGGAAGTGTTCGACTTGTGATTTTGTGATACGAAATCCAGCATATATATCTTGTTTGCTGTGTTATACTTATAATAAAAAAGAGGGTTGGAAGAGACCCTTAGCCCAACCCCCTTCTGCCTCTGCGCACCAAAAGCACAAGCAAAGCATCCCTGACAGATGGCCACCCAGCCTCAATGTTAATAATAATAATAATAATAATAATAATAATAATAATAATAATAATAATAATAAGGGTTGTAAGAGAAGAGACCACTTGGATTATTTAGCCCAACCCCCTTCTGCCCTTGTGCCATGGGGGCCGGATAAATGGCTTTGATGGGCCGCATCCGGCCCCCGGGCCTTAGTTTGGGGACCCCTGATATAGGGCCTGTCTGAAAGCTCCCTGAGTTTGGATCTAACCCACAATTTTCAACATTACCGTCATGCTTTCTGGAGATTGAGATTTCCTGCATTCTTAGGTATGATGGAATTATTGTGAAATGAGGCCATTCTGTACTCAGTAGTATTTTTGTTTCAATAGTAGAGATGGCCCCTGACTATATTACCTATTACCCACAGAAACAAATCTCTATAGGAAAGCAACCCATTTCGTATTAGCTAAAAGCAATTTACAGATCACTGAAAAATGGCTGGAAAAAGAAGACGAGACTATCTGTGCTATTTATTCCCTAACTGAAGAAACTCTGGAAAAGCTAAACAAGTTTCCCTTCAAGCACATTTATAATCTTGATTCTCACAGTGGCCCATAAATGGTATGCAATACACAGTCAGCCACAGAAGAAGTTACTGGTATCCCAGAACAGCCTCAAGTATATTAGCACTGCTCTTTACGATGCATGAATCTGAGCAGAGTTTGCTTTCCTTGTAAGCCTGTAGGGGTGGTTTTATTCCTTCTTCCTTAAATTACATTCCTTGAATTTCCATTGCCCAACTCTGTGTCTCTCCAAGTTCTTTTAGTCACTCTTATCTGCCATTCCCAGCACTATGCCTACACTCCTTTATAGCTATTTGTCATTGTAGTTTCTGACTTTAAACAAAATGAAAGGATAAAAATTCTTCTTTGTAGCAAAAAACAAAAATAACCCACAAAATATTAACTTGTAGCTTTGCTTCAAAGGTAAAACTAAAGTGCTAGAAATTCCCTGCTTCTTATTTCCAGATTGTGTATAAATTTAGTGGTTTTTAGAGGATTCAGCCTATCTGTGTTTTTTTACTATTGTATACATATCCATTAGCAAATGGTAGTCAAAACCTAATCTTAGGAAATCATAGGTATGACATTAAACTGTGCCCTTTCAATTTAAACAATGACAAACTATGCTATTTCCTGGCACTCCACAGTCAGCTACCCTGGTCGGCATATTCCTGGAATAGTTATGAAAGACAATATGATCTTACTTACTGTCATAAAAATGTTCCTCTCCAGGGTGCATGCCAGAAGATATGGAATGCTAAAGTGCAACACCAAGATCATTGCTTTCTTTAATCTTAGCTAATCCACAAAATAAATTATTCAGGCAAATGCCATGTTTCTCAACTCTGACTATATAGTTCAACCCCCATATCTGTGGGGCTACCTTTCAAGACACATGCTCCATATGGATACCTGAAACCTTGGATAATAGTGAACCCTATATTTTTATTATACTTGGTCTGGAAACAAACTATAGAATGGCTCTGGATGACCAGTTTGGGGAGGGGGGTATTTTTGAGAGTGTAGGTAAGTGAAACCATGGATATCAAATCTGTATTCGCATCTCTTTGCTCTGTTCTTTGAGAAATGCTTTTAAAAAACCCTGCCTGCCTCCACTGTCATGAGCTGGGAGATAAACATTCTGTTTTAAATAGAGAACTAGGGAGTTCTCTCACTTGTTCACATTTTAATAAATCATGACAACCACATGACTGTAATGATGTAAATCTTCAGATATAAATGTGTAGAATTTCTGGTTTGTTTGTTCCTGAGCACCCATGGTTGAAATTATAAGACAGCTAAAAAAATGAAATAAAATAAGCTCTTCGTAGTTGCATATCCAAACTTGAAAATACAGCTCTGCATATCCTTAAGTATAATAAATCCAATGAGAGAAAATGTCTCCATAAATCATCCATAGTTGAATCTTAATTTATTTTTGACACCTAACATTGGAAAACCTGTGAACTGTAAATTTCAGCAATGAAAGAAGTGAGAAGAAGGAAGAAAGTCGGTTTGATATTCATATTTGGGAAGGGTATTCAGACAGATTTGAAGCCCCTTAAATGATCCATTCTTTACAGATTAAGCCCAGCATCACTGAAAGAATGCCAGATTTTTTTTTTCTTGATCACAATACATTGTCATAAAATTTATTTTTGCATTTCCTCAGTCTGTGTATAGCATTCCTAAAGTGAGGATTTTTTATCCTAATACTCCTGACATTTTGATGTTCGTACAAAGCTCCATCATTCACATAATCTCATTTCAGTTTCCTTCTTTGATGAAAGAAGTTCATAGACACATGTTTAAAGATATGATGTAAGTGTATAAAATTATTGTGACTTTTAAAATAAGCTTGTGAGGTATGGATCCCTCACACAAAATACTGAAATGGTTAGTTCTGGAAAGATAAGCAATTACGCCATACAGTTCTTACTGAGAAAAAGTATCTCTGTGTGTTTTTATATATGGTGGTATGGAAAATAAAGTATTGAGGAATTTGTGATAGTTTCTATATATTATTTCTTAAAGCTTGTGGATATACAATATTTCTGGTTGTTCTTTTTTGTCTGTTGGAGGCAAGTATGAATGCTGCAATTAGCCAGAATGATTAGCATGTAATGGCCTTTTGGCTTCAAAGCCTGGCTGCTTCCTCCCTGGGGGAATCTTTTCTTAGGAAGAGTTAGCTGGCCCTGATTGTTTCCTGTCTGGAATTCCCCTGTATTCAGAGTGTTTTTCGTTATTTACTGTCTTGATTTTAGAGATTATTTTGTTCTGTTTTATTATACCACAGTAATTTTTATATATTACAGTAGAGTTATCCAACACTCACTTATCCAACGTTCTGGATTATCCAACGTATTTTTGTAGTCAATGTTTTCAATACATCGTGATATTTTGGTGCTAAATTTGTAAATCCAGTAATTACTACATAGCATTACTGCGTATTGAACTACTTTTTCTGTCAAATTTGTTGTAAAACATGATGTTTTGGTGCTTAATTTGTAAAATCATAACCTTTTTTGATGTTTAATAGGCTTTTTCTTAGTCTCTCCTTATTATCCAACATATTCGCTTATCCAACAATCTGCCGGCCCGTTTATGTTGGATAAGTGAGACTCTACTGTATATTTATAATCTTACATTATCTGCTTTGAACTGGATTATATGAGGCCCCTTCTACACAGCTATATAAAATCCACACTAGACTGGATTATATGTCAGTGTGGACACAAGATAATCTAGTTCAAAGCAGATACTGTGGAGTATGTGCCTTGGCTTTCTGGGTTATATAGTTGTGTGGAAGGGCCTTGCATCTACACTGCTATATAATTCAGTTCAAATCAGATACTCTGTATTTTATAGGCAGTTTGGAAGAGGCCTAAGTTAACCCTGCCTATCCCCCTGGGCGCCATCGTGGCTGAGGGGTTGCTATGACACAAAGTGGGTGGGCCTGAAGGGGGCAGGGCCTACCCTTCTGACTGGCAGCCAGGGAGAGAATGGCTCTTCCTCAGCCTTATTTCCCCCTGCCCCCATTTCTAATTGGAGGTCTATGTGTTCCTGTGTGTGCAAGGAAGGAGGGAAGCCCCTCCAAGAACAACAGCCCTGGCAAGTGGCTCTCTCTCTACCTGCTCTTCTCCATGCACTGGGTTCCCCCATCAGCTGTAAACACAGCTACCCCTCTCAGGGCAAGTGCAGAGAGTGAAGGGAAAAGAGGGGAGCATACCATTCAGGTCAAAAAGGGAGGTGGAAACGTGAAAAATAGATATAGGCCAATCCGAGGTTTTTTTGTGGGGGCCGGGGGGGGGGGGTTGAGTGAAGGACATACCTTGGATGTGTTGGTGTATTGTGGCCAAATTTGGGGACATTTGGTACAGTGGTTTTGTTGTTAACTCGGTCATACAAGTGTACAGATCATTTATACACACACACATACATATGCTATAGGACTTGCTCATATGTGCAGATGGGGCTTGCTCCTACATATCTAATTTATTCTGCTAAAAGTGGTAGCAGTTAGATAAACTGTGTTTCTTTCATTCTCAGTTATTCGGTTTCATCCCAAATTTGCTTATTATTGTTTCCTGAACTAGTGGCAGGAACACTAGTTTCCTTTATTCTCAAAGAAAGCATTTTTCTACTGAAAGAAAAACATTGACAATCATGGATTTTTTCAAAGCTCAGTTTAAATGTGGGATTTTTACTGTGCAAGGTTTTCATGTAGCTATTTTGCACAGAAAACAGCCTTTTTCATAGGAAACTTTTATTCTGTGCAGAAAACAATGCTTCTATAGAGATATGTTATTTTATATGCAAAAAATGTTTTGTTTCTGGTACAAATCAAATGTGTGCAGATTTTGCACAAAATGCATCTCTAACTATATACAGTATTTTCTATGCTGAGATATTACCTTTTTCTGCAAAGAAAAAGCTATTCCCCACAAAACAACAGCATGTAAATTTTATGTGAAATGTTCAGGCCTGCAAAGGTTTGTTTTTTTTTTTTTTGTCTGTCTGGGATTCTTCTCTTAACACATTAGAAGACATGATTTTCAACAGTTTTTCAAATATTTTAGAATATTATTTCCATTCATTGTCTGAACACAATACAGTCATTTGTCTGTCTCTTGACAAGCCACAAATAAACCTACAACAAATCATGGGATTTGAATCAGAGAAGAAATCATCCAGATAGTGAAGTTCAGAGAAAGAAGATCCATGATTTGTTGTTCTTTAGACACGGAAGTGATTTGCAAGCATACACCAGTGTAATGCTTCATCTCCAATATTTGAGAGATGTCCTATCTCATTTAATTGCCATTGCTCTATGTTGAGGAAACCCTGGGATTTTTAGTTTGGTGAGGCATCCACATTCTTTGACAAGAAGGCTCAAGGTTTTGTCAAACTACTGCCCCCATGATTCCATATCACTGAAGCAAGGTAAGTAAAGTGCATTCATTCTAAAGCACAGATGCATACAATGTTTTTCTTTCAATTGCTGGAAGCGTTGGTGTTCTAACACTTTTGTTCCCAAAGAAGGAATTCTAAGCAGGGAACAATTGTAATACACACCTTTTTTTGGCTAAATTACAAAATGTGGTACACACTAGATTCAATAGCTCACTAAACTCAAATAAATACAGGTATACTATTTTTAAAAATAAAAAAACCTGGCCTGGCCTTGGATACTAATATAATCAAAATGATACAATCATTTTTATTGTTCTTCCTTGCTTGCATTTTGTTATTAGTTCAATAGGTAGGAAGCTCCCCAAAAGAACTAATAAGAACTTTCTTGGAAAAGAATGTATCTGGAGAAGCTTCCTGGTAGTTCTACCTGCAGCTCCCCTCTTTCCAACACAACCATGTTATTCTTATCTGCTTTTTAGAAACCTAGAAAAATTTGTTCACGTCACTCAACTAAGGCAACAGAAATTACAGTTTTTATGCATCCTCGTGAAGATGGGTGTCTCTTGGTATTAAGATGAATTCAGTTGTCTCTAATGAACTTTTGTTGCTGCCAAAACACATACACAATTTTCTATGAGAAACAAACATAAACATTAATTTTTTGGGGGAAAGGGTGAACCTTTGAGAGAGCTCTTCTGATGAGTCATTTACAAGCTGGACTCTAACTTCAGCAATGTTGCTGGTTCAGTTTGTAAAGGTATTGAGCAAGAGGAGAGTTATAGGATTATCTCTCCTTACCATTCTTTGGCACATTAAAGTATGTAAAAATCAAAGATTCTAAACTGTCATCATGAATACAGAATTTCATGTTTATTAACTGACAAAGGTGAAAGCCAAACCATTTTGCTCACTTCACGAGGAAGAGGGAGATCGACTGCATCCTTCTTGGATCCCAGACAAATATGGCAAAAAGCATTGTTGACTTATTTTTTACAACATATATATGAAAATGCATACCAATTTTTGTGATTCTATCTATCTCAAGTATGCACTTTTGAACTGTGGTGTTGGAAGAAAATTCTGAGAGTGCCTTGGACTACAAAAAGATCAAACCAGCCCATACTCCAAGAAATAATGCCCGACTACGCACTGGAGGGAAGGATATTAGAGGCAAAGATGAAGTAAATTGGCCACATAATGAGAAGATAGAAAAGCTTAGAGAAGATACTGATGCTGGGGAAAATGGAAGGAAAAGGAAAGATGGACCGACCAAGGGCAAAATGGATGGATAGTATCCTTGAAGTGATTGGTTTGACCTTGAAGGAGCTGGGGGTGGTGACAACCGACAGGGAGCTCTGGCGTGGGCTGGTCCATGAAGTCACAAAAAGTCAAAAGCAACTGAACAAATAAACAACAACAATCTATCTCAAGCAAGGAATCAGAATGGAACACACATTGCAGTGTGAAAATGACAACCTGAGATAAAACATGCTGACACCCATCTTAGATATGTTACTTTTTAAAACCAGACATCAGTGGGAAGTGTAAAGTTGGATCATTAGGCTAATCTCTTGCTGTTTGTGTGGCTCATTCCCAAAAAATTGATAAATCAACAATGGGCACCGTGAGGAATTTTGCATCCTGCTCCTCAATTACGCGTACCAACCAGCTGTTGTAATATATATAGGTGTGTGTGTGTGTTATATGCTGTACATTATTCTTGTAGAGTTATTATTATATGTGTGTGTCTGTGATATGTATATTATTGTACTTTATTATTGTTCAGGCAGTATGATAGAATAAAATATAAAAAATCCTAAGAGTAAGCATATTAAAATATCTACATTCTTCCTTTATATTGAGCCTGCTTCTCTTTTAACTGCCACGACTCTCCAAAACTGAGCAGCCTTCAATTGCAAGCATTATGAAATGTGAGAAAATAATAATAATTACAACATTGCTAAAACACATAATCAAAATACATACTAATTTTAAAATGCTCCATAGAATACACATATTAAAATATTTCCATAAAATACATATTAAAATATACAAAACAAAAGTTAGACATAGAGTGGTAGTTTAAAATTAATCATTCAAACTATCTGGGTAGGCCTGTCTGAAGAGATGGGACTTCACTTGTAATAATAATCACAAACCTGCAAAAGTATTGGAAAATGAGCACGCAAGGATACTATGGGACTTCCGAATCCAGACTGACAAAGTTCTGGAACACAACACACCAGACATCACAGTTGTGGAAAAGAAAAAGGTTTGGATCATTGATGTCGCCATCCCAGTTGACAGTCGTATTGATGAAAAACAACAGGAAAAACTCAGCCACTATCAGGACCTCAAGATCGAACTTCAAACTCTGGCAGAAACCAGTGCAGGTGGTCCCGATGGTGATCGGCACATTGGGTGCCATGCAAAAAGATCTCAGCCGGCATTTGGAAACAATAGACATTGACAAAATTACGATCTGCCAACTGCAAAAGGCCACCCTACTGGGATCTGCACGCATCATCCGAAAATACATCACACAGTCCTAGACACTTGGGAAGTGTTTGACTTGTGATTTAGCATAGCTATCTTGTTTGCTGTGTCATAATAAAATAATTATTTATTTATATTCCATCCTATCTCCCTAAGGGGACTTAGGGTGGATCACAATACACATACACAGCAAACATTCAATGCTATTTGGATAGACAGAACAGAACAGAACAGAACAGACAGAAAGGAGGTATGTTATGTTTGAAGTCCAGCTTTGGTGCCTTGGAGGTTGTGCTAGGATTAAGCCACTACCATTCTGGTATAAAATAATAATAATTTTCCATTCCTTAGAAACTGGATGTATTTGCCATATTATTGAAGATCTAAAGAACTCCATGCATGTGGGAAAGTTGGGATGGGAATCTATTAGTATAAATAGGTGGACATCCTGCATTAAATTAATATCTGCCTTCTTTCTATCTGGAACTACAGTAAGATAGGAAAGAAGGCAGATATTAATATTATTATTAATAACATTACAACACAAGACCCTGTGATCAAATGCAATCTATAGAAGGCACATTGCAATTGCAGAGTTTCATGTGTATCTGTTTTCATTCTTGACTATTGTGGTTAATACAGTGTTAATTATGTTATGAAATGTAAATTGGCAAGAAAAAAAGCATCAATACACTGTCTTTTGCTATAGAAAAAGTTTCATTTTCTTACAGAATACAAAAATTGGAGTGGAATAAGATATGTTGACTTGCCATGTGTATTATTATTATTATTATTATTATTATTATTATTATTATTATTATTATTATTATTATTACAACTACTTTTTTTCTGAACACAGATCAGTTTTAAAATCCAATAAATAGTGATTTACTCTGATGATCTGTTGACCTCATTAAAGCTCCACAATGAATATTTCAGAATCATATATGAATAACAAACTTTTTATTATTGCTGCCTAAGATAATAGAATCTAATACAAAAATTGACCTGCAAGACAGTGCCCTCTGGTGCATAGAGAAAAAGTAAAGGAAAATAAATCTTCACAACACAATGTCTGCAAACCTTCTCCCAAACCTCTGTTTATGAATGACCACACAGACACAAGTTAGAATAGAAAGACTGAATTTACCACCAATTACCATGGACCTGATAGCTCATAAAGTTGAAAACTATGTCAAAACAATCTGAACCAAATAAGTGACCAGCTGTTCAAACAATTTCATGAGCATATATTGGCCAACTGATAGAAATTGCCAATCTGTTTCATTCTCTTTCTTCAGTTACAACTCCTTTGTTTGTACTGAAGAAAAGATCTTTGCCGGGATCAATAATTTAAAAAAGAGATGAGCATTAACATAGCCTTTTTTCCCTCTAGGACTCTGATCTCACTTTTCTCTGTCAATGAGACTACAGGGGTCTTTTGCATAACCATTATTACTATTTAGTAATGCATATGATATGTTTCATTTGCAAAGTGTATAACTTTTTTATTTTATCTATACTCATCAAAACAGCATATGGGTTACATGAATCATATTCTCATATTGTGATTGACTCACAGCATCCATAATAAAATATTGTTACTTGTGTGATGCCCTATTTTGATGACTGTGGGAGTCCTATGCTCTTACTAGATGGTCCTTGACAGGCAGACACATTAAAAAAGAAATGTTCTACATCCTTTTGTGTCTATGTTAAACAGAAAGATTCACCTGCCACTGTGCTGCCTAACTTTAACCCTTCTAAAGGATTTTAAAAAACCCCAACATAATTACAGTCTTATTTATACAAAATGAGTTTGAAAGGCAAACACAAATAGACTAACATAACCCATTGGGCCAAACCATATGTAATGATAATTGAACGACTTGAAATGCACATTATATATAAATATAAATAGTAATCGTAAGCATGGAGATACACACTACTTTATTTTCCATAAGCTGCCATTTGCATTTCATGGAGAACTTCCAATGATGGCACCCGGAGTTGTTGAACTTACTTCACAGCAAGCATATATCCTATTTCTGTATTACATCTAACTTTTACCAGGCAGCAGAAACATTATCAGAAACCCACATCACATATACTTTTGGTATGAAAGTATACCTACATTTTGACTGCCACTTCACTGCTTTTTCCATTGCTTTCTCATAAAGAAATCTTATTTATATATGAACTCTCATGGAGGATTTCTTTGCAATTGGCATACTTTTTAAAAACTTCATACCTGTAAATTTTGTATCTTGTGCTAAATCCCTGTCGGCTTCTGTCCACAAAATCCGTGTATTCCGGGGAGCGATGGAAGGGTCCCTTATCCGAGAGGAGCCAGTCGAAGGGGCTTGTGGCATGCTGATCTGAAACAGCAGCAACTGCTAAAACCCAGCAATGAAGACTCAGGGCTATCCACTCCCATAGAGCCATCAGAGAGAACAATTCAGCACCAGTACTGCATCGCCATATCATGCTTCCACTGGGGACTTAGAGTCTTCATTCTCTTAGCTGTCCCTTAGCACCTAGACAAAACACACAAGAATTAGATTAGCGTGCTTCTGAAACTGATAGGAAGATTGCCTCTCCCCACAAAAAAGAGATAGTTGATAGTTTTGCAAATGACAGGAAATTGTCTGAATTTTTCATTTATCTACTCTCCCCTGTAATGCATATAAATCTTTATTCAGCTGAGTCAGAAGAGGGTTGGAGAACAATGGAAAGGGGGAAAACTAAGTGTTTCATACCTATTGTGTCTTGCTCTCTTCATACACACTGGATGCTGTCTCTGTGCTTGCTTCTGTGTGAGTGAATGACTATGTTTGTACAGATGCCAAAGAAAGTAACAACATAGATAAATGTCTGAGCTTGTGCAACTGTGTGTGTGCAGAAGCCTGTACATAAGCAAAGAGACCTGGAGGGCAATCTGGATAGAAAGAGTATCTTTACTTTTTTTGAAAGTATCTTTTGACAGATTCTTTCCAGCCTTCCACCCATTTATGGAATCTGCAGTGCATACGATCTCACTAGACCACATGATACAGGGGGTGGATGGCACTTTCTGGCATTCTGTTCAATCAAATCTTTAACGTCAGGTCTGCAAATTTGGATCTGTCTCAGATTTGCAATATGATTTTAAAAAAGCAGCATGTCAATAGTACTGGGAGAAATCCTACCATATCCATCAGCCAGTGTCACAGCATCTGCCAATTACACCTTCCCCCCGGTAACCCAAATTCTGGGAGATGGGGGATGCTCAATAAAATGAAACAGTGTTTGCATGACACTAATCAATCATTGATTTCTAGTATTAATAATGTTAATTTGAAAAAAATACTTTAAGATACAGACTCCCAATAACTTAGAACCAAGGGTCTTTTCACAGGATGCCTATCTTAACTATAACCCAATTAGTAAAAAAAAAAAATCTTAGAAATTGCTACTTGCAGTAGTCATGGAAATATTATTTTGGATGGATGGATTGGTTTTCAAATTAGAAGTAGGCACCACTGTCATGAAGCTAACAGGAGTATATTAGAATAGTCACTGGACTGTTATAAATGTGCTGTCAGCCAAACTAAAGAGCATTAGATTGTAACTGAGAGCCAGCCAACATGCAGTATACTCGTGTGGGTTTTACAAATGATGGGGAATGGTGTGATTTTTTCATTTATCTACACCTTCCTGCAATAAATTTTGCATAAAAATGCTTACACTATGAGGGCTTACTTGCAATATTAATTTGTCTTCTACTTTGTTGTTCTTGGGTTGGCAATTATTTTTAAAGTGCCACTGACCTTGCTTGCCGTGGAATGGGCCTTTTGCTTTTATTACAGTTTTTGAAACTGTGTTTTTTTTTCTTTCATTCATTTTTAAAACTCTATTTGCATGATTTAATCCTCAGCTCCTTGTCTGCCAATCATGGAAGACAGGCAGAATATAAAAAAGAATCAATAATTTAGAAGTTGATTAATATAATTATACTCAGGTCACACTTCCCACAGCTTCATGGACTTTCTGACCAGATATGAAAGAAACAGGTAGGATACATTAGAGATGAAAGGATATTCATAGTTAATTCATTTCTCAATTTTATTTTATTTTTTAAAATGTTCTATTGAGAGAAAATTACAAAGAGCAAGATGTTTGCACAGATTTTTGCCCTGTATGCAAATATCTCAATATGCTGTGAAGGAATGATTATGCAAAGATTAAAGTACACATGCTTTTACATGCAAAATGTGTTTTCTATATAGAAAACACTGTATATTTTCCAGGAAACATGTCCCTATGCCAAAAACAACACAAAAAAATTAAGATTGGCAAGCAGCTAACACAGTAGAATGGTCCATTGCATAAGCAATTTGACTCAATGGGATCCTGGAATGGATAAATTGTTGTTGGTATCATCATCATTTGCTGAATACATTCCTGCTACTGCAATTGTTTCCATTAGAACCAGCCATCCTATTTGGCTTCCTCTATCATTTTCAGAAGTTATTCTGTTTCTTGTTCCAACACTACCCCCCTTCCCTGTTTTAGTCAATGTGAAATGACAATTAGGGAGGTCTTCCATTACACATTGTATTTCATTATACTATTGACTCCTGCCTGTAAGATCTGAATTATCATGTAATAAGTGGGAACAGCTAGTAAGGGCTCTTGGAAAGTTGAAAATAGGGGAGGACGAATATAAAAGGAGAGATTTTGCTGTTCAACAATCAGATAAAGCCAGCTGGAGGCAGAGATAGGCAAGACATCAAAATAGAAATCTAGTTAGAAGGTGAAAGGGTAGTAAAGAGTTGAATAAGAAACTCAGGAGAAAGCTGTTGCATTGATATAACCTATTAATATAACTCACTGAAATAAATACAGCTTACACACTTCATGTTTGGACTTTTTCTTCTGAAATCAATCTTTACTCTTGTTTGAAGTTACACCTTTGCCTGGAAAGTCTTCTATTTAACACTTATTTGTTTTCAAGTTTATCTCGGGTCACAGGAGAAATTGTTCACAGAACTGAAACATTAAACTCAGCAGAAACTACATTCACCTTTTCAGTATTAAAGTCACCTTAGGTACCCAGTCATGGACCTAGGGACTTAAAGAATATGGGAGCAAAGTGAGCTACAGGAGTCAAGAAGATGGTTGAACAGACAACATGGAAAGGTGGTCTGTGGCTTCCATTGCAAGCACTATAAAAGCTTGACTGCTTAGAGAAGTTTCTCAAACTGTGCTTCTCTAGATGTTTTGGACTTCAGCTCCCACAATTCCTAATAGCTGGTAAGCTGGCTGGAATTTCTGGGAGCTTGAAGTCCAAGACACCTGGAGGAGCACAGTTGGAGAAACACCGGGTTAGAGAAAGGCAAATGTGTTCTGTTTGGTGAGATGAGGAAGAAAAGTGAAAGTTATCCTTTACACAATGCTTCCCTGCTCATATTTTTATTGTATCCAGATCCACTATATCTAAATAAGACACTTCTCTCTCTTTCACATGTAACATGTCATGCTAGGTACTGTCTGACCTAGAATGAAAAACTTTGTTCTAGAAAAGTGAATAAATGTTCTGCAGTACAAGTTGAGTCTCTCTATCCTAAATGCTGGGACCAGTAGCATTTCAGATTTTGGAATTTTTTGAATTTTGGAATGCCAGTATCTGCGTGTGTGTGTGTGTGTGTGTGTGTGTGTGTGTGTGTGTATATATATATATATATATATATATATATATATATATATATATATGTGCCCCGGTGGCGAAGTGCATTAAAGTGCTGAGCTGCTGAACTTGCAGACCGAAAGGTCCCAGGTTCAAATCCCAGGAGCGGCTTGAGCACCCGCTGTTAGCTCCAGCTGCTGTCAACCTAGCGGTTCGAAAACATGCCAATGTGAATAGATCAATAGGTACCGCTCCGGCAGGAAGGTAACGGCGCTCCATGCAGTCATGCCAGCCACATGACCTTGGAGGTGTCTATGGACAACGCCGGCTCTTCGGCTTAGAAATGGAGATGAGCACCAACCCCCAGAGTCAGACATGACTGGACTTCACATCAGGGGAAACCTTTTACCATATATATATATATATATATATATATATATATATATATATATATATCTCAACCTCAATATTTTATTGTATCCAACTGTTAAATTTATTTATTTAACACCATCTTGCATTGCTTATGTCTTTCTGTACTCCTAGGTTCTCTCACAGTCATGGCTTAGCACCCCTCACAGTCACACATACACTTTGTGCCTGAAGTGGGAAAAGACCAGTGGATGGGGAAGGTGCAATGTGAAACTGTAGTGAGGAGAGTCTTCTTTCCCAGCTGCACCACTCCCAGTCTATGACAATCACAACAGCAATGGCATCACTCTTCATTCCACATATACATTTTTCACATCCTTGTGTCATTGGGTCTTGCTGGTAGTGTCATATCTCCCAGCAGAATGAAGAATTTTGGTGGGGAAAAAACAAGGCAGCACAGAGGATGATTCTGAAATGCCACCATTGCCACCACAATCATGTCAGCAAGGTGCCACAGTTATGGATGCGAGGTAAATGGGACTGTCCTTCTCCCATTGTGGCTGGTGTGTTAAATCATGGGGACACTGCTGCCACTGAGGCTATGATGTGGAAGGAGGCAGAAGAGCAGCTGCAGCAATCTCTTGCTCTTTCTTTCCTTCCTTCCTTCCTTCCTTCCTTCCTTCCTTCCTTCCTTCCTTCCTTCCTATGAAGGAACAGGGAGAGAAGGGAGGAAAGTGAAAGCAAAAGTGGCAAAAAAAGTTTAGGATTGTGGAATACTTTGGATTTCAGATTTCTAAATATATATTGTCCTGTAGGATGGGTAACAGATCGATTTGCAGCTTACATTTTTAATATGTAAAACACATCCAAACAGTTTTGATACATCTGGAGCCCTTTCACATAATTACATCACTATGATTTTACTTTAATTTCCATGGTTCCATCCTGTGGAATCCTGGGACTTGTAATTTATAGAGGACTAGTTAGAATCTTGAGAGAGATCTTTAGTGTCTCACCAAATTACCAACCCCAGGATTCCAGAGAATGAAACAGTGGCAGTTAGCCTGGAATAATAATACTGTATAGGAGCCCCCGATGGCGTAGTGGGTTAAAGCCTTGTGGCTTGAAGGTTGGGTTGCTGACCTGAAGGCTGCCAGGTTCGAATCCCACCCGGGGAGAGCACGGATGAGCTCCCTCTATCAGCTCCAGCTCCATGCGGGGACATGAGAGAAGCCTCCCCCAAGGATGGTAAAAACATCAAAACATCTGGGCATCCCCTAGGCAATGTCCTTGCAAACGGCCAATTCTTTCACACTAGAAGCGACTCAGGTTGCTCCTGACACGAAAAAAAATAGTACTGTGACTTTGTAGTGAAAAGGTCTCTGGAGAACAAAAATCATGCTGTTTAATTTGAAAATGTGTCTATGTGAATGGAATTTAAAGAAAATAATATAAGAATGTGCCCTTTGGTTGTGTATATAAGATTAGCAATTATTGAAAAGTGGTTATGGCAGGTAAACTCAGACGGAAAATAAAAACTACATGGCAATAGCTTTACAATGATCCACCGAAAACTTCCTTGCTATATGATTCAAATAATCCAGTTGCTATCGTAATTTGAAATTGAAACAGCATGGCATTTCTGTAATGAAGTCCTGCTGTGGAAGTCTTTTCTCTGATGAATCTATTTATTTATGAGGAAAAACCTCCTACTAATTCACACTTAAATAGGACAGTACCTATTATAATAATTTCTGCTGAGTTCTACTCTACCTACTGAGAATTATAATTTAACAAATGTTGTTGTTTTTTTTTGGCATCACCACTTGTTCCTACATTGTTCCAGAAAGATATTTTTAACTATCTTGGTATAACATAGTAGAATCATAGTTCCTGATTATTATTCTATTACTCCCCCTCTCCCTCCCGAAAAGCAATGCTCAATAAATAACGTTATTGCACTTCTTCTAGACAGGATATTAATAATCTAAAATGTCCCAGGGATAGAATATAAGTGGATTGACTGCAGGAAACTGATTGACCCCAGTAGGAATTCATAATACATACGAGAAAAACTCATCAGAGAATCTGAATACATTTGTACTGTTCTGGAAATACAGCAAGAGGAACAGATAAGCTTTGTGGAGCAAAGAACAAGCTGTTTAGCATTTAGTTGAGGTCTACTGGGTCCAGGATTTTGAAAGCTCATATTTTCGGAGAACCCTTTCAGAATGAATGACACTTCCTGCAGATTTTTTTAAGATTTGGGGTATGTTCCAAGGATGCATTCATTTCATGTGTGCTGGTAATGCTGGTTGGATCTATCTGTCATGTGCAGAAAATAAAAACATGCCCTAGAACAAACTAAAGCCTGTGGAATGAATGCAGCCCTCCAAGGTAATTTATCTGGCTCCCGGCCTCAGTTTTAGACTTAGGCTCACCCTAAATCTGAAATGACTTGAAGGCACACAACAACAACAACAATCCTTATTAACTTGATTATCTCATCAGCAAGAAGCAGGCCCACACTTCCCATTTAAATCCTGGTAGGTTTATGTTGGCGAAAACTGTTCTTATTTTTAAATATTTATTTATGTATTTGCCCCGTTTATACCCTGCCTTTCTCACCCCGAATGTTCTTTCATTGTTTTTTTTTTTCCTATGCAGTGTGCATAGGAATTTGTTTGTATTTCTTTTCAAACTATAGTCTGGCCTCCCAGACTTTATACATATGTGGTGGGGATGTAAAAAAGTAAAAAAAATATTGGCTGGAGATCCATAAAGAGATGGAGAAAATACTGCAAAAAAAGTTCGAGCTAAAACCAGAGTATTTCCTATTAGGAATTACAGATTTCCAGATGGACATCAATACGAATAAGCTGTTTGTATATTTGGTAACTGCCGCCAGGATTTGCCTAGCACAACTATGGAAAACTCGTGAAACTCCTGCCTTGGAAAAATGGTATCTAAGAGTGATAGAGATAAAGAACATGGACATTTTAACACAAATAGTATCACAGAACAACACAAAAAGGCAGAGGACCTGAACCTGCTAAGCAGAGGACCTGGAAGACGCTACAAAGACGTTTTTGTGGGGGGATGGGGTGGGTCCCCCCCCCCTTTTTATTATTATTATTATTTTCTTTTTTTCTCCTCCCTTCTTTTATGGAATACTTCTCTGACTCTCTTTTTTTCCTTACTTAGTCCATTCTGCAAAATGTGTTTCCCTACTTTTTATGTATTAATAAAAGCATAAATAAAAATATATTTTTTTTAAAAAAAGAAAGAAACTGGAATAGAAGTAGTGAAAAAAAATACATATTTGGGGATAGAGATAATGGCAAGCAATGCCCAACTCCAAAGAAATAACTGACAAAAAATTGAGGGAAATAAAAGAAAGAATGAAAAGAAAAAACAAACAAACAAACAAAAAAACTATAGTCTGGCCTCCCAACACTCTGAGGGACCATGGAGTGGTCCTTTGCTTTAAATTTTGAGGACCTCTACCCTAGAATATACCACATTCTCCCCTAAAGTTGTACATTTCAGAAAATCGATAGTCACTGAGAAACAGTTGCTGTATTTCCAGATTTCTCCCTCTTGACATTTCTAATTTTCTCAATGAGGAACCTCTGATAAGCTTCTAAGGCAATTTACAGTAAGTTCCTAGTTCGTAAATCACTCTGTTCTTTAAGTTCTATGGTTTGAATACATTTTAATTTATTTGAATTACATAGAATTATTAGTCTTATCTTCCTGATTTCCCATTGTAAAATGTTTTAATCCTCTCTCTCTTAGGCAGAGTTATTGCAAAAACAAAACAAAAAACCCAAAATAACAGTTCTGGTAAATCATAAATATGTATTGAATTTACCATGGTAAAGCATTTACGATTTAGGGGTGAATACATTTCATCTTTTCATTTTTTTTGTCTTCTGGACAGAAATATCCTTTCATACAACACCTACGTTGCTGGGTCCTATGATAGCTTCCAGTGGAAACACACTTAGAGAATCTATAAAAGTTCTAGAAAGGACACATCGTATTTACTTGAATGTAATGCACAACTTTTTTTAGCTAAATTGCATAGCCAAAAACGAGCTGCATATTACATTTGATGGCCTCATTCAAAAGACCTTCAAAACACAGGGCTTTTCCTTTGTTTGCCTTGGTCTGGCAGGCAAAGGAGGGGCCAAACATGAGGGAAAGACAAGTCTCTTCGTAAGCATTGTGCTCTTCCCAAGTGTTGGAAATGGCGGATGCTGTGAAGCGGCTTCAGTCAGCTGTTCCACTGCCTGCCTCAGTCAGTCCCTTAACAAGCTATTGGAAATCATGATGCCTCTTAAGGGGCTAGCTTCCCCTTGTCAGTTAGTCATTTCTTTCCTTACCTCACTAAGGCAGGCAGTGGAACAGCTGGCTGAAGCCCCTTCCCAGTCTCACCTCCTTCTCACCACTTGAGAATGGCTGAGGAAGAGGCAAAGGCACCTGCCTTCTGCTTGACAGTCAGCCCTTTCACTGCCTGTCTCAGTCAGGCAGATAGTGAAAGAAATCACCGTATGGGGAAGCCAAGTCTCTTAACAAGCCCCTTCACCTGTGTATTACATTCACAGGTAATGCAATACTCAAAACACATTCCAAATGATAGTGCACTGCATTCAAGTAAGGTAAAGATAAAGGTTTCCCCTGACGTTAAGTCCAGTCATGTCTGACTCTGGGGGTTGGTGCGCATCTTCATTTCTAAGCCGAAGAGCTGGCGTTGTCCATAGACACCTCCAAGGTCATGTGGCCAGCATGACTGCATGGAGTGCTGTTACCTTCCCACCGGAGCAGTACCTATTGATCTACTCACATTTGCATGTTTTCGAACTGCTAGGTTGGCAGGAGCTGGAGCTAACAGCGGCCGCTCAAGCCGCTCCCGGGATTTGAACCTGGGACCTTTTGGTCTGCAAGTTCAGCAGCTCAGCACTTTAACGCACTTCACCACCGGGGCTCTGCATTCAAGTAAATATGTGTATGGGCCGGGCTGTGACGCAGGCTGGTGAGCAGCCTGTTGCAATAAATCACTCTGACCATGAGGTCATGAGTTCGAGGCCAGCCCGTGGCAGGGTGAGCACCCGTCAATTAAAAATTAAAAATAGCCCCTGCTCGTTGCTGACCTAGCAACCCAAAAGATAGTTGCATCTATTAAGTAGGAAATAAGGTGGGGAGGCAAATTTAATTAATTTACGACGTTGGAATGAGGAAGTGCTGTCACAGTGGATGATGAAGCAGCTGCTCCCCCCCCGTGGCCAGAATCGAACATCCCCTCAGGAGGTTAAATTGCCTCTATGTCTGTCTGTCTCGGTTCTATGTGTATATGGGCATTGAATGTTTGCCCTATATGTATATAATGTGATCCGCTCTGAGTCCCCTTCAGGGTGAGAAGGGTGGAATATAAATACTGTAAATAAATAAATAAATAAATATTTTGTCATATGAGGATAGGTGAAGCCACAGATGCCAGAAACATGGATATAGTGATTGTACTGTATGAAAATATATCATTTTAAAACAAAATAAATAGCCTGCATTCATCAGATAAAGTGTGTTTTGGCTCATGAAATTGTACATCAGAGTAAAATGGCTTGTCTTTAATGATTCTATGAGGATATATTATTCTTAGGGAAAGCAGTTCAAATGACTGTGAACTCCACTGTGAGAAAGGTTTATTTTCAGCATTATCTCATAGGCCAAAAAAAAAAAGGGTCCTGGGACACTTCTGATCTGGGGATTGCCCATGGAGCCCTATGTCACCCATCAGACTATGTAGGATGACTTTTGGGTGTAGGGTGGTTTGGATTAATTTTAGGTGAGGGTGGGCTGTGTGTGACAATGATTTGAGAGCTGTTATTTATCAGTGGTGTTTGGTTGTTTAAGCCACTGGATTGCAAGATCTGTAATCATGCCTCAATGCAATGTAAGTTTGATATGTCTGAAAGGTTTTAATATGTTTTAATCATTTGAAAGACTATTTTAATTGATATGTATGTGTCTCCACATATGTATGGAGGGTGTATGTGTCTCCATTTCTAAGCCAAAGAGCCGGCGTTGTTTATAGACACCTCCAAGGTCATGTGGCCGGCATGACTGCATGGAGCACCGTTACCTTCCCGCCGGAGCGGTACCTATTGATCTACTCACATTTGCATGTTTTCGAACTGCTAGGTTGGCAGGAGATATATATATATATATATATTCTGGTTGGGCTCTGTGGATGAACTTAGGTGGCAGCGTGATGGAACGCTGCTGCTGCCAACATAGAAGTCTCCCCATGTTCTGTAAGGAACAACAGAGCTTTGGCAGATTCAAGCCACGTGGTGATGCTTTCCCATGTGTTCTGGGGAAGCATCAGCTGATGCCCTACTGCTGCCCAGATTTGCCACAGAGACTGGTGAATTACAATGCTGGACCTCATCCATGAGATGAGGTCCTTACAGTGTTTCTGTATAATATTTTAGACCTGATTCTGTAAATAATTGTAGGTTTTTTCCAGGCCCTTAAATGTCATCTAAAGATGTTACAATAACCTTTTTTTTAAAAAAATAATAATTTTATTTTAAAATTGTAAAACACCCACAATACACATTGTAAACATATACGCATACACATACATAGACAACCCGCCACCCACAATACAATTACCCCTCAACCCACCCCCAGTGTGCCCCACCACCTTGACTCCCGACACTGAACAACGTAAAGTTTATACATAATTTTGTTTAACCCTCTGTGCTAGAGATGTTATGAAAGCCTTGATACATACTCTTGTTCATTACTGAGATTGCTTTTAAAACCCAATCAGAAATTTTTCATAGTCCACATAAATGTGTTAGAGGTATTGCTACTGAAGTTACTTTTTCTGTCATATATTTACGCTGTATTTTCCCTCATTTATTATCTATCTGCAGAGCACTGAAACCTGAAGTTTTATGATGGCCTTCATGAGAAAATGGAGACACTGCCTCAAACATGAAGTGTAGATATTTTTTTAAAATAACTTTTCATGAAAGGATTGTGTTATCTTCTAATTTAGAAGAATACAAATAACAGACAAATTTTACTCTTATGTGTGCTTATTGACTCAAAAAAAGTTCCAGGCCATTAAATTATAACGATGACTAATGGGTCTCTCTTGTTTTAGTCCAAATCCATAGAGTTACAAACAGAAAATTAATTACTCTGTGTATGCAAAATTTTCTCATTACTTTATTTCCTTTGCCTCAAAATGAGCAATATAAAATAATGCAATTCCCAGGCAGCACCTGATGGAATATAGCAATATATAATGCATAATATTTAGCTACCCAAATGTAAAAAAAGTGATAAGTGGTAGAGAAAATAAACCAAAACTTTAAAATCTAAAAAATATAACAATATATAAACACAGGGAGAGATAATTTGGTATATGACTTTTTTAGATATAGTGTTGTAAAAAATCATAATGGTAACAGAAACTAGCTGCCTTCTCCAAAGTCAGTGATGCAACTTAATTTTCAATTTGTTTGAGATGTACTTAAATTTAAATTTATGTTACTTGTATCTAAAATATTTTTGCTGTTCAGTTCCACTAAAGATAATCATCTTCATCATTGTTGTCATCATCACTATCAATTTTGGAGCCCCCAGTGGGTTAAAGCTTTGTAACTTGAAGGTTGGGTTGCTGACCTGAAGGGCTGCCAGGTTCGTATCCCACCCGGGGAGAGCACGGATGAGCTCCCTCTATCAGCTCCAGCTCCATGCGGGGACATGAGAGAAGCCTCCCACAAGGATGGTAAAAACATCAAAACATCCGGGCAGGCCCTGGGCAACGTCCTTGCAGACGGCCAATTCTATCACACCAGAAGCGACTCAGGTTGCTCCTGACACAAAAAAAAAAAACCCATCAATCTTAAAATAGTTTTGATCAATGAACCTCTCAGTGATAGTTCCAAAAGACTGGGGCTGGTCCATAAACCATACCTGCTAGTCCTTGGAGTATTTCCAATAACAGAAAGAAGGAGTTGTGACTAATAGGCAGTCTCCAACATGTTGTGAAGAAAATATTTGTTGTGAAAATAAATTTGAGCTTCTGTCATCAAGTGTGTTTTGGAATCCTTATTGACATCATGATCAAATTTTAACAAGTCCTCCAGCATGAAAAAGTTTATTAGTATTAGTTACTTTATTTCCTATTTTTACATTACCAGTTGGAGTCAGGGAAAGAGATGAAAGCTGAGAATGAACTGGGGGAGTGAACAGTACCATCTGCTACATCATTTATTATCAATTAAATGTATCTTATGGCAGTAGCACTTTTCAGGGATTTGCACCAATTGAATTCTTGTGAAGATCTGGAACTATACTTAGTTCTGGCACAAAACAAACATAATTGGGCTGTTTGCTCCTTGAAGAAACTGCAGGCACTACATTATTCCACATAATTAATTACAATCCGAAGGATACACAAACACATTCCCTATGTATCCATATGCTGGAATCCCCCCTTTCATAGGATACCATTTTCACAGCTTTTGAGGAACTGATACAAGAACACAATTTGTATTTGATTCATTATGGGAGAAATACTGTATCTGTGATAATTTGCAATTGACAAGATAGACAAACCTTTATAAAACTATTGTTTTAAAATCCATGAAGGATAGCTCTGGGGTTCTTGTTCATGTTTCAGCCTTAATATGTTACAATGTGATTAACTTACATGCGAATCAGACTATGCACAGAATTTCCATTTCCAGAAATGAATATATTGGCAAAACAATACAAAAATTTAAGATATCTGATTATGCAGATGTATTAAATAACATCAAAATATTATTATAGTTGATCCTTCATATCCACGGAGCCTGCATCCATGGCTTGAAAATATTGATTTTGCTGTTTGATATAAGGGATACCATCTTACTATGCCATTTTGTACTTGAGCATCCATGAATTTTCATATCCATAGGAGAGAAGGGAGATCCTGGAACCAAATCCCAGTGGATACTAAGGGCTACATATAATACAGGGTATTTCAAAAAGATAGATTTGATTTTAAATGACTATATCTCTACAACCACAATCTGGCATGAATAAAACTGTTATCCCTTGAAAGGGTAGGGAACAGAGTGTCCAATGATTGCTGCTAGAGGCCTCTCTCAGAGCACAAACAGCCCTATCCTCAGTCATTAACAAGTTGGATCATCCTGTAGAATAACTTTAGAATATAATGACCTTGTGCAATAAAATTAAATGCTTTCCCCAGCACACACCACAAAAACAACACACTCATTCCTCCATACCCCCACACAGCCCTCAATGCCACACTATGGACCTAGTGTCTACCATGGAGACACTAGGACTCTTGCTCTGCAGTACTGGGCCCACGCATCAAGCAGGACATACGCTAGACTTGATCTTCAGCGCAGGAATTCAAGTGACCCAAGCCTCTATTTTAGAGGTTCCATGGTCGGATCACTGTGCCCTGAGAGTCAGGCTGGAGCATGCCTACCCACCTGGCAAGGGTGCCGAGCCGATTTGGGCTCGCCCAAGAAGACTTATGGAACCTAGTAGGTTCCAGAATGCTCTGAAGGATCTGGAGCCTGTCAGCGACTCAATCGATGTGCAGGTGGACATGTGGAACATCAGGCTGTCCAATGCACTCGACGAGATCGCCCCTAGACGCCCTCTCCAACCCCGCCGAAATCGGTCTCCTTGGTTCACCGAGGAACTTCGATCGATGAAGCGGGAAAAGAGACGGCTAGAGGGCGTGTGGCGAGAACTTCATGACAGAGCTTCGAGATCAGCTTACAGGGCATTTATGGAGTCCTATGAGCATGCTACCATCGAAGCAAAGAGAGTATACTATGCCTCTTTGATAGAGTCCGCCAGCTCACGCCCGGCAAAATTGTTCAAAATAATTAGATCTCTAACGACGGTTCCTACCAACCCAAAAAGTGATGATCAGACCCCTTCAGCCGAGGCTTTTCAAAGCTATTTTGCTGACAAGATCTCACTACTACGCCGGGACCTCCCCGCCACAACTGATACAATGAGAGAACTTGAGACTCCGTGGCCACTTGCTGGGCCCACCCTCGACCAGTTCATCCCACTGGACGCAGAGGGTCTCGATAGGCTCATAGCTGCAGCTAGACCGACCACTTGCTCCCTTGACCCGTGTCCCTCTTGGTTAGTAAAATCCTGCTTGGAGGGATTACGTGACCCGCTGCTGAAGATAATAAACAGCTCCCTTGAGCAAAGAGTCTTTCCAGAGGGATTAAAAGAGGCAGTGGTCTCTCCTCTGCTGAAAAAACCAGATTTAGATCGTTTGGTTCCCTCCAGCTACCGCCCAGTTTCGAATCTTTCATTTCTGGGCAAGGTGATTGAGAGGGCAGTAGCGGTGCAGCTGCAGCAGTTCCTAGACGACACAGCCGGACTGGATCCTTTCCAGTCTGGCTTCCGTGCGGGGCATGGGACAGAGACTGTATTGGTTTCCATCACAGATCATCTCCGATGCCAGCTTGACCGGGGCGGGTCGGTGTTGCTTGTGTTATTGGATCTCACAGCAGCATTTGACACAGTCGATCACAATCTTCTGACCCACCGCCTTGCCGTTGCTGGAGTTAGGGGGACAGCTTTAAATTGGCTGGCCTCCTTTCTTCACAACCGTGGACAGCGAGTGGAGAGGGGGGGCCTGGTCTCTGAGAGGTCCCCTCTACATTGTGGGGTTCCTCAGGGGGCCATTCTCTCCCCTCTGTTGTTTAACATCTATATGCAACCACTTGCTCAGCTGGTCCGAGATTTCGGGCTCGAGTGTTATCAATATGCTGACGACACTCAGCTTGTGTTAAAGATGGAAGGCCAACCGGAGTCTGTACCCGACAGTTTTCACCAGTGCCTCGAGGCCATTATTGGATGGTTGCGTTCCAGTAGTTTGAGGGTGAATCCAGCAAAGACGGAGTTCCTATGGCTGGGCCGACCGGGCAGTGGGGATATCCAGTTGCCAACCCTGGATGGTGAAGTGCTACGCCCGTCTTCACTAGTAAAGAGTCTGGGAGTCCTCTTGGACCCTTCACTGACGATGCAGGCCCAGGTCTCCGCCGTTACCAAAACTGCCTTTTTTCATCTTCGGCAGGCTAGACGGCTAGCCCCCTATCTATCTAGGGACAACCTGGCTACAGTGATCCAGGCTACAGTCATCTCGAGACTGGATTACTGTAATGCCCTTTACATTGGCCTTCCTGTGTCGGTGATCCGGAAGCTCAAATTGGTGCAAAATGCAGCTGCCCGGCTCCTTGCCACATAACACCATGCCACATAACACCAATCTTACGGCAGCTGCACTGGTTACCAATTGAGCACCGGATCACTTTCAAAGTGATGGTGCTTACCTTCAAGGCCTTACATGGTCCAGGGCCGATGTACCTGAGGGACCGCCTCACCCCTTACAAACCCCAGAGATCCCTCCGTTCTGAGGACCAAGACCTGCTGGAAGTCCCCAGTTTTAAGACCTTGCGTCTAACTGCAACTAGACGCAGAGCCTTTTCAGTAGTGGCGCCATCTCTGTGGAACACCTTGCCACCTGAAGTTCGTGCCTTGCGGGACTTGTTGGCCTTCCGCAGGGCATGTAAGACACACCTGTTTCGGCAGGCTTTTGAGTTCTGTTGCTGATGTTTTAAAAGGTGCTTTTAGGATGTTTTAAAGATTTTTTTTAAATGATGTTTTTAAAATGTTTTTTAAATTGTTGATTTTAGCCGGTTCTTGTAAGCCGCTCCGAGCCCTAGGGGAGTGGCGGCATATAAGTTTGAAAAATAAATAAATAAATAAATAAATAAATAAAATAATTGTGAAATCATGGAGTTCAATATAGTTCCAGCTCTAGGATAAAAGCTATTTCTCAGTCTGTTTGCCCTTGTCTTTGTCATCCTGTAGAAGTCCCTATGAAATATACTCCATTTGTGGAGTTATCTTTTAGATTTTTTTTCTGGTTCAAAATGGTTAGTAAAACTGGATAAATAGAACTGGCTGTAGCTTTTAGTGTAATTATAACATGTTGCCATAATGAAATACATTTTGAAACACCCTGTATAATTGCTATTTAATTCATATTCTGCTTAGGAATTTCCTTAAAGTAACTGGAAGGCCCCTGTTGCTAAAACCCGCCCAACCCAGAAAACCAATTGTTATGGCAACTCTCAAATATTATTTATCTTCCAAGTTTAAAAAACTAAGATAATAAATGTCCTTGAAATAATTTCTTAATATCAGTAAATGTTTTCCATTTGTGGACTTAGTGATGCTTGTAAAATGTTTTTTCAGCATGTTCACAGAGGTAGAACAACCTCCTCCTTTTAACATTGTCTGCCTCTGGAGATCAAGAGGCAAAATCCAAAGGGAAACATCATCTCTGTTTTAGATAAAAGAGCACCTTGCTGAAAGTATAAGTAATGTTCCCAAAGTAATGAAGAAAGAAAAGAATGGCACCTCAATCCTTTCCTTGTATTAGGAAGAAAAGTGAGTCAGCTACATGCTGTTATCATCTGTAATAAGATTAGCTTTTGCATAACTATTGTAGAAATTCCTTAAAACCCATGTGACATCTTTCAGCAAGACTACTTCCTCCTATTTCTTCTCATCTTTGAGCATAATAATATGCAACTCACAGCTTTCTGTACTTGAGTCTTTTTCTGTTTGCTAATTGACCAATGTCTACCACATAGGATGCTTTTAAGTGGATGTATAGTTTTGTTTTATCTTTAGAAATTCCTTTAATATTTTACCAAAATTAGAAGCACTCAAATTCACATAGATTTTCCTCTAAGCAATTAAACTTAACTTGAAAAATGTATTTTTAAATTGCTAGCTTGAGATATGATGAGGACTACTGTTTATGAGATGTAGACAAAACAATGGTAGACGAAGAAACTATTAGTCATAATACTTCTCTATTTAGAGGACTCTGGATTCCAGGTGTCAAGGACAGAACATACAGAATTGGTTTGTTTGTTTTTGCCTTCTGCTTGCACGTTTCTCAGAAAGTTTTGGTTTGCTACTACAGTAGAGTCTCACTTATCCAACACTCGTTTATCCAACGTTCTGGATTATCCAACGCATTTTTGTAGTCAATGTTTTCAATACATCATGATATTTTGGTGCTAAATTCAGAAATACAGTAATTACTACATAGCATTACTGTGTATTGAACTACTTTTTCTGTCAAATTTGTTGTATAACATGATGTTTTGGTGCTTAATTTGTAAAATCATAACCTAATTTAATGTTTAATAGGCTTTTCCTTAATCTCTCCTTATTATCCGACATATTCACTTATCCAACGTTCTGCTGGCCCGTTTATGTTGGATAAGCAAGACTCTACTGTATTTGAAATGAAACATTGGACCAGGTGCGCCCAGTAAAATAATTATTGTATATACTTACTTATGTACTTACTTAGGCAATCCCTCGTAGCTCGAGAATGATGGTCCTCCAAGTGTAGTGTCTTGGCGGTGGATGCGTAGGTGGCTGTGGAGACCCAGCACCATCCAAGAGAGCCAAAGAACATCAGCAACAACAAGCTTGGAGGAAAAGGCAGTGTTTGTCTGCTGTAGGCTGCCTTTGATCTCAGCTCCTGATCACTGGCTCCTTACAGACTCAGGCCCTGACTGCCTGGCTGAAGCAAGGCCCAGCAGAAACACCTGCTGCCTCCAGAGGCTGGGTTATAAAAGGAGGATACTGGCTGAGGTCCAGTCACTCAACACCATCCAAGAGAGACAAAGAAGACCTTAAGATCATGATGAGGGAGTGCTTAATAGGGTGTATCTAGATGCTGTTTTTATGTTTTAACATGTTAATGATTTCAATTTGTATTTATATGTTGATTGTTTCTATTGATTTTATGTTATGTTTTGCTTTGTATTATGAGGCATTGAATTTTTGCTTAGATATATGTTGTATGCCTCTCTGAGTCCCCTGCGAGGTGAGAAAAGCAGGATAGAAATGAAGTAAATAAAATATTCTTGACCTGCATGTTCTTCTGCAATGAAGACATCAGTTTCCAGATGGAAGGTGGTCCCAGACAGGGTTGGCTTGACACATCTTCCTCTTAGCAAGTTTCTCCCTTAAGCCCTCCATTTGTGCCTCTTTCAATTCTGCAGCACTGTTGGTAACAACTGACCTCCAATTAGAGTGCTCAAGGGCCAAAGCTTCCCAGTTCTTGGTGTCTATGCCACAGTTTTTAAGGTTGGCTTTGAGCCCATCTTTAAATCTCTTTTCCTGTCCACCAACATTACGTTTCCCGTTCTTGAGTTGGGAGTTATTTATTTTGTGTCAAAAGCATTGCACAGCAAACAAGTCCAAAAGTGATAAAATAAAGGAATCACAAACAGCTAAATAGTTTTAGACCAAAAGCGGGCAACAGTGACCGCATTGTCCAACTCCAAGTTGGATGTTCTTTAAACAACTCCTCCTTCGTACATGAGGCAGGGCATTGTGGGCAAGCATACATATGCAGAGTTGTTTGTTCAGCTCCACAGTCACACAAGGTGGAAGATTCCTCCAGGTAGTGCCATCTTGCCAGGTTGTCTTTTGATCTGCTCAATCTGCTTCTGAGTCTGTTCAGGGAACTCCAAGTTGCCCATTCTTGGTTTGCCCTTGGAGGAAGACCCTCATGGGGGGCCATCCACTTGGAGTTGCCTGGTTTAGCTGCCCAGAGGGACACTATTGCTGTTGCTGGGGGAACATCAAGAGGAGTGGTGGTTCTCATGAAGCCCTTCCTTGATTTGAGTCTGGTGGGAGGAGGCTGATAGTCATGCAGTGGGTGGCTTTCACAATGTTCAACCTTATTTCTCTCACCATTAGCAACTTCCCATCGCACGTCAGGAGGGGCAATGCCAGCTAACTTGTAGAGTTTATCAACAGGTGTTGGTTTAAGGCATCCTGTGATGAATCTGCATGTTTCGTTCAGTGCTATGTCCACCTGCTTCGCACGGGCAGACAGGACAGGCGTACTCAGCAGTTGAGAAAGACAAGGCCAGGGCTGATGTTCTTATTACTTGTGGGTCTGCACCCCATGCACTGCCAGTAAGTTTCCGCAGGATGTTGTTGCGTGCAGCTACTTTGTGCTTGGTGTTCATGCAGTGATTCCTATATGTTAGTGTTTGATCTAAGGTGACACCAAGGTATTTAGGATGGAAACAGTGTTCGAGCTCTTGACCTTCCCAAGTAACTTTCAGTTTCAGTTGGGAGTATAGTAACTGCTTTGGGAAATGGTGATCCGGCATTTGGACAATGTGGCCAGTCCCAGTGGAGTTAATGGTGGACATAGCTTCAATGGTGGTGGTCTTTTCTTCCAGCATGCTGACATTTGTACGCTTGTCTTCCCAAGATATTTGTAGGATTTTCCAGAGGCAATGCTGATGGACTCTTTCCAGGAGTTGAGTGTGACATCTGTATACAGTCCACATGGGCAACAAAGATGTGATCACCCAAGTGAGGGTAGGCTTAGCAAACATAGCCAAAAATGGAGATCAGTTCCCCCCCACATCTTGTCTCAAGGTAAAAGTGGATTGTATAAAAATACTTTCAATAGGACCTCAAATGCACACTAATCTGGGATTTCATTTGTTTTTCTGGTCATTGTGATTCCCACATCTGAAGAGAAAAGGCACTGTTCAACTAAAAGATTGCTTCTGTGGCAGTGGGTTGCATTTCAGTGAGAGCAGCAATTACAGCTGTGGACGTGCATACAGCTCCAACTTCGGGTTCTCGGGGTCTATTTATTCGTGAAGAAAAGTTGTTCTATGAATTCACAATATACTAAGATTACCTGAGTGACCAAAGATATATTCTTTCTTCATGGGCAGTGGTAGCTGAATCACTGACCTATGACTTAAAGGTTACTTACATTTTTGCCTGACAAAAACATCTCTCAGCAGTCTAGATGTTACTTACATCCATTACTTCATGGTAAGAGAAATTGCTGTAAAGCATATAACCCAAACACTCATTTTGTATAGTTTGCTACTGGTACCTGCTGTTAGGTTGCTAAGCTTCCTAGTTCAAATTTTTGCTTTATAGAATTGGAAGAATGAACAGTCACTGGTTTTGTTAAATCCTGTCATGTCTTGAGATAAAAAAATATAACATTATACATTTAAAATACTATATAGATTATGGATGGAGATCTAGGTCTAGGTCTCATCCTTCAAACCTACTTTATCTGACACAAAATTTTTGCAAAGTACAATAGAATAATTCCTGGCAGTTACCCAACTTGAATAACTACTGCTGCCTTTATGTTTGAATGCCATGTTTTGAATGTAATACTGAGTGTTGGTGCATGTGTTTGAGAGAAAAGTACAGTATTGACCTTTGCACTCATGCCACCAGAATCACCATGAATCTTGACAATTCCAACTGTGCATGTCTGGGGGCATGAAGAACCCATCACCCCATGCCCATCATCGCCCAACTCATCCATGTTCCCATTCCAGGGGGAAGGGTGTCCACTGTCTGTCTTCCCCTCATTGATTCAAGGCAACACAGGAAGCCTCCCATGATGGTAGAATGTGCCAATTTGCCTTCTCCTTTCAGAGAGAGCCCTGCCCAGAAGTTGCAGTGTGTCGTATAATGGGAGCCAGTGGGCTACATCTTAAAGGAAAAAGCAAATGTGCACAAGCTGCTGATTTCATCCCCATGTGATGAGGTCGTATGTCAGAACATCAATGTTGCTAAATATTTATGAGAGGAAAATTACTCCAGAAAAAATGACTGCTCAGTATAAGAAAAACAGAGAGGTCCACAGGAATACAGAATTTGCCTGTAAAGTATACTATTGTCAAAAGTTCCCAGATTTGTTTGGAAGTAACCTATGGGCTTAACATTATGCTCTCTATCTTGCATTCTGAAAAATTACCTTAATGAACACTGTGGGTTTTTTTTGGGGGGGGGGGGTTGGGGGGGTGTTTTTCTTTAAGAGCTGTGGAAGAGTGTTGTTTTTCTTCTCAAAGCTCTGAGAGCATGTGGTGGAATGTGGGGACATGGCTGGGCATATTTATTGTAGTTATTTTAAAAGATGGAGCACAGATTAACATACTGCACCTACATGCAAAATCAAAACACAAGCACAATTGTACATTTCAGTCTCAGTAAACTAAGAAGTACTTCCAAATCTTTGATCTCCTTGATCAGTATAATGCACAGAGCATGGCATGTTTAGCCTGCAGAAGAGAAGGCTGAGAGGAGACATGATAGCCATATGTCAATGAATGAATAGGCCAAATAGAGCTGTCATCAGAATACTACTTTATGTTTTAAAAGTGTATGGCACTTTATCACTGTTACTCATTTCCATGATACAGCACTTTATGAAACCAGTCCCCGCTGGTTTGCTTTTAATTACTCTGATTTTATCTGCTTGGATTTTAATGTATTGTCCATTATTTTATTTTGTGTATCATTGAAATGTTTTAAGTTTTGTCTAATATGCTGTGTCGTTGTTTCGGGGCTTGTCCCTGTTGTGAGCCACCCCGAGTCCCTTCGGGGAGATGGGGCGGGATATAAAAATAAAGTTTAATTATTATTATTATTATTATTATTATTATTATTATTATTACTACTATGAGGGAAATTCATAGAGAGGAGAGTGCCAGCTTGTTTTCTGCTGCCCTGGAGACTAGGACATGGAACAATGGTTTCAAACTACAGGAAAGGAAATTCCATCTGAACATTAGGAAGAAGTTAACTGTGAGAGCTGTTCAGCAGTGGAACTCTCTGCCGCGGAGTGTGGTGGAGGCTCCTTCTTTGGAGGCTTTTAAGCAGAGGCTGGATGGCCATCTATTGGCGGTGCTTTGAATGCAGTTTTCCTGCTTCTTTTAGGGTTGGACTGGATGGCCCACAATGTCTCTTCCAATTCTATGACTTCAAAATTGTGGAATCATACTTCACAAAAACAGGGGAAATTGGTCCATATAAATCCCAAAATGAATATCTACCTCATGTATTCTAGTCTCTGATATTTTAGACCATTACAATATGGTTTCACACAATTCTATTGTTTCAGAACTTGAAATAAGTGTGATTCCTTGCAGAAACAGAAAACATAAACTTTGTTAGCCTAACTAGATTCATCTGAATGTCCTTAATGTGATAAATTCGGGTCTCTTCCACCCTACATATCTTCCTCAAATTTTACCTTGCCTAAATGCCAAACCTGATATCTATTCCAACTGGAATGCATTCTGTTTGTTTTGGTTCAATTTTCCATTCTGTTAAGGTTCTTCTGATTCCTATTATGTCTTCGCTTCCAATTCCAGTTTAAACATTTGATCACCATCCCTGGAACTCCTTCACCATTAATAAATATATTGAACAACAATGGGTCAAGGACAAAACCCAGCAGAAACTATTGTTAAGCACTCTTTGGGTGTATCTGTCAACTAGTTATACATCAATCTAACAGCAGCAACATCTAGCCTATATTATATCAGCTTGCCGAAAGGAATACCAGAGGCCACTTTACTGAAAGCCTTGTTAAAGCCAACAGGATACATACTTGGGGTGGGGGGAGTTAACATGGGAGAAGTAAATGTTAATCAAATTGACAGTATTCTGAGTGAGCACGGTGGATCAAGGTTGATCTGTGATCTGAATTTCCTTGCTCAGTGGAGTACAGTTTCAACCAGAATATTTTTTTGCTTTAAATCAAAGTATTTCTTTTCTCTTCATAGAATTTTGTTTTGATCTGTGCATGTACATCCGCCTACACACCTATATGCATATAGTGCTGAATTATGGCCCATAAGAAGTAGGGACCTACTTTCATTCTGAATTGAATTTCTACTCCTGTTGAGGTTGTATCCATAATACATCTATTCAACTGCATTACACCAGCATCTTTCTCCTCTACCTTCTATTTTTGCATGTAGGTGGTCTACTTCCACTAGTTCCTCTTTCTCCAGTATTCATAAGCACCTGCCTTTTTCTTCTATTTTGATTATTATAATCAGCTGACTAGAACTGAGGGCAGTTGCATATAACTATTCTACCTCATTGTGCTTTGAGCATGGCAAGTTACGGGGCCTACTGATTGCGCAATCTCCTCTCCATCTCTCAGATTCTTCGTCCTCCTATGGCAAAAATGAATCATCCCCTGGCAGATGCAGGGATTTTGAAATAAAATACAACAGCATAATTAACCTAATTAGTGATCCATTGTTGTAAGAATGTTAACATTATTAGTAAGAAGATACTTATTTTAATCAATCACTTAACTTGCAGATACATAGATTCTGTCTAGAAAGACTGTTTTAAAATTCATATTAAAACCATTAGCTTTTATGGATGAGAGAGGGAACTTCCAAGCTCAATAAGCAAACAACCAGTTTTTTGTAAGACATACTTGAATATAATTACATTTCAAGTAGTCAGTAGAGACGACTTGATTCATTTGAGATAATGTAGATCAGGTTGTTCAAGGACTATGCTCTCAACATTTCATTCTCATTTCCTAATATAAAGATGGACGCATGCAACCCCACTAATAAGGGAGAAAATAAGTGTTCATTTTCTGAAAAGTGTGGATAGAAAGTCTTCAGCTTATGTGCATGCCTATTTAGACCAAATATCCTTTTAATTTTAATAATGTTGGGGTTTAGCTATGAAAAACTAGCCAACATTAGCACTTCCTTAAAATGAAATTTCAGGATTATCAGATCAAATACATTTAAGCACTTAAAACTTGATTAAATAATAAGTTTGGTAAAACTGGATTAAATAAAATTACAAAATGTTAAATAAATACATTACCATGATAAGAGACCTCATTCTGTGAGAGAAAGAGAGATCTCAGGTGGACAACTTGTATAATAAATTTGGCTATGTAGTGGACTGAGTTTAAATTCTCCCCGGAAAGAAAATAGGACAGTTTGGCATTTGTATCCCAATTAGTTGTTTTAACCAGAAGTATATATAAACAACAATTGAACAAAATATGCATAATGTCCTCTATGGCTGGAGCACCACAAATGCAGGTTCTTTCATGATAAGGAATTTTTTGAAATTGTCCTCTTCTTATCGTATAATTAAGTTGCTCAGATCTAGCTCTGTCTTTTTAAGCCAAAAGATGCTTCATCCCTTGACCTTCAGGCCCAAGAATACCATATTCTAAATGAAATACCATATTCTAAATGAATGCTGAGTCAGCCTACAAATAAACCAAGTAGGGAGACTGGTGACAGATCCTGGGGTGCAGATAGGTAGTTTCCTGTTTGTTCCCATCTGTTGATGAAGATATATGTGCCATAAAGTGGATGACATCCTGTTAGTGACATGCACAGAAATCAATTGTGTTATGAATGTGGTGTGTTTTTACTGGGCACTGTACAATGGCCAAATTTTGTTGATGGGTGTGGAACTGAAGTTTTACATGAAGAGAAGTCACTGGGTGCTCTAGGTGATGTGCATAAAAGCCATGATAGGATACTGCTAATTCCATAATAAACTTGAAGTGTGCCAAATCCCAACATGGAGCACATGTACATGTGCATAACATTTCAGTTGTGCAACAGGATGCCTGTCATGCACATTTAGCAACAATCTACATAGGTTTTGCTACAGTGGTACTCAACATAGGACCTGCATTATGCAAGTAGCAGTTAATTCTGCTGGTGGCTATTTACATTTTGCTGTGGTCACATAGGCTGTCAGTCAATGTGACCTGAGCCCCCTAAACCAGCCTGCCATGCCACCTCAGGCATGGTAGAAGAAGACAAATGTGCCGTCAGCATTATGGAAGAAAGATTCAACTAAAAATACAGTCAGTTTCTGTGATACAGAATGCTTGGAGACAGCTTGCTAGCTCAGTATTCAAACTTTAGGAGTAATTATGAGAGACTGCATATGTTTGAATAGCACCACTTTCTTTCATGAATGCTTTCTAAAGCCTTTTCTGCTCAGGACTATCTCTCTCATCATAATTGTAGACAGCTAACAATAATAATGATTTTAATTTCAAAACACAAAAGAAAACATTTGCTGCAGTTGATGTTTGAATGCTGTTATCACACAAATCTACATACAAGAAATGATAAGTACTGATTGCCAAAAATCTCTTATTGTATGACAGGAGGTAAGGTATTACAGATGTACCTTCCTTTTCCATCTATTATAAGATCGGAGATTTTCATAAAATGAGAACTTTTGACTGTATTGCCCTATAGCTGGACAATGCTGTGAAAAGGCACAAGAAAAAATTGAATCCAGCAAATTACAATCTCCATGAGAATGATGGGAAACAATAACGTAAGTTTAACTGGGGCATCTTGATATATCTGTACATATCTGCCTTGGATTCAGAATTCTTCCTAGAATCCCGAATGACTGCTGCAACCAAGAGAATCTTTGTTTTGTTTTGATTGGTGCATGAATTGTATACCTTCCTAGAGAAATTAGATTTCTGCAAGGTGCTATAAATGAGCTGCCATTGAAAGTGTTTGGAATTTACAGGCTTTGAAAAAAACATGGTACCCAAACTGCTGTGAGCATTAGAGACTTAATCGCCAGTCTTGTGCAAACTGCCTTCCAATCAGTATCAGAGGACAGTGCACGGTAATGAGTTTGACCTCAAAAGGATGAAAAAACGGGGTCAGAATATCTATATCTTCTTATATGCTGAGCTGCAGGCCCAGAATCTGAGATTTCCAACAAAGGCCCTGTTGCTTTTTCTACCACTTCAAGAGTCTACATTAGTAGCCGCATATGACAGGACTTTATCTGCACCAGGGGCTAACTATAATGATAAATAATAAATCTGATCATCAGAGTTCTATGTGCTGTTTCCAAAGCAGAGGTGGCTTTCAAAAATACTGTTTAGGATGTCTCAGGCAAAGTTGATGGGGATGAGGGAAAGGGCTTTCTCATTGGTGCCCCCCTCCCACCCCGCCTTTGGAACGTCCTCCCCAAAGAGATAAGGCAAACCCCATCAATATCCTCTTTCCACAGGGACCTGAAGACCTGGTGGTTCCAGTAGACCTATGAAAACAGTTAGTTCCAGTTCCTACCCTGGCCCTTGGCTAGGACCCTGCTTGCACTTTATCCACCTCCCGGCCCGATACACCATTGCACTAGTCTAACCCTTATCAACTGCTCAACAGGCCTTGAGATTGAGTAACCCAGGCCCTCTCTTGGCCACTAGTTTACACTTTACCCATGTCACGTCCTGCACTAGCCCTAGCCCCAGCCACTAGCCTTGGCCCCAGCCCCTTGTAGCTGCTAGAATTATGCCCATTGGCAGTTGAATCTCACCCAATGGATTAGTACTGAAACGGGTTCAATTTTAAATGAATATGTTGTGGTAAATAGTAATCGTGTTGATGTTCTATTATGGTTGTGTTGTATGTTCTTGTTTTAGTAATTGAATGTTTTTACCTATGAGTCCCCTCAGGGAAATAGAGTACAAATAAAGTTTTATATTATTATTATTATTATTATTATTATTATTATTATTATTATTATTATTGTTGTTGTTGTAGAGTCTCACTTATCCATTCGCTTATCCAACGTTCTGGATTATACAACACATTTTTGTAGTCAATGTTTTCAATACATCGTGATATTTTGGTGCTAAATTCGTAAATACAGTAATTACTACTTAGCATTACTGCGTATTGAACTACTTTTTCTGTTAAATTTGTTGTATAACATGATGTTTTGGTGCTTAATTTGTAAAAATCATAACCTAATTTAATGTTTAATAGGCTTCTCCTTAATCTCTCCTTGTTATCCAACATATTCGCTTATCCAACGTTCTGCCGGCCCGTTTATGTTGCATAAGTGAGACTCTACTGTATTATTATTTTCAACGTTTGTCAGTACTCACTTCTGACTATATTACTGCTTAAAATAGACGAGTATAATGAAGATGGGGATGTCATGATTGATATCTCCTGGAATGAAATGAATCTGCATGTTTTGGGAACCGTTTAGGGAAAATGTATAATGTATGGATATTATATTGAAATATATCTAATCTAGAGTTTCATCATTTAAAAAGGAATGCTAAATTCATGCCAACCTTTGCTTTAAAATAATAATTTCAATCAAGGGATATTGAAAAAAAGCTCAACTGTAGTCATAGCCGTGAACTCAGTGGTTGAGCACATACTATGTACACAAGAGGTGCTAAACTCATTCCATAATATCTCCAGCTGAGCTTTTGAAGACCTCTCTAAAACCATGTAGAGTTGCTGCAAGCCTTTAGATAGTACTCAATTAGTTTGCTATTCTTGCACACCCCTCCCTCTCCCACACAACTTCTATTAACCACGCAGAGACTTTTTTGCTTCCCCCAATATTCACTATTTTTGCTGATAATGAACTTCAAAATTTGTTTGGTGATCCAGACTGAGTAGCTGCACTACCCCTTTCATTCACCATGTTTCTAAAACTATTTAACACATTATTGATCCATCTCACTGGTTTCTACAGCAAAGACAAGACATGACAATAGAAAGGATAGTAGTGGTGAAGGAAACTGCACCTCACATTTCCTTCTTTCTCTGTAGTATTGTAGAGCCAATGATAGGTATTGAGAATGTGAGGCTTGTTGTGTGACACATGCCACATCTTCCAAGAAAAGAATGCAGCCAGAAAATATAGGAACTGATAACCCCTCTGCTACTCCATCATTGGACATTCAAGGCTCTACTTTATTCTTCCGAATGGTATTACCAGTTATGCACATTTAAAAGTATTTACACAATATTAGAAAAGAGGAAAAGGTAGTGATGCTAGTTCAAGGAAAACTATGAATCCTTTATAATATTTTGTAGTGTTAATTAGGAATTTGGACCAAAATATCCTTGGTCTGAGTCTCTGCCTTCTATATTCAATTACTCCTCAGATATTTTTGAGCTGATAGAGACAAATAGCAATCTGGAACAGAACGATGTCAGGCAACAAATAGTTGACTTCTAACGTTATTGTGTTTGACTTCAGAGAATCTTGTAAAGTACACTGTTAGCAAATGCTTCCATCTGTGTTGTCCCTGTAATGATATAGTCATTAATTGACCTTGGATGATTACACTATGAAATAAATTTATTTAGTGGTCATAAAACAAAGGTTTAAGTGCTAGCCTGGCAAGGACTGCACACGTTTGACAAAGTAGCAGATCAGTCAACCCCAAGTTACACAGTGCAGGCAGGGCTCTCTCTTAAGAAATTAATACCTCAATGGTTTGGCAGTAAGGTGTTACTGTAGAAGTACAGAGACTTGTAATTGCCACAGAATCAATATCTATACCAATGATGCCTTATCAGAATATTATAAGCTTTCATCATCATATTAAAGGAAGCATATGAATTTTATTGTAGTTACTAGCTAACAGAGACCATATGATAAGACACATACACCTATACTAATGTGGAGATATGTACTTGACATGGTTGCCGGAAACTACGGATACAGCCAAGCTCCATGAAATTATCTAAATTGTGGTTATAGTATACTATAGTGTTGTTCTGGAGAACCTAGAAATTCCTAAAGAAGTATCCTTTCTAAGAATTTGTTAGGTCCTCCAGCATGACTCAATGGTAGCTTCCAGGGAAAGAAGATGATAGAATTGTCTGGAGGATCTAGTAAATTCCTAGAGAGACCATTTTCCTCAGGCACAGGTAAATGAAAATTAAATCATAGATGTGGGTTCTATGGTTTCGAGGGTCTTATTATATATAATGTGTTGAAAGTTAAAAAAAACTTCACAGATGAGTACAATGTGTGTGTGTCTGTGTGTGTGTCATGTTCCAAGAGACTGTATAGAAAATTCCTGAGCAATGGGAAAGTAACACTACATAAAAATTAATGTTGCACCATCTCTTACAGAGTCATGTGGGACAATTATACTTGCTTACATAAATAAGTTGTATTCCAATTGTTTGTGCATTTTCTCCTTTTGTGTGAAAAAGGCAATACAATATACTGTTCATTTGCTTTAAAATATTAACAGAATTCCAAAGACATTTCTTTTTTTTAGGAAAAGTAGCATTTTAATAACTGTTTTCGGGACTGTAACAATGTGTTTTGAGTACTATAGATGAGCATATTTCCCCTAATGTATGCGCACACACATCCTTCATGGTTTGCATACCATTCTCCCAAATCACCATCCAATGCCCTAGTTATTGGCCTTAATCCTTGAGAGAAGATGTACATTTATATTAGCGATGGAATTCGTATTTGACAATTTCCCAAAGCTGGTCAAAATTTGGTGTTCCCAACCACTTGGGAAACACTAGCAAGATAAAAAAAATAACACTTGGAAAACTCCCACTGCTTGTGGGATTTGTTTTGTTCTTGTTTTTCTTTAAACAGTGAAACAATGTAACTTTGTAAACTGTTAACTTTGTTAACAGCGGCACAGATGGAATACAGTACAACTCTCCAAGACAAAGTTGCACACCTATACTAAAGTAACACAATTTTTATAAACATCTAAATCAGTGATTCCCAAAGTGGGCGCTACCGCCCCCTGGTGGGTGCTGCAGCAATCCAGGGGGGCGGTGATGGCCACAAGTACATATATCTTTCTGTTTAATTGCTATTAAAATATTTTAAAAATTAATTTCCAGGGCACTGAGTAATATTTTTTCTGGAAAGGGGGCAATAGGCCAAATAAGTTTGGGAACCACTGATCTAAATGGTTCAGTGTTGAAGAAGAGAGACTGGAACAAAACATTCCTTGAACACTAAGCCCTAAGACTCATTAGATGGGGGAAGAATCAGCAACATGCTCCACTTTGCAGTCCATTTAAGCACAGAGCCCGCCAGCTCCCATTACATGATGCACATGATGGAATTCCAGCAGGATTCCATGATTAAAGGGGTGGCGAAGTGGAGCATGACACTGTGGAGGCAACTTGAGAGGCTTCCCTTGTTCCTCCAGGAACACTGGGGGAAGCCAGACAATTGACACTTTCCCCTATGGGGTGCTCAGCTGGGCGGGTTGGACAATGTGAGGCATGAGGTGACGGGTTCCCCATTCCTCACCTGACATGCACAATGCGTGGCAATTCCAGTGGCCTCTATGATGATGCACATTTTAACTGTGAAAACTATGATGATTTCCTCTCTTCACTTCATCCCTAGGAGCCCCCGATGGCGTAGTGGACTAAAGCCTCGTGACTTGAAGGTTGGGTTGCTGACCTGAAAGCTACCAGGTTCGAATCCCACCCGGGGAGAGTGCGGATGAGCTCCCTCTATCAGCTCCAGCTCCATGCGGGGACATGAGAGAAGCTTCCCACAAGGATGGTAAAAACATCAAAACATCCGGGCGTCCCCTGGGCAACGTCCTTGCAGACGGCCAATTCTCTCACTCCAGAAGCGACTCAAGTTGCTCCTGACACGAAAAAAAAAACTTCATCCCCCACCAAACTGCGCCTCTCCTGCCATCCCATTCTCTGCTGCTCTTTCTTCACTATTTTTGGATGTGTACAGCTTGCTTGTTGAGCTCTCTGGATAACACAAGGATTTTAAAATGGGTTCTGGCACTGCAGAACTAACCACTGCCTGACTAACCACTGTTCATATCTCACCAAGGCTTTCTGAAAGCACATTGAGAAAGGTCAAAGCATATTTTGCTTACTGCAGCTGCTGGGATGTAACCACGCCCGACCCATACATTCGCACTCTTCATCCATGCTTCCCCCTTTTTGGAAGAGAATTGTGCAATGCCAAGAATCCACAATCTTGTGAGACTGGGCTTCTGCTCTATGAGAGATTTACTATGCACTTCTGAGCTGTCATATTTTCAACTTACTGAAACACTGTCCCTACAAACAGTTAAAATGATAATAAAAATTATGATGAATTTTGCAATTTAAAGCCCTTTCCTTTTGTGTATGTATGTTCTGGAAGCAGGATGTACTTTTGACTTGAAAAGCTTGTTTTGCAATGCATAGCCACGAAGGAGTGGGAAGTTTTGCAAAACAGACTTGAGAATAGAAAAGATAGGCTTAATTAAGACAGGAAATCCATATCCGTGACCTGGTTCAGCTGCAAAGTTGTACAATTACTTGAATTATTATTCTTTTTAAAGGTAGTAAATAGAAAGAAATAGGAAAGTTATGGTTTTGCAGCCAGAGATCGTCTCTATGTGCCTCCTAGACATTGAAATTACAGCAGATTGGGAACAAGAATCTGCATAGGAAAAAAGGAACACCCAAAACACACCCACAATTAAGTCATCATTAACCCTAAAGTTACTGCAGAAGCATCTGGAGATTACTACATGGCTGGAAAAAAAATTGAGTTCTCCCATTCTCTAAAACTATAGCTTCACCAGAAGGCATATTTGAAATATATCAACTATACAGCCAATCAAAAAAGACATTAATGCCTCTGGAAGTCAAACATTATCTTATTCCTTACCATCATATATATAGTAAAATACCAAATCATAGTAATGTGTGACCATCATGCCTCTCAGAAACACACCATAAATTACACAATCAGTCAATCAGTCTTTACAACACTATATATACTATAGAAGAAATCACAAATAATAATAATAATAATAATAATAATAATAATAATAATAATAATAATTTTATTTTTATACCCCACCCCATGTCCCCGAGGGGACTCGGCGTGGCTTACATGGGGCCAAGCCCAGGCAACAAGCAATATAAAACTCAACAATAAAAACAAATCATAAACAAATAAAATCACATATACCAATAAACAATAAGCACACTTTGATAATGTACAAGTGTACAAATTCATGAGAAAAAATGTGTTTCTTTTCATAGAAAGCATCAGGAGTTGTGAAAATTCGACTTCGATAAAAAATGACAATTCAAAAGTAAAATATTTTCTAATCATATCCAGTTTTTTTCCTGGTGTTGGACATAACACGGTCTTACCATATCACCTCAGAGCACAGAGCAAAGGAACAGGATACAAAGCAACTGAGTTAAGAGACAAGAAGTATCCTCCGTCATCCTTCAGATATTTAACATTTAAGAGCCCTTAGAGAACATACTGAAATCCTGAAAAATGGCAACTGTAATGGGAAAAAATTCTTAGAAAGGAATGCATAGTGGTGATCAAAAATGCATTGAAAGGGTTAGTTTTCTCTCACTCACACATTATATCCTAACAATGCAGTGCTTTACTCCTCTAGTAGTTTAAGAGTTAGACTAAACATTGGGAGTTCACGATTCAAATCCCCACATGGAACCCCCTGGGTGACTTTGGGCAAGTCACACTTGCTCAGCCGCAGAGGAAAAAAGCAGCAAGCCTTTCTGAATGAGCCTTACCAATTAAAACCCACAAAAAACTTGCCTTAGGATCACCATAAGTCAGAAAGAACTGGAGGGCACATAACAACAGGATGAATTTTAAGTATTTAATTAGATGAAAAAATACACCAATAAAATAAGGACACTACAGTGGTATAGCTAAATTTGCTTCCAGCTCCTATGGATGCCAGATGTTAAAAATCATCTGTTTTTATCTGCACTCTTGGTTTTATTTCCTGTCTAAAATAGAATGAGATAAAATGCTGGTAACTGACCTAGCTAGACCAATCTATAATGGGCTGTTCTTACAAATACATTAGAAGAATTTATGTCCAGATTTTCATACGCCATTCTTGTAATTACATATGCCACTAAAAATCTATCTGCATTTTCAGAATTGAGTATATGTTATTTTCTTGTCTTTAAAGCAAGCTAAAAATATATATGAATGTGGTGGGGGTGGTGAGAATACTGAAAAAAAACTGCAACAGCTAAATTTCCTCAAGCCCTTTTAAGGTTCTCCCTGTTTTTCCATTTAAACTAAGAAAGCCAATGTTACTTAATAACAACAAAACTGGCATTGCCTTCCTTTAAGCACATGTAACTCAATGCTTCTTAAGCCGATCAAATCAGATAAGTAAAGAAGGAAGGAAAGAAAGAAGACCAAATGGAATCATATAGGATAGCTTCACAAATAATGTCTAGTTTGAATTTGGTTGTTAAGGAAGTTGCTATAATGAAAAGGAGCTTAATGGGGTAATTGTTCTTATCAAGGCTCAAAGGGCAACTGAGAGAAAATATTGACAAGACAGAGGTTCACATACTGGTTGGGCTGTTTTTTTTTCTCCTGTATCAACTCTGCTTTCTGCAGAAAAAGAATTTCCATGCTCATCGGCTTGTTTGCATTCATCCTAGTTTAATTTTTTTCTTCCTTGGAGCTCTGGCATTTCATCAGTGAGTTGTTGAAGCATGAAACACTGTTTTACTAAGCAGATGTGAAAGTGGTAATAAAGGGCTACAGGAAACCAGAATTTCTTTTTTCCAAGCTAAAATAAGATTCTCAGGGAAAATAGTTCAGGTTTACTGTACTCAGTCTATGGAATGATAATAGCTATGAAGCTTAGCAACAGGGTGTAATGGGACTGTTCCCTTCACTAGAGGTATATTGGTGCAATTTACACATCTTGGCAAAGCATCGTCTTGGCATATTACGCCCCAGGGACCATTTTTTCCCTTTAAATATTAGGAACATGCTGCATGCAGAGCTTCTGGTACTTTTTCTGAACTCGGATTATTCTTTGGAAATTATTTAATAACATACTTTGTCTATTAGCTTTCCATTTCACTTGTATTATTCAGACAGTCGTAGCATAGATTAGGGGGGAAAACTCATTTGTTACAGAGAGAGTAATAGATACAGGGGATTTCTGTAAAAGCATGAGAGATTTCACCAAAGAATTTATCAGGCCATCTTTTTTTAAAAGCCTATGAACTATACTTTTTCCTGGATGTTCAGACACTCCATTTGTGCAGAATAATCACAAAATCATATGGCTGGAGGTTGTGAGAAGGTAATCAAGTCCAACCTACATCAAAACTTATTATATTACAAAAAGCATCTCCCAACATAGATCCATTCAGATAATCTAGAAGATAAAGTACCCCCTCAGGCAGAAAAGAACTGAAAATGGTGTATACAGAGCCGATTGTGATGTACAGCTTGATCCCGGTCATGATAACTCACAACCAAGGGCCATTTGACCGAAGGAGCCTTATTTCCAAAGAAGTGATCATAAGATTGCAATGTTAAACAAACCTCAGGTACCAAAATAATCAATACTGCCTACACTTTGGGCTGCTAGCAAATGGTGGAAAGTAAATGGATAATAAGTCCCTAACACATAGAACATAAACCATTCTTTATGATGATTGCATCTCAAAAACTAGTAGAATGGGGAATGACCTATCAGCTGAGTAGGACGATTTCTGTTCTGAGACTTTTTGTTACCTGAGGCAAATGATAAGAAATCATCCCATTCAATTTGATGTACACAAGCCAATTGTCCTAGTAGTTACACCTTATTTCAGTACTGATAACACAGTAGAGTCTCACTTATCCAACACTCGCTTATCCAACGTTCTGGATTATCCAACGCATTTTTGTAGTCAATGTTTTCAATACATCATGATATTTTGGCGCTAAATTCGTAAATACAGTAATTACTACATAGCATTACTGCATATTGAACTACTTTTTCTGTCAAATTTGTTGTATAACATGATGTTTTGGTGCTTACTTTGTAAAATCATAACCTAATTTGATGTTTAATAGGTTTTCCTTAATTCCTCCTTATTATCCAACATATTCACTTATCCAACCTTCTGCCCGCCCATTTATGTTGGATAAGTGAGACTCTACTGTATATTGGTTCCTCTACCATACTTCAGGGCAATGGGATACTTAGGGGCTGCAAGGGAGGCTTTGGGCATGTACAACTCCGTCTTCCAAGAGAAATGAGAGATTGGTGACTTTAAAAACAATAGAGAGGTTGTCTCAGTTATTTTCCTGCATCTGCCACTCTAGTCAATGATAGAGTCAGTTCAATTCAGTTCACATCTCATTAGAAAGAATTAGAAAAGTCTGTTGATCTCTGTGGTTCAACCTTTCCTGCCCTTTCAACTGAACAAACAAAACATTAATACTAGCTAGCTATCCTCACCCAACATGTCAGGGGAACAGTCCTTAATATCCTAAAGATTGAAGGCAAGACATCTGGTGAAAAAAATATTTCTTGGTATCCAAATGAGGAGATGCACAGCTGGAGATCAGCTTCCATTTGTATCTACACAGGCATTCTTCCACATAAGAGAGAGGGTTTGGAAAATAAAAGGAAAGATGCAAGTGGCATTGCAGAAAGAGTGACACTAAATAGAAGACATTTGCAATGCTTGAGAGAGCACAGAACATTACGTCTTCCCTGAACTGGGGACAAAAACCCATCTCTCCAAACTAGTTTGTTCTCCCATTAGGTAAATGAAGCAACCATTTTGGATTTGCAGATGCAGAACATCACTGGTGATGGTATCGTAGGTGTTTCTCTGTGAAAAAATAGAGCTATGCAGCATGCCATACATAACTTGTCCTTCACCTTGATATGATAGAGGTCACAGTATACCTGCTAGGATTGAAATAAGATTCAACTCACATTCCAGCTATTCTGTAGAGGCTATATGTAAAGGACACACCACTTTGTCTTCTGACTGAGGAAACTAAATGTTTTGTGTCAGTTTTGCTCTTTAGCATGATAAAAATCAGGTTGAAGTCCCATCAGACAGTCAACAGTTATAACTTACTTCTTCTAAACTATGGGGATGTTTCACATGTTCTGAATATTCTTAACTTCTGCCCTAGCCAAAATGTTGCTTCCATAAGCACTACAAAGGTAAGAGTTGTGATACAGTGCATATAACACGGGAGTAAATGCACTAGGCAATAAACCTAGATGAGAAATAAATTTCTAGGGTGATATTGAATTAGGTTATTCAACACAAGATGCAATTGGACTAAACCCTACTGATCTCAGTAGGGCATACTCTCTGTGGTACACTGAGTTCAGAAGTTAACTTCATGATGTAATGCAAATTAAATAAAAACATTTTCTCCTCCTGACTGTGCAATGCGTAGGCCGATCTTCTATAGGTTTGCACCCAAAATAAGTCTCATTAGGATCTGTGCTCAGGGTGTTGCCATCTTAATTGACCTGTCTGGGTCATTAGAGTTTTCCTTTAGGGCAGGAACACTAGATTTCGTAAATATTCATTTCCTTCTTCTCATATGTGAAGAAAGAAAGAAAAAGAAAGAAAGAGCCTCAATTTCCACAAAGGGAATTTCATTTTGTGGTGTAAAAAGGTAAAGGTTTCCCCTGACGTTAAGTCTGGTCATGTCTGACTCTGGAGGTTGGTGCTCATCTCCATTTCTAAGCCAAAGAGCCAGTGTTGTCCGTAGACACCTCCAAGGTCATGAGGCCGGCATGACTGCATGGAGCGCCGTTACCTTCCCGCCGGAGCGGTACCTATTGATCTACTTACATTGGCATGTTTTTGAACTGCTAGATTGGCAGAAGCTGGAGCTAACAGCGGGTGCTCACTCTGCTCCCAGGATTTGAACCGGGGACCTTTTGGCCTGCAAGTTCAGCAGCTCAGTGCTTAAAACACTTCGCCACCGGGGCTCCATAATGTAATGTGGTGTAATTAACTGAAAAAGAAATGGTCTAAAATAGTTGTTTGATGACGACGTTCTCCAAAGAATATAATGTATTACCTAAAGAAGCAAAATAATGCTTTCCTCCTCCACCCCCCCACGATAAATTCCCCCTCATTTGAACAGCCTAGTTTGGTTTTGCTTGTTTCACATTTTCTTCCTCCTTCATTCCCTTCCCACCCTTCCTTCTTGCCATGCCTTCTGTTGAACCAGCATCTGGAAAACCTCTTGATTTAACTAATTTGGATAAATTACTACAATGCCAGTGGAAGCACTTCAGTGAGCAAATTTAAACAGAGAAGTTATCCCACATTTTCTTAATTTGTTCATATAATAAACTCACTGGAGAACTGATTCTCGAGTAGGCAAAGTAGAAATTAAACTTGTAGAAGACAGGCCAAACCCTTCTGTGCACCCCCCCCCCCAATGGAAGCAGAAGCAGGTATCATGTCCTCCTGAAAGCCAGAAGTGGTATGGAACCACCTGAGATTTGAGTCTGCTACCATCTGGCTGCAAAACTGAGATACTCCTCATTGAGAACCCCCTTTTACATTTGACAGTGGAAAGCAGAAGTGTTGCTCCAGTCTTCCCCTCTTCTCCAACACAGAAAGAGATCTATACTGCCCGGAATAACAAAATTTCAGAAACCTCATTTCCTTCCTATCCCTTCTCCCTTTGCAATTCATTTTTTTTTTCATTTCCCAATGTCTTTGCTCGCAAAACAGTCCCATTAATGATATCATTATTCCCATTCTACCCAGAGCCCCCACCCCAGTGTAGTTAACACGAAGTCACACCATAGAGAAACAAGAAACATTTCCTAAGATCTAATCACCTGCTGTCTTTCTGCGTGTGAATAGACTATCACAAACTGGTCATTTTCCTTTAATATCTAATCACTTAGAGATGTAATATTGGCAATGCATTCATTCACACATTCAGCATTGTACATATGAGAACCAGATCTGAATGTCCAACAACTGAGAATAGAAAAACATGCATGTGTCAATCAACCCTATGAAGTAATGCTAAATTAAATTTTCCCTCTCTCCCCCCCTCCCCCAGTCTAGGCATGTAGCCCGGGGGCGGCGGCTTGAGGGGCTTAACCCCCCCCCCCCCAAATTCTCAGGGCGGTCCGCGAGAAGGCCTTACATTTATTATTTAAACTGTTATGTTTATTCATATCATGAGCTGATCACCATGCTCAATATATCCCATATGCATGGGGTTATTGGGATAACAATACAAAAGGTTTGCTAGGGTAGATCCTGTCTCACCCAGACTCAGCCCCCCCCCCCCCCGAATCAAAATCATGGCTGACCCTGTCCTTACTTTTGGATCATATTGTCGTCTGGTGACCATAATGGTAACTTAGAAAGAGCATGGGAAGACATCTTGTACAAGGTTGGTGCCATTTAGTCCAGGATTGTTTCAAGATGAGCATCAGAAGCTTTTCAAAGTTTCCTATCCTGAGCCCTACCAGATTCAGGAGATGGCCAAAAGAAAGATTATTAATCAATGGAAGAGATTACATCTGAGAAGGCGGTCTCACATGTATCATATGCAGGCTGGATGAGCTTGAAAAGCCTGCAATGTCCTAGACTTATAGAATAATAGCATTGGAAGAGACCACATGGCTATCTAGTCCAACCCTCTGCCATAAAGGAAAAGCACTATAAAAGTATCCCTGACTATGGCCATACCATATATATATATATATATATATATATATATATATATATATATATATATGACTACAGGAAAACCTTGCTGCTCTGAAGGACACCACAGTGTGATCCAGAGACAAACAGGTCACAAGTACAGTAGAGTCTCACTTATCCAACATAAACGGGCCAGCTGAATGTTGGATAAGTGAATATGTTGGATAATAAGGAGAGATTAAGGAAAAGCCTATTAAACATCAAATTACATTATGATTTTACAAATTAAGCACCAAAACATCATTTTTACAACAAATATGACAGAAAAAAAACCCAGTTCAATACACAGGAATGTTATGTAGTAATTACTGTATTTACGAATTTAGCACCAAAACATTGCAACATTGACTACAAAAACATTGACGACTAAAAGGCAGACTGCATTGGATAATCCAGAACGTTGGATAAGTGAATGTTGGATAAGTGAGACTCTACTGTATTTTCATACAGCTCACATTTCTCAAAATGGTTGTCAGGGATCACATCTACACAGGTGAGTATGGAAAATGAGACAGCAATGGATCAACACCCTCTTGGATCTCCTCTCATCCCACCCCTATTTCTCAGGCTATCAACATCCTACATCTCCCTTTGGCTAACAAGGAACAGAACCAGAGATGCTTTGAAAAAAAAGGCATGTCATGATTTTTCAGAGCTGCATTTTAAATAAGATTTGTAGCACAGGGAGCAGGAAACTCACCAAAAAGGACCACTCCACTGTACCCTGTTAAAGCAACCCTACCTGTTTTTTTTATGTTGAAACTAGGAACACCAACAGTCACAGAGGCAGTGGATGTTACAGAGGGGAATCAGGAACATCTTGTACTATTCAAGTAAAGGGGAAAAAGAAACCACTACACCTGTCTGGCTGATGAAGCTCATTCACGTTAAGAGAGGAATTTCATTCCTTTTCCTGTTATTCTTCCCTGTCTCTCTTTTAAACCCAATCACAAGCCCTGGATGTTTTTATTTTGGGGGGTAATTTTCCTCTTACCATCCTGAGTCATCTTTCTTCCTTGCTTTGGCATGCCTTGAGTCTCACTCAAGGGAGTAAGAAGAGGAAAACGAAACATGAACACGGGTGGGGATGGGTGATTTTTTTTTTCTCGCCTGCTTCTCGCTGCCTGCCTGCAAATGCCCATCAAGACACTCTGGCTTGCGTTGAAATGATTTCTTGGCAAGGAATGAGCAGAGGAAGCTTCCCACCCTCTATTAGAGTGAGCAGTTGACTCCTGCTCGTGTAAAAACCTCCAACCATCCTTTTGCCATCTCTTATCTTTCCCTGCGAGGCTATCAACCCCTCTATTCCCTATACCCCACATCTAAGATCTCTCCAAAGCAGGGCTGGCTTACCTCGACGGTTCGCCCAGACTGGAGTGCATCTGTCCTCAAAGTTTCTCGCGGCTTCCCCATGAGTTGAGAGCGAGAGAAAGAGCGAGAGAGGCTGCAGTGGGGGCTGCAGTAGAGGCAGGAGAGGAATGGACTCGCCCCGAGTGGGATTTTGGTTAATTGCACGAGAGAGAAAGAGAAGGGGGTCAAAAAGCTCTGTCTCCTCTGAAGGCGTCTGGGGACACTCCTGCCGCACCAGGTGGCAAGGTGACTCAGGTGGCACAAGGTCTGGCAAGGACGTGGTGGGAGAGGAATGAAAACAAGTGCACTCCCAGAGCAACTCCCAAACGAGATCTCCAAGAATGTGTGGATTGTTACAGATGGATCAGAACTCCCCGGTGGGTTGTCCAAAAGGGCGCAGGGCAAGTTCTTCCGTCGTCTGGAAGGATCCCAAAGCGATCCCGGCACCCCAAGGAAAGACTCTGGCGTTGCTACTCCCCCGAGGAGAAGATTCGCTGTCAAAGGGATCCCCCTGATCGTAAACAACGCATGCCAAGGTGCTGGTGGGGAAGCGAAATGGGTCTTCCTTCTGGGAGGGAGCGGAGGGAGGCCAGAAGGCGGCGAAGGGTTTCTAAATAGCCCTGGCGACTTGAGAGGAAGGCAGCCGCTGTCTCTTGTCTGGTCTCATCCTGCTATCCATCCTCCCAGCCCATTGGTCTGCCAGCGCTTTCCCCGCAAGCACAGCAAAGAAGACAGAACGAGGCGAATGGGAGGGAGACGGAGAGTCGGGAGGGAAAGTGGCAGCTCTCCTTTCAGTCCGATCCGCCAGACGGGTGGGGAAGAGAGGACTAGTGGTCCCTCCCATCTGCCCTTTTCACTCTTGGTATGCAAAGGCACCCACAAGTTCAGCACTGACACCTCTCCCGAACGCTCTCTCTATCCCTATCCCTATCTCTATCTCTATCTCTCTTTCTCTATCTCTATCCCTATCCCTATCTCTCTCTATCCCTATCCCTATCTCTCTCTCTCTTTCTCTATCTCTATCCCTATCCCTATCTCTCTCTAACCCTATCCCTATCCCTATCCCTATCTCTATCCCTATCCCTATCTCTCTCTAACCCTATCCCTATCCCTATCCCTATCTCTATCTCTATCCCTATCTCTATCCCTATCCCTATCTCTACCTCTCTATCCCTATCTCTATCTCTATCTCTATCCCTATCTCTATCCCTATCTCTACCTCTCTATCCCTATCCCTATCTCTATCCCTAGCTCTCTATCGCTCTCTCTATCCCTATCCCTGGGCCCCTGGTGGTGGCACAGTGTGTTAAAGCGCTGAGCGCCCAATGTTAGCCCCAGCTCCTGCCAACCTAGCAGTTCGAAAACATGCCAATGTGAGTAGATCAATAGGTACCACTCCGGCGGGAAGGTAACAGTCATGCCAGCCACATGACCTTGGAGGTGTCTACGGACAACGCCGGTTCTTCGGCTTAGAAATGGAGATGGGCACCAACCCCCAGAGTCGGTCACGACTGGACTTAACGTCAGGAGAAAACCTTTACCTTTACCTTATCCCTATCCCTATCTCTCTATCCCTCTCTCTATCTCACTATCTCTCTCTCTATCCCTATCCCTATCTCTCTCTATCCCTATCTCTATCTCTATTTCTATCTTTCACAAGACTCCTGTATGGTAGGCCAGTCGAGGGCAGAGGCTGAGTCTGGATCTACACTGCCCTGTATCCCAGGATTTACCTTTCTATCTATCAAAGGATTCCCCCAGGCAGGAAGCAGCCAGGATCTGAAGCTGCCAGGCTATTCAAGGTGGCCAATTGCAACATTCACACTCGCAAGACAAGACAAGAGTTCTTCCTCCCACCCTGGACCTTCCACAGATATATAAACCTCCCTTGCCTAGTTTCCATCAGACTTCACAACCTCTGAGAATGCCTGCCATAGTTGTGGGCGAAACATCAGGAAAGAATATGGCCAGACAGCCCGGAAAACTCACAGCAACCTAGTGATTCCGGCCAGGAAAGCCTTCCAAAACGTATATCTATCACAACAACAGTCGAGGGGCAGAGACTGAGGCTGGATCTACACTGCCCTATAGGATTTGATCCCAGGTTATCTGCTTGTCCCGATTATTTGGCAGTGTAGACTCATCTATAATCCAGTTCAAAGGAGACCAACCCGAGAAGGCTTTCATGGCCGGGATCACAAGGTTGTGGTATGTTTTCCAGGCTGTATGGCGATGTTCCAGAAGTATTCTCTCCTGACGTTTCTCCCACATCTATGGCAGACATCCTCAGAGGTTCACAACCTCTGAGGATGCCTGCCATAGATGTAGGCGAAACGTCAGGAGAGAATACTTCTGGAACATGACCACACAGCCCGAAAGACATACAACAACCCCAGAATTCATCTTTCTTGGAGCCTCAAAAGCAAGAGCTGCTACTTGGCTGCCAGTCCTTTGCATCTCAAAAAGGGTGATGGGATCCCCACATCAATGCTTTCTAACTGTCTCTCTCTCTCTCCCCCCCCCCCCAAATCCCCAACCACCATCTTTTTCCAGACAGTGGCTTGGCAGACCACCTGTAAAAAAAAAAAAAAAACCGAAGAAGGAGGAAAGTCATGAGTCAAGAGACCGGAGGCGACTCAAGTGAGCGAGCCAAGGTTCACCTGTGGTAGAGCAATCTCACAGTACACTTTTATTTTTTTCATGAAAATGAAAAAGGAGAGGGGAGACAAAAGAAACCTCTCCAGTATTAAACCTTTCCCCCTCCTATACACACATAGATGTCCTTATCTATAAAGTGTCTTTTAAGATCTATCTTCCCTGTCGCTTTTGGTGCATTATTGGTTTGGCTGAGTGGGGAGGACAGGGGGGGGGGATGATGAAGGAATGAAGATCTCCAGTGCTCAATGGACTGATATTATTAATAATATTATTAATATTTTTTATGTCAGGAGCAACCGGAGTTGCTTCTGGAGTGAGAGAATTGGCCGTCTGCAAGGACGTTGCCCAGGGGACGCCGGGATGTTTTGATGTTTTTTACCATCCTTCTCTCATGTCCCCGCATGGAGCTGGAGCTGAGAGAGGGAGCTCATCCGCGCTCTCCCCGGGTGGGATTCGAACCTGGCAGCCTTCAGGTCAGCAAACCAACCTTCAAGTCACAAGGCTTTTATCCCCTAGGCCACTGGAGGCTCCTCTTATTAATATTATTATTAATAATATTATATATATATATATATATATATATATATATATATATATATATATATATTAATAATATAATATTATTAATAATATTAATAATATTAATATTATTGATCCATTGAATCATGGAATCATCGACTAATAGAGTTGGAAGAGACCTCATGGGCCATCCAGTCCAACCCCCTGCCAAGAAGCACTTGGGTACTGGAGATCTTCATTGCTTCATTATATTATTATTATTATTATTATTATTATTATTATTATTATTATTATTATTATTATTTTATTATCACACAGCAAACAAGATAGATATGCTGGATTTCCTATCACAAAATCACAAGTCGAAGACTTCCCAAGTGTCTAGGACTGTGTGATGTATTTTCGGATGATGCGTGCAGATCCCAGTAGGGTGGCCTTTTGCAGTTGGCAGATGGTGATTTTGTCAATGTCTATTGTTTCCAAATGCCGGCTGAGATCTTTTGGCACGGCACCCAATGTGCCGATCACCACCGGGACCAGCTGCACTATTATTATTATTATTATTATTATTATTATTATTATTATTATTATTATTATTAATACAAACCCCTAGGCAAAAAGAGGGGTTCTATTTCTATTGGCGGCTTCTCCAAAGCAGAGACTCACCGGGTGGAATTTCAGGAGGCGAGGCGCCCGGTCCTTGGAGACGAGTCGGTATCCCATGCTAGAGCTCCCAAAGCTTCAGCGGTTCTTTCCTCCCAAAGAAACGCCAGACAGAGAGGTTTGTTTTGCTTTCTCACACGGGACGGAGACGACCAAAGAAGCAGCGGAGAAACACCACAAGCAGCATCAACCTGCCCCGAGTCCTTGCAGCCGCGTGGACAGAGTTGGGTGGGTGCTGTGTGCGTGCTCGACCCCGACCCAGAAGCAGCCCGGAGAATCGGCGGAAAGAATGAATGATATCAAGGTTAGCAATGCTCGTGGTCACGACGGTGGCAGGCAGCTCCCGACAGCGTGCCAAAGGGGATCCCAGAAGGTGAGGCAGGAGGACGAGAAAGAGCTCTCCCTTTCTTCCTCTCTCTCTCTCTCTCTCTCTCTCCTCCTGACAGATAGCGCGAGTGGGGAGATACCAAGAAGAGGAGGTGGAACGGGGAGGGCAAAAAGCAGCCTCCGGTCGGTCTGCTTTTGCTAAGCGTTCAGCATCTCCCTATCTATGCCCAACCGCTCTCTCCAAAGCCTGTGCGCCTTGTCTGGCTACTGTAGACATATCATAAGCACAGACGAGGAGGGGAGAGGGGTGGCGAAGGAACGACCCTTTCAGTGTTTTCGCGTGGGTTTCATTAGTCTCCTTTGTGCAAGAAACCCTGAGGATAGCGTGGCATATTTCGGACTACCTAAGGACCTGAAAATAAGACCTAGGCTAGTAGAGTTGGGTGATGTGTTGTCGAAGGCTTTCATGGCCAGGATCACAGGGTTGTTGTGTGTCTTTCGGGCTGTGTGGCCATGTTCCAGAAGCATTCTCTCCTGACGTTTCGCCCACATCTATGGCAGGCATCCTCAGAGGTTGTGAGGTATGGAGAAAACTAAGCAAAGAGGTAAATATATATCTGTGGAAAGTCTAGGGTGAGAGAGGTGAATGTTGTGTAGTTAATCACTTTAATTAGCATTGAAAAGCTTATCTGCTGTCTTCTTCCTGCCTCTGGGGCATCCTTTGTTTAGAGTCGTTAACTGCCCTAGGTTGATTCATGTCTGGAAATCCTCTGTTTTCAGAGTATTGCTTTTTATTTACTGTTCTGATTCTTGAGTTTTTTAATACTGGTAGCCAGATTTTGTTCATTTTCATGGTTTCTTCCTTTCTGTTGAAGTTTTGCTTAGTTTTCTCCATACCTCACAACCTCTGAGGATGCCTGCCATAGATGTGGGCGAAACGTCAGGAGAGAATGCTTCTGGAACATGGCCACACAGCCCGAAAGACACACAACAACCCAGAGTTGGGTGAGTCATAAAAAAAACAAAACATTTTCCACAGTCAGTCTGCATCCCCGCGAAAAGAATTCCTTTGGGGAAGCTAGGTTGGGAGGATGACACAGTGGTGAGAAAAGGGCTCTGCAAGTTCATAAGACCCCTGGGAAGAGGAAGGAGGGAGGGTCGTCTGCTCTGCCTGGGGCACCCACGTGATGTCTCAGCGTGGGGTGTAGAGTCTGGCTGCTGGGGAAGGCATCTTTATAGGGGTGTCACAGGTCTCGGATGTCTTCTCCAACTGATTCTAAGTCTGAAATGCCAGCTTGTATATATTTCGGACTACCTAAGTCAGTGGTTCTCAACCTGGGGTGTCCAGATGTTTTTGGCCTTCAGCTCCCAGAAATACCTGAAAATAAGATACAGTGTTCCCTCGCTACTTCGCAGTTCGCTTTTCGCACCCTTGCAGAGACATCACACTGGCAACGAAGGTCCGCATAGTCAATGCAATGGTAGTCCCCATATTAACCTATGGATGTTACTAGGACACGGAACAATGGCTTCAAACTACAGGAAAGGAGATTCCACCTGAACATCAGGAAGAACTTCCTCACTGTGAGGGCTGTTCGACAGTGGAACTCTCTCCCCCGGGCCGTGGTGTAGGCTCCTTCTTTGGAGGCTTTTAAGCAGAGGCTGGATGGCTATCTGTCGGGGGTGCTTTGAATGCGATTTCCTGTTTCTTAGCAGGGGGTTGGACTGGATGGCCCATGAGGTCTCTTCCAACTCTACTATTCTATGATTCTATGATTCTATGTGAGAGCTGGACCATAAGGAAGGCTGAGCGAAGGAAGATAGATGCTTTTGAACTCTGGTGCTGGACGAAAATCCTGAGAGTGCCTTGGACCGCAAGAAGATCCAACCAGTCCATCCTCCAGGAAATAATGCCTGGCTGCTCACTGGAGGGAAGGATATTAGAGGCAAAGTTGAAGTATTTTGGCCACATCATGAGGAGACAGGAAAGCTTGGAAAAGATCACGATGCTGGGGAAAATGGAAGGAAAAAGGAAGAGAGGCCGACCAAGGGCATGATGGATGGATAGTATCCTTGAAGTGTCTGCCTTGACCTTGAAGGAACTGGGGGTGGTGACGGCTGACAGGGAGCTCTGGCGTGGACTGGTCCATGAGGTCACGAAGAGTCGAAAATGACTGAACAAGTGAGACGATGCTGTTTTTCGGTTTTTTAATCAACACTAAAACAATATTATAAATCATTAAAATTTATGATTTACAGTGGCAGTGGTCTCAGTCGGGTGCGGGTGGCAGGGTGGAGAAAGAACCCAAACGGCAGCGAGAGGAGAAGGAGGCGGCGCCATGTTCCCCTGCCTCTTTCTTCCCTTCTTCCTCTTGTTGTGGCTCAGCTGGAGTCTCAGAGTGACTCTGATGGGGATTGTGGGATTCAGATTTCAGATGTTCAAGATGATGGGATTCAGGTTCAAGATGACTCAGACGAGAATTATGGGATTCAGGTTCAGAGTGTCCCTGTTGTGAGAGATGAGGAGCAGGGAGGCATTCCCACAGCAGGGAATGGTGGAGATGATACTGAAGCTTGCCAGGTGCAAAGGGAGGATAGCTCTCAGCTAGATAACATGCAGACAGAGGCTGCTACTAACAAGCTGTCTGGCCTTGACCAAACAACATCTCTAGATCGAGCTGACTGATACTTCTAATAAGAAAATCTCTGTGGTTGGCTGGGAAGAAATCCCTAAATGGAAGTTCTATTGGTTAATATGAGAGACAGTCAATGAGATAACTGTTGTTGCTGTTTTAATTAAAAAAACATTTTGTCAAAACTTTAAAAATACCCTAAAATCAGTAGATGCACGAATGTTTCTGAAAGTTGGTGGGAATGACCAGCTGTTATCCTGTGTCATTGTATAAAAATAAAAAATTCAAGGAGATAGCTCTTGTGCTTTTTTAAAAATGTTGGGTTGCTGTGGGTTTTCCGGGCTGTACGGCCATGTTCCAGAAGCATTCTCTCCTGATGTTTTGCCCACATCTATGCCAGGTGTCCTCAGAGGTTGTGAGGTTTGTTGGAAACTAAGCAAGTGGAGTTTATCTGTGGAATGTTCAGAGTGGGAAAAAGAACTAATCAAGCTGACTAATTGCAACATTTACACTTGCCTCAAACAGACAAGAGTTCCTTCTCCCACTCTGAACATTCAACAGATATATATACTGTAAACCCCACTTACCTGGTTTCCAACAGACCTCACAACCGCTGAGGATGTCTGCCATAGATGTGGGCAAAATGTCAGGAGAGAATGCTTCTGGAACATGGCCATACAGCTCAGAAAACTCACAGCAACCCAGTGATTCCAGCCATGAAATACTTTGACAACACATAAAAAATGTCATTTATAAAAACTTTGGAAATTCCTCAAAACTCCATGGATAAGTGAAACACTCTGAAACTTGATGGGCTAACCGTGGTAAATATGTTCTACTTTACCAGAAAGTTTTACCCCAATAGCTGTAAAAATGAGGAAGAAAGGGGCTCCTGAAGTTTCCCCACTTGTGCAATGACTATAAAGAAAAAGTAATGAAATTTCATTACTCTCATTACAGTAACATTTTCGCTAACGATATTTTAGAAACAATTTAGAAATGAAATGGCGGTGCCCCCTAATTTTGAAACATTTTTTTCATCGATCTCACAGTCCTATTGTCTTGTGTCTGACTTTTTGCAACCTAAATAAACTTGAGGAGCCTCCGGTGGCTCAGTGTGTTAAAGCGCTGAGCTGCTGAACTTGCAGACCGAAAAGTCCCAGGTTCAAATCCGGGTAGTAGAGTGAGCGCCCGCTGTTAGCTCCAGCTTCTGCCAACCTAAGCAGTTCAAAAACATGCAAATGTGAGTAGATCAATAGGTACTGCTCCGGAGGGAAGGTAATGGCATTCCATGCAGTCATGCCGGCCACATGGCCTTGGAGGTGTCTACGGACAATGCCGGTTCTTTGGCTTAGAAATGAAGATGAGCACCAACCCCCAGAGTCGGACATGACTGGACTTAACGTCAGGGGAAACCTTTACCTTTACCTAAATAAACTTGAAATGAAAGCTCTCCTCTGCACTAGTATGTGAAGACTGTAGTTTCAGAATTACTTGGGGTGGGAAGCACAAGTGAAAAATGAGAGAGAGTGAGAGAGGATACAAACAATGAAAAGGGGGAAACTTCTGTTCGAATGGGGGAAAGCATGCAAAAGGAATGTTAAAGGAGAGAGTGGTGATGCTGGCTTCAGGTAATACATGCATCTCACTCCTTTTCCTGTCTCTTTCTTCTCTCTCTCTCTCTCCTCTCAACTCCATTTCCCTGCTTTTACTTGCTCTCCAATTAGCTTTAAAGAAAGAAAAGGGAGTGCCACCAAACTGTCTCTCTTTTTTTCTCATTTCCTTTTTATTGCTAAATAAAGAAGGCCACACTGAAATTTCCAAACCCGATGCCTTCCTACCTGACCCAGGTTATTCAATAGCATGGGGGTAATTTGCACTTAACTCCTGCATGAGGAGCCTTTTCCCTCTTCAGGCATCTCTCAAGTCTACCTTTTCTGCACTAATGCATCCAGTGCCCTCGCTTTGTGCCTACTGCAGTTCCAGAATGCATAATTTTTCAGCAAGGGAGAAAACATGACTCTGCAGAATTTCTTTTTACTCATTTCATGCTAGTCTTCTCAGACTTCGGTTTCTCTGTCTCTAAAACACATACACACCCACAGCACCCTTATCATCAAATGAGAAGTGAGGGTAATTCCAGTCTCTTTGGATTTCTAAGGTCATTCTAAGGGCATTCACTCAATCCTATGCTTTTCTTAGAAAATGTTTTTTTTTTCCTTACAGGAAAAAAGCAATCGATGGGGAGTCTGACTCCCCTAATGGAACCAGTGTTTGTGCATTGGAATACAATTCTGGAGATCAAGGTTAAATTCCCTGTTTAACCATGACCTTGAAGGAGTCACATATTCTCAGCTCCAGAACACCTCATTATAGTTTTGTCGTAATTCTGAAACAACTTGAAGGCACACAGAACAATGTATGACTCTCCTATTGTTGTCCCTCAGCCTTTAACTGCAAAGAATAGATTCCTAGCTCCCTTGTGCTGTACAATTCTAGTCCTAGTGTTTTTTGTGTGACAAGCAGCAGGCTTTTTTTCCATTAAGGAAGATATGACCTTGGTGAGCTACTGACCTTGATTGCTTAAATCAAGCTTCCAGGGCCATTTGTGCTATGCCATCCAAGTAGCAGAATTTATTTTAAAATAGGCTGTAGCCATTTTATTTTTGCACAGGTGTTTATTTAGTTGAAAGTATGTGGAAGGTATGGGGGATTCAGAGCACCGGTGGCGAAGTGTGTTAAAGCACTGAGCTGCTGAACTTGCAGACTAAAAGGTCCCAGGTTCAAATCCCAGGAGCGGAGTGAGCGCCCGCTGTTAGCTCCAGCTTCTGCCAACCTAGCAGTTCGAAAACATGCCAATGTGAGTAGATCAATAGGTACCGCTCCGGCGGGAAGGTAACAGTGCTCCATGCAGTCATGCTGGCCACATGACCTTGGAGGTGTCTACGGACAACCCCGGCTCTTCAGCTTAGAAATGGAGATGAGCACCAACCCCCAGAGTCGGTCACGACTGGACTTAACGTCAGGGGAAAACCTTTACCTTTAACAATCATAGCAGAGTAATATATCAATTCTACAACACAACTTCACAGAATATAGAGCACTAGCTGTGCCCGGCCACGCGTTGCTGTGGCGTAGTATGGTGGTATGGGAAATCAGATAATCTGTATTTTATAGGCAGTGAGCAAGAGGCCTAAGTGAGGCCTAACCCTGCCTGTACCTGGACTGAGTGGGTTGCTAGGAGACCAAGTGGGCGGAGCTTAGCCTTTTAACTGGCAGCAATTGGATGAAAGCAATTATTCCTCTCCCTCTAATTAGGACTTTATTTTTTTCTTTTCTTTTTGTTGTATGAACGTAGAGGCATGGATGAGGGGTTGTGCTGCCAAGTTTAGTGTTTCTGGGATGTGTAGTTTTGTTGCTTTGTCCTAGGCCGAAATTTCATTACCCTTTTATATATATAGATGTACCCCAAGTCAGTGGCATTACTAAGTTTGGTATCATGTAACGTCAGGAAGAGAGGCAGCCCCTGGGGACTGGGAGTCCACACAGATCTGATCATTGTCACCACCATCCTTGCTGCCCCAGGGAGCCAAGCTGGCATCCTCTTACATTCTTTCCTACAGAGCAGCTCTTCTGTGGATTCTCTGGGTACTACAAGTGCCATGTGATAAGGAGGAGCAGTGAGGCAACTAGAAGAATATGTTCTTCCCTACCTCGTCTTCTCCTAGCAGCAGGTGTCCCCACCAGCAGCTTTCATTTGAAAAACTTCACTGCATTCAGTCAGTACCTGGTTCAGTGTGGGAGGAAAGGATATGTGTTTGAGGAAGGGAGAAAGGAAGGATGGAGAGAGAAGAGGACAAAACAGGGACCCTCCACCACCTGTTCTTGCCACCTGGAGTATGTGGAAGGCCAGAAACGGCACTCTATTTGGGTGAAAGTCATTTTGATGCTATCCCCCATGATGGTGTCACCTGGTGTAGTTCCCCTAGTAATGCTTCTAGTCCTAATCCAGCAAACTCTTGCTCTCTCAGCAGTAAAATAGGATTATTTTATGGTTACTTTAAAATTGCATGCAATTATTCCGGATAATACCTCAAAAGCAATTATTTTAAGTTAGTGTGGCATTGTTGGAATTAAATTGTTGGACTGGCTGGGATTTGGGAAATACATATTCAACTCTATAAAACTCATGGTGCCCTCACTTTCAGCTTGGCCTAACTCACAGGGTTTTTCAAAATACACTGGGGGAGAGAGAATGCTCTGTACCACCTTGAAACAGAGGAAGGAAAGAAAAGACCTAAATGCAGCAAATAATAGCTAATGCATGAATACATTTCAGCAAACTCCAATTTTCACATCCAACTATTGCCATTCATTTCTAAGTAATGAGAAAGTAAGGAATCAAATGAAAGCTATCCACGTGTGAGAGCATCCAACTATAAGCTTGAATAAAAATTAGTCATCCCAAGAGGAAATTTACCTGAATGCATCTTTCTGTCATCTACAATTCTTGCTGGAACAGGGAAATAGCTTCCATTTCTGTACTGCAGGAAAATGGATTGAAATGCATATATGAAACAGAAACAGATATAATAAAATGCATTTATTGGGGAGCAGCAGGAGATGAACAATCATTAGCAAACTAGCTTTTATTTCTCTCTATGTTTAGTACTCTTTTGAAAAGGTCCTTTGTTCACGCATTTTCCAGAGTCCATAGTCCAAAGCCCTATTCCTGATCAATGAAAGCAGAAAAGAGCATCTCTATTATCTTGATAGCACCTTATGACTTATTTGCAACTTATTGTCCCTGAATCTAATGGGAAAAAGCAGCATCTTACTAATGTCAAAAATATGAATCTAGATTAAAAACATTGAGAGGTGAAAGATCTCTCATTTTCATAAAAGCTGGTGTCTGTGTCAGGATAAGACTAAATGTCATCCTAAATTCAAGAACCAACATAGTGTGGGAGTCTGGATGAGAATTTATTTATTTAATTTATATACCGCTCTTCTTCTCCAGGGGGAGAATTATGGCAACCAGGGCTCATATCAGGTTGGAACCCTCACTTTACTCTTGGAACCCACAGGAAGACTTTGTCTATGTCATACTCCCTCAGACCCAGAGGAAGAAAATGAATAAATCTCTCCAAGAAAACCCAGTGATAAGTCCACTTTAGAGTTGCTATAAGTCACCAATAACATGAAGACAATATCCACTTCCTCTACGGACAAGAACAGTAGACTTAAAGCAAGGAAAAGTTCATGAGAACCACCACTCCTCTAAATGTTCCTCCAGCAACAGCAAGAATATCCCTGTGGGCAGCAAAATTAAGAAATTCCAACTGGATGCCCCCCCCCCCCACGAGGGTCTTCTTCCAGGGACAAACCAAGAATAAGCAACTTGGAAGTGTCTGAACAAACTCAGAAGCAAAGTTGGCAGATCAGAAGACAACCTTGCAAAATGGCACTACCTGGAAGAGCCTCCACCTTGTGCAACTGTGGAGCAGAACAAATAACTCAGCATCTGTATGCTTGCCCTCAGTGACCTGCCTCATGCACAGAGGAATAACTATTTAAAGCTACAGACAATGCAGTCATTGTTGCCCATTTTTGGTCTAAAACTATCTAGCAGCTTGTGGTAGGTTTAGGAGATCTGATATAAAATAGAGAGGGGAACAACCATCTTGATGATTTCAGTTCAAAGAAGGAAAAGTGGGGTACAAATATAACTATAATGCAAATGAATTAAAATTGTCTCATTTTATAATATACTTTTCTCTGCCACAATGACCACCCATCAATAGTCAACAATATAAGAGCAGGAAGAGAGGAAGGAGAAGTGCAAACTATAACAATATCACAACATGAGGAAAATAAACTATCCTTAAAGCAGGCCATTGCAACTTACGGCCCTCCAGGTATTTGGATGTCCAACTCCTAGAAGCTCTAGCCTGCTGTTCCAAAGGCCAGGAATTATGGGTGCTGAAGTCCAAAACACCTGGAGGGCTGCAGCTTGTACAGACCTGCCTTAAAGATTTATGAGATATTTGTGTATTTTTTATTTTTTTCTAGAGGTGAAAATTTTATCATCAACCAAAAAATGGAGTGAGATGAGATCAGGTGAGATCCAGGTGAATCAGACAGGAATTGGTTTGACATTACAGTGTTCCCTCACTTATCGCTGGTTAGGTTCCAGGACCACCCACAATAAGTGAAAATCCACAAAGTAGGGGCACTATATTTATTTTAATATTTATGCATTATTTTAGTAGTTTTACACTATTTTAAGTCTTATCAACCAATTGTGTGTTGATAAATCGCCCCCTTCTACTCCTATTGGCACTTGGGCTCCTTTTCTCTCCCTTCGGCTTCTCTTTCCTCCCTTCCTTAGGCTGTAAATTGTAATTTTTTATGATTTATAACAGTCCTTTAGAGTTTTTTGAAAAACCGCAAAATAGCGAATCTGTGAAAAGTGAACCGTGAAGTAGTGAGGTGAACACTGTATCTAAATATCTAGTTCAGCTTCAGTCTTCAGCAGCAAATTTGTATATGGTGTCAAATACACTTAGGAATGTATTCAACATCACCTCTATTTGTAAGAATATGATTTCTGCCAGAAATAAAAGATAAGAATCTGAAAAGTTCTTTGAATGGGATAAAAGCCATATCCCAGCTACTCAGGGGTGAATTTCTAATTTATTATCATGACTTGCAAGCCCAGATAAAAGTGTTATTTCTAAAGGAGTGTTCATGATTGTGAAGTCAAGACTTGCCGTTTTTATTGTGTTTTCTTTCATACCTAGGTTTTATGCCAGTTTTGATGGTTTCACACAAAGTCTTTTGCCTCACTGATAAATAATAATGTACACGACTTTTTTGGTCTTTCACAAACATACTATTTCTGTTGGTGATAGAAGTAAGATGGGCCAAAGAAATTCATTGAATATTTTATTATTATTATTTAAAACATATTTAAATCGCCGCTAAGGTTCCATATTTCCCAAGGAATCAGAACAGCACTCTCAGGTATAAAAACACCTCTCTTTTTCTAGTAGCTTAATTTATCTGCTGAAATACAACTTCCTGCCATGAGCGTTTTTGTTAAAAACCTGTTCTTTCGCCTTACCTGTTGGTGAATAGGCTTGTTGAAGATTGTCATTCATAGCAGGCACTGAAGAGCATGGATTATAATACCTGCAAGCAAAGGATGAGACAAGTCTCCATGTGCTTACTGATGATCTAGATTTTATTATATAAAAATACTTCATGATTATTCAATGAAAGAAGGCCCTTTTATTACTTATCACTTCACATTATAGAAAGAATTGTCAACTCCAGACATTTCTGCTGTTGATATTTTGAATGTGTTGTCCCCTGGAGAAGGCCATTTGGTTCAGTGCATAGGCCAAAACTTGGGCCTTTTACAGAATAAAATAATCTTGAAGGCCTTTTATTGAATATAGGCTAACAATAAACATACAGAGACTTGTCTCTTCCATTGCTTGTGGAAGATTGTAATATTAATTACATTTGTTTAGCCCCATCAGCAACTGATGCTCTGAGGCCAGAACGAAGAAGGGGAGCCAGGAAAACAATTCCAACTTGTCTCCTATAACATCAGTTGGGGGCCCATCTCCCTAGTAACATGCTATACTATACACACACACACACACACATACACACACACACACACACAGAGAGAATTGTATATAATATACAATAATATATAATACTATAATATATTGTATATACATATAATATTGATAATAATGTTGTAATGTAATACAATATAATACTAACAATAATACAATATAATAATATTAATTATATATTATATACCAGTATTACATGTAATATTACTAATAATATTACAGTATAGTGGTATAGTACAATATAATAATATGTAATGCTAATCTTGTGCTATCCTAATACTGTAGTGGCACAGTGCGTTAAAGCGCTGAGCTGCTGAACTTGCAGACCAAAAGATGCCAGGTCCAAACCCTGGGAGCGGAATGAGCGCCTGCTGTTAGCCCCAGCTCCTGCCAACCTAGCAGTTCGAAAACGTGCCAATGTGAGTGCATCAATAGGTACCGCTCCGGCGGGAAGGTAACGGCGCTCCATGCAGTCATGCTGGCCACATGACCTTGGAGGTGTCTACGGACATTGCCGTCTCTTTGGCTTAGAAATGGAGATGAGCACCAACCCCTAGAGTCGGTCACGACTGGACTTAATGTCAGGGGAAAACCTTTACCTTTTAATAATATAATTTATTGTATGTACATATTATTTGTAAGCTGCTCTGAGTCCGCTTCGGGGTGAAAAGGGCGGGATATAAATTCAGTAAATAAATACATAAATAAGGTGCCCTCCCTTTCTAGCCCAACAACTCTACATGCACATCATACTTAACATCTGAGAGTTACTGAGAAACAATATCTATGTTGTGAATTAGAAAATCCCTAGATTGTCAATCAGGAAATATCAGACGCCCATGCTACCATTCTTCAATGTTTGTTGTTGTATGCCTTCAAGTCACTTCCAACCTATGTCAATCCTAAACTGAATCTTTCTTGGCAAGATCTGTTCAGAGGGAGTTTGCCTTTGCGTTCTACTGAAGCTGGGGGAATATGACTAGCCCAAGGTCATCCAGTGGGTTTCTGTAGTGAAGGGGGATTTGAACTCTGGCCTCTAAAGTCATAGTCCAGCACTCAAACCACTTCTTCAGTATATTAGTTTTTCTCCTTCCACATATTTCGAAGATTAAATCCAGTTTAAAGGTAAAGGTTTCCCCTGATGTTAAGTCCAGTCATGTCTGACTCTGGGGGTTGGTGCTCATCTCCATTTCTAAGCCAAAGAGCCGGCGTTGTCCATAGACACCTCCAAGGTCATGTGGCTGGCATGACTGCATGGAGTGCCGTTACTTTCCCGCCGGAGCAGTACCTATTGATCTACTCACATTGGCATGTTTTCGAACTGCTAGATTCGCAGGAGCTGGAGCTAACAGCGGGCGCTCAAGCCGCTCCTGGGATTTGAACCTGGGACCTTTCGGTCTGCAAGTTCAGCAGCTTAGCGCTTTAACGCACTTCGCCACCGGGGCTCCTTCCACATATTTCGAAGATTAAATCCAGATTAGCTATTCTAAAAGAAATGAAATTTTCTGAAACATGCATCAAAAGAGGAGAATCATTGAGCACAGAGGAGCTGTTTCAATTGCTTTTATGATGTCATCATGCAGTCAGATTTGGTTGCATACCTTTGTGATGTCAAGTCATTCACACCATGATTGCTGCACGATAATCAATAAACAAAATGAGACAGCTCTTGGAAGAAACTGATAAAAACAGGATTGAATGAAGTGAAAATGCATAGAAACTTAGTACTTATTTGGAGATGGATTTCTGCTTACGATAGTCAGGTTTCCCCCACTCCTCATGCAGAAACCAATGTATATTTAATGCATCTCTCCTTCCACTTGCTTCCTTGCAGACTTATTCATGCTTCTAGCATTTTGTGTGAGCAAACACTGCCACCTTTTCAGACTGACTGACTGCACACCAGCTTTAATGAGATCTCTTTCACCATGCAACTGTGCTGTAATTCTCCATTTAAAAATCCTATGTTGCATGTTTAGTCAGCAGAAATTTATTCGGCTTTTGGAGAGACTTGGGGGGAGGAGGATAGAAGGAGGGGAAACATTGCTCTTAAACTAAAATTATGTCCAAGTGATTAAAATTAATGGAACAAAATGGCTTAAGTTCTGCATCTGCTATGCTGTAAGCATTTTTCTCCTCGTATGGATGTCTTCCTTTTGCATTCCCAGGCTTTCTGTCTTAACACATATAATATTTAATGTCAAAAGACTGCATATGAATTAAAACTTGCCTCTCATCTTCCAGTCACAATTATCAACAACAAAGTATTCCATACTTTTTGTAGCACAAAAAAATCTTGGTGTTTGTTAGGATTTATCTCTCACATTTAACAAACTGGCACGTGCAATTGAGTGGAGTGTTTTCAGAGGTAAATACTCTATAAAATTGGCCTTTTGATCTCAGTAAGAATGGTATTCATTCATCAGTTTTCAGTAGTTAGGTGAAAATACACAGACATGAATTTGCATAATTGAAAAATGCAAGTAAGGTACCTAATTTTTTGATAGCTTCTAATCCAACTAAACATTCAATTGCACTTTCCTTTTTTTCTGACCAAAGAGAAGATAGTTTGTCAATGTAATTATTGCTTCCCTATTGTCTCCCTTCCCATTTATAAGCAGCAGCAAGTCGAGATTCTCCTACCTCCATGGATTGACTTTTGTGGTGACAGAGAATAAAGGACTGTCCAAAAAGAGAGAGAGATGGGAAATGGATACAGAGCTGCATTGTGTAATGTTACATTTATGTAGGATCTTAGGGTGCATCTACACTACAGAATTAATGCAGTTTAACAACATGTTAACTGCCTTGGCACAATGCTTTGGAATCGTGGGAGTTACAATTTTACATCATCTTTCATTTTTCTGTCCAAGAGTGCTAGTGCCCCACCAAACTACAACTGCCAGGATTTTATAACATTCAGTCATGGCAGTTGAAGTGGTGTCAAAATGTAATACAGTGTTCCTTCACTTATTGCGGGGGTTACATTCCAGGAACCACCCGCGATAAGTGAAAATCCACAAAGTAGGGACGCTAGGCTTCTCCTTAGGAAGGAACTAGAAAGAGGGAGGGAGGGAGGGAGGGAGGGAGGAAGAGAGGAAGGAAGGAAGGAAAGAAAGGAAGGAAGGTACGAAGGGAAGAAAGAGGCAGGGAAACATGGCACTGCCTCCTTCTCTTCCCGCTGCCGTTTGGGCTCCTTCTCCGCCCCGCTGCCCGCACCTGACTGAGACCACCGCCACTGTAAATCATATTTTTATCTATATATATAAAAGAGTGATGGCATCAGGGCAGCGGACAAAACAACAAAACTACAGGCCCCCCAACCTCAAAATTTGACAACACAACCCATCATTCACGGCTCTAGGTTGATACAACAAAATGGAAAAGAAAAATAAAGTCCTAATTACAGGGAGAGGAATAATAGTTTTTATCCAATTGCTGCCAGTTTGAAGGCTAAGCTCCACCCACTTGGTCTCCTAGCAACCCACTCAGCCCAGGGGACAGGCACAGTTAGGCCTCACTTAGGCCTCTTCCATAGATTATCAGATTTTAACTGGATTATATGGCAATGTAGACTCAAGGCCCTTCCACACAGCTATATAACCTATTTAGAATCTTATATTATCTGCTTTGAACTGGATTATCTTGACTCCACACTGCCATATAATCCACTTCAGTGTGTATACTAAACATAAAGACTACCATACAACAGACATTCAATACCACCAATACCTCAACAATTTCTCACCAACACCACCAGACAACGCCACAGCAACGCGTGGCCGGGCATAGCTAGTGATTTATAATATTATTTTGGGGGCCCTGGTAGTGGCGCAGTGTGTTAAAGCACTGAGCTGCTGAACTTGCAGACCGAAAGGTCCCAAGTTCAAATCCCGGGAGCGGAATGAGCGCCCACTGTTAGCCCCAGCTCCTGCCAACCTAGCAGTTTGAAAACATGTAAATGTGAGTAGATCAATAGGTACCGCTCTGGCAGGAAGGTAACGGCGCTCCATGCAGTCATGCCGGCCACATGACATTGGAGGTGTCTACGGACAATGCCGGCTCTTCGTCTTAGAAATGGAGATGAGCACCAACCCCCAGAATCAGTCACGACTGGACTTAACGTCAGGGGAAAACCTTTACTTTTACCTAATATTAAAAAAGCAAGACGAGTCCGCAAAAAGCGAACTGCGAAGTAGTGAGGGAATACTGTAATTCTACAGTGTGAATATACCCTTATTCTTTGTATATATGCAGAATAGGACATTCTACCTGTAAAGCAGACATGGGAATAAAGACCTTCTAGAACCAAGAAAAGGAAAAGGAAACAAAATATCACTTTGTTATTGAAAAGGGACTGGTGTTGAAGCCCTGATTCCCTACAGTTACTTTGTTATAATCACTCTGCCACAATAGCTCAGGTCTGATCTAGTAGATGCCACTCTGGCCTCTGCATGTCCAGTAGTAATTGATATTTTTCATATGAACAGCATGAAAGTGTAGAAATAACTCTTGGTGATGTGAGGATCGACACATGTATTAAATACCTTTTTAGCCTATCAAAAGAAAAAACTGGGGGGGAAGAGGGGCTAGCCAAATGGGAATAAGGGCGATGTCTCTGTCTTCCTAAAGCAGGACAAAGTTCTGTCATACCTAAAAGAAGTAACTATTTTTTTTTAAAAAAAAAAGCTTTCTCTGGATCCCATCATGTTGGAAAACTACCAAGCAGATGCCAACATCCAAAAACTGGGTATGGTACTGGAAAATATGGGGCTTCCCAGCTTCAGGGATTTTTCACTTTTTTCTTGAAGGTAGCAATGAATGATTTTAGCAGTTTTCTTCCTACTGTGAGCTCTTCAGAAACTGCACTGTTTTTTAAGGCTATCCACAATTTCAGTCTTATTATGTGGGGAAAAAAATCCATGTGGTTGTTTTGCACAGAAACTAGCAAGTTCTTAACAGGAAACGTTTTTTTGGGGTTTTTTTTGCATGGAAAACAATATTTCAGCCGGGGTTGTTGTATGTCTTTTGGGCTGTGTGGCCATGTTCCAGAAGTATTCTCTCCTGATGTTTCGCCCACATCTATGGCAGGCATCCTCAGAGGCTGTGAGGCATGGATAAACTAGGTAAGGAAAGGAAAGAATATATATCTGTGGAGAGTCCGGGGTGTGGCAGGAGTCCTTTTTCACTGGGAAGCCAGCATTAATGTTTCAGTTAATCATCCTAATTAGCATTGGAAAGATTTTGTCTCTTGCCTGGGGGGGCATCCTTTGTTCAGTCATTAGCCATCCTTGGGGCTCCTCTGCCCTCAGAGTGTTGGTTCCCATCTACTGTTTTGATTTTAGAGTTTTGTAATACTGGTAGCCAGATTTTGTTCATTTTCATGGTTTCCTCCTTTCTGTTGAAGTTGTTCACATGCTTGTGGATTTCAATGGCTCCTCTGTGTAGTCTGACATGATAGTTGTTGGAATGGTCCAGCATTTCTGTGTTCTCAAATAATATACTGTGTCCAGGCTGGTTCATCAAGTGCTCTGCTATGGCTGATTTCTCTGGTTGAATTAGTCTGCAGTGTCTTTCATGTTCTTTGACTCTTGTTTGGGCGCTGCGTTTGGTGGTCCCTATGTATACTTGTCCACAGCTGCATGGTATCCGGTAGACTCCTGCAGTGGAGAGAGGATCCCTCTTGTCTTTCGCTGACCATAGCATTTGTTGGATTTTCTTTGTGGGTCTGTAGATAGATAAAATCAAAACAGTAGATGGGAACCAACACTCTGAGGGCAGAGGAGCCCCAAGGACGGCTAATGACTGAACAAAGAATGCCCCCCAGGCGAGAGACAAAACCTTTCCAATGCTAATTAGGGTGATTAACTGAAACATTAATGCTGGCTTCCCAGTGACAAAGGACTCCTGCCACACCCTGGACTCTCCACAGATATTTTTTCCTTTCCTTTCCTAGTTTATCCATGCCTCACAGCCTCTGAGGATGCCTGCCATAGATGTGGGCGACACGTCAGGAGAGAATACTTCTGGAACATGGCCACACAGTCTGAAAGACATACAACAACCCTGTGATCCTGGCCATGAAAGCCTTCGACAATACAGTATTTCAGCCTCTGACTTAATTCATGCACAAAAGAGGCTGTTTTTTGAGTAAAAATGTAATTTAAATTTACATGTGGCTACATGGTTAATATACATAGAAAACAGAATTTACTATGTAGGAATATTTCTATATGAAAATATTATTTTCAGTGCTAACACAGTACATGCTGATTTCTGCCTATGTATGAATTTTTCACATAATACACCCCAAACTGTGGAAATCCTCATCAGCAGAATTCTGCTCAGTTTTTCAACACTTGACTTTTTGACTGTTTGAATATTTTAGAATATTCATTTCATCTCTATTTCTGGACAAGATGAATTATCTGGAGAATGTGATCCACTTGAAAATATAGGTTTACGGCCTGAGTGTACTAGATTCAATCAGTCTATTCATAGGCACAATTCAAAGTGCTGCTCATGTCCTATAAAATCACATATATCTATACTTTCTTATGTTATTTATGTTTTGAGAAATTCTAAATCCTTCTCTCTTTTTCAGCACTCTCACAGTACATATGTTGGGAATATGAAGGGACTTTCTTGGTGGCTGATCACAAACTTTCCAAAGTATTTAGACTGGTTTCTTTCCTGCTACCCTTTCAAAGATTAGTGACTTTTCCCCTTTGTTTTGTTTTGGCAGATCTTTGAGTGCTAACTATTCTGGAGAAAAGGGCCTTGCAGAATATCCAATACTTTTTTTAAAAAAAAACAGTCTTGCTTTTAACTCTCATTAATTCTATTGTCAGTTTGATGATATTTGTATGATATTAATATTAAGACTTTATCATAATATCGCTAAACCTTATTGAATCCTGGCTAGGGACAAAGGTATAATATACATAAATGTGATAATTAGGATGGTGATGATGGGTGGGGACTTTCATGATGTTGCCATTATAGGAGTAAGTTAATTGTGATATTGGAGAGGAAAATTCCAAGGTCATACTGGTAAATGTGCAATACACTCATGAAAATGAATACATTTTCAAATTCTTCTGGGTTATGTGCTGTATTTGTTACCAACCATACTGTAGAAGTGCAGGCTTGGCCATACAATACATGATATATGCAGATGCAGATATTTGTTTCAAAGCAATCACTCTCTGTTATGACATGTGTCTTTTGATACAGGTCAGGATATGCATCAGTTGTTATTCAGGACAATGATTGTGTTGGATAATATGCTTTTCACTGGAAACATTTTATAAATACATTCAGCCAGAAGTCATAAGGCATTGATTAACAAGGACATTATGAGCACTGGTGAATTGGCCTTAATCTTCTGTCATTTATGTCAGATTTCTCAAGATCGTTCATTAAAAAAAACCCATTTATGCCAGCTTCTCCCTCATCGTGTTAATAAAGACAACAAAAAGTCTTGTGGCATCTTAAAGCCTAGAAATTTTTTAATGGGTTGCAATCCATTCCTTCAGAATATCGTCTAATCAAACAGGCTGCAATTCACAAAAACTTAACACAAATAAAATACATTGTGTTTGAGGTGTCACAATTCTTTTTTGGAATTTTTGCAAGATGGAATTAAAATGGCAACCTTTCTAGAAATGTTTTCCCACAATTTTTTCTTTTAGTAGGTTTCTCGTTAAATCGCTATGACAGGTTTGTAAATAGCCATTCAATTTCGTTTACTCCACATTACCAAGAAAAGGATTGGAAAACATTATATACTGTTTAGAGTTATTAACAAATAATGTTTTGGGAGTTAAATCAAGTAATAATGTTAATCTACTTAATCGTGTATGGAATCACGGTTCCATACATAAGCAAAACATTTTTTCAAATTAGATTTCTGATCATTTTGGTCCATATAGGAGACAGGTTCAAATTATGTATAGTTGTATTTCTGTGACTGTATGTATGTGAATGTTTCAAAGGATGTGGTTTCCCTTTATTTTATTGGATAATTGTTTGAACACCAGAAATGTGCATAAAAACTCATTGACCAATACAATTTTTGTATGCATTCTTCAGATTCCATTCGTTTGCAGGAATGTTTTACTCCTGATTTCTTTTGTCTTCCACTATTCTTAAAGGAAATTGAACACTGGATGTTGACCATAGTAAAGTATTCCCTATGTATATTTCTCTATATTCCATCTGCACTATTAGATATGACAATTCAGTAGTCCCATTTTAATACAAATTTAAAAATAACCCAAATTTCCCAAAAAATTATACGAATAAGAGTATAATTATCATTATCCTATTTTGACACTTTTCCAAACTATATGATGCAATTTTCCAATTAAAAAAGCATGCAAAATATATTGTGAGACAAAAATGTATGTGTTGAAGAAAAACTGCATAGAGACAGGCATGCACTGTAAAAATTCATATCATAAGAGAAAGACACAGGGGGAAAAAACAAAGCTTTGTTCAGTCTTTGTGTCTAAAGATGCACAAGCATCTATGAAAATAAGACAAAATGAGCTTATACTTCTATTAAAAATATAAGTTGCACAACACAAAAGATGCATTCACTATTCAGTTCACATAGTTTGGAAACATCCCAAATCTTTTTTTCCTGTTTGTTGAGAATGAAAGTTATTGTCGGTGACATTCAGTTTGCTCCCCCAAGACAATAAAAACAATAGATACAGAAACATTGGTTTTAAATACAGTGTTTATTGTTAGCATTATAATAGGGGAGAAAACACACATCCAACACTAACAAAATCCCACTAATACAGTATAATTCCTTGAACAAGCTGCTTGACATATACCATTGTCAAGTGCACAATTATTGTAAGTTGTTATTCAAGCATTCATCATTTGTCAGGTCCATTGAGAACAATGACACATGAAAACAAGAGTTGTGAACACGTTGGAGTAATATATGAAGCATAATGGGCCCTTAATTAGGCAGTTAATGTGTGCTGCTTAGAGCTTATATCTCAAAATAATTTGAACTGCTGATGTTAACTGCAGTACTTATGTCTTATGAAATCGTGCCAGTAGCAGGGCTAAGGGAGACCATTGATAAGCCTGTATTTTCTAGGCTTAGATGGAGTAATACTTATTAAGAAGATCCCAAATTAACTTGTTCAGCAGTCACAGAAAGTAAAGATAGCAAGCACAATTGATATACAAACTAGTACTTTGGGTATTGATTGTGGAAGGCAACCAATTCTGATAACATAAGCAACATGAATTAACAATACACCAGAGGAACCAAGGCTGCATCTATACTGTAGCATTAACACAGTTTGACATCACTTTGACTGTCATGTCTCAATGCTATGGAATTCGGAAGTGCAGTTTTCCAAGGTCTTTAACCTTCTCTGCCAAATAGCACTAATGACTGATCGAGACACATGTCCTAGAATTAGCTATTATTATTATTATTATTATTATTATTATTATTATTATTATTATTATTATTATTATTATTATTTGACACAGCAAACAAGATAGACATGCTGGATTTCATATCACAAAACCACCAGTCGAACACTTCCCAAGTGTCTAGGACTGTGTGGTGTATTTTCGGATGATGCGTGCAGATCCCAGTAGGGTGGCCTTTTGCAGTTGGCAGATTGTAATTTTGTCAATGTCTATTGTTTCCAAATGCCGGCTGAGATCTTTTGGCACGGCACCCAGGTGCCACCTTCATGTGGTGGGGGGGCTTAGCTGCTCCAATGATGACTGAGGGCTGTGCTGGCGGTAGTGTAACTACCGGCAGGTCCAATCAAGCCAGAGAGGCCTCAGCTGAGGAGTGGAACCAAGAGCACCTAACCTATTAGCATTATGGAGAATCAAACTAAAACGAAGTCTATACTGGCTTGGTCGTCGCCCAGGATAAAAAGGACCGCGGTGAATGCTGCTGATTCTGGACATCCATCGACAAGTGGGCTATGGAATCATCAAAACCCAAATGAACAGTCACAGAAGCAGCAGAAATATACAATGCCAGAAAACCGCACAATTATTATTATTATTATTATTATTATTATTATTATTATTATTATTATTATTATTATTATTTTATTGGATGGCACAGCAAACAAGATAGATATGCTGGATTTCATATCACAAAATCACAAGTCGAACACTTCCCAAGTGTCTAGGACTGTGTGATGTATTTTCTGATGATGCGTGCAGATCCCTGTAGGGTGGCCTTTTGCAGTTGGCAGATCGTAATTTTGTCAATGTCTATTGTTTCCAAATGCCGGCTGAGATCTTTTGGCACGGAACCAAATGTGCCCATCACCACCGGGACCACCTGCACTGGTTTTTGCCAGAGTCTTTGAAGTTCGATCTTGAGGTCCTGATAGCGGCTGAGTTTTCCCTGTTGTTTTTCGTCAATGCAACTGTCACCTGGTATGGCGACATCAATGATCCAAACCTTTTTCTTTTCCACAACTGTGATGTCTGGTGTGTTGTGTTCCAGAACTTGGTCAGTCTTGATTCGGAAGTCCCACAGTATCTTTGCGTGCTCATTTTCCAATACTTTTGCAGGTTTGTGATCCCACCAGTTCTGTACTGCTGGGAGGTGGTACTTGAGGTGGTACAGCCATTGAGCCATGGTAATTCTTGAAGTAAGCATGAGGGGACATTTGATTTTAAGGAGAATTTGTTAGGTCCACAGACTTAAGAATGAAACACATCATGGTGTCAAGTCAACACATAATACATAGAATTATCCTCCACTTAAACATTTTGAAATTCAAAGGCTGAAGGCTGCCAGGTTCGAATCCCACCCGGGGAGAGCGCGGATGAGCTCCCTCTATCAGCTCCAGCTCCATGCGGGGACATGAGAGAAGCCTCCCACAAGGATGGTAAAACATCAAAACATCCGGGCATCCCCTGGGCAACGTCCTTGCAGACGGCCAATTCTCTCACTCTAGAAGCAACCCCGGTTGCTCCTGACATGGAAAAAAAAATCTTGAAGTTTGTATGTAGGTCTGTAGTTGCTCCCCATATATATTGAAAGTAGTATGAATTATCAGTTACCTAATTATGAATTATCAGTTACCTAATAGATGCAAGGATAATCAAAGAAAAAATGGGAAATTTCTATACATTTGCCATTCAAGAAGCTGAGTTAGAAGGATATGTTTAACACATTCAACAAAGATAAGTTTTGCTAGTGACATTTGCCAATGTCTTGGTGCTTCGAATGCAGAACAAGAATGTTTTCACATGTAAACTATGCTGTAACTCAGAACTGTACTATTTCTTAATATCTGATCCATATATTACTGGATCATAACCAGCAACATCCTGCTGCACATGAAAATTAAAGCAGTTATATGAACAGGTTGCCTCTTGGATTTATCTTTCATTTAGCTAAAAATCATTGACACTCCTCAAAGCAGATCTAATCTCAACCAGGAACTCTTCACAGCCAAGCCAATCCAACCCCCGACTGTAGTTAATTAAAGGTTTCTGTCTGTGAATGGTTGTCATTTGTCTATTGTTTGAGGAAGCACTGCTGCTTATTCAGCGAGGTATCTGTATTCAATACCAATGAATGAATATCCATTTACCACTTACTACTGTATGCAGATAACCAAACTCCCCGATCATTCTTGTTTTGTATGTCAAGTTCTTTTTTGAAAACAATGTATCCTTCTGTAGCACTTACTAGAATTGAAGTGGGTTTACAAAAGCTGGGTTTTTAAAAAATGATGATGTCATATTACTGTAGAAATTAAATTCCTAATTAACTACACATTGAGAATGGTACTTCATTTCATTTTATTCCATATTTTTTGAACCTCAAGATCTTTCTGTCCTAATAAGAAGACTCATGCAAAGGATGGTAATTCTTCAAAAAGAAACTGAAATTTACTTCATTTGCATTATCCAAATAGGTGCAGGTATCACAACTGGGAGAATGCAGTGATGTATTATCCTGTTGTATAGTGAGAAAAATAAGTTGGGGAGGGAGAGAAAGCAAGTGAGGTGTAAATGTTAAGTTAGCATTAACATAGCTGGATATAGTGGGATTCAATTCCAGGCCTTGGGGAATTAATCACTGAAAGAGTTCCACTAGAATGGACCTACCTGTCTATTATCAATTTCTCTCACATTCAGTATGTGGCGCAGGGGGCCGGGCTGTGGCGCAGGCTGGTAAACAGCTGCTGCAATAAATCACTCTGACAATGAGGTCATGAGTACGAGGCCAGCCCATGGCAGGGTGAGCACCCGTCAATTAAAAATAAAATATAGCCCCTGCTCGTTGCTGTCCTAGCAACCCGAAAGATAGTTGCATCTATCAAGTAGGAAATAAGGTACCACATAAAAAGTGGGGAGGCAAGTTTAACTAATTTACAACATTGGAATGAGGAAGTGAGGAAGTGCCATCAGAGTGGATGATGAAGCAGCTGCTCCCCCCTGTGGCCAGAATCGAACATCCCCTCAGGAGAAGGTTAAATTGCCTCTGCGTCTGTCTGTCTGTTGTCTCTGTCTCGATGTGTTTATAGGCATTGAATGTTTGCCCTATATGTACATAATGTGATCTGCCCTGAGTCCCCTTCGGGGTGAGAAGGGCGGAATATAAATACTGTAAATAAATAAATAAATATGTTAAAATCTCAGTTTCTCTATATCCCAAATTAGAGTGAATGTGAAAATACATATTCTTATGATATGATATGATGTGACATATTTTAAGGGAACACCTATGATAGCCATTTCTAATGTATTTTAAGTGTCTTATGTGATATGTTTTAATGTTAATTCTTGTTATTAGTGTTATCATATCTATTGGATTATTTTATACTGTTTTAATTCTTTTGCTATAAGTTTACTATCATCATTATTGTGTATTACTTTTGATTTTTGATGTATTTGTATTATTATGGGTATTGAATGTTTGCCTTTTTTCTGTGTGTAAATAACCCTGAGTCCCTTCTGGGAGAGAGAGTGGTCTTGAAAGAAAGTTTTATTATTATTAAAATCCTAATTTTTAACCAATTGGCTAAGGTACTAGAATCATCCAAATAGGTTCAGTACCATGGGTAGCTTCTTTAAAATTGGTTCTAAAACCTAGAAAGGAACTCATTACACTGCTGGTATGGGAACTATAGTACATATGTCCTGTGTGCAAGTGTTAACTGTTCACCAGAAAACTCTCCAGGAGAAAACAACTAAACTAGAAATGACAGGAAAGGAATGTAAAGATTTGTCAGCTGCCACCACTATTGTTATTTGCACGTACCCAATTAAGCATTTTCCCTCATTAGATGAAGAGAAAATAAAGTCTTTTCTTTTGATAAATACCATGTCAAGTCAGTTCCACGCCACTGTATTTCCTTTAGCTTAACTTTCCAAATGTATAAAAAGCAGAACAAAATTTCCTTGAACATTAGGGTTAATTTTGGTGTTTCAGAATAAAAAGTTGCCATGAAAAAGTGATGGATATATATGGATGGTTCTAAAAGTATTTTTTCACGTCTCTTGTAACATTTGATCTAATTTTAAAATGAACTATGTTTAATGGTTATTATTAAACATAGTTTGTTATTATTTCCATCCTAAATACCTTGGTGTCACCTTAGACCAAACACTAACATATAGGAAACACTGCATGAACACCAAGCACAAAGTAGCTGCACGCAATAACATCCTGCGGAAACTGACTGGCAGCGCATGGGGTGCAGACCCACAAGTAATAAGAACATCAGCCTGGTCTTGTCTTTCTCAACTGCAGAATATGCCTGTCCTGTTTGGCACAAGTCTGCCCATGCAAAGCAGGTGGACATAGCACTGAATGAAACATGCAGAATCATCACAGGATGCCTTAAACCAACACCTGTTGATAAACTCTATAAGCTAGCTGGCATTGCCCCCCCGATGTGCGACGGGAAGTTGCTGCTAACTGTGAGAGAAAAAAGGTTGAACATTGTGAACACCACCCACTGCATGACTATCACCCTCCTCCCACCAGACTCAAATCAAGAAAGGGCTTCATGAGAACCACCACTCCTCTTGATGTTCCTCCAGCAACAGCAAGGGTGTCCCTCTGGGCAGCTAAATCAGGCAATTCCAACTGGATGGCCCCCATGAGGGTCTGCCTTCCAGGGGCAAACCAAGAATGGGCAACTTGGAAGTTCCTAAATAGACTGAGAAGCGGAGTGGGCAGATCAAAAGACAACCTGGCAAGATGGCACTACCTGAAGGAATCTTCCACCTTGTGTGACTATGGAGCTGAACAAACAACTCCTCATATGTATGCTTGCCCACAATGCCCTGCCTCATGCACGGAGGAGGAGTTCTACGGACAATGCAATTGTTGTTGCCCACTTTTGGTCCAAAACTATTTAGCTGTTTGTGATTCCTTTATTTTATCACTATTAACTTATTTATTATGCATTGTTTTGACACAAAATAAATAAATTGTTATTATTACTGCCTAAATACTTTTTGTTGTTCTTGTTGTCTCAAGAACAGTCGGAGACCACCATGAATTTCAGTACAATCCTGGAAGTGTCATCTCTTTTCCCTCAAACACTCTTCGCCCCTACTTTAACAACTGTAAGGAGACATTCAAAAGATCAGGTCCATCTGTAGATACAAGGATGGACAAATAAGACTTCTTGATTTCTTTCAATGACATACAGTTCTTAAATGAGCATAATATCTCTTGAGAGTATTAGGACTTCAATGGTCTGTTCATGATTGTTCATGTTCAATGTTAATAGTACATGAGCCAATTGTATTAATGGTTCATGTACCATTAACCATTCAAGCACAAGGCAGAAAACTGTTGGAATAGATTTAAGAAACTCATAATAATTTCCAGTGTAAATCTTGACAATGAAGGGTGCAGGGATTTAGCATTTTTATTCCTCACTGATTCCACTTTTAAAGAAACCTTTTTATTCAACTCCAAAATTGAATGGAATGATCCCTTCCAAACATGAAAATGCATTGTTAAAAGTGGAAAGAGTAAGGAAGGTAAACAAAGTTTAAGAAAGTTGTTCATATTCGTAGATGGGCATAAACGAATCACTAAGAAAATCAGAAAGGAGTAGCCATATGAAAAGTGCAAAACAAAATTAAGACTGAAACACTGTCATAATTAACTTTTAAAACCCTGTTCTTTAGAGCTTGTATAAAAAGAGAAGCTGAGCAAGTTATTTGTACTTCCAAACATTTCACAAAAGCCAGGAATTTTAGAATTCATGTAGTTTTTCATGGAAGGAAAATTCAGCAAGAAAAAGTAGTAAATTTCCACCTGTTGGTAGGAATATATATATATATATATATATATATATATATATATATATATATATATATAAAACACCCTCTTTCAGAAAAGAAGGATGCAACTTTAGCAAAGTCTGATGACTCCTTAAATCTACAAGCATCACTTTTAGAATTACTCTGCATTAGTTTGCCAGTAGATTCCAATCTCACATAGTATCTGGTCCTATTGGAGTTCCCACTCATGATAGTCAGATGGATCAAGGAAGTATTGCTACTACTATACAACCTATCTTATTCTTCCTTGGGTCCAAGATTGGGAAAAAAACATTGACTCTCTGATAAAGCCAATGTGACTTCAATTTTCCTAGCATGGATGGAAAACAAAGCAAGCAATGTGTTCCATGGCATAAAAAGTATAGGTATTTTTTTTTCAAATTACAAGCTTAATTATATCCCTTAGATCAGGGGTCCTCAAATATTTTAAGCAGAGGGCTGTTTCATGCTCCCTCAGACTGTTGGGTGAGTATAGTTTGGAAAAAATGAATGAATTCCTATGATGTACACATCTTATTTGTAGTGAAAAAATTGAAAGAATATTTAATACGAAGAAGAATTTTAATCAATATAAACTTACCAGTATTTCAATCGGAAGTGTGGGCCTACTTTGGCTGATGAGGTAGTCAAGTTAATTAGGATTGTTGTGTGTCTTCAAGTTGTTCCGGACAACTCAAAATTTAAAGTTTAGGGTGCAGGCTGGGTAAATGACCTCAGAAGGCCACATCCAGCCTGTGGGTCTTAATTTGGGGACTCCTGCCTTAGGACATTTGGGTGGCCTCTACTCTACATATTTTTCGTAAGGAGCTCAAAACCTGGTGGTTTCAGCAGGTGTTTGAATGAATTCAATTCTGGCAATTCCACTGACTTGGCATTCTCATCTTTTCCTTATCATGGTCTATGTTACCTACGACATTATTGACCCCAATTGGAAGCTGCTGTGATTTTACTGATTGTTATTTTAATGTAAATTTTATTTTTGTGTAATAATGTGTTTTTATATTGTTGTGTATTGCATGTCTGTATCTTTGTTGTAAACCGCCCTGAGTCCCTTCTGGGAGATAGGGTGGTATATAAATAAAGATTATTATTATTATTATTATTATTATTATTATTATTATTATTATTATTATTATTATTATATCCACCCTTCTTAACCCAATGTCTTTCAGATGTTTTAAACAACAATTCCCACCATCCCTAATCAGCACAACTGTTGAGTAATTTATTATATTGTGTCAGACGTGAACCATGGGTAAAGGTTATGTATTTGAAAACACAATAACTTGGCATTATACTGAATGTCCTTTGACCAGTAGCTGGCCACTTGGAGTGCCTCTGGTGTTGCTGTAAGAAGGTCCTCCATAGTGCATGTGGCAGGGCTCAGACTGCATTGTAATAGGTGGTCTGTGGTTTACTCTTCTCCACACTCACATGTCATGGACTCCACTTTGTAGCCCCATTTATTAAGGTTAGCTATGCATCTCGTGGTGCCAGAGCACAGTCTGTTCAGTGCCTTTCAAATTGCCCAGGAGGGAGTCTCTTATCTGGCATCAGCCACTGATTGAGGTTCCGGGTTTTAGCCTGCCACTTTTGGACTCTCGCTTGTTGAGTTCTTCCTGCGAGTATCTCTGTAAATCTTAGAAAACTATTTCTTGATTTAGGGTGTTGGAGTGCTGGCTGATACCTGAACAGGGGATGGGCTGGAGATGTCAATGCCTTGGTCCTTTCATTGATGGCTGCTATTTCCCAGTGGATGTCAGGTGGTACAATGCCAGCTAAACAGAATAATTTCTCCAGTGGTGTGGGACATAGGCATCCTGTGGTGATGCGGTATATCTCATTAAGAGCCACATCCACTGTTTTAACGTGGTGAGATTTATTCCACACTGGGCATGCATATTCAACAGCACAGTAGCAAAGCGCAAGGGCAGATGTCTTCACTGTGTCTGGTTGTGATTCCCATGTTGTGCCAGTCAGTTTGCATATGATGTTATTTCTAGCATCCACTTTTTGCTTGATGGTCAAGCAGTGCTTCTTGTAAGTCAGGGCACGGTCCAGGGTAACTCCCAAGTATTTTGGTGTGCTGCAATGGTCCAGTGGAATTCCTTCCCAGATAATCCTCAGAGCTCGAGATGCTTGTCTGTTCTTAAGGTGAAAAGCACACATTTGCATTTTAGATGGATTAGGGATCAGCTGGTTTTCCCTGTAATAGGAAGTTAGAGCACCTAAAGCTTCAGAGAGCTGCTATTCAACAATTTCAAAGCTCCCTACCAGGACGGTGATGGCACGATTGTCAGCATAGATGAAACACTCTGTGCTTTCTGGCAATGGCTGGTCATTTGTGTAGATGTTAAACATTGATGGAGCAAGCACGCTCCCCTTGAGCAGGACGTTCTTCTGTTTTCACCTTCTGCTTCTCTGGCACTGGAATTCAACAAAAAGCTCCTGTTTTATAGCAGATTTCCTATGAATCAGATGTTGAGTAATGATGGTGTGTGTATCAAGTTTTGAGAAACAGATGAATTCTTGAGTCAAACTAGCCTCCCTTTTCTGATTCATATCTCTGGGGAATCCAGTTACAATCCCAACTACAGTTGATTGTTAAATCAAAGGTATATCTATAAGTATTGGCTTGCTATTCAGCAACTGATTCAATGGAATAGCTATGGTTGAGATTAGATGTAGGTCTATAAAAAAGTCTTTCTTAGGTGGTTTTTAATCTCTATATTTTGAAACACAGAAATAAGCAGACTGTTCATTCCCAAGCTAAAGATTTACTGGTGTACTCTGACCACAAAATCTGGCCCTGTTCTACATATCTCATTTGGCATCTTAGAAACTGACTTATAAAATGCCATTAGTATGCGGCCACTGATAACTGTGTCTCCACCAGACTGTTGCTTCTGGCTGAACAACCATGTCATTTTGTGCTATTTTGCTAGAAAATACTTTTATGAACCTGATGGAGAGATTATGTCTTTAATTTAATAAATCCTTGGTCTCCTTTCTTCCTCTTATTGTGCTCTGCTTCAGGTCTCATCTGATTCAAGAACAGACCCTCCCCCCATTTACCCATGGGAAGGCTGCCAAATATATAAACAACCCTTCTTGTATCATTTGATGCAATTTTCACTGATTGACAGGTTTAGGGCTAAACTGCTGTAATGAATTTTTGCTCTTATAATATAACCATCTAAGCCAAAGAATAAGATCTAGTAGGAAACCTTGAGGCAATGGTGTTTGTACTTTCTGTGTCGGGCAAACATTAAGCCTGGTAGAATGTTTGTGGAAATAATTCCGTTCTTTTCAATTTCTTTATTTGCAAATTTGACTAATATATATTTAGATCTGATCAAGTTTGGGTTGGACTGGATAACCCTCGTGGTCTCTTCCAACTCCATGATTCTGTAATCATATGAACTTCAAAGCTATTTCTTTGTTCAGTCTAAAATGGTCTTAGAAAAGAAAACAAGGATTTTAGATGTGAGATAACATTTGTGCTTGAAGAACGCTATATTTTATCATGCCTATTGTTACGTTTTATTAAGCTCAATGCAATTTATGGCAATTAGATGAATGAGAGGCTTCCAAAAGATCATGTTGTTAATAGTAGCAATGGGCAAAATATGCATAATTATTCATTTCTGGGTTTTTAAAAATGGGTTTGATAAAAATAATAGATCAGCAAGATTATAGCACAGATTTATTGTGGAGGAATTATTGTGTAGAGAAAAAACATGCCATCATTGTTATTTTGTATAAAAAAGATGTTTTTTGAGCAAAGAAAGTTTTTTCTATGCCGAACATTTGTTTTCTGTACTAAAATACCTGATTTTTTATTCTGCACAATAATTCTACACTGCCTTCAGACATTCACATAGGAGAAAAAATCTACAGAGAAATAATCATTTTCTCTCAAAGAAAAGAGAAATATTTAACAATTATTTGACTGATTTTTAATGCCTTTTAAATTTATTTGTGTGTTTTTGTAAAACTGTATACTGTATGCTGGTTTTATATCTGTAAGCCGCCCCGAGTCCCTCTGGGGAGATGGTGGTGGGGTACAAAAATAAAATTATTATTATTATTATTATTATTATTATTATTATTACTACTACGTGAGGATGAACTAGTCAAGAATTTCTATCCCAGTTAGTTACACTGCCCAGGTATTCCAAATTTTCAACCCAGCTCTGTCTTTTCTGACACGAGAACAAGGGAATACATATGTTTAACTAAGTTGCAAATGGTGTTTGACTCAAGCAAATAATAGAATGCTGTCCTTCCAGTATATTATTTATTTGTAGGCCTTCTATTTACATTTAGATATCTTAGCAACTGACATAAGAGAGTAAACCCATTGCTGGATGATAACAAAAATCTAATCTTAGATGCTTCTTTAGGTTTCCATATGATGTTGCCATGTTCATCTTGATAGTCTTGCATGCAAATTATTTTTTATAATTACTAATGCTGATCACACTTATTTTCCATTATCCATGTTAGCAGTCAATAACCACATGACATCCACTTATAATAAGTGAAAGTGAAGAGAATTCTTGCATCCTAACTAAAATGAAATGTTGGGTACAACTGCCAGGCCCTGCCTCATTAAGCACATAGATTCATATATTATATACACAGATGCTAAATCATATCAACATTTCTATTTTTTACTTCCTTGGTTTGTTGTGAAGGCTATTAGACAGGAGGTAAGTGACAAAGCATAAAACAGCAGGACAATGAAGCTGATCTCCCTGCTTCTATATTTGGACAGAGCAACAATACACTGGGTCACTCTGTTCTCAACGATGAATTGACAATGTTCTCAACAAATACATGCTGTGTGATAGTTTTCCACATGCCGGCTTTGATGTAGATCAGGGGAGGAAATCAGACAGTCTTCCAGATATTGTTGGGCTGCAGACCTTAACATCCTTAGCCAGCAGAGCAAAGGCTGTTGAGAGGCATAGTATAGTAACATCTGATGAATGCATGATTCCCACTTCATCTTAGATATTCAATTAGAATCATAAAGGATGAAAAGTTATCTCTGTTGTGGAGGGTAATTCTGGACAGTCCAGTTTCAAATTCTTAGCTATAAACTTTACTGTAATCTTCATGTGATGATTATAAAATAGGGTTGGAGGAAGCATGCCCATTAGTTTCAGGTTCTTGGAGGAAAGGTGGGATCTATCAACTACAACTACAAAATATATCAACTACAACTACACAATCCTCCGGTAATCCATAATTTCAAATTGTATCTCATCTCATGGCACTAGAACAAAATTCTCAGTAAAACACATGGCTTGCCTGCAGAAAAAAAAAGAAAATATCATATTTTAGTGCTTGACTACAAGAAATGTTCTCGGCAGACAGTGGCTACAATGATAAGAAAATAATTTAGTTTGAGCTATGATGAATGTAAAAGAAAGGATAATGAGAACAGTTTAAATATGTGTTCATATATCAGCAATATAATAAAGACTCACTCAGATTTATGTTTTGACTTCTTCACATGGGCTGTTGGGATCGCCATGCACTATGGTGAATGCGGTGATCGCCATTGTGGGGAACTTGTTGCCCCATGTCCCACATCGTCCAGCTTACCTTTAAGCTGATCTCATAAGGGGAAGCGTCGACCACGCAGCTTCCCCCCCCCCTCCCATTCTTTCTGGTGCAACACATGAAGCCTCCTATGTTTCTGCCATGGCAACATACACTGGTTCCATGCTAGTTGAGCCATGGAGTCCTGCTGGAAGTTCCTTTGCATCATGAGATGGGAACTGGTGGGCTTTGTGAGTATATTAGTACTGAACCAGTGTATACCACCAAAGTTAGCCCCATTTGCTAAGGTTGCAGATGAAAGAGACTGTGGCCAATGCCAAAAAATTAAAATGTAAATCCATGTTACTTAATGAGTGTGCTGGTGCTGTTATGTTGAGTTAGCTGGTCCAAGTTGTAACACAGGTGGTGCACTTGACCTGTCTGTTTTGTGAGTTGTCTTTAGAGGGTGTCAGATACTGATCTAGGTATGAGATTCTAAACAATTGGGTGGGGTAGTAAGAACTGGGAAAGTTCTACAAACTAGATGTGTGATGGCTTCTGCACACATTTCCAAAGGTTTTTATGTAGTGCATATGGGAAACACTCTTTATGAGAGAGTGGGTGTCTGGGGTAATCTAAATAGGATAGCCCACTCATTACTACAGTAATCAAACATGGGGGAAGTAAGATTTCCCTGCATTTCTCAATGATATGACAACAATAGTAAAGGAAGGTTTCCCCTGACGTTAAGTCCAGTCGTGACCGACTCTGGAGGTTGGTCCATTTCTAAGCCAAAGAGCCGCCGTTGTCCATAGACATCTCCAGGTCATGTGGCCGGCATGACTGCATGGGAAATCTAGCATGTCACTTTCTAGACTACAGTAATAATACCAAGTCATGATACTTTGGGCAATAAGAGCAATGAGTAATATAACAACATGCAGTCCCCAAGTTACAAGATAGGTCCTGTAGGTTTGTTCTGAAGTTAAATTTGTATGTGAATCAAAACCAGTACATTTTAAGTACACACACACACATGTATACATACATTCTTTGGCTAGCACAGAAAAGGGTTAACACACCTGTGATGTTTCTTTTTCTACCTGTGCCCCTATACAGATGATTTCACCCCAGCTTTTGTTCCTGTGATAATTGGAGTTTGAAAAATTGTTTTTTTGTGAAACCAAAGATTGGTGAGAAAGCTTCATTGGTGATACCTTTTTTTTCAGGAATGAATTTCCCTTCTGAGGAGTAGGTTTCTCTCACTTCCTGTTATCTCAGCCCTGTTCTTAACTATGAGTTGTTTGTAACTCGGGGACTACCTATAGTTATTGTTCTGACTACTATGCACTAGCACCCATTAGGATCTATTAATTTCTACATTAGCATTTTATGCAAGCAGTTTTATTTGTTCAAAAGAGTCTTACATTTTTATCCTTAACTTCTTCAAAGCAGAAGTTATCTCATGTTGGCTTCTGCTTTTTGACTTTTCTTTCTTTGTAATATAGATATTACGATGAGGCACCTCAGAGCATTCCGTTGTTTACGCTTTCTTCATTTTTCCCTGAAAATTCCTGATAAAAGAGCAGTGATACAATGTTCTGGTGACTGTTTTCAGCCTAGGATTTTTAAAGGCAGACTTCCAAGGCAATGGTGGGTAATTATTATTATTATTATTATTTGCATTTTGATATTATTTTGTATAACTGAAGAATGTTTTTCCCCCAGATGCTTGCTTGCTTCTAAGAAGTGCAGAGATCTTTTCAAGGTTATACTGAAGGGTTTCTCGTTTATACATCAAAACAAATTATTGAGTTTATATAACATATAAATTGTGTGTGTGTTTTACATAAAAGCATAAAGAGATAAACAAAGAATTTAGAAAAACAAAATACGAAGATGTCATTACATAAAACAACATTTTTGAAGTATCTAGAGCTATAAAATAACATAGGTATGAGTTAAAATTGTCTTTGTAGTTATTATCAATGTTTCTAGTAATACAAGGCCACAAACTTTGCAGTGGCTGGCTAAGATTTTCTCCCATTGATCTTTTATACATTTACAAGGGGCTGGGCTGTGGTGCAGGCTGTTGAGCAGCTGCAATAAATCACTCTGACCATGAGGTCATGAGTTCGAGGCCAGCCTGTGGCGGGGTGAGCACCCGTCAATTAAAAATAAAAAATAGCCCCTGCTCGTTGCTGACCTAGCAACCCGAAAGATAGTTGCATCTATCAAGTAGGAAATAAGGTACCACTTATAAAAGTGAGGAGGCAAGTTTAACTAATTTACGACCTAGAATGAGGAAGTGCGGTCAGAGTGGATGATGAAGCAGCTGCTGCCCCTGTGGCCAGAATCGAACATCTCCTCAGAAGACGGCTAAATTGCCTCTGTGTCTGTCTGTCTTGGTCTCTGTTTGATGTGTTTATGGGCATTGAATGTTTGCCCTATGTGTGTATAATGTGATCCGCCCTGAGTCCTCTTCGGGGTGAGAAGGGTGGAATATAAATACTGTAAATTAATAAAATAAGATTTTCTCCCATTGATCTTTTATACATTTACAAGGGTCTGGACAACTTCTATGAATTTAGAATCTATGTTACATTCTCTGGACCTATTTTATGAGGGTCATTCCCAAATTCATACTCCATTCTAATTTTTTTTTGTCTCAACCATTTGTTTTGTTCTACACAGTGGACCTGGTGGAAACATTTGTCTCATAAGGACACAATTTTGTTTGTTATTGTTCTTTGTCATTAATTCTTTTCTGACTTATGGGGACACCACATTGAAGCTATCACAGGAATTGATTGACAGGGTTTGTTCATAGGGAACTTATTGATGCCTTCTTTTGAGGTTGTGATTTGTTCAAGGTCAATAACTGGATTTCCATAAGGAGTGATATTTGAAGCCCTGGTCTCTTAGTATCCTTAAATGTTTTTAGTTTTTAATGCCTATTGTATTGTTGATGTGATGGCACTGTGTTGCCAACTTGTAAGCCGCCCTGAGTCCCCTAGGGGAGAAGGGCGGGGTAGAAACACCAGAAATAAAATAAATAAATAGTCAATCACACAAACCACTAAACTGTGCTGGTGCTCCAATTTTGCCCTCCTAAAACTATTTTAGGCTGGAAAAGAAAACAAGGCCGTACAAAGGCATAAAACAGGAGCTGGAACAGTTATGTCTGAATGATTAATTGCTGATGATTCTGAGTATCAAATTTGCCATTTGGAATGAATCAGGGGAACTGGGAACTAGAATAGGAGTACTTGGAGCCATATGTGTGCCCATTATCCAAATTTTGGTAGTCCTTGTTTTACACAGAATCTATTCTAAACTTTTTTGGAGCGGTGGAGCAACTCACACATGAAGGGGAAGATTTCCTTGGGCAGGACAACAGAAGCAAAGACAAAAGATAGTGGTTTTTATCTAAAGGTTAGAACAATGTCCAACTTCCAGTGGGAACTACTGGAAGGTTGTTTGCCACAAGAGTCTGTTGACTATTTGAATCCTTTTATAGGCAGGCAAGGATGTAGTTTTGATTGGCCCCATCTCCTTATAAACAATGAGCAAAAGCTCAGAAATACTCACTGAGGTTTCCTCTCCTTAGTGGGACAACTTATATTTTTTTCCTCATCTGTATCATCCAGATAGTAGCACAGGCTGCCTTATATTTATATCCATAATAAAAGTAAAAACCTGTATGTGTGTATGTGGCACGGGTGTCTGTTCACACAGACAGCCTCCGGCCTCCCCAAACAGGCTACAGTTCCCAGTGCTGAGGAGCCAGCAAGTCACTCTTTTCCACTGACATTACGGTTACAGCGACCTCCATGAACATGTAGTCCAAACCCTGCCAATGTCCTCCCAAAACACTATGGCCCACCACCCAAAGAATGCTTTCATTTGGGGACCATCTCATCCTAGATTTTGCTTTTTCCTCCACCACAGGCAGGCATCCCAGGGTTCTCGACTGGTGTGGAATTTGCATGATCCCACCTACTGCCCTTCCCTTTCAAATCTGTCTGCAGAACAAACAGAGCACAACTGAGCAGCAACTAAATTTCCTGGAGGAGTTTGGGGGACTGACTCCACATGGTGGAAATTGTAGTTCACCCTGCATCAAGTCAGAACACTCTGACTCCTACTAGGGAATTTAGAGTTGTAGTGCACCTATACCCAGAACATTTGGGAGTAGTAGGTACTGGGATTTATAGTTCACCTGCAATGAATGAGCACTAAAACCCCACCGATGATGGACCAGGACCAAACTTGGCACACAGAGCCCCCATAACCAACAGAACATATTGGACAAGTTTGGGGAAAAGGGAGATATAGTTCATCTGCATCCAGAGAAACAGTGGCTCCCACCAAACAATGGACCGGGACCAAACTTTGCACAGAGCAGCCTCATGACCAACTGAACATACTACAGGGGTTTGTGGGATTGGACCTTGATTTGGGGAGTTGTATTCACCCGCATTCAAAGACCACTGAACTCAGCCAACGACGGATCTGGATCAAACTTGGCACGCAGACTCAACATTGCCTGCTGTGGATACTGACAGGTGTTTCAGGACAATTGCTCCAGGAATCTGGGAGTTGTAGTACTTCACCCACATCTAGAGAGCACTGCAGCCAGGCGATGACCAGCCAATGACAGATCTGGACCACACTTGGTACACAGACCCATAATGGGTTTGGGGAGAATTGACCCACGATTCTGGGAATTGTAGTTCACCCACTCCAAACTGAGAATACCTAACAATTAAAGACAAATAATGCCTTTTTCAAATAACCCGGGCATTGCCGGGTTCCCAAGCTAGTGTAAATTAAAATAGACCCAAGTGCTTAGGAAGTCCATATAGGTAGGACGAGAAACAAGAACTTAACAGCATACTTCATCTCTCTCTCTCTTCTCTCTCTCTCTTCAAAAACAAATAAATAGTTAAATACATAAATCCTGCAGTTTGTTCCATTTAAAATAGAACAAATTCTCCAAAGTGTTTCAATATCCCCTGCCCCTCACCCTTTTTCCAGAGTCCTCTTTCTGATGTTAATAGGGGAGGTTTTACTTTCCTCCCCCATCCTTTCATGTTTTAAATTGTGTATAAACTATTTTAATCCCATGAAAGATTTTACTCTAGTAGTATATTTAATGGTTCTGAATTGTTCTTTGGTGACATAATCAATTGTTTATAATTATTATTTTGTTTCAACAATTTGTGTTGTATGCTTCCTTAGATCTTGCACTGGCACAAAGGTGAGATTTGAATAGTGTTCTTCCAGATGGAGGAACACAGGAAAAATAGAGGAAAAGGAAGGCTTTGGGGGCATGTCCATCCACAGCTATCCAAGAAGCTTATCACTCCATTGAGAAGAACACAGACAGAGGACCTTTCAACGTGGACTGATAATTTGGGACTGAACATAGTTCAGTGCTGCTGGTAAAAACTGTAACAGGGACCTCCACCCCCCCCTTCCCTGTGTCAAGCAGCTCTGTCCCAAGTTAATGTAGATCACTCCTTTCTGCGTTTAACCACTGTGTGGCTTATCAGTTGGCACACTGACTTAACTGGTCTGTGAAGATGAGTCAAGTGAAGCTTCTCACAAACAGGTGAGGTCCATCTCAGGTCCCTATATTCAACAGAGTACTTTTCTGAGTCATTTGTGGCTTCCTAGTCCAGAAAATTATACATTGTTCATAATACTGCAAACCATATTTGGGGCACCAGAGTGCAAAGGTTCCAATATCATATATTTTCTTCATCTGGACTAGGACTCTATGAGACCAACATTTAAATATTCACTCAGGCATGGAAGCCCATGGGGTGACCTTGTGCAAGTCACTCTTTCTCAGTCCCAAAAGAACATAATGATATACTTCAACATCTTGCCATTAAAAAAAACCCTGTGGGTTTTCTGTCAGTTTTCCAGGCTGCATGTTCTGACTCTGGAACTCCCTCCCCAGGGAGATTAGGTTGGCTCCCTCTCTACCTTTCTTCAGGAAACAACTGAAGACTTGGATATTTCGGCAGGCCTTTGGAGATACAGTCATTAATTAATCAGCCCCAGAGTGATTTTAATAATCTATCCTGTATTTATTACGGTCTTACCATTTATGTGTTTTAAATGTAATTTTTTATCCTGTATTGTTGTTTACATTGATATATTGTAGTACTGTTTTATCTTTTTTATATTGTGATTGTATTGTGTTGCTCATATTTTGTTCTTATGTTGTTTTGGGCCGCTGCCCCATGTAAGCCGCCCCGAGTCCCCGCGAGGAGATGGTGGCGGGGTATAAATAAAGTATTATTATTATTATTATTATTATTATTATTATTATTATTATTATTATGGCCATGTTCCAGAAGAATTCTCTCCTCTGGGTCATTGCAGTACAGTTTGGAAAACTCACAGCAACCCAGTGATTCCAGCCATTAAAGCCTTCGACAACACAGTCACTCATATTCTTTTATTTATATTCAAACAGAGTAGGGCAATGCCAGGATGTTTTTGTTTAGGATAGTCTGGCTATTGAAAGGTAATTTTAAAATGTTACTTGATCCAACTCAGACTATGGCAATTCAAATGCTGGCATGCAGAGTCTGGAAGCATGGATATAAAATCCATTTGCACACTAATATTTTACATGGTCAGAACTTCTGTTTTAATTCTGTGTGGAAAAGTCTGAAGACTTTCTCTCCTTTTAAAAGGGAAAAAGATGGCAGGAAAGAAAATCACATGCATAAACCTAAATTTCAGCATAAAAGAACGTAATAGCTAACCTCAGTGTTGAGAAGTCTATCCAGGATCTGTATTTTCAGCTATTTGTCACAGTGTTTTGTATTTCATTTTCTATTCTATGTTCTTAACTTCTAGCACACTTTTACTGTAATACCTCTGCTCATTCTTAGTTAAACCATGCAGGTTTTCTATTTTCCCCTCGAAAATCGAACCCATACTACCTATTTGTGATACCCTTTACTACTTTCCTTATGCCATCCTGTTTCTCTCATTTATTTCATGTCCCCAGTGACCTATTTGCTCTCTCATTTTATGAGTGTTTCATGGCTTGAATCTCCTTTCTATTGCTTTTTTCAATTTGTTTTTAATTCTCCCTCTTCTAGTTTGCTGACATTATATTTCCAAATGTTCGATTTCTTGCTTTTTATTTGACAATTTGGCTTGACTTGTATGTCAGCTATAACTTCATAATGTTCACTACCACAGTGAGTTCCGTATATATTTCTTGTATCCTAAGTGTGATTTTCAAGTCAGTTTCCAGCAATTAAACAGTCAACTTGATTGATTTGTTCCCCCAAAGCTTGATTTTCATGTCTCTTTTATGAATTTCTTTATGAGCTACATGAAAACCTTTATTACAAGTTGATGAGTTCCTGCAATGACTATCAGCCTACCTAGTTTATCATTACACATGGCACTGAAGTATTATAGTTGAACTGTATTGTTATTTTTGAGGGTGATGTGAGATCTTTAGGAAACTTGAGGTGACTTTCTTCCTTATCATAATCTGTAATGATATTCATGTCAGTAGCTTCAAGCAATAGCCAATAGATTGTGGCATGGACAGGAGAAACACAGAATTCAAAGTGTTTCATGCGAAATGTATCTAGTTGTATTGAACAACTCTTATGACTTCCTTGAAAATTCCTCATATTTTGTTATAGCTACAGTTTCGAGATGACTCTTCATTTTGAAAATATAGCCACATTGTATTTAGAAGATGGGATGCAGAGAATTTCCACACAGCAAAGATCTTTGTGAAGCAAAATATACTTTAAACTATATGACAAAATGCTTAGTCTTTGCATTCTACAGGGTACCCAAATGGAAAAAAGGCTCACCTTGCAGATCTTTTGAGCATGCGCACCAGATAAACTGCCCCCAAAGACAGTGAAATCCTAAAAAAATGTAATGTTGAAGACAGATATAACTCAAAACACCAAATGTACATATTGGGTTCAGCATTAGCTCAGACACCAACTCTAACCTTAACAGAAAAAAAAAAATCTTAAAAGATCATATTAAACAGATACTGTGATCCTCAATTCATTAAATATTCTTAAAAAGTCTTCAGGCTAGAAAATAAAAACCAGCTATGCAGTAATACTATAATCTGGCATGAGATATCAACAAGGCCCTGACATTACCATCATTGTGCAAATGTTTTTCACATTGTGCAAATGTTTTTCCTGAATAGGGCAGTGAAAAGTTCTGGGGCTCCATTTCTTAATTCAGAGATTTGTATGATTCATTCATACGATTTTCCAAATTACTAAAAGGGATCCATACAAAGCATTAAGAATATAAACAGAAGATTAGTAAAGATTTGTTGTTTTGGAGCATTTAAAAATGTAACATAGTCTAATTGTCTGGGGTGGGAAGGGACAAGGGGGTGATGTGATTGACAATGGCAGCTGCATGCATTTTTTCCTTGTCAATCAGAAGAAGAGCCAAGAGGAAAACCAATCACCAGGCTTTCTGCAAAGCCGATGGTCTCTTTCCTCAATGTCTGTAATTCTAATTCTTTGTGAAGTGGTAGAGGAGAAAGACGTGTACTGCTCATTTTGTGTGTTTGGTAAAACTTAAACTTAGCTGTTAGTTGTTGAATAATTTCAACCTTCCTCTGTTGAAATTATCTAACGCTAAAATTATACTTTCCATACTCTCTTCTCAAGCTTTACAGCCCTTAGTTCCCCTCTGTTGTTAAACCCTTCTTTTGTCAGATTACTGTGTGTGCATATATCTTATAAGTCTCATTGATATAAAAATGATTTATCCTTATCATACTGGGGCTGTAACACAAGCAGCACCATTAGTCTGGCAAAAGCAAAATTCTGGGAAATGTAGCTTGGGAAGATGAGCACCTCTGTAGCAGAGTATTAGGAGCAAGAAAACGGATGTAAGTGTTCCCTCACTTATTGCTGGTATTAGGTTCCAGGACCACCCGCAATAAGTGAAAATCCGTGAAGTAGGGACACTATATTTATTTTAATATTTATACATTATTTTAGTAGTTATACATTATTTTAAGTCTTTATCAACCAAACATGTTGATAAATTGCCTCCTTCTCCTCCTGTTGCCACTTGGGCTCCTTTTCTCTCACTTTGGCTTCTCCTTCCTCCCTTCCTTAGGCTGTAAATTGTATTTTTATGATTTATAATAGTCTTTTAGAGTTTATTGAAAAACCGTGAAACAGCAAATCCGCGAAAAGTGAACCGCGAAGTAGTGAGGGAACACTGTAAGAGAGAGCTCTGAAAGGGGGAAGAGCAAGAGAGCAGTCATGTAACTAATTTCAGGTGTTTTTTCAAATATTTCAAAAACCATTAAAGATAATTACATGGGATAAAAATAAATGAAACTACATAATAAAATCTATAATTGTGCTCAGATTTCACAGAAAAGTTGAATAGAATCAGAGATACAGCGTTTTGAAAAACTTCTTATAGATGTATTTTCACTTCAAATTGGAATATATAACAAGCAGGATCCATGACCCATAAATATTATTACATTTTTAGAAACTATATAAAATACCTTTGATCTGGTATTAAAAATACTTGGTAGTTTAGGAGAAATTAAAGTATAAACTTTATAACATGCACAAATTATCATATTTGTTATATAAATTGTATAACAACAACAACAACAACAACAACAACAACAACTTTATTTTTGGATCCCGCCTCCACCTCCCCAAAGGGACTTGGGGTGGCTCACATAGGGGCTAGCCCAACCAACACAGTTAAAATAAAGCATCAAATTCATAAAATGACACCATGATAACAGATAGACAACACAGTAAAAATATAATTGAGACAAATACTGGCCTGCGTAAGACAATTCTGAGGGGTATAGCAGGACAATTGCAATTCAATGTCGAGGATAGTGCTGAAAGATAAAGTGCAAGAGCCATATGAGGAAACTTGGGGTGGGGGGGGGGGCAATGTCAGATGGAACCCTATATCTCTATCAAAGTGCAAGGACTAGACTTAGGAATTGACCAGGCCAGACGTATCTGAGGGATTGCTTAATCAAAAGCACAGTGGAACATCCAGGTTTTTAGATCTTTCCAAAAAATGGACAAGGTGGGCGCTAGTCTAATCTCCCTGGGGAGAGAGTTCCAGAGCCGGGGGGGGGGGGCACCACCGAGAAGGCCCTCTCCCCCGTCCCCACCAACCATGCTTGTTTTTAAAAAAATTATTTATGCTTTTAAGAATACATAAAACGTATGAGCACAATGAAATAAATTTAGAAACAGATTAAATTGAAGAAACTGAGAAAGAGAGGGGGGGGGGAGGAAACAAAAGAAAAAAACCCAATACCATACCCCAAACAATATTAAATTATCATTCCAGATTCTCTGCACCTCAATGCATTTTATTCATTTCTGCACATTTTTCAGCCAAATTTCTGAACATATTTTGAGGCCTAGGATAGTTTCCTGCCATATTTTACAAGTGTACAATATTTTCTTTCATAGAATCATAGAATCATAGAATAGTAGAGTTGGAAGAGACCTCATGGGCCATCCAGTCCAACCCCCTGCTAAGAAGCAGGAAATCGCATTCAAAGCACCCCCGACAGATGGCCATCCAGCCTCTGCTTAAAAGCCTCCAAAGAAGGAGCCTCCACCACGGCCCGGGGGAGAGAGTTCCACTGTCGAACAGCCCTCACAGTGAGGAAGTTCTTCCTGATGTTCAGGTGGAATCTCCTTTCCTGTAGTTTGAAGCCATTGTTCCGTGTCCTAGTCTGCAGGGCAGCAGAAAACAAGCTTGCTCCCTCCTCCCTATGGCTTCCCTTCACGTATTTGTACATGGCTATCATGTCTCCTCTCAGCCTTCTCTTCTGCAGGCTAAACATGCCCAGTTCTTTAAGCCGCTCCTCATAGGGCTTGTTCTCCAGACCCTTAATCATTTTAGTCGCCCTCCTCTGGACGCTTTCCAGCTTGTCAACATCTCTCTTCAACTGCGGTGCCCAAAATTGGACATAGTATTCCAGGTGTGGTCTGACCAAGGCAGAATAGAGGGGGAGCATGACTTCCCTGGATCTAGACGCTATTCCCCTATTGATGCAGGCCAGAATCCCGTTGGCTTTTTTAGCTGCCGCATCACATTGTTGGCTCATGTTTAACTTGTTGTCCACGAGGACTCCAAGATCTTTTTGGCACACACTGCTGTCAAGCCAGGCGTCCCCCATTCTGTATCTTTGATTTCCATTTTTTCTGCCGAAGTGAAGTATCTTGCATTTGTCCCTGTTGAACTTCATTTTGTTAGTTTCGGCCCATCTCTCTAGTCTGTCAAGATCGTTTTGAATTCTGCTCCTGTCTTCTGGAGTGTTAGCTATCCCTCCCAGTTTTGTGTCGTCTGCAAACTTGGTGATCGTGCCTTCTAACCCTTCGTCTAAGTCGTTAATAAAGATGTTGAACAGAACCGGGCCCAGGACGGAGCCCTGCGGCACTCCACTTGTCACTTCTTTCCATGATGAAGACAATGCATTGGTGAGCACCCTTTGGGTTCGTTTGTTTAGCCAATTACAGATCCACCTAACCGTAGTTTTGTCTAGCCCACATTTTACTAGTTTGTTTGCCAGAAGGTCATGGGGGACTTTGTCGAAGGCCTTACTGAAATCCAGGTAGGCTACATCCACAGCATTCCCTGTATTGACCCAGATTATATACATATAATCTTTCAATTTGGACCAATTTGTCTCTTGTCTTGAGGCACTGTCCTGTGATATTATTTGTGTTAATAAGTCCATATTTTTAATATCTAGTAATCTTAGAAGCCATTGATCTTTAGAAGGGATTTCTTGTGTCTTCCATAGTTTTGCTATATATATCCTGGCTGATGTCACCATGTATGTGAAAAGCTTATCTGTAGGTCGATCTGAAAATCCGTCATTCCTAATAGGAAGTACTCTGGTTTCAAATCAAATTTTACTTGGATTATTTTTTCCATTTCTTTTTGAATGGTCTGCCAAAACTTTTTTACCTTTTTACAACCCCACCACATGTGTATAAAATCTCCTGTATGCTTCCCACACTTCCAACATTTTCCATCTCCTTTCCCTTTACTAAATTTCTCAAGCCTTTCCAGTGTTATGTACCATCTGTAGAAGATCTTATACCAGTTTTCTTTCAGTTCTACCACATACGTAAATTTGAGTTTCTTCCTCCATATCTTTTCCCATTCTGACATATTTATCGTATGACCTACATCCCACCAACCATGCTTGTGATGAAGGTGGGAGCGAGAAGAGGGCCTCCCCGGCTGATCTTAGGGATCGCGTTGATTCATAGGGGAAGATGCGGTCACGAAGATAGGCAGGTCCTGAACCATTTAGTTTTATTTTTGGAGTTTAACTGGGGAGTCCGATTCTGATGTCAATTTGGTGGATTGTGTTATCTTCATGTCAAAAGTATTGATTAAACATCCACAACTTCAAACTTCATTGCTTATAGATGCTATTGCAATGTAAATGTAAATTGGCAGAAAGGTAGGTAATTATGGTATAAATAAATTATCAAAGTTTGGTTGAGATAGTGTGTGTAGTTCTGGAGAAACTCTAATTTTCACTTCTCATAGATGTAGCAAGGGGATTTGGTTAACCAGTTAAAATTCATGAGTAAACCAGGTTTTTTTTAACCTGAGCAGATTTGAAACCACCACCACCCTTCCCAGCCTTGGCTACGGGCTTGGGTAGGAAGGTCATATTACTGTAGCACAAGCATTAGCAAACGTCAGCCCTCCAGATGTTTTGGATTTCAACCCTCAGTGTTTAACAGGTGGTAAGATGGTTGGGATTTCTGGGAATTAAAGTCTAAAATACCTGGAAGACTGAAATTTGCCCATGCCTGCTCTAGCCAACACAGGAAGAAGCTGCACTTCAAAAGCCCCTGCTCAATAAGTGGAGGATAAGCTTGACAATTTTGTGGTTGCATACTGAGCTTTCAAACTTTTTGTCCATTTTCTTTTCCAGCATGGGGTCCCTTACTGGAAACATGTCCACCACTGATTTAGCTCTCGGGCTGAGTTTTTGTCATAAGTATTTTATTTAATTTGATAAAAAGTCTTGTATATTGCTAGCAGGGTATAAATAAATGCCTCAGATTTTAATAGACAAGGCGCTGGAAAATGTAAAAGAGATATTTCTTCAATAAAAAGAAAATATTACTGTCATTTTTAATAACACACTATATTATTAATACATGAGGGAGATAAATTGGCTGGCGCTAGATCAGAGTTAAAGTGCATATTATCCTGTCAAGAAAAAAATGGCATTATAAGAAAATGTGTGATATATAGAGAAACTTATCTGTGTAGATAGATGTTATCAAGTTGAAGACGTATCACACATTATTGCATTACATGCAATAGACATCTTGAGCTAAGTTGGAGCAGCTTTTTCTCAGTGGTTCTTGTGCACGTTGAAAAGTACTGTTTAATAGCATATACTAAAATAGATAATAATTTTCAGAATGAGGAGTTGAAAAACATTTACATGTAATTACTGTGGGTGGGTTGCAACAGTGATTACAGTGATAATACATCCTATGTTTTTTTTTAAAAAAAAAATCCAAAAGTTATGCCATAGTTACTTTGTTAAGCCAAGTTGAGTTGGAAAATCAGCTGTGGAACTCCCTCCCCAGTAAGATCAGATCAGTCCCATCCCTCCTGGTGTTTAGAAAATAACTCTAAACTTGGTTATGTAAACAAGCATTCTGTGAGTGACAACAATAGCGTAGCAGATGGATGACAACCTCAGGATTGGTACAATGTCAAATGTTTTTTGTTTATGCTGGATGGTTTTATAGTTTTAATGGTTTGATATACAATTATATGTTATTGTTTTAGATGTATGATGTATTGTTTTATCATATGTGAGGCATTGAATTTTTGCCATTTATTGATATGCACCACTTTAAGTCTACCTAGGGGTGAGAAAAGTGGTACAGTAGAGTCTTACTTATCTAACATAAATGGGCTGGCAGAATGTTGGATAAGCGAATATGTTGGATAATGAGGAGAGATTAAGAAAAAGCCTATTAAACATCAAAATAGGTTATGATTTTACAAATTAAGCACCAAAACATCATGTTATACAACAAATTTGACAGAAAAAGTAGATCATTACACATTAATGCTATGTATAACAACAACTCTTTATTGATTAGTCAGTTTTGACCATATCAAAACATGTAAAACATACCAAACGTACACCCTTACCCATACATACAGTAAAATCATGTAAAACAGTAAAACCATGTAAAAACAAGGCATCCTGGCCTACTAGCCTACCAACCCACTCCTTGGTAGTTGTGCAAGTACAGAATAAAAAGATTAAAATTAAGATTAATTATTCCTTTAAGGTAAGGTTTAAGTGGGGACAAGGGTAAGTAAAACTAGTGGCTTGTCCATAGTAAAATTTTAAGTTTGGATTTTGTTATTGGCATTAATATCACAGCTGACCGCTTCCATCTTCTCATGGATGGCCAGCGCTTTTTGTGTAAAAAGGGTCAGTTTTAAAATGGAGTTTTTATCTGAACCCCGTAGAAGGATGTGCAGCTTCTCCTTATTCTCTAAATGAGTGTGGTTCTCAAGCAGAGGTTCTAAATAGAAAGATCGAATCCTGTTGTAATAGGGGCATTTTAAGAAAAAGTGTTCTGCGTCCTCCACTTTTGCATCTGCCTCGCGGCACCCACAGGTTCTCTTTGTATAAGGGATATTCTGGCGTCTACCTAGCTTAGACTTAATGTCGAGTTGCTCAAATCTAGCCTGGGTAAAAGGTTTTCTAATATATAGTGGGAGTGTAAAAAAGAGGTAGGTTTCCATGCCCACGTTGCATTTAAATTTAGCCAGGTATGGAGTGGCTCTAGCTTGCGCTATGATCATAAAGTCATTTTGTGCCGCAGTGTCAAGGGCTCTTTGGTAAACAAATGAGCACACTTTAGCCCCAAAATTTATTATTAATGCTATGTAGTAATTACTGTATTTATGAATTTAGCACCAAAATATCACAATGCATTGAAAACATTGACTACAAAAATGCATTGGATAATCCAGAACGTTGGATAAGTGAGTGTTGGATAAGTGAGACTCTACTGTATATAAATGCAATAAATAAATAAATAAATAAGGCAACTGTGTAAACTATGCAAACTAAGCCAATGTTTATTACTTTTCATGTTGTATAACTCTGCAGATTACAGGGTGAGGAAAATGACTAGTAGAAACCATTGAATTACCTTACCATGTTTTATTAGTCTTATTTAATTTAAGAAAGAATGTAAAAGATATTTTGGAATATATATTTTAAGTAAGTAAAGTAACTTTATTTTTCTATCCTGCCACCATCTCCCGGCTGGGACTCGGGGCGGCTAACACGGGACAAAAGCACGAAAATACAAACAGGTAAAACATGTTACGATAAAATACAGTAAAATCGACAATTATACAAACAGTTACCTTAAGCAAACAATGCAATAGACCATCAAAACTCAATTAACAATTAAAATCAAATTAAAATAAAATAGAATAATGGATTAACCAGGTTAGTGGAGGGGATAGCATGGAGGGGCCACTTGACTAAAGTGCAAAAATATAGGTCTAAAGTGCTTTGGGGTCAGGGACAAAGTGCAAATGTTTCTAGACCAATTGAGTGGACTGACTGAAATTCTACATGCAAGCTAATAACTAGCTGGAGGTGTTGGGATGAATTCATCAACTATTGCCCCTCTTGTGTTCTTTCTTCCTTCCTTCCTTCCTTCCTTCCTTCCTTCCTTCCTTCCTTCCTTCCTTCCTTCCTTCCTTCCTTCCTTCCTTCCTTCCTTCCTTCCTTCCCTCCTGGAATTGTCTGGTGAGCCATATATAATGTCCTATACACTTTAGAACATGGATAATGATAATAATAGTAATAATAATATTAAGTTTGATGGGCGGCCTTCTAGCAGTAACTTTAAAAAAAATCTCTTGAAACTTGAACAGTATTGTATATTTGCAAAGAATGTCAGTGTGGCTGTCTAAGGCAACTGAAACAATTGATTGGGTCTATTCTCAAAGGACATCTTTACATTTTATCAAGTCAGCCCAAAATATAATGGAAAAGATAAACCATAAGACAATTCTGAAAACAAAAACAGCAGACTTGCAACTTGCAGTCATCCTTCAATATTTTTTAACACAGATACCTGATTTAGTTCTGGTTCCGAAGCAGTCATCTGTTGCTGATTGTTCAATTGTCCTGTGTTTATTGAGTGAAACCTGCCTTCATTTGTCATTGTTCAGAGAGCTCAGAGAATGTTTGAACATTCTTGTAGGCCATCCATAACTTTCAGCTTAGCCAAGGTAATACCTGTCAGCAGTGGTTCTCCAAAATGAATTTATTGGTTTCAACAGCTGTGAATGAGTTTCACCAGGGGACAACTATACAATCAGGAGAAAAGAAACCCTTGGGGTTCCAGGTGGTACTGATGGTTTTCAAATGCAAATATAGGAAGAAAAATGAAAAGGAGCTGCATCTAAATTTCAGTGAGTAGGGAAAGAAAGAACATCTCGTGCATATTAAATAATAATTTTAATTCTGCAGCAAGAGATAATCTTTCCTGTTCTAACCATTTCTGTAATATTCATTTACATTAGAGCTTGAAAGTAATTGAGGGATAACAAGATTGTAGCAACATTCTTTTAAAACTAATGTCACAAAAAGTTATGCTGTTAGGTTTAAGACAAGTTTACTACTTTGATGATGTTGTTGTTTGCCTTCAAGTTATTTCTAACTTTTGATGGTGGAGTCTCTGATTCTATGACCATATACTATTTCTTGGCAGAATTTGTTCAGAGAAGGTTTGCCATTGCCTTGCTCAAAGGCTGAAAAAGTGTATCTTTCTAAAATCACCTTATGGTTTTCCTTGGACAAACAGGGATTTCAGCTCTGGCTGACCAGAGTTCTTGTCCACCATACACATTGCACCATACTGGCTCTTACTCATTTCTTCACTCATTAAATTCTCAGTGGTGGTGGTGACGAAGTGAGTATATCTCAGTTTTAATTCATTTTCCAATTGTTTTAAATAAATAAATCTCTCTCAACTAAAAATTCTCTAAAGGTAATGAGCAATGTTATTGGAAACCCAACAAAAGTAATTTAATTGGTGTATTTTACAAACTTTACAATGAACAACAGTAACTTGTAAAATTGTAATGCATAATAGCAAACAGGGCTAATTTCAGACTTTCCAGTTCTGCAAATCTTGGTTAATACAATACAATGAAACCAAAGTAGATTTTTGGATCCAAGTATCCTGATGGAATCTTTCTTTGTATTTCACAACTTTAAGCTTCAGGCATATATAGTGTATTTTCGTGATCGCACAATTAAAGAAGAGTCGATTTAGACAGGTGTTCTGTAATCATGATCACCAATGAAAACATTCTGACAACTTTTCATTACATCCTCAGCTAGTCTGTTATGGGTGAACTGAATAAGATATAATGTTATTGTGCTAGCCAATTATCTCATTTCTAATCAGGAAATGCTACAATGGGATTAAGAGGAAAGAATTGCATTCCCTCCCTTAACTTTCCTATTTTGTTTCTAATTGATACTGAATTTTTGAAATTTCTGGTTAGAATCCCTTTAGCTTGCTCAGTAGTGACTAGGTTTCTTGGTGCAATACCTCTGAAGTATTTTTTTAATGTTCTTAGTCATAAGATGATATTCATCCAATTACAGTGATGACACCCTCTCTTTCTTTTAAAAATCTTTTTGGGGGTAGCTTTTTGGAGGTAGTTTGAGGATCGGGACATCTGTAGGGATACCAAGGTGCTTGTTTATAAAGCTATTGTCCTCCCAACCCTGTTATACACCTGAAAAAACGTGGACTGTCTACAGACATCACACTCCTGGAATGATTCCACTAGTGTTGCCTCCGAAAAATCCTGAAAATCTCTTGGGAAGACAGGCAGACAAATGTCAGCATGCTGGAAGAAACAAAGACCACTAGATAGAAGTGATGCTCCTATGCCATCAACTCAGCTGGACTGGTAACATTGTCTGAATGCCTGATCACTGTCTCCCAAAGCAGTTACTGTACTCCCAACTCAAGAATGGAAAATAAAATGTTGGTGGACAGGAAAAGAGATTTAAAGTTAGGCTTAAAGCTAACCTCAAAAACTGAGACATAGACACTGAGAACTGCGAATCCCTGGCCCTTGAGTGCTCAAGCAGTGCAGTTGAATTCGGAGAGGGTAAAAGGGAGAAACGTGCCAAGAGGAAGGTACGTCAAACCAACCCTGACTGGGATTGCCTTCCACCTGGAAACAGATGCCATCACTGTAGAAGAACATGAGGGTCAAGAATAGGACTCCACAGTCACGTACGTACTCACCGCCAAGTCACCTCAGGGCCATCATACTCAGACCACGAGGGATCACCTAAGTAAGTAAAGTAAGAAAGGGGGTAGGTCCATTTTGACGCCAATCACATCATCTCAACTACCTGAGTTTCCTATTAAAGAAAATGTTCATTATAATGATACAGTTCAGAAAATCAATTGAGGTCTAATGTATATCCGTTGCATAATAAGGCGTGCAATTTGGTTAAACCCTGTTCTGTTTTCAGTGTCCTGATTTCCGTGGACCTCCAGATCCATTTTTCAGGAGCTTCCCAAATTTGGTCAGGAAAAAAAAAAATCTGTTTTTTGATCCAGAAACCAAAAGATCGGGAAGATCCGGCCCATTGGTGACAATGGGGAACTTATGAGGCTCCCCTTTCCATCGTTTTTAGGGCTCAGTCTTAAGAAACCACCCTTTCTGGGATCCTTTCTCCTTATATCCTTCAATAAGACCTGGGTTAAAGGGATCCTTTCTCCTTATATCATTCAATAAGACCTGGGTTAAAGGCATCAAACTTAAGAAACCACCCTTTTTGGGACTGTTTGCCCTCAACACCCTTTCAATGAAGCTGAGTTAAAGAAGGCATCCTTTTTAAACACTTCAATGGGAGTCAAACCACTTGAAGGAGCATTAGCCATTATTTTAAAAAGATATAAATTACCTCCTCATTTTATGGTGGTTTTAGAAATGGTCAGATACATCCTCTGCCCCACATTTGAAGCTTTCCTCATGTGAAGGGCACCACTGGGAGCAGTTTCTTAAGTTTGTAGAAAGAAAACTGCTTATTTATTGCTATTTGAGTAAAAAAAAAATAAGCAAACTATGCAGATTTGCATGTGGCCCTGAGAATTTAGATAACCAATCTGTCTCTCTCAGAAGCCTGCTCACAACAGAAAAATGGAAGCCCAGTTTGGATAAAAGGCACTAATTGATTTCTTCTGTTCTGATTGGCTCAACAGGCAGGGCTCAAAGGGAAACCCTATGCAGGCATGTGGCTACCCCTCTTCATTCCACATGTAGCCGAAAGAAACAGAAAGTAGTCATTTTCATCAGCCACGTGGTTTATTGCAGCTGGGAAAAAGTGACAGCAGAGCCTGTGTTGTTATGGCTGGCCAATAAGACTGAAACAGCTGGAGCCCATTTGGAAAAACAGATCCCTGCATAACCCTATTGCATAACATTCATTGACTCCCATAGGTCTATATTCAATTTCATAGAGCTTTGGTTTGTACCTTTTCCAAGCTAAAGCTTTGATATTTTTTTACAGTGGGTAGGAATGAAAATTGGAAATAGCAAATGGATTGCTTGCATGGAACAGGAGTTTCTAATATTCTTGACTGTTTAGTTTTTGGGGCAGTTTGCCCCACTTTGCATTACCTTTTCATTATACACCCCTGGTCAAAGTGCAATTGCTAAGCTTTGATATGAGAAATGTACTTCAGTCCTTCTAATCAAAACACATACTGGGATTAATCCCTAGGTTAGCCCCAGCAATCCAACAAAAGCTAGTAAAATCTAAGCCGGCAGTAACCTTTTACGCATTGTAGCTGAAATCAATGGAGTCCAGTTGATGACACATTTCATTCAAAATGACCTTGAACCGGTGAGGTTATTCGAGGAAAAGTAAGCTGCTGTCATAAAGAAAAAAATCGGGAAATTGCATTTTCCCTCTCCTTGTGGTTTTGCAAGGTTTGTAGTAAGCAGCTATCTTAAATCTGCAACACCTTCACTTTTCATTGCATGATAACTGCTCTTTACATTCCTATAACAGAAAATAAATAGTAAGCCTGAGTTGATAGGGAATCCCATCCATGAACAATACTGTTAATGAAATGCTGTCAGAATTAATCTTCTGGCGAACAAGTGACAATCTCCAAGAGGTAAGATGGTGTCAAGTACATAGCTTCAGATTTCATCTCCATCAGCTGCTGGTTTTGTTTTATTCATTTTCATTCCTTTACTATCTAACATTTCATCCCTGACCTCTTAGAAGTCACTACTGCAGACATAACCATAGACTTTTCATTGCCAGAAGAAATTGTTCTTTTATCTTAATCTGCATGAGGAACTCATCTTGCTTTTTGCATTCATGAGTTGCAAAAGGTCTTGATAATTTATTTGTATCAGGATTTGTACTCAGACTCCAATTCAGTAGGAATAGCATCTTATCTATGAAGTATCCAATGAAGTGACTAAAGCTATTACAGGCATACCAGAGCTTCTGAAAAAGAAACCCCTTTTTAGAAAACCCTTTTATGTGAACTCATATCTTTTCTTTTCTTTGGTTGAGCTAGAATTGCATTAGCATCGAGAGGATAGTCAAAGTAGGCTAGAGAAAGACAGACCCTCAGTATTGGGTTGCAACAGCATATCCCTAGCCTAAAATGATACATTTTAATATATTGGGTTTATGGTTCCCGTCCCCTTGATCTGGTCATGTAAGTGTTATTTATTGTTATAATTGTATTATTTTACTTTGTTTAATAATGTGTTATTATGTTGTTATGTAATGTTTGTGTTGTTTTTATGAGTGTAAACCGCCCTGAGTCCCATCCGGGAGATAGGGCGGTATATAAATAAATAATAATAATAATAATAATAATAATAATAATTATTATTATTATTATTACAGTAGAGTCTCACTTATCCAACATAAACGGGCCGGCGGAACGTTGGATAAGCGAATATGTTGGATAATAAGGAGAGATTAAGGAAAAGCCTATTAAACATCAAATTAGGTTATGATTTTACAAATTAAACACCAAAACATCATGTTAGACAACAAATTTGACAGAAAAAGTAGTTCAATACGCAGTAATGCTGTGTAGTAATTACTGTATTTACGAATTTAGCACCAAAATATCACGATGTATTGAAAACATTGACTACAAAAATGGGTTGGATAATCCAGAACGTTGGATAAGCGAGTGTTGGATAAGTGAGACTCTACTGTATTATTATTATTATTATATCCTGGGAAAGAATGGGATTCCAGTCTAGGTGATCCCACTGTAGCTGTGTGCTTTCATACAGCAGGCAAGGTAAACATCTGACTTCAGAATCACTTATTGGGCATGTATGAAAAGCGAAAGAGAAAGAGAAAATGAAAGCAGATTAGCTGGCCTTACAAGTTAGCCAGGCATGTTGAACAAGCAGAGGTATGTAAGTTTGGCGACCAAGAATAAGGTCATAAGAAAGGTGGAGCTGTTGAAAGAACAAAATCAAGCCAGGATGCGTTTTGAAAGAAGCTTTTACTCCCCCCCCCAGCTATGATTTTATGTTTCTATTACTTATGCAAGACTTACCTGATCTGATTGTTTTATTTCAGATGTGCATGATTTGGTTTTGAATAAAAAGGCTGCTGATATGTATTCTTTGTATGCTATTTATGGGAGTAAATTTTCTCTTGATGAAGCAAAGCCCAAGACCACATCTAGCTTTTTAACTAAAGTATACCAGAATAATGAAAACAGCATAAAATATATGCCAATTTCAATTTCAATCCAAACTATGTTGATGAAGTAGATCCCCCCTTCCAGTTCATACTACTTGAGTAAAGCAACAAAACTAATCTTTATTCTCTTCCTCCTCTATGATGACCAGTCATGAACTAACAGGCAAAGAAAATTAGGTTAAAAAGTGCCACTTTATTTGACTTATAATTTAAGTGAGTTGTGCTTCAGATTGAACAAGATGACCAAAGAGTAGGGAAGCAATCTAATGTGGATATTAGGCTTGATCGATCCACGAAAAATTTGATTCTAAACTCGTTGCAAAAGTAGAGGGGGGCAGCGTTTCGTTTTTGAAGGTATTTCCGAATTTTGCCCCCAAAATTTTTTGAAATTAACGAAAATTCGTTATCTTCAAAATTAATTCGTTAATGGCGGACGCGCATGCGCAATTCCCAAAAACAGCACACACCCTCATTTTTTGAGTGATCTTCTTCAAACTTGGTACAGTGGTAGAACACATTTAACACTGATAGCTCACCAAAATTTGGAACGTTTCCCTTATCCTCTGATTTTTGGCGAATTTTCATAGCTTTTATAATAAACCATTTTTTAATAATTGCAGAAATCTGTTCCTGGTTTGAAAGTCTTATTTCCTGTTAAATTGGGTTGTCTTTACTGTGAAAGTCATTGTTCTACTTCAGAAACTTTGTTTTTGTGGCTGAAACTTTGTTAAATTGGTGTGTGTGTGATATATACTGTGTATATATATATAGTCCCTGCATATGTGTGTGTGTGTTTGTGTGTGTGTGTGTATAGGTAAAGGTAAAGGTATCCCTTGACGTTAAGTTCAGTCATGTCTGACTCTGGGGGTTGGTGCTCATCTCCATTTCTAAGCCCAAGAGCCAGTGTTGTCCATAGACACCTCCAAGGTCATGTGGCCGGCATGACTACATGGAGTGCCATTACCTTCCCGCCAGAGCGGTACCTATTGATCTACTCACATTGGCATGTTTTCAAGCTGCTAGGTTGGCAGAAGCTGGAGCTAACAGCGGGCACTCACTCTGCTCCCGGGATTTGAACCTGGGACCTTTCGGTCTGCAAGTTCAGCAGCTCAGTGCTTTAACACACTTCGCCATCGGGGCTCATGTATATATAATATACATACACATACACACAATGTGGAGAATATGTGGAAAGGTAGATAGATAGATAAGTTGGGAGCCACAGCGAAGGCACCTTCCTGGGAGCAAGGTCTAATAATAATAATAATAATAATAATAATAATAATAATAATAAATCCCTTACAATATCCAAGATGGGTACCATTATTGGCAGAGAAAGCCAAGCTGTAGGAGTTGAAATCCAATCATTTATCCTCCCTATAGAATCAATTTTATATGCATTTTTAGCTACAGAAAAGCTAAAATCAGGACAGTAAAAGAACAACACCCAGAAAATGGGAATTCCAGACAGGAAACAATCAGGGCCAGCTAATACCTCCCAACAAAGGATTCCCCCAGGTAGGAAGCAGCCAGGCTTTGAAGCTGCAAGGCTATTCAATGCTAATCAAGGTGACCAATTGCAACATTCACACTTGCCTCCCACAGACAAGAGTTCTTTCTCCCACCCTGGACCTTCCACAGATATATAAACCCCACTTGCCTAGCTTCGCACAGACGTCAAAACCTCACCGCCGGGCCCCTCTCTGTCTCTCTCGGTCTCTCCATTCCCGGCTCCATCCGCCGCCTTCCCGCCTCACAGAGAGACACCAGGCCTGAGCTGAGGCGAGGCGGCGGCGGCGGCCATTTCCCCCCTCCGTCTTTCTCCTCCTCCTTGGCCTCCTTCCCCCTCGCCCCCTCCCATTGGCTGAGCCCGTGACACCCCTTTTGCTGAGGGGCAAAAGGAAAGGGCCTGAATGGTGGGAGTTTGGGTGATTTGCAAAAGCTTTTTTTTCCTAACGAAAAAAACAACGACATAACGAAAAACGGCCTCTCGCGATTCGAAACCGCAATATCCAGACGTGTGGACAATCAAGGTTGTATATTGCTTCAAAACAAACGAAAATAACGAATTAATAACGGGTAACGGGGAAATCGAATTATTTGAGCAAGCCTAGTGGATATCCCATATCCCATGACTTTATATATAAAAATGGCATCAGGGCAGAGGACAAAACAACAAAACTACAGGCCCCCCAACTTCAAAATTTGACAACACAACCCATCATCCACGGCTCTAGGTTGATACAACAAAAAGAAAAGAAAAATAAAGTCCTAATTAGAGCGAGAGGAAGAATTGTTTTTATCCAATTGCTGCCAGTTACAAGGCTAAGTTCCGCCCACTTGGTCTCCTAGCAACCTACTCAGCCCAGGGGACAGGCACAAGAGTTTGGAGAGACCCCTAAGGGCCATCCAGCCCAACTCTTTCTACTATCCAGCAGGACACAATCCAAGCATTCACAACACATGGACAGCGTATAAATACTATACAATACTACACTGGGACATAGACCCCCTCTACCCTCACCACTTTCACAGTGCACAAACAACCAAATGCATACTAAACATAAAGACAACCATACAACAGACATTCAATACCACCACTACCTCAACAATTTCTCACCAACACCACCAGACAACGCCACAGCAATGTGTGGCCGGGCACAGCTAGTGACTTTATAAGAGAGAATAAGCCCTTGAGGTCCCTGGACCTAAAGAAGCAATTTCAGAGCTCCGGTCTTCGCCCAAACACTTATATCCTCCCCACCCCAACATCTGCCAGTGACAAGCTACTTTTGAACACCACTCTTAGTCAACCATCGAAGTTCCACAGATGCATTACAGCATATTCCAAAAAAAGAAAAAGAAAAAAGGGGAAGGGGACAGATAAAGGTGAGATCATTTCTACATGACCCTGAAGTGAGCAGCAAAACTCATCCGGAATTGAGGACAGAAGGCTATGTTCCAAGGCAGAGATGAAAAAGATTTTTACAAGAAAGCAGCCTGGCCCTAAATAACATAAAGTTCTGCCCTCTGGACATGCCATGCCTTTGTACATAGCTCCAAGCTTAGTTAACTCTGGCTTCTCCTCACAGAAGTCATTGAGGCATCTTCTCATTGAATGATCTCAGAAACATATCCTTTCTGGACACAGAAAGGTAGCTGTAGAAGTTTCTGTTTCTACACAGATTTGTGGATTGCATTTCCTTACAGAAATCACTTGAATATTGGGGCATGCAAAGTAATTAGTTGGCCAAATTGACTTTCCTTTTTTGGTTGTTGCCCTATCATGCAAACATCCACCCATGGCTAAGAGAGGCAGCATCAGGCCAGATAATAACAACAACAAAATTGGCCCAAGGATACCCTGAATAATCCTTTGATATAGCTAGTTAATCATGATAGTTCATTTTATTTTCAGTGCAACTGCCATTTCTGAACTTTTCTGCATGGTAATTAGAATTACTTTGTTTGTGTCTACTAAACTGGGATTTGGTCTAATCTGTAAAACAGCCTACTTCGCAGAAGTAAATTGACCCAGTTGAGAGCTGGCAGTGTAACTGGCAGTGTACCTTTCCTTCTCCATAAGCCTGAATGCCTGGTTCCTCATGAATCTAGGACATCAGCTTGGTTTTTCATGCAAACCATAGGGTATGGGGAAGTGGCATCCAATTCCATTATGAACAATAAATAATAACAACAAACAACTATGTTAAAATGTAGCAAAATAATTTTTTTAAAAACACTCATTCCTTTACAAATAAGGAAGTTTGGGAAGTAATTCCATGAATTCCACAAATTTATATTGCTATATTTTATTAAAATATTTTTGTTGATTATTTGCAATAGATTTGCGATAAAGGATTCAATTGTGTGATGGAATGAAAAATCAAAATGTGTAGTCCACACACTGCCTTGCCAGAGAAAGAAGATATGTGCCGGGCCGGTGAACAATAAAGAACAAATGATTTATTCTTTTCAAACTCAGATCAGCATATGTACAATGTGCTCAACTGCACCAACTCACATAATGTCCTTTTATGAGAGATTCAAAATAGTCTTTCTTTTGTCCATGTGGATAAATTCCTTCCAGCAGCTCATGAAGCAAGAGCACATTTCAAACTCTGTATCTCTCTCTGCTTCTTTCTTCAAATTGTCTTTGCACCTGCTTAGCTCAAACCTAAACAAAATTTAAACAGTATTAAAAACTCCCAGGCTTAACATTTCTCCAGACACATCTCAACCAACCAGCTTCATGCATCTTATTTTGCAGTTGACACACACATTGACTGATTTCTTACATATCGTAACAAATTATTGCTACTGAAATTCATCTGTAGGGAAACAATCAATTCTATCAGGGATGTGATTTCTGAGTCAGTGGTTTCCCTTGAAACAGATCTATAAGCCCCATTCCTCTCCAAAGGAAATAAATGTGACATTCAGTTTTGATTTCTTACTTAAAATTTCATAATACACAAAAGTCCACACCCAACATGCCTGAAAACATTATCATTTTAAATAAAAATTCTTTATGTATAATTACATAATGCCTGAAATGAAGCATGTCAAAACATGTCACATTCAAGGTTATTCAAATGCTTTTGTCATCTCTAGCAGAAAATCCCAGAAGCATTTCCATGATCCTAACAAGCAAAATGTGGTGGTGGTGAAGGCATTGATTACAAATAATTAAAATGTGAGAGTCGTGTGGAATAGTGGTTTGAGCACTCAAGACCATGGTTTGAATCCCATAGAAAGCTCAGCCATAGAAACCTACTGTGTGACCAAGAGCAAGTCACATTTTCCCAGCCTTAGAAGAAAACAAAGGCAAACTCCGTGATAGGCTCACTTTAGGGCTTTTATGAGATGAAAATTACTTGAAAGTACACAACAACTTAAGAATTTTCTCCCTTCCCATGACACCCAAAATCATTGTTCAAATTTGATTTGATCTGATGGTAGATTTGCCCAGCTAAAATATGAATCACCTTCCTAAGCATAAAAATAGCATATAATAGAATCATAGAATCATAGAATAGTAGAGTTGGAAGAGACCTCATGGGCCATCCAGTCCAATCCCCTGCCAAGAAGCAGGAAAATCACATTCAAAGCACCCCCGACAGATGGCCATCCAGCCTCTGTTTAAAAGCCTCCAAAGAAGGAGCCTCCACCACAGTCCAGGGGAGAGAGTTCCACTGCCGAACAGCCCTCACAGTGAAGAAGTTCTTCCTGATGTTCAGGTGGAATCTCCTTTCCTATAGACTCCAGAATATCATACCAGCTTCTGTTTACAAACTCCGAGGTTAATCAGCATTGAAAAATTGGTCAAGAAAGTGCTCACCCTTATCACATGGGGGCTTTAATACAAGCAGCCATGTTCTTCTGGCACAAGCAGAATTCTGGGAAATGTAGCTTGGGAAGGCGAGGACCTCTCTAGCTGAGTATTCAAAAGGCCCCACTCTAAACTACATTTCCCAGAATTCTGCAGGCACCAGGAGAATGTGGCTGCATGTATTAAAGCCCCAGTGTGATAACATGGTGATCTAGAAACTGATCTTGACATCCTTGTTTTTTTCCTTCTCTTGTGTGCAAGAACAAGACATGACTTTTTTCTCTCCTCATCTAGGAAACAGCAAGATATTTTTTGCTGGTTTTGGTGAGAGCTCTCAGTGAGAACATTTTTGGGTACAAATGTTATAAATCATTGAAAACTACATTCGTTCTCCTGCTTCATGGGCTTTTTGAAATTAAGAGTACAGTGTTCCCTCACTTATTGCTGAGGTTTTGTTCCAGGACCACCCGCAATAAGTGAAAATCCATAAAGTAGGGGCGCTATATTTATTTTAAGATTTATACATTATTTTAGTAGTTATACACTATTTTAAGTCTTTATCAACCAATCGGGTGTTGATAAATTGCTGCCTTCTCCTCCCGTTGCCGCTTGGGCTCCTTTTCTCTCCCTTTGGCTTCTCATTCCTCCCTTCTTTAGGCTGTAAATTGTATTTTTTATTATTTATAATAGTCTTTTAGAGTTTATTGAAAATCCGCAAAACAGTGAATCCACAAAAAGTGAACCGCAAAGTAGTGAGGGAACACTGTACTTGATATGTTGTCTGCATCTTTTAAATCAATCATCCAGTACTTCTCTGTTTGCTCTCTGTATGTTTTTTTCATAAAGAAAATGAAGCCATGTTTGTGCAAATGTTAGTCATCTTGACAAATTAATGGCACTCCTTTTCTCATTCTTGTATTGACAGAAAGAAATCTTGAAGAGTTGAACAATTTCTGAATAGACTGTCATAGAAAGTTGAGACAGCCTACTACTGAAAAATGAGTACGCTTGCAACAACTCTTCATATTCTTCTTTCTTAAATTTGAATACTTGTCTGAAACATTACTTTCTTGGAATTTCTGACTCTACCATCTTCCTTCCTGTCATTGCTATTTTCAGTTCATTAATAACACTGATTTATAAACAGACCTACAAAGAAACTTTCAGACATATGTATTTTCAAAACTTTCAGAATTCTCCACCAGACTGTCAATAGTGAAACTGAGGGAAAACATTTTTTTTCATATTTGTCCATGATGATGAGTAATTCTCCAACAATTTTTCAGGTTTATAGCTCATCAGTTTAATTAGCTGAAACACCACCTCTTTCTTTTTCACTAAAGAGAGAGAGAGAAACTGGATGGTACTGCAGCTAGGAACACCAGTGTCTATGTTAGTAACAGCCACCATCTGACTTCTCCACAGTACTTTAAACTATGCATTGTTCTCTGATATTGTTAAGGGGCACACACACAAACATGGTAAAGAATTGCTATTGAAAGTGCCATATCCTTCTTTATGGAAGAGTGGGTGGTGAAAAGGAAAAGAACAAGCTCATACATTTATTTAGGAGAAATACCAATATTTTTTGTCTTAGATTTATCAGCCATAATCTTGATGCATATTAAACCTAAGTCGATCAAGTTTACCTAGATTGCTTCCGCCATGCTAAATAAGATGACCAGTTCAATATATAGTTTGGACATTGTTGTAACAGCATTGTTGAAGTCCAAAAGCTATGTACACTTTACAAATAATGCCTTGATTTTAATAAGGAGATAGGAAATCACCCCAGATTAAATTAAAGGTAAAGGTTTCCCCTGACGTTAAGTCCAGTCATGACCGACTCTGGAGGTTGGTGCTCATCTCCATTTCTAAGCCGAAGAGCCGGCGTTGTCCATAGACATCTCCAGGTCATGTGGCCGGCATGACTGTATGGAGCACCGTTACCTTCCCGCCGGAGTGGTACCTATTGATTTACTCACATTTGCATGTTTTCAAACTGCTAGGTTGGCAGGAGCTGGAGCTAACAGCGGGCACTTCCGCCACTCCTGGGGTTTGAACCTGGGACCTTTCGGTCTGCAAGTTCAGCAGCTCAGTGCTTTAACACACTTTGCCACCGGGACTCCTTCCAGACTAAATTGGGGTGCAGTTATTCTTCAGACTATATTCTTCTTCAGGTTATGCAAATGGAGTATATCAGGGAAAGTAGCACATAAAATGTGTACATATTGCATATTTGTATTGCTGCACTGGGGTTAAAGCCATTATAATTATTCATCCTGGTTATATCAGAATGAAATAGTCAAAGATTTGCATGCCTAATAGTTACATCCAGTGTGTATATGGGCATGAGAGATGTTTTCTTGCCTCTGTTCACAGAGGGACCAGGAAAAGGTATGAGGAATAAAATACAATTTTGTCCCAAGGATTATAAAAATCAACTGTGTTTACTCATAAACATCAGGAGCCAGATTTTCTTCAAGCCAGTATTCTTGATGAAAAGCAGAAACACCATATTCTGCCAGTCTTTTTTATTCAACCTGAAAGAGCCTAAGAACGAAAGCTTCAGTTACCCACTGAGACAGGTTGTGCCCAGAGGCTGAGTGTCTGCATGAAGAGCAGAGGCAGAGGTCGGGTTTATCAGCCAGCTGCTAGCTCCTTTCAAGCCGTTCAAGATGTGAAGCCTTGCATGTGAACTGTGCCAGTACCTACAAAGGAGAAGATCTCATCCAGTGCTGAGGACATCATCTCAACAAAAGCACATCTTGGAAATCACATGCGGGAAGCCCACATTCAATACACTGAGACTTAAAGGAAAGTAATTCAGTCTTGGCAGGCAAGTCCTGAACACCTTCCAGGTTTGTTAAAAAGAATTGTGCTGTTATGTTTGTGCCTGCTAAGACAGCCTTCTTGTGCCAGGTACCCTTGCCAAAATGAGCAATACAGATCTCTAAAACTGGAAGAGCTGCAGTCATGGAACTTGAGAAAATTCATGAGAGGTCAACCTCTGGCAGATTCTCCTGAAGTAGTAGCCCAGAAAGTAGAAATCTGTGGTTTGTGCTCTTTTTGGATAAGAACTGAAAGGCATCTTGGCCTCCTTTATATCATAGATTATGCTTATCCCTTGGTCACCTGCATTGTGCTGCTGGCTGTTCTGAAACTAAACAGATAAAAAGTAGAAAAACTGCTCCTACCACTATTACTCCCCATCCCCCCCCCTCAAGTTATATAACTTAAACAAGCAACCACCATGATTTTCACTGACAGATCCCACATAGCAGATTATAATAATAATAATAATAATAATAATAATAATAATAATAATAATAATAATAATAATAATAATAAATAAAACTTTATTTATACCCCGCCACCATCTCCCCATGGGGACTCGGGGCAGCTCACATGGGGCAAGGCCCGACTAGCACAATTTACAAAAACAACAGCATAAATACATTGAACAATATACAAAAAAAGATAAAACACAGTAAGACAATAAAACAAGAGTTAATACAGCAGTAATAATATCAATCAACCACCAAGTACAATTCAGTCGACTTCATTGGTGGGGGGACTGCAGCAGCAATATAAAATAACATCATCAGTTAACATACCAGAATAAAAGGGACCTAATAAAATTCAGGATAGAGTTATAATGCTAGCTGAGGCTGGTCATCCAGTGACTGTCTCACCAAAGGCCAACCTAAACATCCAGGTCTTCAGTTGTTTCTTGAAGGAGGATAGAGAGGGAGCCAACCTAATCTCCCGGAGGAGAGAGATCCAGAGCCGGGGGGCCACGGCCGAGAAGGCCCTCTCTCTCATCCCCACCAGTCGCAACTGTGAGGAAGATGGAAGCGAGAGGAGGCCCCTCCCCAGAGGATCCTAGAGATCGAGTAGGTTCATAGGGGTTCTCTCTGTGTGTGTGAGTCTACTGAGTACTGGCTGGAAAAAATGGCTCTGTACTCAGAGAGGCCTGACTATTTCTGAGGCCTTGTTTGCTGCTGATCTTCACTGAAGCAGATTCATGGACTAAGAAAGGATTGCCTATAACTGCTGATTTCTGTAAGCAAACAGAGGTACTATTGTAAATAATATACCACTGTTCTGTTGATCTCTTGGATTCAGTAAACGTTCCTGTGTTATTTGTTCTGCAAAGCTGAGTGATACATCATTCTGTAGGGTGTCTGTGGGCTCACGGGCACACGTAAGAGCTTCTATCTATCATCTACAATCCCCAACAGACTTTTATCCCACTCCTATGTCTTAAAAGAATCCATGGTTGCTCCTCAATGTATTCATATCTAAATACACATGAAAGGCACTGACTACTTTTCTTGAACCAGCTACTCATACCCATGATAACAGAAGTGGCTCCATAAAATATATCTGAAGATTAGACTTTTTTTTACCTTAGTTACTGGTGAAGATGACTGAGAAGTTGTCTGGGAAGCAGTTGTAAAAAATATCTGATGAAAAGTGGTTGAAAATGTTCAGAGAGAGTGAGTTGAAGTTATGAGGTTGGACAAACAGTTTGAGGAGAACAATAGACAATGATGGTAATGAAATAGTTTCTATCTATCTATCTATCTATCTATCTATCTATCTATCTATCTATCTATAGACTCAGAATGAGTACTGCCATCAAGAAATGAGAAAAAGACTTGCACATGAATGGACAGCCATGAAGAAACTAGACAATATCTTGAAATGTAAAGATTTATCATTAAACAATACATTTGAGATTCTCCATGCCATTGTATTTACAATGTCTATTTGTGGTTGTGAAAGTTGGACAGTAAAAAAAAAACTGTTTGGAAGAGAATAAACTCTTTTGAAATGTGGAGCTGAATAAGAGCTTTATGAAGAATATGGACTGATAAAATGATAAATAAATGGGTCCTAGAAATCAAGCCTGAACTTTTCCCAAACTGAGATTGTTATACTTTGAACATATCTTTAGAAGACATGACTTGAAAGAAAATACATGGTGGTAATGCTTAGTAAGGTATATTGGCAGTAGGAAAAGAGTAAAACTGCATTCCAGATAGATAGACTCAATCAAGGAAACTATAACCTTGAGCCTGTAAGACATGAGCAAGGCTGTTGTGGTAAGGTGATTTGAAGATATTTCATGCATAGGACTGCAAAACCCTACCCCAGAAACTGCTAGAAGTGAACTGCGACTTGGTTCCTTCACACAGCATCCATCCAATAATAGTTGGATGATGAGAACTGGAAGTTTAACAAGCTAACCACAAAAGGATGGGCTTCCTTTTCACTCTCTCCTCGGAGTATCCGGATTGCCAGTTCCTAATTTATTCCTATGAGAGATTAATAGAAAATGAACAATGTATGAGTTGAGAAAATTTATTATTTTCATTTATACATTCTTGTCATTGAAATATTGTTTGTTTCTACCATTTCATATTTCTCCCCTATCTCCCTTACAGAAAACTTTCTTGCAACTGACAAGAGGCATTACATTGGCTTGCCTAGTAAATGCAAACTGATACTGGAACTCAGAAACTGGAAATGTTTAAAGTGCTCTGAGAAGGAAAGGATGACCAAAAATACAACACAATGGGGAAATTTGAGGCTCTCATCATATAAAAAGAGAAACCCTGGTCCAACCTACGGAGATTTGGCATTCTAATGCCTTGAAGACATGGGCATCCAAAGGCATGCTATATATCCAGAATACTGTGTAGAAACAACATGAATGTGAAACAAGCAAACAAACAAAATGAAGAAAACAGTATCACATGAAACACAGAGGTCAGAAGGAACAAGAGAGGAAACAAATGGGGCTGCAAGAACATACAGAAAAACTAAAACACTAAGTAAGCAATTCTACATCGCTCACCAAACTACAGTTCCCAAGATTCAATAGGAAAGAGGAGCCCCCAGATGGCGTAGTGGAATAAGTGACTTGAAGGTTGGGTTGCTGACCTGAAAGTTGCCAGGTTCGAATCCCACCTGGGGAGAGTGTGGATGAGCTCCCTCTATCAGCTCCAGCTCCATGCGGGGACATGAGAGAAGCCTCCCACAAGGATGGTAAAACATCAAAACATCCGGGCGTCCCCTGGGCAATGTCCTTGCAGACGGCCAATTCTCTCACTCCAGAAGCAACTTCGGTTGCTCCTGACACGAAAAAAAAGGAAAGAAACATAATAATTAAAGTAGTACTAATATGCTGTGACTATTTAATATAGATTCCTTCAAACAGTAAAGCCATGTTGGCTCATTACATATGTAAGCCATGGTACAGTAGTGTGTGTGAAGGGGGGGGGGAGGTCCTGCTGTACCATGCAGATTTGATTATTGTTGGATTTGATTAAAACATTATCTCTAGGGATTTTTACATTCTCCAATGCGACTCTAGTTGACCAACCATACAGTCAGGTTGGAAGACATAGAAGTTCCTAGAGATCACGCCTTTATGAAGCTCTAGGTCAGTGGTTCTCAAACTGGGGTCCCCAGATGTTTTTGGCCTTCAACTCATAGAAATCCTAACAGCTGGTAAACTGACTGGGATTTCTGAGAGTTAGAGGCCAAAAATATCTGGGGACCCCAGGTTGAGACCCACTGCTCTAGGTCCTCCAGTGGAGATGTTGACTATAGAGATATGCTGGAGGACCTAGATATTCCTAGAGGGATGTTCTTCCAGATGCCTGCCATAGATGTGGGTGATACGTCAGGAGCGAATACTTCTGGAACATGGCCATCTAGCCCAGAAAACATACAACAACCCTGTGATCCTGGCCATGAAAGCCTTTGACAACACAGTGTTTCTTTAAACCATGTTTGTCCACTTTTGTGCGGGTCCTGTGTGTTCAACCCCTTGAATGTAGAAGACTGCCTGTATTTCATATGCATATAGATTCTTCAAGAATGAAGCATCAATTCTGCAATTTGAAATGTGTTTACTTAACTTTTAACTTTGAATATGTTTTAATGGTTTTTAACCAAGCATTTTTAATGCTGTTTATATTTAATCCTGTTTTAATGTCTGCATATTTGTGTATTTTAATTGTATGCTGATGCTGTTATGTTATGTCGCTTTGAGTCTCTTGCAGGAGAGATATGGCGGATTATAAATACAGTAGAGTCTCACTTATCCAACGTAAATGGGCCGGCAGAATGTTGGATAAGTGAATATGTTGGATAATAAGGAGGCATTAAGGAAAAGCCTATTAAACATCCAATTAGGTTATGATTTTACAAATTAAGCACCAAAACATCATGTTATACAACAAATTTGATAGAAAAAGCAGTTCAATACGCAGTAAGGTTATGTTGTAATTTCTGTATTTACGAATTTAGCACCAAATATCATGATATATTGAAAACATTGACTACAAAAATGCGTTGGATAATCCAGAACGTTGGATAAGCGAGTGTTGGATAAGTGAGACTCTACTGTAAATATAATAACAATTATAATAATAATTGACATAAGTCCACTGAGTACCATGGGACATACACAAAGGTAAGTGAATTGTAGATTTCATCTTTATAGGAATCTTTTGGGAACTAGTTTCCAGCTCTTTGCAAATGGTCAGAGAACGAAATGATGAAGTGCACTCAAAAAGTGCATCATGAGGCTTTGGCTGCCTGACATATTTCTCCTTTGTGATATTCCTTCCTTATCAATGCAATACAATGATGCAGTATCATTACTGCCCAAGTGAGCTTTACAAATATTTATATAAAATGATGCTTTTTTTGCACAGTGGATTAGCATCATTTCAGGATTATGAGCTCTCAGATAAATAAATAACTTCCAATCAAATTGTTTTATTGAAAAGACATTGTTGTACAAATGAACTGCTTTTGGTGAAGCATTAAGTACCTTTTCAAAATTCCTGTGGAAATTTTCTTTGAAGGTTTATTTATAATTAGAATGGTTGAGAGTAAAAATGTGTTTATTACACCACTTTGAATAAATGTTTCATATTTAACTGCAGGTGGTCTTGTGGATGACTCAATTTATTTCTTTATACTAAACAAAGTAGTTTGTAAGTGCTGTTGCTGTTGTTGTTCATTCTTTTCCTCTACAGAAGAGGAATGTTATTTATGTAGATTTTAGAGAACCTTGTGGTTTGTTTCACAGTGAGCTTGACAGCCTTGTTAAGAATACAACAAACAAATAAACAAAAAGTAGTAGATGGTGTAACAAATAAACAAAAAGTAGTTAATGGTGTAATAGGAGTGGGTAGACATTGCTGTTAAACCGATCTGGATATGTCTGTACTCTTTTAATAAGATGTTTATATTTGAATAAGTTTATGTCATTGCATTTTCTTTCCAAGCATCCTGAGAAATATACAACAAAAACATGGTAAGACAATCAATACAATGGGTTGTAGTGAATTTTTTGGGCGTTATGGCCATGTTCATTCCAGAAGCATTCTCTCCTGATGTTTCGCCCACGTCTATAGCAGCCATCCTGAGAGGTTGTGAGGTATATTGGAAAACTAAGCACGGGAGATTTATGTATCTGTGAAAGGTCCAGGGTGGGAGAAAGAACTCTTGTCTGTTGGAGGCCAGTGTGAATGTTGTAATTTAATCACCTTAGTTGGCATTTAATAGCTGCTTCCATTGTTGTTTGGAGGTGTTAGCTGGCCCTGATTGATTCATGTCTGGAATTCCTCTATTTTCAGAGTGTTGTTCTATATTTACTGATCTAATTTTAGAATGTTTTAAATATTGGTAACCAGATTTTGTTCATTTCCATGCATTTCATTCTTTTGGCATGGTCTGCAAGGGCTTTAAGTGTAGAGCCCAGAATTTCCCAGAAGACATCACAGCACTATTTCACTATTGCCTCACCACAAGCAACTTTCAGTGGAACAATGAATTCTATTAACAGAAGGATGGAGTATTCGTGGGGAGCCATCTCAGCCCACTCATAGCAAATTTCTACATGGAACATCTTGAAATACAAGCCCTAGAAAGAGCACCAAAAAAGCACCTGAAAAAGCCCACTATATGGTTCAGATATGTGGATGACACTTTCACCATGCAAAAGGAATCTGTGAACCCCACCTCCTTCAAGGTGAAAAGAAACACCTAAACTGGACTCTACGGGCCGATGGATACTCCACCATAGACATCAGAAGAGTTACAAGGCCAAGAACAAGCCATGAGAATGAAGACAAAGATCCACCCAGAGAAAAAGTGTTCTTACCATACATCAAGGGAACCACTGACTGCATAGGAGAGCTGATGAAGAAACACAACCTACAAACTATCTACAGACCCACTAAGAAAATCCAACAAATGCTATGTTCAGCCAAGGATCTTCTCACCTCTGCAGGAGTCTACCGTATACCATGCAGCTGTGAACAAGTCTACATAGGGACCATCAAGTGCAGCATTGCTCAAACACAAATCAAAGAACATGAAAGGCACTGCAGACTGATTCAA